>NC_092712.1:20836156-21482108 GCF_047496885.1 Scyliorhinus torazame
GCCCCGCCATGGATCGATCCAACTGGCGCGGCGCAATTCCCGCCCCCGCCGAATCTCCGGTGCCGGAGAATTCGGCAACCGGCGGGGGTGGGATTCACGCCAGCCCCCGAAGGTTCTCACCCGGAGCAGGACAAACAAGGCGAGGGAATACATGATAAAACGGAAAGCACCGAGGGTCAAAGGGATCTTGGTGAGCATGTAGACTGGTCCCTCATGGAAGCAGAGCAGATGGACACAGTGATTAAGAAGGCTGTTGGTATACTTGCCTTTATTAGCCAAGGCATAGAGTTTAAGAGCAGGGATGTTATGCTGGAATTGTGTAGAAAGTTGGTTAGGCCCCAGCGAGAGTATTTTGTGCAGTTCTGGAATCCACATCATAGGAATGATGCGATAGGACAGGAAAGGGTGCAGAGGATGTTGCCTGGGCTGGGGAGTTTTAGTTATCGCGGAATCACAGAATACTACAGTGCAGACGATGCCCTTCGGCCCATTGAGTCTGCCCCAAAGCATGAAAGGCCCTGACCTGCCCACCTAATCCCACTTGCCAGCACTTGGCCTATAGCCTTGAATGTTATGATGTGCCAAGTACTCACTCAGGTACTTTTTAAAGGATGTGAGGCAACCCGCCTCTACCACCCTCCCAGAAAGTGAGTTCCAGACCATCACCACTCTCTGGGTAAGAAAGTTTTTCCTCAAATCCCCCCTAAACCTCCCAACCCTCACTTTGACTTTGTGTCCCCTCGTAACTGATCTTCAACTAAGGGGAAGAGCTGCTCCCTATCCACCCAGTCCATGCCCCTCATAATCCTCAATCAGGTCACCCCTCAGTCTTCTCTGCTCCAGAGAAAATACCCCAAGTCTATCCACCTCTCTTTATAACTTAAATGTTCCATCCCAGGCAACATTCTTCTCTGCACCCCCTCCAGTGCAATCACATCCTTCCTATAATGTGGCGACCAGAATTGCACACAGTACTCCAGCTGTGGCCTCGCCACAGTTCTACACAGCTCCACCATGACCTCCCTGCTTTTGTAGTCTAGGCCCCGATTGATACAAGCGAGTTTCCCGTATGCCTGTTTCACCACCCGATTAACCTGCACTTCTGCCTTCAGAGATCGAAAGACAAACACGCCAAACTTCCTTTGTTCTTCAGAACTTTCCAGTGTCAGACCTCTCATTGAATATTTCCTTGTTAAATTACTCCTTCCAAAGTGTATCACCTCACACTTTTCAGGGTTAAATTCCATCTGCCACTTATCCGCCCATTTGACCATCCCGTCGATATCTTCTGGTACCCAAGACTCTCAACCTCACTGTTAACCACCCGGCCAATCTTTGGTCATCCGCAAACTTACCGATCCTACCCCCCACATAGTTATCTATGTCATTTAATAAAATGACAAACAATAGGGGACCCAGCACAGATCCCTGTGGTACCCCACTGGACACTGGCTTCCAGATACCAAAGCAGACATTTGTCAGCGGCCTCTGTCTCCTACCGCTAAGCCAATTATGAATCCACCGTATCAAATCACCCTGTAACCCATGTGCATTTGCCTTCTTTATAAGTCTCCCATGTGGGACCTTGTCAAAGAATTTGCTGAAACCCATGTGAAGCACATCAACTGCACTCCCCTCATCTAATTGCACAAAATGTTCAATCAAATTTGTTGGGCATGACCTCCCTCTGACAAAGCCATGCTGACTATTCCTGATCAAACTGTGCCTTTCCAAGTGGAGATGTGGATTCTCTTCTTCAGAATCTTCCCAGCAGGAGGCAGTGATGCAGCGGTATTGTCACTGAACTAGTCATCCAGAGCCCAGGGTAATGCCCTGGGTTCACATCCCACCAGAGCAGTGGTGGCATTTGAATTCAATAAAAATCTGGAATTAAAAGTCTAATAAGGCTCATGAAACCATTGTTGATTGTTGTAAAAATCCATCTGGTTCACTTGTGTCCTTCAGGAAAGGAAATCTGTCAACTTTACCTGGCCTGGCCTACATGTGACTCCAGACCCACAGCAATGTGGTTGACTCTTAAATACCCTCAGGAATGGGTAACAATTGTTGGCTCAGCCAGCGACACCCACGTCCCGTGAACAAATTAAAAAAACACTGATGTGAGACTCACTGGTCTATAGTTTATCATAGAATCATAGAATTTACAGTGCAGAAGGAGGCCATTCGGCCCATCGAGTCTGCACCGGCCCTTGGAAAGAGCACCCCACTCAAGCACACACCTCCTCCATCCCATCCCCCTTATCCCAGTAACCCCAATTAATCTTTTTGGACACTAAGGGCAATTTATCATGGCCAATCCACCTAACCTGCACATCTTTGGACTGTGGGAGGAAACCGGAGCACCCGGAGGAAACCCACGCAGACACGGGGAGAACGTGCAGACTCCACACAGACAGTGACACAAGCCGGAAATCGAACCTGGGACCCTGGAGCTGTGAAGCAATTGTGCTAACCACTATGCTACCATGCCGCCGCCCCCCCCCCCCCCCCCCATAATAATCTTTCTTAAATAGCGGGACCACATTAGCTGTTCTCCAATCCTCTGGCCGGAAAGGAATTAAAAATTTGGGCAATTTCCACACTCGCCTCTCACAGCTGACAGGGACGCAATTCATCCGGACCTGGAGATTTGTCCATTTATAAGCCTGCCAATACCCACAATACCTTGTCACTCCCTATGACAATTTGCTCAAGAATCTCACAATTTCTCCCCGAGTTCCATAACTACCTCCTCATTCTCCTTGGTGAAGACAGATGTGAAATATTCATTCAACACCCTGCAAATGTCTTCTGACTCCACCCACAGATTTCGCCCTTGGTCCTTAAGGGCCCTAATCTCTCCCTGGTTATCCTCTTGCCATTGATATACTTAGAGAATATCTTGGGATTTTCCCTACTTTTACCAGCCAGAGCTTTCTCATATCCCCTCTTTGCTCTCCTCATTGATTTCTTAAACAATCCTGCACTTCTTTAACCATCCTGCATTTTCTCCACTAATACCTCTGCCAACTTGCTCCCCTTATACTTGTTAGAACATAAGAACATAAGAATTAGGAACAGGAGTAGGCCACCTGGCCCCTCGAGCCTGCTCCGCCATTTAATGAGATCATGGCTGATCTTTGTGGACTCAGCTCCACTCTCCGGCCCGTACACCATATCCCCGAATCCCTTTATTCTTTAGAAAGGTATCTTTCTTTTTCTTAAAAACGTTTAAAGAAGGAGCCTCAACTGCTTCACTGGGCAAGGAATTCCAGAGATTCACAACCCTTTGGGTGAAGAAGTTCCTCCTACACTCCGTCCTAAATCTACCTCCCCTTATTTTGAGGCTATGCCCCCTAGTTCTGCTTTCCCCGACCAGTGGAAACAACCTGCCCGCATCTATCCTATCTATTCCCTTCATAATTTTACATGTCTCAATAAGATCCCCCCCGCATCCTTCTAAACTCCAATGAGTACAGTCCTAGTCTACTCAACCTCTCGTCATAATCTAATCCCCTCAACTCTGGGATCAACCTAGTGAATCTCCTCTGCACTCCCTCCAGTGCCAATATGTCCTTTCTCAGGTAAGGAGACCAAAACTGAACACAATACTCCAGATGTGGCCTCACCAACACCTTATACAATTGCAGCATAACCTCACTAGTCTTCAACTCCATCCCTCTAGCAATGAAAGACAAAACTCGATTAGCCTTCTTAATCACCTGTTGCACCTGCACACCAACGTTTTGCGACTCATGCACGAGCACACCCAGGTCCCTTTGCACAGCAGCATGTTTTAACATCTTACCGTTTAAATAATAATCCATTCTGCTGTTATTCATCCCAAAATGGATAGCCTCACACTTGACAACATTGAATTCCATCTGCCAGACCCTAGCCCATTCACCTAACCTATCCAAATCTTTCTGCAGTCTTCCGTATCCTCTGCACTTTTTGCTTTACCGCTCATCTTAGTGTCGTCTGCAAACTTTGACACATTGCACTTGGTCCCCAACTCCAAATCGTCTATGTAAATTGTGAACAACTGCGGGCCCAACACTGATCCTTGAGCGACCCCACTAGTTACAGGTTGCCAACCAGAGAAACACCCATTTATCCCCACTCTCTGCCTTCTGTTAGTTAACCAATCCTCTACCCATGCTATCACTTTACCCTCAATGCCATGCATCTTTAGTTTATGCAGCAACCTTTTGTGTGGCACCTTGTCAAAAGCTTTCTGGAAATCCAGATATACCACATCCATTGGCTCCCCGTTATCTACTGCACTGGTAACGGCCTCAAAAAATTCTACCAAATTAGTCAGACACGACCTACCCTTTGTGAACCCATGCTGCGTCTGCCCAATGGGACAATTTCCCTCCAGGTGCCCCGCTATTTCCTCTTTAATGATAGATTCCAGCATTTCCCCTACTACCGAAGTTAAGCTTACCGGCCTATAATTACCCGCTTTCTGCCGACCTCCTTTTTTAAACAGTGGTGTCACATTTGCTACTTTCCAATCCTCTGGGACCACCCCAGAGTCTAGTGAATTTTGATTAATTATCACTAATGCGTTTACAATTTCCCTAGCCATCTCTTTTAACACTCTGGGATGCATCCCATCAGGGCCAGGAGACTTGTCTACCTTTAGCCCCATTAGCTTGCCCAATACTGCCTCCTTAGTGATTACAATCATCTCAAGGTCCTCACCTATCATATCCTTATTTCCATCAGTCACTGGCATGTTATTTGTGTCCTCCACTGTGAAGACTGACCCAAAAAACCTGTTCAGCTCCTCAGCCATTTCCCCGTCTCCTATTAGTAAATCTCCCTTCTCATCTTCCAAAGGACCAATATTTACCTTAGCCACTCTTTTTTGTCTTATATATTTGTAGAAGCTTTTACTATCTGTTTTTATGTTCTGAGCCAGTTTACTTTCATAGTCTGTTAAAAGCCTCTCTTTTCCTTCTCATCGTATCCTGAATATCTCTGGCCATCCATGGTTCTCTGGGTTTATTACACCTTCCTATTACCCTCGAGGGAACATATTGGGACTGTACCCTCCCCATTTCATCTTTGAATACCCCCCACTGCTCTTCTGTAGGTTTCCCCACAGGTAACTCTGTCCAGTCTACCTTGGCCAGATCCTGCCTTACTTTGTTAAAATCTTCTCTCCCCAATCCATTAGATTGGATAGACTTGGATTGTTTTCCTTGAAGCAGAGGCGACTGTGGATGGACATGATTGAGATGTGCACAATTATGGGGGCATGGATAAGAGTAGACAGGAAAAAATGTTTCGCCTTGGTGGATGGGTGAATGACCCTGGGGGCATAGATTTAAGATAAGGGGTAGGAGGTTTAGAAGGGATGTGAGGAAAAAAAAATTTCCCCAGAATGTGGTGGGAGTTTGGTGCCTGAAAGGGTATTGGAGCCAGAGAACCGCATAACATTGAAGAAGTATTTATATGTGCACTTACGATCCCAGGGCCTTCAAGCCTATGGGCTGGGAAATGGGGATTCGAATGGTGAGGTGGTTGGTTTTGACTGGTGCAGATGTGATGGGCCAGAGGGCCTTTTCTGTGATGTGATTCTATGATTCTATTACTCCGGGTGCTCCGGTTTCCTGCCGCGGTCCAAAGATGTGCAGGTTGGGTGGATTGGCCACGATAACCTTGGTGTCCGGCAGGTTGGGTGGGGTTGCTGGGTTGTGGGGGTGGGGTGGAGGTGTGGGCTTGAGTGGGATGCTCTTTCCAGGGGCCGGTGCAGACCCGAGGGGCCGGGAGGCCTCCTTCTGCACTGTAAATTCTATGATTCTATGATTCTATGATACTCTCATGGGCGGGCCCTAAACATGTCTCTGCCACTGCTGACCAACCTCCTGGATCTAACGTCTCGCCGAGGAGACTCCAGCCGGGCGTCGTTTAGCACCGATCTCCACAGCTGGTGCTAGCTAGGCAGCACCGCACTTGCGGATGGGCCTCCCAGACGATCAGAGGCCCCCACAGGTGGTTGGCCTATGGGCTGGATGGCACCTCGGCACTGCTGATGCTAGTTGGGCACCTTGGCACTGGCATCCTACAGTGACACCTGTGCATCCTGGCAGTGCCTGGCTGGCATCTAGATGGCTCTGCCAGGGTGCCAAGCAGGCACCGTCAAGGTGCCAATGTGGTATCTTTCCCATACTGGTGATCGGGCCCAGGGGCGCAAGCCCTTATGATGTGAGGGGTCTTGAGGACCCCACAACAGATAAGTTGGACCTTGTGGGGTGCTGGGGTCACATTGGGGGCTCGAGAGATCGGGGCACCATTTAAAATTGTAGAGCTCCTCAGTGCAGAAAATTAAGTTAAGTGCAGCCTCAGAGAGACCTTCCCCACCGAGACCTGAAACAAATAACAGAGTTCCGATCGATAGCAGGGCGTAGCGCCGGGAAACACCCCGTTGGGCCCACCCACAATGGGACTCTGTTTTTTTTCATTAAATTGAACCCTAAGTGTGGGTGAATACCCGTCCGGATATCACCCAAAAAGCTGATGTGAAACACCCCGCCAAACCCACCCAAAAGAACACATGGAAGGTTTCTGGTTGAATTCCACCCATCATCTTACTTTTACGATGTTTTGATTGCACCTGTCTGCTTGTCTTGTAAATCAGGACTTTAAAAAATATGACTGCAGCAGTCGCACACATAGTAACCCAGACTTTTGAACCTTACTGTATCAAATCCCGATAATATAATGTGGAGCTGAGATTCCTACATTCAGTGGAAAGGAGAGGATCGGCCATGATCCTATTGAAGGACGGAGCAGGCTCATAGGGCCGAATGGCCAAATACTGTTTCTAGTTTTTATGTTCCTATGATTACAAAGGGCCATGGGAACAAGGGTCCCCGCTAGGCCAGGTGAACGCAAGGCGTTGGAGAGAAGCTTTGCTTTACTGGTTCGGAGACGGCGAGCACCTGCACTGAGAGTGCAGCATCCAGCCCAGCGGGTGCAGCTGCTGACAACATTCACACTCTGGCTCATAAGCAGCAGGTTACATTAAAATGACACGGGGACAGCCAATCAGCATCTCCAACAAGAGAAAACAAATCATGTTCCGGTGACATTCAATATTGTTCCCACTGCTGAAACCCCATCAACATCATGGGTCCCAGGTAATTATGGTCCACAGGCATCTCTCCATGTTAGAGAGGTGAATGGTAATCTAGCTTGAGGGGCCCAACCTCACATTAAACATGGGCAAGGCAAAGGGGAAGCTCTCCATAAACTACCAGAGCCAGGACAGGGGTTAAACCCTGCAGAGAATCAGCAGCACCAACAGGATTTCTCCTCAGAGAATCATATAATTGACAGTGTAGAAGGAGGCCATTCGGCCCATCGAGTCGGCACTGGCCCTTGGAAAGAGCACCCTAGTCACGCCTACATCTCCACCCAATCCCCGTAACCCAGTAACCTCACCCAACCTTTTTTTGTACACTAAGAGCAATTTATCATGGCCAATCCACCTAACCGCACATCTTTGGACTGTGGGAGGAAACCGGAGCACCCGGAGGAAACCCACGCAGACACGGGGAGAAGGTGTCAACTCCGAACAGACCCAAGCTGGGAATCGAACCTGGGACTCTGGAGCTGTGAAGCAACGGTGCTAACCACTGTGCTAATATGCCGTCCTTTATTTGGCTGCAGAAGGGAATCTTAACCTATGGGTGTGAATGGTTCGCGGTGATAGTGAGATGCTTATTATCAGGCTGCTTGCTCAGGTCAAGCTCAGCTTACCCACTGGGGGCCTCACTATAAAATTAGAAGGAGAATTATTACAGAAAATCCTGTTTTACAATTAGAATTTTTAAAAGCCATGAAGTCTTTTTCAATCACTGAGGGTGAAATTAGTTTCCATCCTTTGTGTGAAATGGCCTCACAGTGACCCAGCTCTCGGCTGAGCAACGAGCCCGAGCTTCTATTGCACGGATTGGTTTTTACTGGGAGCCCTTTCACACTATCAGCGCGGAGCAATGTCAACAGACTAGCTCATTTCAAAAAGCTCAATGCTCTTACCTGCAATCTGTCCACCGGCGGTGATGTGAATTGGGGCATTGAACATGTTTGCCGGATCTGATATTAAAGATTAAAGAATTCAGATTAAACGTTACAAGTCAAAACTGCAATTCAAAATATTCCCGCCTGAGTCTAGATGCTCCTTATGGATTGTATTTACCAAAGTGTTTTGCACTACTTATCTTGAACCAGAATAGACACTGGGGAATTAAGCATTGTTCCTGAACCCAATCCGGGATGAAGTACATCAGTTACCTCAGGTCAACTCTGCTGCTGCAGTATGAGTCTGGAGGCCCTCTCCTAAGCCAGCTGCCACGTTACCATGTTTCACTCTGATCTTCATGTCTTTTCCAGCTTTTGACAAAGCTGTACAGTTGGAGGACTCCTTGTCTTCAAGAAGAGTAGGCTGGTGTTAGGAAGTAGCGATTAGCTTTAATTGTGCCAGTCTCTCACGAACCTGACCCTGTGCCAGGCGTATAGTCACCGGGCAACTCATTTAGCACTGGGTTTCAAGCCACAATGATGGAAATGAGACTTCACTATTTCAATCGAGTAGGAAGTAATCCAGAATTATGAATTTCTTTGATGTGAATCGGTTATTGAAATTTCCCTTTCTGTGGTTAAATGTAGGAACGGGAAGCCAATGGCAGGCACCTTGTCCTGGTACAACCAAGTAATGTCTGCCACAAATAAAGCATAATTCGAGGAAATATTATTGTGATTCACGTCCTCCAGAGGAGGGACTGGGAAATGCTTTGTTCATTTAAATGTCATAAACTGTTGAAAGGACTCAAACTCTGAGACAATCACAAGCCACAGAATTTTGTCCACTGCTCAGAGAATCAGCATGAGGCAGCCCCTTACAATGACTTAATTCAGATTTTGACCTGATTTCCCGCATGGTTCAATGGGACAGTGCGGCCTTACGGTGCGGGTTAGGAGGATGCCTGCGCTGAGAGTGCAGCATCCAGCCCAGCGGGTGCAGCTGCTGACAACATTCACACTCTGGCCCATAAGCAGCAGGTTACATTAAAACAACACAGGGGACAGCCAATCAGCATCTCCAACAAGAGAAAACAAATCATGTTCCGGTGACATTCAATATTGTTCCCACTGCTGAAACCCCATCAACATCATGGGTCCCAGGTAATTATGGTCCACAGGCATCTCTCCATGTTAGAGAGAGGCAAGTGGTAATATAGCTTGAGGGGCTCAACCTCACATTAAACATGGGCAAGGCAAAGGGGAAGCTCTCCATCAACTACCAGAGCCAGGACAGGGGTTAAACCCTGCAGAGAACCAGCAGCACCAACAGGATTTCTTCTCATTCTTTATTTGGCTGCAGAAGGGAATCTTAACCTATGGGTGTGGATGGTTCGCGGTGACAGTGAGATGCTTATTTATCAGGCTGCTTGCTCAGGTCAAGCTCAGCTTACCCACTGGGGGCCTCACTATAAAATTAGAAGGAGAATTATTACAGAAAATCCTGTTTTACAATTAGAATTTTTAAAAGCCATGAAGTCTTTTTCAATCACTGAGGGTGAAATTAGTTTCCATCCTTTGTGTGAAATGGCCTCACAGTGACCCAGCTCTCGGCTGAGCAACGAGCCCGAGCTTCTATTGCACGGATGTTAGTCGACCTGCCTCCAACAGCAGAGCACATTTTGGGGATCGACTTCACGAATTCTCATCACCTCTCTTTCGATCCAGTCAACCAGTGTGTCTGGAAGATGTCGAAATCCGCTAGAGCCCCCGCAACGCTCAATATAGGGGATTATATGAACAAAATTAGCGCAGTAGGCGAGTTTTGGTTCAACCCCACCACACTCAGCACGGACCGACAGGTTAGGGCAGTCCTGCAAAAAACAGGGCATCATTCGCGACCCACAAACACGACTGTGGATGGATGACCGGTTCCGTACAAATAACAGGACCGGACCCTAGACCCCAAAAGCAGTATGGATTCCCCCTAGAAGCAGAGGGAGAAATCCTCAAGGTTATAGAAAGTTTATTAGTGCAGGGCGTCCTAAGATCGGTAGCCTCAACTAATAATGCCCCGATTTGGCCAGTAAGGAAGCCCGACGGATCATGGCGCTTGACCATAGATTATTGGGAACTCAATAAAGTCACCCCCCGTAGCAGCCCCCACCGTTGCAACAAGTTCCGAGACAATGCTCAAACAGGGACTCCATGCCCGATATTTCACGGTTTTGGACATCAGTAATGGATTCTGGTCCATTCCATTGGCAAAGGCGTGCCAGTATAAATTTGCCTTCACTTTCAGAGCGCAGCAGTACACGTGGACATGCCTGCCACAAGGCTTCCACAACTCCCCCTCCATTTTCCACCGACAGCTGGCAAATGGTTTAGCCAAATTCTCTCGCCCCGAATGTCTGGTACAGTATGTAGACGATCTACTACTGCAGACAGACACTAAGGAAGAGCACATTGAGCTTCTGTCCGAACTCCTGGAATTACTACATTCCATTGGCTGTAAAGTAAACCCCAAAAAGGCCCAGATATTGGAAGAAAAAGTGGTCTATTTGGGTACTATTATCACACACGGCAAACGCGAGATCGAGCACAAAAGAATTGACTCGATCGCTAAATTGCCCCTTCCCCAAAACGTTTCAGCCCTCTGGTCGTTTTTAGGACTGGTTGGCTACTGCCGAAACCACATTGACGGTTTCGCCAGCAAGGCAGCGCCCCTCTCAGACCTCCTAAAGAAAGGAGCCCCCTGGGAATGGCTTCCGCAGCATACGGATGCTGTGGAATCATTAAAACAGGCGCTCATAGTCGCCCCCGCACTACAAGTTCCCGACCCGCTTTCCCCTTACGCAATAGAGGTAACGACCACAGACCGCACCCTTTCGGCCGTGCTCCTGCAGGAACAGCACGACCAGTTAAGATCCGTGGCTTATGCCTCCCGGATTTTAGATGCTGTGGAGCAGGGATTCTCAGCCTGTGAGAGGCACCTGCTCGCAGTTTTCTGGGCAGTCCAGTACTTATCATACATTACCGGACTGAACCCCATCACCATTTTGACCGAGCACACGCCCACCCAACTTTTACTAGACGGACGACTTAAAGACGGTACCGTCAGCCAAATCCGCGCTGCTAGGTGGACCCTTCACTTACAAGGACGGGACATCACAGTCAAACGGACCAAAACACACACATACTTAGTGGACAATCTATAGTACCCAGGAACCCCCCATGAGTGTGAAATCATCTCGCCCCACCATAATACAGGCCCCTTTATAGCTAAAACACCCCCCAGAAAACTAGCCACTTCATCTCAAAACCCCCCTCACCCGGACACGTGTGATCCCATTAGGATCTATGTGGATGGATCTTCCACAGTCCTGGATGGGCAAAGCATAACAGGTTGTGGGATTTATGTGGAGGACGTGCAGGGACGCGCCCTCGAGGAAATCGCATTAAAATTACCCGGACACTTAGGCGCGCAGGCAGCAGAGCTTGCGGCCATCGCCTACATTGTAGAGCACCCAGATTCCTTCCCCAGCCCAGCAGACATATATTCAGACAGTCTCTACGTGTGCAACAGCCTCACCGAATTTCTGCCCCTCTGGGAAACAAGAGGATTTGTTTCCGCGGATGGGAAACCCCTCCCCTCAGCCCCATTACTCCGCCATATTTTGCAAAAAGCCAAGGACAGGACCTTTGGTATTATAAAAGTCCGCAGCCACCATCGTTCCTCCCCCCCTGGAAATGTAAAAGCCGACGAACTGGCTAAGGCAGGATCCAGGCATGGGTACTTTTGGAAGCCCCCCGAGAGCGCCCCAGTGAGTGCGCCAGTGAGTGCAGTTCAGGTCGCGTAGACTAGGATCGAAGATCTAGTAGAGGCCCAGAAGCAGGATAGCGCTCTCACTGAAATCGTGAAAGGGAAGTTTCCAGCCTCATACGAGAGGTACAGAAATGCAATAACCACACATGACGGTGTGGTGCTAAAGGACACCCTTTATGTAGTTCCTGAGCAGGATAGGAACCAAATAATCTGTTTATTCCATGATGGTCATGGACACCAGGGAATCGAACCCACCGCAGTCCACCTCAAACAGCTTTGTTGGTGGCCAAGTCTCAAGGAAGATGTATCCCATTACATTGAGAATTGCCTCATCTGCGCTCAGAACTACCCAGATAGATATGCCAAAAAGGCACATCTCAGCCAAACCCGACCCGTTAACGGCCCCTGGACTAACCTCCAGATCGATTTTATAGGTCCATTGCCCCCTTGCAGGAATGGCTATAAATATGTTCTGGTGGTCATAGACACTTTTACAAATGGGTGGAAGCATTTCCAGCCCGCACCAACACCGCGAAAACCACCGCCAAAATCCTAACCCACCACATCTTCACAAGATGGGGACTCCCCCGCAGTATTGAGTCGGACCACAGTTCTCACTTTACGGGACGGGTCATGCAGAACGTCCTCACGATATTTGGCATTACCCAAAAATTCCACATTGCGACCCACAGTCGAGTGGTATAGTGGAGCGCATGAATCGGACCCTAAAAACCACCCTTAGAAAAATGGTCCAGCAGAACAACACCACTTGGGATTCGGTCCTCCCCTTTGCGCTGATGTTTTTGCGTAACACTGTTTCCACCTCCACAGGTTTTACCCCACACACCCTTATGACCGGACGCCCCATGAAAGGGACAGAGTACTTGTTGGGTTTAGACCTGACCAGCCCTGAAGTTACGGCCCTCACCCATGAGAAAGCCGTTGAACAATTACTTGTAAATGTTAAAACGGCTCAGTTAGCAGCCGCTGTTAAACTGGGCACTAAAAAGAAACAGAGCAAGGCCTGTTTTGATAAGGCAGTACATGCTACGGAGTATGATATAGGACAACAAGTGATGTTGTCTGTGTATAACCCCAGCACATTTCTGTCTCCGAAATACTCGGGTCCGTACTCCATTACAGATAAAGTAAGCCCATCGGTATACAAAATCAAATACCAAAATGGTAAGACTGCGTGGTTTCACATAAACCAGCTAAAGGCTTATGGAGCCCAGTCAAACCACGCCCACCACGTGCTTGACGCAGCAGACCAAACCCCGCCCACAGCCAACGTGACCACACCAACCCCCTCCACGTCCAGCCCAAACACGGACTCGCCCCTGACTCCACCCCCAAACTTTACACTCCGCCCCGGAACGCCCACAGACTGCAGCAGCACAGACAGCGACTGTGACTCTGACGACAGCCACAGCACACCTCCCTACCATCCTGGTCCCACGCCCAGCAACTCCGAGTTCGACTCCAGTGACCCCTTCCTCATCACTTTCTTAAACAAACCACACCACCGACCACCGAACCACACGGACGACCCCGACTTTATCCCCACACAACTTGACGAACGCCATTGACACCGCGACAACTCCTACAGACTCGCCGCAACGACGAAAGCAACCCCAACTCATACCACGCAGCCCTCTCAACATTAATTCACTCCAGAATTTGGCACCCGGGAGAAGGGGACGACCCCGAGTCAGACCCCTAATCCGCCAACCCCTTTGCGACCCTGTTCGCGGACCCCATCACTTCAAACCCCCCTGCCGTTAATGTTTCACTGCCCCGCAGTACCGAGGGCCCAGTCACCAGCCACACTGCATTATCCTGGTGTGCCAAGTTCATAACTTGGTACTCCCTGTCTTACGCTATTGAAGCACTGTTAGCGTTGCCGATACTCTGCTGTGCATTGCAGACTATGCGCCTCCGCAAATGGAGAAGGAGAGCGTACCGCGCTCAAACCCCGGTATATCGGATCCAATCCCCAATGTTCGGGTATGACCAGACCCCAGACCCCCGCGACCTATAATACAAAAATAAAGAACAAGCACTTGTGTTTTTCTGTAAATAAAAACAAAACCCCAGAAACAGAAAATGTATGATCCTGCGCTTGACTGCCAAGCCAGGAAAGAGTATATTGAATGTTATAATTGTCGTTGTATGTTTTAGAGAGATAGGATGATGCAATGCTTGATGAGTGTATTTTGGTAAAATTAGAGGTTCCATGTTTTTATTTTGTAGATACATGCCCCTGCCTGACATAGCGCCCTCAAGAATTGTTTAGGTAAATTTTTGTGCATAGCTAGGGTCAGAGTAGTGGCCATGTAGGAGGTGCCCCCCCGGTCAGGGAACGGAAAGGACAAAATTTCTGTGATCCTTCACGCTTCGCGTTAGGATCACAAGGAGGCACTGTAGCCATCTAAAATGGCTGATTCCCTATTAATTTGGCCAAAACCCGATTTAAAATGGCTAACCGAAAAGGCTGATGGGAAAAGCAGCCAACAGGACACAAACGGACAGCTGCAGACAGAATAGCGTATTCGGCTCTGGGGAAGTCGGCCCAGATCGATACTCAAGACTATTAGCAGCACATCAACCCAGACATCTGCAGTTTAATCGGCTATCCCCGGGAACAATTGCAACATATTAGCAATTGAATGCCGGGCCAGACCTGTCGGCGCCTGCAGTGGCCGAAAGAAAGACAGGTGATCGACCACCCCCCTGATCGAGGATACGCCCCATTATTGGAGCATATCGAACCCAGTGATTGGGAACAAGTCCAATCACTTGGGACTCAAGGTCAAGGGCTGCCCCGAGAGGCGGGAAGCCCCTGGGCCCTATAAAGTGAGGGGCCAAGTTCAGATCTCTCTCTCTCTCCCTTCTTCTCCTGCTCGCGACCTTCGCAAGAACCTTCGACAAAGAAACAAGTAAGTTTGACTCCAGCGATCGCTACCCAATAAAGACTCCTAGCCATCGACCCGTATCAGCCTTTTGAATCCCGCGGGCCAGATCCGATTCGATAAGCCATTCGTTTCCCTGACCTGGTGGGCCCTTCCTAAAGCTATTGGCCAGTAGTGGTAGGTTTCGATATAGATAGTAGGATTATTGTGTAAGCATTAATTGTTGTATATAATAAATGACCGTTGATTTCAATCTTACTAAGCGATGTGCTGACTTATTAATCATAACTCGAGCTTGAACCACGTGGCGGTATCAGAAAGATACCTGCCGACTCGTGAGCAAAGGTGACATAATCAGAGGTAATAAAACCAAGGCTAAAAAGAGCAACAAAACCCACGCAGACACGGAGAGAACGTGCAAACATTCCACAGACAGTCACCCGAGGTCAGAATTGAGCCTGGGTCCCTGGCGCTGTGAGGCAGCAGTAATAACCATTGTGCCGCCCCCTAGATGTGGGCATCATTGCCACTGGGTGGTTTGCTCGGCCATTTCAGAGGGCAATGTTAAGAATCAAACACATTGCTGTGGATCTGTAGTCAAATATAGGCCAGACTCGGTAAGGACAGCAGGTTTCCTTCCTTATGAACAAACAGGTGTGTTTTTACAACAATTGACAATGATTTCATGGTCATCATTAGACTTTAATTCCAAATGTAACTATCTGCTGCAGTGGGATTCGAACCCGGGTGCCCCGGGCATTAGCCTGGGTCTCTGAATTACTAGTCCAGTGACAATACCACTATGACACTGCCTCCCCCAATCCATTCAACACACCATATTTAAACAGGGGCTGTTTAGCACAGGGCTAAATCGCTGGCTTTGAAAGCAGACCAAGGCAGGCCAGCAGCACAGTTTGATTCCCGTAACAGCCTCCCCGAACAGGCGCCGGAATGTGGCGACTAGGGGCTTTTCACAGTAACTTCATTTGAAGCCTACTTGTGACAATAAGCAATTTTCATTTCATTTTTTTCATTTCATGTGCAGCAGTATTTTACAGTTAGACATCTTTGAAGTGTTGCCTAAGATGTGATTTCCTGACTGTCTAACTAAATGAAGTGATGTTGTCTGGAGGGTTGTTCTGTGAAGCAAATTTTACCTGTGTAACTGCAATCTTGTGTGTCTAGCTACAACTTTACTGTATCATTACCACAAGGCAACCTTGCTGGTACTGTGGGAAAGATATATCACAGGACTTTGCAAACTTATTTCCACTCAGCCGTGGACATGCAAGTCTTCAAAACAAAACTCTGCTTTCTGGAAAACAGAGGGCAGAATTCTCCCCCCCCCCCCCCCCACCCCCCCCACACACACACACCGGGTGGGAGAATCGCCCGGGTGCCTCGCAAGTACCGCCACGCCGCCCCGACGCCCGCACGCGATTCTCCCACCACCCCCAAACTGGCGCGGCGGGAATCACGGCTGGCCGCTGGGAGAATCGCCGCTTGCCGTTGGTAACGGGCGAGCGGTGATTCTCCTGCCCGGATGGGCTGAGCGGCCTGCCCAACACGACAGGTTCCCGCCGGCGACGTCCACACCTGGTCGCTGCCGGCGGGAACAGCGCGGGAACGCTGGGGGGGCGGCCTGTGGGGGGGGGGGGGGAGGGCGTTCCTGCAGCGGGGGGGGGGGGGGGGGCTCAAAAGGGGTCTGGCCCGTGATCAGTGCCCACCGATCGGCGGGCGGACCTCCCTGAAGGAGGACCTCCTTTCCTCCGCCGCCCCGCAAGATCCATCCGACATCTTCTTGCGGGGCGGCCGCGGGGAGGACGGCAACCGCGCATGCGCAGGTGACGTCATTTACGTGGTGCCGGTCGCGTCATGAATGCGGCGCCGCTTTTACGCGGCGCCAAGGCCCGGCGCGCGTAAATGACGCGACGCCGCTCCTAGCCCCCGGGGGCGGGAGAATAGGGGGCTGGGAGCGGCCTCCGACGCCGGAGTGAAACACTCCGGTTTTCACTCCGGCCTCGGGACTTATCTCCCGATGGGAGGATTGCGCCCAGACACTTTGTTTTGTCTGGAATGGCTGCTTCGATGTGGCCCCTTGACAGCTTTTGCCCCCTCAACACCAATTTGCAGCCAAGGAGGTTTCACAGAAACACCGCCCACAGCATCTATCCTTAAATGTCCTTTTTCTCTTTCATCTTCGAGTCCTTGTCCTCAGCACTTTTTTGAACTGAACTGTCCCTTCAGACAAAAATCTTTCATGTTCTTCCAATTGCTCCCAACTTTGGGTGAAATAAAATTTGATAACCTATCCTTATTGACTTGTGACCTTTTCCAAGTTCCTTTTACTCACCTGTGAAATTTAAAATTGGAAGGCAGATTATTATTTGAGTGGGTGTAAATTGAGAGAGGTGGATACTCAGTGAGACCTTGGTGTCCTCGTGCATCAGTCGCTGAAAGTAAGCGCGCAGGTACAGCAGGCAGTAAAGAAGGCCAATGGTATGTTGGCCTTCATAGCGAGAGGATTTGAGTATAGGAACAGAGATGTTTTACTGCAATTGTGTAGGGCATTGGTGAGGCCACACCTGGAGTATTGTGGGCAGTTTTGGTGTCCTTATCCGAGGAAGGATGTTCTTGCTGTGGAGGGAGTGCAGCAAAGGTTTACCAGGCTGATTCCAGGGATGGCGGGACTGTCATATGAGGAGAGACTAAATCGGTTAGGATTATATTGATTGGAGTTTAGAAGAGTGAGAGGGGATCTCATAGAAACTTACAAAATTCGAGCAGGATTAGACAGGGTAGATTCAGAAAGAATGTTCCCGATGGTGGGAGAGTCCAGAATTAGGGGTCATAGTTTGAGGATAAGGGGTAAACCCTTTAGGACTGAGGTGAGGAGAAATTTCTTCACCCAGAGAGTGGTGAATCTGTGGAATTCGCTACCACAGAAAGTAATTGATGCCAAAACATTGTGTAATTTCAAGAAGGAATTTGATCTCGCTCTTATGGATCTAAAGGGATCGAGGGATATGGGGGGAAGGTGGGGCCAGGGTATTGAACTTGATGATCAGCCACGATCATAATGAATGGCGGAGCAGACTCGAGGGGCTGAATGGCCTCCTCCTGCTTCTATTTTCTGTGTCTGTTTCAATGTAAATATTCAAATAATTCAAACTTGAGTTGGTTGGATGAAGGAAAAGATCTTAATAGGAGCTATCTATGGAATTTATAAGTCTGTTTTATGCAACGTCAAGTTGCAAAATGACCACCAATGGAACTGTTATGGTGGGAATTATTCCTCGCTCACTTTTTTAAATAATTCATTCATGTGCTGTGGGTATTGCTGGCTGGGCATTTGTGGCCCATCCCTAATTGCCCTTGAACTAAGTGGCTACCTTGTACAGTTCAGAGCGCATTTAAAAATCAACCACATTGCTGTGGGTCTAGAGTCACACAGGCCAGACAAGGTAAGGACGCAGATTTCCTTCGCTAAGGGACATTGGTGAATCAGAGTGGTTTTTATGACAATTGATGTTGTGGGGATGGAACATTTGAGTTATGAAGAGAGGTTGGATAGGCCTGGGTTGTTTTCAGTGGAGCAGAGAAGACTGAGGGGCGACCTGATCGAGGTGGACAAGATTATGAGGAGTATGGATAGGGAGCAGCTGTTCCCCTTAGTTGAAGGGTCAGTTGTGAGGGGGACACAAGTTCAAAGTCAGGGAAAGGAGGTTTGGAAATATTTGAGAAAAAGCCTTTTTATCCAGAGGGTGGTGACGGTCTGGAATGCATTACCTGGGACGGGGGGTCGAGGCGGTTTCCCGCACATCCTTTCAAAAGTACCTGGATGAGCGCTTGGCTTGTTGTAACATTCCAGGCTGTGGGCCAAGTGGTGGCTAATGGGATTAGGTGGGCAGGCCAGGAGTTTTTCACGTGTCGGTGCAGACTCGATGGGCCGAAGGGCCTCTTCTGCACTATATTGTTCTGTGATTCTGTCGTGCTTCGAGTGGTCATTTGACCTCCTCTGGTGGTCTTGTTTCTCCTCCACCTTCCCACCAAGGTTGGGAAATGCCAAGCTCAAACGGGTTCGGGGTCGTTGGCCCATCAGTCGCTCTACCCGGCGCTGTGTCGGTCAGAACTTGTGGCGCCGTCTGATCATTTTTAAAAACGTGCCGGTTTTGTTTCAACTGGCCCCAGGGTTTGCTTTTTCGTGCTCTCTTAAAGGTTTGCACTGCCCGCTCAGCCTGAGCGTTCGAAGAAGGGCGATATGGGGTTCGAATGTGCTTCGCCTCATTCATCTGCGTAAACCCCAGAAATTCCTCACTTGTGGAGGAGGTGCTGTTATTGGCGACAAGCACCTCTGGAAAACCATGGGCGCTGAATGATTGGTGTAGCTTCGCGAAGTGGTGGATGGCAAGCGGTATACATCCATCCACTGTGAGTGGGCATCGACCAACAGGAAGGGCGCGATGAAGTCAACGTGCAAAGTCAACCCAAAGGTGCTCCAGCCACTCCCATTGGTGCGCGGTTGATAACGGGATCTTTTGATGTTCTTGGCACGCTGCACAGCCTCTCAATATTGCCATCGAGACCTGCCCACCACACGTAGCGCCAGGCGAGCGCTTGTATTGAGGAAATCCCCAGATGTCCACTGAAAATGGATCTTTTGGCCTTGCCTGGCGACTACCAAGCGGGGTCCCCACAGGAGAATGCCAGCCTCGACACTAAACTCCAGTGGCTTGGTGGCAAATGCTCACAGTTCTTCTGGAAGGTTCCCCTGCTGTCCCCCATGTAGGATGACATGGCGCAATTTCACCTTTCAAAGTCCTTTTGAGTCCACACATGAATTTGTGAGGCCGTGACAGGCAACATATCCATAACCTTAAGTGCCAACATAACTTTGTCCATCACTGGCGGGGACGGGATCAGAGGACCGGGGGGGGGGGGGTGTATAGGCAGTGGGAGTCAGCTAAGGGCATCCGCGTGCACAATCTGTGTGCCTGGGTAATACTTAAAATATGTTAATACGCTGCCAACAGTAATGCCCATCGTTGAATCCTGGCTGAAGCTTTTGCCGTATCAGCCAGCTCCTCGTTTACCCCCGCCCGTCACACCTGAAGATTCCATACCCCCGAATATTGAACTGGCCGTCCTGCCCATCCCTCAACCATGTCTCCGAAAGCATTGAAATCATGCAACCGTGTGTTAGTCAACACCCTCATATCCTCAGCCTTACTCCCCCAGCCTTGCCATCTTCCCTCTTCTATCTTTGCTCTGCCTTCCAGACTGCCTTGGCTTTTCTTCTATATTTGGCTGTCCATCACCCCCACCATTGTAACTCCATTCACACTGTGACCCTCCCCTCTGCCAAATTAGTTTAAACACAAATGTCCCCCCCCCCCCTCCAACGTCACGAGCAAACGTCTGCACCAGGATGTTGGTCCTTGTTATAGTGACCATGAAGGACAGGGGGAAATCATCAATAAATCTCTTTGTGGAGTATGCACATCCCTATTGAGCGGCTGGGAGCTCGCCCAATGGGAAACGAGCAGCGACCAGCTGATTTGAGCCGGGCCGGTATTCTGGAGGTCCCTGGGCTTGGACTGCTGGAAGCTGCAACTGCGGCCTGTCCTGCGATGTAAATAAAAGGTTATAATGACGGAAGTCTGACCTTGGCGAAATTATTACCGTCCCATTCTGTAACCTGCCCAACTTGTACACGTCTCATTTTCCCCCAGAAACTAGGGCGGGATTCTCCGCCTCCGCCCCCCCCCCCTCCCCCGCCGGATGGGAGACGACGGGGGGGCGGTGGGAATCCCGCCCCGCCGCTCCGATGCCGGCTACCGAATTCTCCGGCGCCGGTTTTCGGGCGGGGGCGGGGTTTACGCCGCGCCGGTCGGGGGCCGTTGGCAGCGCCCCCCCCCCCTCCCCCCAGCAATTCTCCGGGCCCCGATGGGCCGAGCGGCCTCCTTTTTTTCGGCCAGTCCCGCCGGCGTGAAATGGACATGGGCCATCCCGCCGATTGCGGGAGAATCCTGCCCTAACGCTCTCGCCCTGCACCATCTCTTCAGCCATGCATTCATCTGCTCTACCCTCCTATTCCTGTACTCACTATATTGTTTGTAGCCAGAGATCCCTAAGACACAGGTCTTTGTCCAATGGAACCTTAATACCGGCTCCTCCGCCCAACTTAAAGTTTGTGAGGTGGCCATTCACCGACGTCTTTGCATTCCAGAATGAAAGTCCGGTATCTGTGAAACCACTCAGGATACATGGCTGTGCTGTCTCAACCTTGGCAATTTTCTTGGGATCTTCCACTCTTTCTAATGTTTTTATTTTGCGAGCTTGCTGAAGTGTTGCATTGAAATCATTGGGACGGTAATAATTTCGCCAAGGTCAGCCGTCCGTCATTATAACCTTTTATTTACATCGCAGGACAGGCCGCAGTTGCAGCTTCCAGCACACATGCCCAAGCCCAGGGACCTCCAGAATACCGGCCCGGGCCTGTCGGACATTGATCAAATCTGTGGTGGCACTTTGATCTGCAGTGCCAATATGGTCACTCTACTGGTCAGTTAGGGCAGGCATTGTCAAACTCGGGGGCGCGACCCGTGGGTGGGCCGCGGGCGGCTGTCGGGAGGGTCGTCGGGAGCCGTCCGTCGCGGCGCTCTCGATCGAGCAAATCTGCGCGCAACAGCCGCAGCAGCCGGCTGTTAATAACGGCGGCTGCAAGCGGCCTTCAAAATGGCCGCGAACATGTCAAAAAAATGCGGCTGCACTGCGCATGCATGCTAGATCATCGGCGTGCATCTGCATGGTTGTGCGCATGCGCGCTGATGATCTGGCACGCATGCGCAGTGCGGCCACTTTTTAAAAAACGGTCGCAGCTTTTTGTTTTACAAGTTCGGGGGGGGTTTTATTCATTCATTTTTATTCATTTAATTTTAATTTTTTTCATTTATTTTATTCATTTTTTTTTACAAGTTCGTGGGGGGATTTATTTGATAACATTTTACAGGAAAAAAATGCAGAACTTTGGACAGACGGAGACTCCATACTTTCCGACGCCGGAAGGCTTCACCTTCATCCAACAGGTTCCATTGGAGGAGCGTGTACGAGGGCCAAAGGGACCCAAAACCATTTCCTCCATTTTTGTCAGCAGCAAACAAGCTAAGAGAAAATGGTGGGTCGCGCAGGTCGGCCGGCGTGGGCCGCGAAGGTCGGTTGGCGTGGGTCGCGCAGGTCGGCCGGCGTGGGTCGCAAAGGTCGCAAAGGAATGCGATTTCGGGGTCGGGCGGCGGAGAATCCAGCCCCCTGTTTCTGTGTTATTTCACTAGCTGGGCAGCGGAGTTCATTTTCCATCAAGGTTTCCTTTATCCACTTGTTATGGATCTGATTTGAAGACAGATTTCAGATTGCCGTACAAACTGGATAGCTTTCTCAAAGGTTGCTTCTTATTTCCCTTGAATCATGTCTGGTTGCATCGTCTGCCTATTCTATCATTGATTAGCTCAGATTTCAGAGCCGGGAATCTCCTCCGAACTGGTGGGGCGGGGGTCCCGGCGGGATGGAGTGGCGGGAACCACTCCGGCGACGGGCCACCCCAAAGGTGCGGAATCCGCACCTTTAGGAGCCAAGCCCTCACTGTGAGGGGCAAAACCCCGCCGGAGTGGTTTCCGCTCCACCGGCTGGCGTGGAAGGCCTTTGGCACCATGCCAGCCGGGGCCAAAAGGACTTTGCTGGCCGGCAGAAGTCCGCGCATGTGCGGGAGCGTCAGCGGCTGCTGACGTCATCCCCGCGCATGCGCGGGGGGGGGGGGGTGTCTCTTACGCGTTGGCCATCGCGGAGGCTGTGGTCGAGGCGGAGCGAAAAGAGTGCCCCCACGGCACAGGCCCGCCCGTGGATCGGTGGGCCCCGATTGCGGGCCAGGCCACCGTGGGGGCACCCCTCGGGGCCAGATCGCCCCGCGCCCCCCTCAGGACCCCGGAGCCCCGCCGGTAAGAGAGGTGGTTTGATTCTCGCTGGCGGGACAGGCATTCCAGCAGCGGGACTTCGGCCCATCGCGGGCCAGGAGAATCGCCGGGGGGGGGGGGGGTCCGCCGACCGGCGCGGCGCGTTTCCCGCCCCTGCCGAATATCCGGTGCCGGAGAATTCGGCAGCCGGCGGGGGCGGGATTCACTCCAGACCCCCGGCGATTCTCCGACCCGGCGGGGGGTCGGAGAATCCGGCCCCAGATCACCAGATTAGCTTTAAGCCACTCTGTACAGCTCAGGAGCAACGCCAACAGCGCATGTTTAATTCCCATACCAGTTGCGGTTATTCATGCAGGCTCCTCCTTCTCAACCTTGTCTCCCAGCTGAGGTGTGGTGATCCTCAGGTTAAATCACCACCAGTCAGTTCTCAAAGGAGAAAGTAGCAGATGGTCTCTGGGACTACGATAACTTTCATTCCATTTCGTATCTCAGTAATGATGGTTCCCCTGGCTGCTGGGCACATTAATTAAATTTAGCCCTGGTTATTGTTACTTATGAGGTTAAAAAAGCATCGAATGATTTTCAAACTTTAATCAAATTTTGCAGATCATCGTTTGATAAATTATCGGCTATCGGGTCTACCAAACAACAGAGTTGGCACAATCATCCGGAAAGGTTTCTAAGTGTTGTAGCGAGCGTGAATTGCCACGAGATTTCCGGCGCGAGGCCCAGTGAGGCCGGCAACACAATTCAACACTCATTGGTCCTCTTAACGAGGCCTCGCAGGCTTCTCGTCACAAATGCCGGCTCAGCAGCTGATTCGCCGGGACCTCGTTCGCAAGCCCCCGCTAACAAGGTCGAGCAGCAGTGAAGCCGCACTTGCTCAGACAGCCCCAGCCAGCTCGCAATAACGATGCTGAGGGGACTGGCCCCAAGTCAGGGATGCTGACCTGGGGAGGTTGCTAGATGCCGTGGAGGTCAGGAGGGATGTCCTGTCCCCCTCGAGGGTCCCAAAGAGTCAGCCACAAGGCAGCCAGTGCTGCCTGGGACGAGGTGGGGCCGACTGTGAGCTGGGGGAGTGTGACCAGGAGGCCTCCAGTGCCATAAAAAGGTCAACAGCCTACACCACCCACAAGGGAGCATCCACCCCCCCCCCCCACCCAACTCCCCATGTGACCCCCAACTCTCCCTCCACCCCATTCCCACTTCAGCCCACCCCCCCACCCAATCCCCCCTCCACACTCTCCTTCCCACCACTGTGAACCATGCGAGTGTCTAACGATGCCCCCCTCTGAGTCTCCGCAGGAAAAGCTCTCCCACAATCATTGGGAGAGGGCCCAGACTGGCGGAGGGGTGCCAGAGATCAGAACCCTCATCTCCTTCGAGGAGAGTGCCCTGGAAGTAACCGGTGTGGCCGAGGACAGACAGCCATCCATGCAGAGGTTGGCGGACACCGTAGAGGTGAGGAACCACCAGGCCCACCCGGGGGACCTGTCACAAGTGAGTTATTATTGCCTTACTGACTGACCCATTCCTCCCACTGACCACATGTCCATTCTCCTGCAGGACCAACAGCCAATGGCGCCGGCCCACCCGGGTGGCCCCCTCTCCTGACTCCGAGGAGAACACCTTGGAGGAGAGCTCCGAGGGTGCAACTGTTATAGTCGCGGCACAGCTGTCACCCCCGGCAGTACAGAGGTACCCAGAGCTGATGGAGATGATAGAGAGCGGTCAGGGCATTCAGAGGGAGATGTCACTATCACGCAGCAGATTCCTAGCCGTCTGGAGGAGTTCCAGGGGCTGCGGGCGTAGGAGATGCTGCCGGCAATGCGTGGCACCGAGGCCAACACTGCTAGGGTGGCGACTGCAGTGGAGAGCCTGGTGCACGACGTTGGCAGCATGAGTGAAGGTGTCCAAGGCGTCGCTCAGTCGGTCACGGCCTTGGCTGAGGGTCTCGGAAGAATGTCTGCCTCGTTGGGAGATGTCACCCAGTACCAGGCTGACCTTGATGAGGTTCTGCGGGACATGTCCCGCTCTCAGGTGGGCATGGTCGAGGTGCTGCGGACCTGGCGCAGTCGCAGATGGGCATGGTTGAGGTGCTGCAGAACATGACCCAATCACTGAGGAGCATCGCCGAGGGAGTCAACACGATGGTGCAGACCATGGGTAACCGCCGGGGTTGGCAGAACCAGATGATGCAGGGGCAGCCGTGGCTTGAACCAGCTGCCCCTCCGACCCAAGGTGAACCCCAGGGCTCTTTGGGCACCGATCAGGGGGAGTGGGTGCTGAGTGCCAGGCCGGGCCCATCCCATGGAGTGCCAACGGTGGCCACCAGCTCCCCCGAGTTCCACCCCTTGATGAGGCATCCACATGGAGGCCCGACCGGGCCTACTCCAAGGCCTGACTCCTTGGAGGCTTTGGAGCGCCCAAAGAGGGAACAGAACATGGGACCTACCCTACCTGCCTCAGGAAGCCCCTGCCTGCGACCCAAGATCCCCAAATCGGCAGAGACCCCACACGAGGACCCAAACATCTCAATTCATCGGGTCATCAGGCAAAGCGAAGGTTGGAGGGGTTTGCGTCCTCATCAACTCCTCCTGGTGCTTGGAGGTGGAGACCCTGGCAACCTACTCCTGCCCGGACCTGGAATACCTGACCGTGAAGTGCCGCCCATATTATCTTCCACGTGAGTTCAGAGTTCACTTCAGCCATTATCACAGCGGTTTACATCCCACCCCAGGCAGAAGTGAGGAAGGCGCTGGACGAACTGTACACAGTTATAAACAACTACAAAACAGAAGCCTTGTTCATCATGGCTGGGGACTTCAATAAGGCCAACCTCAAGAGCGTACTGCCAAAATTCCACCAGCACATCTCCTGTCCCACCAGGGGCGACAACACTCTTGACCACTGCTACTCAAAAATCAAGGGCGCCTACCGTTCCATCCCCCGACCGGACTTTGGGAAATCAGACCATAAGACAGTGCTCCTTCTCCCGGCATACAAGCAGAAACTCAAGCGGGAGAATCCAGCTAAGAAGATCGTGCAGTGCTGGTCCGAGGAAAGGCCTAAACAACATAACGGGCTACAAAGCGAAGCCGAGCCGTATCTCCGGCAGCAGCGCAACCCTCCCCGATGAACTCAATGCATTCTATGGTTGGTTCGAGCAGGAAACCATCAATCCGCTGTTGTGTGCCCCAGCAGTCCCGGACACACCCATACCCACCATCACAGCTTCCGAAGTCAGATTGGCCTTGCTGAAAGTGAACCCTCGGAAGGCGACGGGTCCGGATGGGATCCCTCGTCGTGCACTCAGAGCCTGCACAGATCAGCTGGCAGAGGCGTTCGCGGACATCTTTTACCAGTCCCTTCTCCACTCCGAGGGCCCCACCTGCTTCAAGAAGACCACCATCATACCGGTACCAAAGAAGAACCAGGCAACGTGCCTCAATGACTACCGACCGGTGGCCCTGACATCAAACGTAATGAAGTACTTCGAGAGGTTGGTCATGAAGCGCATCACCTCCATACTCCCAGAATGCCTTGATCCTGGGGATGCACATCTCCAAAAATCTGTCCTGGTCCACCCACGTCGATGCTACCACCAAGAAAGCACAACAGCGCCTATACTTCCTCAGGAAACTGAGGAAATTCGGCATGTCCACATTGACTCTTACCAACTTTTACAGATGCACCATAGAAAGCATCCTATCAGGCTGCATCACAGCCTGGTATGGCAACTGCTCGGCCCAGGACCGCAAGAAACTTCAGAGAGTCGTGAACACCGCCCAGTCCATCACACGATCCATTGACTCTATCTACACCTCCCGCTGCCTGGGGAAAGCGGGCAGCATACTCAAAGACCCCTCCCACCCGGTTTACTCACTCTTCCAAATTCTTCCATCGGGCAGGACAAAAGTCTGAGAACACGTACAAACCGATTCAAAAACAGCTTCTTCCCCGCTGCTACCAGACTCCTAAACAACCCTCTTATAAACGGACCTGATTAATACTACACCCTGTATGCTTCACCCGATGCCGGTGTTTATGTTTTTACATTGTGGTTCCTGTGTTGCCCTTTTATGTATTTTCTTTTTCTTTTAGTTTTGTTTTCATGTACTAAATGATCTGTTTGAGCTACTCGCAGAAACATACTGTTCACTGTACCTCGGTACACGTGACAATAAACAAATCCAATCCAAGGCTGTGTCTTGAAGTCAGCACACGGGACAGGGTGGCACAGCTGTGCATGTGCCGCCGACAGGTGTGCCGGGGCCATCCGGCCTCAGAGCCCGCAGAGGATGCCCGCCAGGGGCATCGAAGGTGACAGGACGAGGTAAACAGCTGGCTGGCTCCACATCTGATCTGCATCCTGGGGACACACCTAGACGTAGTGGCAGCGCTAGAAGGGCCAAGCACATCAAAGATAACTGAGGACACCAGCGGAGGGTAGAGGGGGCTGGGGGTAGGGTGGGGTGGGGAGGTAAGGGGTGGGGAGGGGGGAGATTGGGGTTGGGAGGTTGGCACCTTCAGGAGACTGGGGTTTTGTGAAACACATTAAATACCTTTTTGCACAACCATTATGAGTCCTCTGTCATTTTTGTCCGCAATGTGGGCTGACCTCCGAACCCTTTGCCCATCTCTGTACCCTCCTCCCTGTGGCACCCACCGACCCTCCGGCCATGGACATGTCCCCAGAGCTGTGTCCCATCCCCTGGGTGATCAGATGTTGGCTGCTGTGCGTATGGTGTTGCCTCTCACAGTGCCCAGGTATCAAGGTGTGATTGGGATGTGAAGCAATGATTCCCACATGCTACACGGCCCGCCCACCCATGGGAATCCACTTGGGATGTGTGAAGTGCTGACTTAACCACAATTGCTAATTCCCTATCGATAATGGCCTTCAGCTGCAAGGCCAGAGGCCTCGGCAGTCAGTGGGGGTTATGGGTGTTTGTTGGGCCAGATGGGCAGGGACAAGGGTTGCTCCGGGAACGGGTAAAGGATCTAGAGGTCGGGATGCTGGTGCTGCGAGCGGTTGCCCATCAGTTGACCCCCCCCAGCGCCCCCAACCACGCTCCTATGACGGCCCACCCCTGTGGAGGGTACCCCACCCCCAGCCGAGGTCCCTCACCCCCCACCGAGCACTGGAGTGGCAATCCCAGTGCCCCCCGGGCTCTTTGCCTGCGAGCAAAGATGGCTACTCACCTCCTCGGCTCCCTACAGAAGCCCTTCCGCCAGGTTCACGTTTACCAAAAGGAGAACTAATCGGTGCCAGCGTGATCACTTGCTGGGGAGGCCGCTGAATGACAGGAGGCCAATGGATATGGGGTGGCTCTCGTTAATTGTATGGAAATAGGGCTTAAGTGGTGATAAATGATTTGTCGGCACGGTATGGCGAGATCCCGATGTCGCCTACGGGAGCGGGCCGGTTGTTTAGCGCCTGGTGCGTTTCTCATTTTTGGCCTCTTCCGCTATTCACCAGCCTCGTTTCGCTTGAGCGACAGCGTACCGTGGCCGGAGAATCACGCAAAGTGTGTTAACGTACTCCGCTTCTGTCGTTTATCCTAATCTGAAATAATTATGTATTTAAGGAGCCCAAGGTCCCCAATTTTGTGATTGATTTGCGCCTTGGATCAGCCCAAATTGATCTGGAAGAATGGATTTTAGATCCATGGTTAAAAATGTTAAATTGGAGGTTCAACTTTCAGATGTTTCTGTAAATCTAGGATAACAGCGCCATGCACCTCTGCCTAAAAGATTCGGTGGCCTCCTTAGTAATGGCGTTCAAAATCTCAGTCTTGAAAACTTTTCAACAATGCCTGCTTAAATTGACCGATAAGAGACGTCCCAGCTTTAGCAGTGTTCTCAGATCTCGGAAGCATCAAATCCTAGCTTTTGGAGGGTTTTTAAAGCTTCAGTGGGAATTAGTGATATCTTCAGCTACAGTAAGGGATTTAATTTCCACCTTCAGCTTCCAAGCCTTTCTTTGGAGCTTTTTTTTGCCAGTTTCCTACTCTACTTCACTTCTTGATCTTTTGCTCATGATGCTTCTTTGATTTTTCCTTCTATTTTCCAGGATTTTGATTTTCTTCCACAGGATCTGCGAGATTTTGATTTGTTCCATTTGCTACCATCATGTTGTAAGGACTTGGGCATTGGGCACAGTTCAGTAAGTCTTATTAAGGTATTCATCGTCTTAAGTCGTTCAACAGTCAGTATTTATAAATGAGCAGAAACTATATATTTAGATACATTAAGGGTCCAAGCTAGAAGTTTTCTCCCTGCTTGTTTCCACAAATTGCTCTCTCCAACATGAAACTGATCCCTCGGTGTGGGTCATGTGTTCTCTTACATCACTAAGTGGGCGATATTATACTCGGCCCACATGAATCCTTTATGTGCCAGACCCTTATACTAATAATAATAATCTTTATTGTCGCAAGTAGGCTGGGACCCTGGAGCTGTGAAGCAACTGTGCTAACCACTCATAACCACAATATCACAGGGCAACTATACGTGGACAATAAATATTCGCCTTGATTGTGACAACCGCACTCTGAAGATCAACAAACAATATTCTGGGATAGAAGATAGGATTAACTTGATTGGATTCAGCTGAATTCTTCTGTCTTTCAGTTACCATGGGAACAAACAAAGACAAAGCTCTTCCTTGTCCTGACGAATTCTTTCAAAGTCAAGTACTTAGTCTCCATTTAACTCTATCCTATTCATCTGAGGGGTGCATAGGGGGCTGGTTTCTCCAATTCTGGGCTCTGTCCCCAGGTTGGCATGGGAACGGTGGTGTTCTACGCCAGAAAAACTGCCGCAAAACGGCCAGTTTCCCCGTTTTGCTGGGCTGGCAGGACGGTAGCAGAGAGCACCCAGCTCTATCTGTTGATACGCCCCGGAGATTTGCCGGGTCCGTGGCCACGCATGCGTACGGCGGCGACCTACAGCGGCCACGCATGCCACATGGCGGAGGCCGCTCGCGGACCCAGCCCGCGAAAGAGTCCCCTCCTTCGGCCGGCTCGCGCGCCCCAGACCACCTCCTCACAGTGCCTCCAGCCCCCAAATAATGTCCCCCCCCCCCCCCCCCCCCCTCCCCTCCGTTCAGCCCTCCCCTGACTGTGGAGGCCCCGGACTGAGTTCGCAGCAGCCACACGGGGATCACGGGCAGTGGGGCCATGAGTGGTCCACGCCGTCGGGCATTCGGCTGGTCGGGGATGGAGAATAGCGGGGTGGGTCTCAGGCAATGGCCTGAGGCAGCAGATAATTGGCACGCCGTACTCTCCGGGAATGCTGCTTTGTGGGGGGGCGGAGAATTGCGGAACGGGCGCCCGGCCTGACTTCATGCGGGTAACTGGATTCTCCGCCCGTCGCCGAACGCGATTTCGGCATCGGGCTGCGGAGAATCAAGCCCATGGTGTTTAAAGTCTGAGGTGTTAAATGGCCTCTCACCATTCTGTAACACAGTGACATTTTAAAAATGCATTTACAGGATGTGAGTGTGGCTGGCTAGGTCAGCATTTACTGTGGCATTGCAGATCCAGTCTTGTGAAAACAGAACCCACCATTTCCAATATACTGCAGTGAATAACATTATTGAATTAAATAACACAAATTACCCATTCTTCTTCTCATATTAGGAAGTGTTCTTCGCCTTGCACCACCCCATTGTGGGTCATCAGATAAATGGTTCTCGATACCTGTGAGATGTGTATGGAGAAGTTGAGAATATTGAAGAGAAAATGGAAGCCGAGAATCACACACTAATGCTGCCTGTTATGTTTTTTTAAATTCTTTCCTGAGATGTGGGTATCATTGGCTGAGTCAGCATCCATTGAACTGAATGGATTGCATGGCCATGACTGTGGTCATTTAAGAGTCAGCCCCCTTGCTGTGGGTATGGATTCACATACAGGCCAGACCAGGTAAGGACTGCAGATTTCCTTTCTAAAGACATTAATGAACCAGATGGATTTCGATAACAATCGACAATGGTTTCATGGTTCATGTGCCTCAGGAGTCGGTGTTGGGGCCACAGCTTTTCACGATATACATTAATGATCTGGAGGAAGGAACTGAAGGCACTGTTGCTAAGTTTGCAGATGATACAAAGACCTGTAGAGGGACAGGTAGTATTGAGGAAGCAAGGGGGCTGCAGAAGGACTTGGACAGGCTCGGAGAGTGGGCAAAGAAGGGGCAGATTTCTAAATGGGGAAATGCTTAGGAAGTCAGATGCACAAGGGGACTTGGGAGTCCTTGTTCACGATTCTCTGAAGGTTAACGTGCAGGTTCAGTCGGCAGTTAGGAAGGCAAATGCAATGTTAGCATTCATGTCGAGAGGGCGAGAATACAAGACCAGGGATGTACTCCTGAGACTGCATAAGGCTCTGGTCAGACCCTATTTGGAGTATTGTGAGCAGTTTTGGGCCCTGTATCTAAGGAAGGATGTGCTGGCCTTGGAAAGGATCCAGAGGAGGTTCACAAGAATGATCCCTGGAATGAAGAACTTGTCGTATCAGGAGCGGTTGAGGACTCTGGGTCTGTACTTGTTGGAGTTTAGAAGGATGAGGGGGGATCTTATTGAAACTGACAGGATACTGCGAGGCCTGGATAGGGTGTCCGTGGAGAGGATGTTTCCACAAGTAGGAAAAACTAGAACCAAAGGGCACAGCCTCAGACTGAAGGGACAGAAACAGAGATGAGGAGGAATTTCTTCAGCCAGAGGGTGGTGAATCAGTGGAACTCTTTGCCGCAGAAGGCTGAGGAGGCCAAATCACTGAGTGTCTTTAAGACAGAGATAGATAGGTTCTTGATTAATAAGGGGATCAGGGGCTATGGGGAGTAAGCAGGAGAATGGGGATGAGGAAAATATCAGCCATGATTGATTGACGGAGCAGACTCAATGGGCCGAGTGGCCTAATACTGTTCATAGAACATAGAACTGTATAGCACAGTACAGGCTCTTCGGCCCACGATGTTGTGCCGAACTAGTCTGAAACTAAGATCAAATCAACCTACTCCCAATCATTCTAGTGCACTCCATATGCCTATCCAATAACCGCTTGAAAGTTCCTAAAGTGTCCGACTCCACTATCACAGCATGCAGTCCATTCCACACTCTAACCACTCTCTGAGTAAAGAACCTTCCTCTGACATCCTTCCTATATCTTCCACCATGAACCTTATAGTTATGCCCCCTTGTAACAGCTACATCCACCCGAGGAAAAAGTCACTGAACGCCCACTCTATCTATCCCTCTCATCATCTTATTCACCTCAATTAAGTCACCTCGCATCCTCCTTCGCTCCAATGAGAAAAGCCCTAGCTCCCTCAAACTTTCCTCAAAAGACCTACCCTCCAATCCAGGCAGCATCCTGGTAAATCTCCTTTCCACCCTTTCCAAAGCTTCCACATCCTTCCATCATGAGGTGACCAGAACTGCACACAATACACCAAATGTGGTCTTACCAGGGTCATGTACAGTTGCAGCATTACCTCATGGCTCTTAAACTCAATCCCCCTGTTAATAAATGCTGACTCACTATAGGCTTTCTTCACAGCTCTATCCACTTGGGTGGCAACTTTCAGAGATCTATGGACATGGACTCCGAGATCTCTCTGCTCCTCCACATTCTTCAGAACCCTGCCGTTAACCCTGTAATCCGCATTCAAATTTGTCCTCCCAAAATGAATCACCTCACACTTATCAGGGTTAAACTCCATCTGCCACTTTTCAGCCCAGCTCTGCATCCTATCAATATTTCTTTGCAGCCTACAACAGCCCTCCACCTCATCCACTACTCCACCAATCTTGGTGTCATCAGCAAATTTACTAACCCAACTTTCAACTCCATCATCCAAGTCATTGATAAAAATCACAAATAGCAGAGGACCCAGCACTGATCCCTGTGGTACACCGCTGGTGTCTGGGCTCCAGGATGAAAATTTACCATCTACCACCACCCTCTGTCTTCTATGTGAGAGCCAGTTACTGATCCAATCGGCCAAATTTCCCTCTATGCCATGCCTCCTTACTTTCTACATGAGCCGACCATGGGGCACCTTATCAAACGCCTTACTAAAATCCATGTATACAACATCAACTGCTCTACCTTCATATATGTACTTAGTTACCTCCTCAAAGAAAACAATCAAACTTGTGAGGCAAGACTTACCCCTCACAAATCCATGCTGACTATTCTAGATTAAGCTGTATCTTTCCAAATTATCATAAATCCTATCCCTCAGGACCCTTTCCAATAATTTACCGATGACTGAAATGAGACTAACCGGCCTATAATTCCCAGGGTTATACCTATTCCCTTTCTTGAACAAGGGGACAACATTCGCCTCTCTCCAGTCTTCCGGCACTATTCCTGTAGACAGTGAGGACATAAAGATCAAAGCCAAAGGCTCTGCAATCTCATCCCTCGCCTCCCAAAGAATCCTAGGGTATATCCCATCAGGCCCAGGGGACTTATCTATCCTCATGCTTCTCAAAATTTCTAACACATCTTCCTTCCGAATATCTACCTCCTCCAGCCTACCAGCCTGTATCGCACTATCCTCCTCAACAACATTGCCCTCTCCTTTGTGAACACTGAAGAAAAGTATTCATTTAGGGCCTCTCCTATATCTTCAGACTCCATGCACATGTTCCCACTACTGTCCTTGACCGGCCATAATTTCACCTTGGTCATTCTTTTATTCCTCACATAAGTGCAAAAAGACTTGGGGTTTTCCTTGATCCTACCCGCAAAGGACTTCTCATGCCCCCCTCCTAGCTCTCCTAAGCCCTTTCTTGAGCTCCTTCCTAGCTATCTTGTATCCCTCAAGTATCCTAACTGAACCTTGTTTTCTCATCCTTACATTCTTCCTCTTGACAAGACATTCAACCTCTTTTGTAAACCATGGTTCCCTCACTCGACCATTTCCTCCCTGCCTGACAGGGACATACATATCAAGGACACGCAGTATTTGCTCCTTGAACAAGCTCCATATCGCAATTGTGCCTATCCCTGACAGTTCCTGTTTCCATCTTCTGCTCTCCAATTCTTGCCTAATCGCATCTTAATTACCCTTCCCCCAGTTATAAACCTTGCCCTGCAGTATGTTCCTATCCCTCTCCATTGTTATGTTCCTTTGTCTTACGGTCTTATGGTCTTATGCCTTTGTACTTAGATTACAATAAGGCATTCGATAATGTGCCACATTAAAGGTTCTAGTGGAAAATAAAAGCTCATGCTGTCGGAGGTATCATATTTTTTTTTTGTTCATGAATAATAATAAAAATAATAATCTTTATTTTAGTCACAAGTAGGATTACATTAACATTGCAATGAAGTTACTGTGAAAATCCCCTCGTCGCCACATTCCGGCGCCTGTTCGGGTACACAGAGGGAGAATTCAGAATGTCCAATTCACCAGCACGTCTTTTGGGACTTGTGGGAGGAAACCGGAGCACCCGGAGGAAACCCACGCAGACACGGGGAGAACGTGCAGACTCCGCACAGACAGTGACCCAAACCGGGAATCAAACCTGGGACTCGGGAAAAGATTCTCAGAGATAGGGGGCTGGATTCACCGCAGCCCTGTGCCGAAATCGCAGCCGGCGTGGGGGCGGAAATGGGATTCTGGTATGGCAGCTGCGGACTCAGTCTTGGTCGGGGGCGGGGGGATTGGACACTAGGGGGGGGCCATGTAGGCGGCCGGAGATTAGGGGCGGGGTTCTGGTTTAGCACAGGGCTAAATCGCTGGCTTTGAAAGCAGACCAAGGCAGGCCAGCAGCACGGTTCAATTCCCATACCAGCCTCCCCGAACAGGTGCCGGAATGTGGCGACGAGGGGCTTTTCACAGTAACTTCATTTGAAGCCTACTTGTGACAATAAGCGATTTCTTCTCCTTCTCTGACCCCCCCCGCCGGGTCGGAGAATCGCCAGGGGGCAGCGTGAATCCCGCCCCGACGCCGGCTGCCGAATTCTCTGGCGTAGGGGTTTTGGCGGGGGCGGGTAGCGTGCCGCACCGGCCGGCGGCCGCTAGCAGCGGCCCACCCAGAGATTCTCCAGCCCACGATGGGCCGAGCGGCAGCCCATTTTCGGCCAGTCCCCCCGCCGTAAATCAAACCAGGTCCGTACTGGCGGGACCTGGCTCTACGGTCGGCCTACAGAGTCCTCGGGGGGGCGCAGTGGGATCTGGCCATGGGGAGTGCCCCCACGGTGGCTTGGCCTGTGATCGGGGCCCACCGATCCGCGGGTAGGCTTGTGCCGTGGGGGCACTCTTTCCCTCCGCGCGGCTGCTGTCAACCTCCGCCATGGCCGGCGAGGAGAAGAATCCCCCTTGCGCATTCGCTGGGATGACGCCAGCCCATGCTGGCGCTCCCGCGCATGTGCCAACTTGTGCCGGCCAGTCTTTCGGCAGCGGTTTCTGTGGTGCCAGCCCCGCCGGTGCCGGCCTAGACCCTGAATCCTCCGCACCTTCCGGGGGGCCCGACACCGGAGTGGTTCACGCCACTCCTCGGCGCCGGTACGGCCCGCCCCGTCGGGTATGGGAGAATCCCACCCGATATCCGCGCGGTTACGCGGTTAGATGCTCCGTGGTCCGAGTCCGCCATGGAGCTCGGCGTGGCCGCTGGAGATCGCCGCCATGAGCATGAACGGACTCCAAATCGTAATTGCGGGGGTCCGTATCCACAGCTAAAGTTGCGAGATTTACTCCGGGTCCCTGCTAGCCCCCGGCAGGGCATTGAATTAGGTCAACCTTTTTATCGGAATTTCTGGAGGAAACTCCACCGTTTTTACGCTGGTGTGGGGACATAGTCCCAATTTGGGCGAATCCCGGCCAGGATCTATGCACATTTGGAAGTGAATGGTCTTATTAACGATGTCTGTCTCGCGGCAGACACGGAGGAATTCATCAGGCGAATGAGGCTCCGGGAATTCTTCCACAGACCCCAAGAGGCCAACAGCGAACCCAAGCAGACTACCAATGAACCGGAACAGCAGACCGAGAGATCTGCGGTGCGGCAACCGAAGAGGGAAGAGTCGAATTGGACCCCTCTGGAAGGCCGCTGCCTTAGACTCGACATGTATGCTCAAACCGTCAGGAGTCGCGTCAATGCCAGATTCATCAGTCGCATTCACAAGACAACCCCGAACGTCACCCAAGCACAACGCAATGCCATCCGCGCTCTCAAGACCAACCACAGCATCGTCATCAAACCAGCAGACAAAGGGGGGGCCACTGTCGTACTGAACAGAACGGACTACTGCAAAGAAGTATACCGACAACTGAACAACCAAGAACACTACAGACAGTTACCCGCAGATCCGACCAAGGAACACATCCGCCAACAGACTGATCAAGACCTTGGATCCAGACCTTCAGAGCACCCTACGTGCTCTCATCCCACGTACTCCCCACATTGGAGATCTCTACTGCCTCCCAAAAATACATAAGGCCAACACACCAGGCCGCCCTATCGTTTCAGGCAATGGGACCCTGTGTGAGAACCTCTCTGGCTACATCGAGGGCATCTTGAAACCCATCGTACAAGGTACACCCAGCTTCTGTCGCGACACGACGGACTTCCTACAGAAACTCAGCACCCATGGACCAGTTGAACCAGGGACATTCCTCGTCACAATGGACGTCTCGGCACTCTACACCAGCATCCCCCATGACGACGGTATTGCTGCAACAGCCTCAGTACTCAACACCGACAACTGCCAATCTCCAGACGCAATTCTGCAACTCATCCGCTTCATTCTGGATCACAACGTCTTCACCTTCGACAACAAGTTCTTCATTCAGACGCACGGAACAGCCATGGGGACCAAATCCGCACCCCAGTACGCCAACATCTTCATGCACAAGTTTGAACAGGACCTACTCACCGCACAGGACCTTCAACCGATGTTATACACCAGATACATCGATGACATTTTTTTCCTTTGGACCCACGGCGAAGAATCACTGAAACGACTACACAATGACATTAATAAGTTCCATCCAACCATCAGACTCACCATGGACTACTCTCCAAAATCAGTTGCATTCTTGGACACACTCGTCTCCATCAAGGACGGTCACCTCAGCACTTCGCTTTACCGCAAACCCACGGATAACCTCATGATGCTCCACTTCTCCAGCTTCCACCCTAAACACATTAAAGAAGCCATCCCCTATGGACAAGCGCTCCGTATACACAGGATCTGCTCAGACGAGGAGGAGCATAACAGACATCTACAGACGTTGAAAGATGCCCTTGTACGAATGGGATATGGCACTCGACTCATCGATTGACAGTTCCAACGCGCCACAGCGAAAAACCGGACCGACCTCCTCAGAAGACAAACATGGGACACAACCGACAGAATACCCTTCGTCGTCCAGTACTTCCCCGGAGCGGAGAAACTACGTCATCTTCTTCACAGCCTTCAACACGTCATTGATGACGATGAACATCTTGCCAAGGTCATCCCCACACCCCCACTACTTGCCTTCAAACAACCGCGCAACCTCAAACGAACCATTGTTTGCAGCAAACTACCCAGTCTTCAGAACAGTGACCACGACACCACACAACCCTGTCATGGCAATCTCTGCAAGACGTGCCAGATCATCGACATGGATACCACTATTACACGTGAGAACACCACCCACCAGGTACGCGGTACATACTCGTGCGACTCAGCCAACGTTGTCTACCTCATACGCTGCAGGGAAGGATGTCCCGAAGCGTGGTACATTGGCGAGACCATGCAGACGCTGCGACAACGAATGAACGGACATCGCGCAACAATCACCAGGCAGGAATGTTCCCTTCCAGTCGGGGAACACTTGAGCAGTCAAGGGCATTCAGCCTCTGATCTCCGGGTAAGCGTTCTCCAAGGCGGCCTTCAGGACCCGCGACAACGCAGAATCGCCGAGCAGAAACTTATAGCCAAGTTCCGCACACATGAGTGCGGCCTCAACCGGGACCTGGGATTCATGTCACATTACATTCATCCCCCACCATCTGGCCTGCGAAATCCTACCAACTGTCCTGGCTTGAGACAATTCACACCTCTTTAACCTGGGGTTACCCCATCTCTGGATCTGTAAAGATTTAATCACCTGCTAATGCTCGCACTCCTAGCATTGTTTGGCATCTTTGAATTTGTCTATATATGTGTTTCTGGAACAGACCTCTTCATTCAGCGTTCCGAAAGCTAGTGACATCGAAACAAACCTGTTGGACTTTAACCTGGTGTTGTAAGACTTCGTACTGTGCTCACCCCAGTCCAACGCCGGCATCTCCACATCATGGCTACCATCGACACCGCAAACTGCCGGCTCAAAGTGGAGAGGATCTCCAGGAAGATCGCGCATATAGACACTGACATTAAGTTTCTACATAGATGCAAGAAAGCAGACAAGATCCCGAAAGGGCTACAGATCACAAACCCACTCAAGTCGACCTACAACACAGACTATGCTGAGAGACTCTGCCTTCGCACCTCTCTCACACTCCTCAACCACCTCGTCCGCCAGCTCTACAGCAGCCGACGCAACCTGGAAACCAAGATAGAGGCCATATTCTCAACTTGCGCTCAGGATGCAGCAGACCAGCTGCGGAACACCGCCAAACTGATGAGACAACAATACTATGCCACCTATATGCATACCAAGAACAGAAAGCTTGAGAAACTTGGCATCACCACCGGCAGCAACCAAGCCACCCCCGGTGTCACAGTAGAAAACAATACAGGGAAATCTATTGTCAACTTGTCAGACTGCACCCTTCAACCAGACGAAATCGAAGTCCTCAGCAGAGGGCTTAATTTCTGCACCACCACCAAAATGGACCCCATCAGTCTCGCGGCAGACACGGAGGAATTCATCAGGCGAATGAGGCTCCGGGAATTCTTCCACAGACCCCAAGAGGCCAACAGCGAACCCAAGCAGACTACCAATGAACCGGAACAGCAGACCGAGAGATCTGCGGTGCGGCAACCGAAGAGGAAAGAGTCGAATTGGACCCCTCCGGAAGGCCGCTGCCTTAGACTCGACATGTATGCTCAAGCCGTCAGGAGTCGCGTCAATGCCAGATTCATCAGTCGCATTCACAAGACAACCCCGAACGTCACCCAAGCACAACGCAATGCCATCCGCGCTTTCAAGACCAACCACAGCATCGTCATCAAACCAGCAGACAAAGGGGGGGCCACTGTCGTACTGAACAGAACGGACTACTGCAAAGAAGTATACCGACAACTGAACAACCAAGAACACTACAGACAGTTACCCGCAGATCCGACCAAGGAACACATCCGCCAACTTAACAGACTGATCAAGACCTTGGATCCAGATCTTCAGAGCACCCTACGTGCTCTCATCCCACGTACTCCCCGCATTGGAGATCTCTACTGCCTCCCAAAAATACATAAGGCCAACACACCAGGCCGCCCTATCGTTTCAGGCAATGGGACCCTGTGTGAGAACCTCTCTGGCTACATCGAGGGCATCTTGAAACCCATCGTACAAGGTACACCCAGCTTCTGTCGCGACACGACGGACTTTCTACAGAAACTCAGCACCCATGGACCAGTTGAACCAGGGACATTCCTCGTCACAATGGACGCCTCGGCACTCTACACCAGCATCCCCCATGACGACGGCATTGCCTCAGTACTCAACACCGACAACTGCCAATCTCCAGACGCAATTCTGCAACTCATCCGCTTCATTCTGGATCACAACGTCTTCACCTTCGACAACAAGTTCTTCATCCAGACGCACGGAACAGCCATGGGGACCAAATTCGCACCCCAATACGCCAACATCTTCATGCACAAGTTTGAACAGGACCTACTCACCGCACAGGACCTTCAACCGATGTTATACACCAGATACATCGATGACATTTTTTTCCTTTGGACCCACGGCGAAGAATCACTGAAACGACTACACAATGACATTAATAAGTTCCATCCAACCATCAGACTCACCATGGACTACTCTCCAAAATCAGTTGCATTCTTGGACACACTCGTCTCCATCAAGGACGGTCACCTCAGCACTTCGCTTTACCGCAAACCCATGGATAACCTCATGATGCTCCACTTCTCCAGCTTCCACCCTAAACACATTAAAGAAGCCATCCCCTATGGACAAGCGCTCCGTATACACAGGATCTGCTCAGACGAGGAGGAGCGTAACAGACATCTACAGACGTTGAAAGATGCCCTCGTACGAATGGGATATGACACTCGACTCATCGATCGACAGTTCCAACGCGCCACAGCGAAAAACCGGACCGACCTCCTCAGAAGACAAACATGGGACACAACCGACAGAATACCCTTCGTCGTCCAGAACTTCCCCGGAGCGGAGAAACTACGTCATCTTCTTCACAGCCTTCAACACGTCATTGATGACGATGAACATCTTGCCAAGGTCATCCCCACACCCCCACTACTTGCCTTCAAACAACCGCGCAACCTCAAACGAACCATTGTTTGCAGCAAACTACCCAGTCTTCAGAACAGTGACCACGACACCACACAACCCTGTCATGGCAATCTCTGCAAGACGTGCCAGATCATCGACATGGATACCACTATTACACGTGAGAACACCACCCACCAGGTACGCGGTACATACTCGTGCGACTCGCCCAACTTTGTCTACCTCATACGCTGCAGGAAAGGATGTCCCGAAGCGTGGTACATTGGCGAGACCATGCAGACGCTGCGACAACGAATGAACGGACATCGCGCAACAATCACCAGGCAGGAATGTTCCCTTCCAATCGGGGAACACTTCAGCAGTCAAGGGCATTCAGCCTCTGATCTCCGGGTAAGCGTTCTTCAGGACCCGCGACAACGCAGAATCGCCGAGCAGAAACTTATAGCCAAGTTCCGCACACATGAGTGCGGCCTCAACCGGGACCTGGGATTCATGTCACATTACATTCATCCCCCACCATCTGGCCTGCGAAATCCTACCAACTGTCCTGGCTTGAGACAATTCACACCTCTTTAACCTGGGGTTACCCCATCTCTGGATCTGTAAAGATTTAATCACCTGCTAATGCTCGCACTCCTAGCATTGTTTGGCATCTTTGAATTTGTCTATATATGTGTTTCTGGAACAGACCTCTTCATTCACCTGAGGAAGGAGCAGCGCTCCGAAAGCTAGTGACATCGAAACAAACCTGTTGGACTTTAACCTGGTGTTGTAAGACTTCGTACTGTTATTAACGACAGGCAGCATGGTTTAGTACAAGGTAGGTCACGTCTCACTAATATGATTGAGTTTTTTGAGGAGGTGACAAAAATGATTGATGAGGGAAGGACTGTGGATGTTGTCTGCATGGACTTTAGTAAAGCATTTGATAAGGTCCCTCATGGCAGGCTGGTGCAAAAGATTAGGGGCGAAATTCTCCGTAATCGGCGGGATGTCCGCCGACCGGCACCAAAAACGGCGCAAATCAGTCCGGCATCGCGCCGCCCCAAAGGTGCGGAATCCTCCGCCCCTTGAGGGGCCGAGCCCTAACCTTGAGGGGCTAGGCCCACGCTGGACTGATTTCTGCCCCGCCAGCTGGCGGGAAAGGCCTTTGGTGCCCCGCCAGCTGGCGCGAAACTGACTTTGCCGTGCGGCGCATGCGCGAAAGATTCAGCGGCCGCTCACGGCATCCCCGCGCATGCGCAGTGGAGGGAGTGTATTCCGCCTCTGCCATAGTGGAGACCATGGCGAAGGCGGAAGGAAAAGAGTGCCCCCACGGCACAGGCCCACCTGCGGATCGGTAGGCCCCGATCACGGGCCAGGCCACCGTGGGGGCACCCCCCGGGGCCAGATCGCCCTGCGCCCCCCCCCAGGACCCCGGAGCCCGCCCGCGCCGCCTCGTCCCGGCGGTAAGAGAGGTGGTTTGATTCTCGCCGGCGGGACAGGCATTCCAGCAGCGGGACTTCGGCCCATTGCGGGCCGGAGAATCGCCGGGGGGGCCCGCCAACCGGCGCGGCACGATTCCCACCCCCGCCGAATATCCGATGCCGGAGAATTCGGCAACCGGCGGGGGCGGGATTCACGCCAGCCCCCGGCGATTCTCCGACCCGGCGGGGGGTTGGAGAATCCCGCCCTAGATCACATGGGGGTCAGGGGTGAACTAGCTGGATGGACCCAGGACTGGCTTGGCCATAGAGGACAGAGGGTGGCAGTGGAAGGGCGTTTTTCCGAATGGATGTCTGTTACTAGAGGTGTTCCGCAGGGATCAGTACTGGGACCTCTGCTCTTTGGAATATACATAAATGACTTGGAAGAAAACGTAGCGGTATCTCGGCCGGTTGGGGACAGAGCCTCAGGGGGGGGCAGACCTTAGGCAATGTCCTGAGGCCGTCAATACATACGCCGCTTTGGAGGGGATGGCGCAAAAGCGGCGGCGCCCCCGATCTGGTCGGGAACTTGGATTCTGCGGCCGTTCGCCGAAAGCGATTTCGGTATCGGCGACTGGAGAATCAAGCCCGAGATTTTTTTTCTCCGAGGATCGGGGGTCTCTGGATCTCTCTTCCTCAAAGGACACTGGAAGCAGAATCTATGAATATTTTAAGGTAGAGGTAAAGACATTTTTGATTAACAAGGGGGTTAAAGGGTTGTGGCGATGACCAGCTAAGCCGCACGTTTCGGCGGCTCCAGCTCGAATAGACCTTCGGGCTCTTTTAAGAGCCCCAACAGGAATTCTTTTTTTGACGAAACCCGGTGTGGGGTGAGGCAACAGGGAGTCCCCCCCCCCAGTGGGAAAGAAAAAGATCGTCGGCGGCGGCCAGATCTCGGAGAATCCTCGAGGGCAGCGGCAGAGGAAAGAAAGGAACAAGATGGCGTCGGAGGGAGCCCAGGCGACATGGGGACCGGACCAGGATGAATTTTTAAGACGGTGTGTGGAGCTGCTAAAAAAGGAGGTGCTGGCCCCGATGCTACAGGCAATCGAGGGGCTTAAAGAGACACAAAAGGCCCAGGAGATTGAGCTCCGTGTGGTGGAGCAGAAGGTAACGGACAACGAGGACGAGATCCTGGGCCTAGCGGTCAAAATGAAGACGCACGAGGCGCTCCATAAGAAGTGCATCGAAAGAATTGAAGTCCTGGAAAATAGATCAAGGAGAAAGAACCTCCGGATCCTGGGTCTCCCCGAGGGAGTGGAAGGAGCTGACGGCGGGGCTTATGCGAGCACGATGCTACCCTCGCTAATGGGAGCTGAGGCCCCCTCGGGCCCCTTGGAAGTGGAAAGGGCCCACCGGGTCCCTGCGAGGAGACCAAAGGCTGGAGAACCACCTAGGGCGATGGTTGTGTGATTTCACCGCTTCAATGACAGAGAGGTGGTTCTGAGATGGGCCAAGAAGGTACGAAGTAGCAGATGGGAGAATGCGGTGATATGAGTGTATCAGGATTGGAGTGCGGAGGTGGCGAGAAGGAGGGCGAGTTTCAATCGAGCCAAGGAGGTGCTGCATAATAAGAAAGTGAAGTTCGGGATGCTGCAGCCGGCGCGATTGTGGGTCACGCACCAGGATAGACATTACTATTTTGAAACCTCGGAAGAAGCATGGACCTTCATTCAAAAAGAGAAACTGGACCAGAACTGAGGGACTGATGTTGGAGGGGAAACGGCAATGCTGATGGATAGAGGTGTAAATTGGGGAGGGGAGGACACTGAGAAATGTGGGCGCCAGTGGGGGGAAAAAGAGACACAGGTGGGGGATGGGGAATGGGAACGGGGCGGTAGGGGGAGCTGCGCCATGGGGGCGGGGTGGTTCTAGAAAGCGCGGGGTTTCTTTTTCCGCGCCAGAGAGATGATGGCGGGAAGATAGGCGCAAGGAGGATGGGAGTTCCTTACACGGGGGGGTCAAGGAGAGAGCGGGAGAAGCCGGGGTCAGTTGAAGTCAGCTGACTTTCGGAAGCAATATGGGGGAAGTAACCATGCTAGATGGGGATCTAGCGGGGGGGGGGGGGGGGGGGGGGTGGGGGGGGGGGGGGAGGGGCGGGGGACAACTGGGTTGCTGCTGCTGAGATCGAAAGGGAGCTGGTAAGAGAAAAGGTGGTCGAGGCGAGAATGCGCCGCCTGGGGGACGGGTGGGTGCGCGGAACCGGGACGTGGGACTGACCCAGAGACGGTGATGGCTAGTCGACAGGGGAGGGGGGCGGGCAGCCCCCCAGGCCGGCTGATCCCGTGGAACGTGAGAGGCCTAAATGGGCCGATTAAGAGGGCCCGTGTGTTCGCGCACTTAAAAGGACTGAAGGCAGACGTGGCCATGCTCCAAGAGACGCATCTGAAGGTGGCGGACCAGGTTAGGTGAAGGAAAGGATGGGTGGGGCAGGTGTTCCACTCAGGGCTGGACGCAATTGAGGGTTGGCCATATTGGTGGGGAAACGGGTGTCGTTCGAGGCTGGGAACATTGTAGCGGACAGCGGGGGCAGATATGTGATGGTGAGTGGCAGACTGCAGGGAATGGAGGTCGTGCTGGTCAACGTATATGCCCCGAACTGGGATGATGCGGGATTTATGAAGCGGATGCTGGGACGCATCCCGGACCTGGAGGTAGGAAACCTGGTAATGGGGGGGGGACTTCAATACCGTGCTAGACCCAGGGTCAGATAGATCTAGATCCAGGACCGGAAGAAGGCCGGCAGCGGCCAAGGTGCTTAGGGGGTTTATGGACCAAATGGGGGGAGTGGATCCGTGGAGATTTGCTAGGCCGCTGGCCAAAGAGTTCTCCTTTTTCTCCCATGTCCATAAGGTATACTCCCGGATAGATTTCTTTGTTTTGGGAAGGTCACTGATTTTGAGGGTGGAAGGAACGGAGTGCTCGGCCATAGCTGTTTCAGACCATGACCCACATTGGGTGGTTCTGGAACTAGGAGAGGAGAGGGAACAGCGTCCATTCTGGCGACTGGATGTGGGATTATTGGCAGATGAGGGAGTCTGCGGAAGGGTGCGGGGATGTATCGAAAGGTACCTGGAGGCCAATGATGATGGAGAGGTCCGAGTGGGGGTAGTATGGGAAGCGCTGAAGGCGGTGGTCAGGGAAGAGTTGATCTCCATCAGGGCTCACAAGGGGAAAACAGAGGCCAAAGAGAGGGAAAGATTACTGGGGGAGATTTTGAGTGTGGATAAAAAATATGCGGAGACCCCGGACGAAGGACTATCATAGATTATCATAGAATTTACAGTGCAGAAGGAGGCCATTCGGCCCAACGAGTCTGCACCGGCTCTTGGAAAGAGCATCCTACCCAAGGTCAACACTTCCACCCTATCCCCATAACCCAGTAACCCCACCCAACACTAAGGGCAATTTCTTTGGACACTAAGGGCAATTTATCATGGCCAATCCACCTAACCTGCACATTTTTGGACTGTGGGAGGAAACCGGAGCACCCGGAGGAAACCCACGCACGCACGGGGAGGATGTGCAGACTCCGGACAGACAGTGACCCAAGCCGGAATCGAACCTGGGACCCTGGAGCTGTGAAGCAATTGTGCTATCCACAATGCTACCGTGCTGCCCCTATATAGGGACTATATAGGAGAGGCGACGACTCCAGACGGAGTTTGACCTGCTGACCACAGGGAGAGCAGAGGCACAGTGGAGGAAGGCACAGGGGATGAGATATGAATATGGGGAAAAGGCAAGTCGCCTGTTGGCCCACCAGCTTCGTAAGAGCACAGCGGCGAGGGAAATAGGGAGTTAGGGATGAAATGGGAACCACGGTGCGGAGAGCAGGGAAGGTGAATGTGTTTAAGACCTTTTATGAGAGGTTATATAGGTCCCAACCCCTGGAGGGAAAAGAGGGGATGCAGCAGTTTCTGGACCAAATAAGGTTCCCGAGGGTGGAGGAGCAGGAGGTGGCAGGCCTGGGGGCGCCAATTGGGGTGGACGAGGTGACCAAAGGGCTGGGGAACATGCAGGCAGGGAAGGCCCCGGACCTGACGGGTTCCCGGTGGAAGGCAGAGAAGGCATTTGTGGTAGAGTGGGAGTATTTATGGGAGGTGCTGAGGAGGTTTGGGTTCGGGAGGGGTTTGTCAGCTGGGTTAAACTCCTCTATGGGGCTCCAATGGCAAGTGTAGTCACAAATCGGCAAAGATCGGAGTATTTTCGACGACATAGGGGAACAAGACACGGGTGCCCTCTGTCCCCATTACTGTTCGCGCTGGCAATTGAACCACTGGCCATAGCGCTGAGAGACTCCCGGAAATGGAGAGGGGTGGTTAGAGGGAGAGAGGAACACCGAGTGTCACTCTACGCAGATGACTTACTGCTGTATGTGGCGGATCCAGTGGCGGGGGATGACAGAGGTTATGCAGATATTGAGGGAGTTTGGAGATTTCTCGGGATATAGGCTTAACATGGGAAAGAGTGAGCTTTTCGTAATACACCCTGCGGACTAGAGTAGAGGGATAGATGTCCTGCCGCTAAGGAGAGTGGAAAGAAACTTCCGATACCTGGGGATTCAGAAAGCCAGGAGCTGAGGGGCGTCATTCTCCGACCCCCCGTCGGGTCGGAGAATGGCCGTTGGCCGCCGTGAATCCCGCCCCCGCCCCCGCCGAAGTCTCCGGTACCGGAGATTGGGCGGGGGCGGGAATCGGGCCGCGCCGGTTGGCGGGACCCCCCCGCTCAATTCTCCGGCCCGGATGGGCCGAAGTCCCGCCCAGAAATTGCCTGTCCCGCCGGCGTAAATCAAAGTTGGTATTTACCGGCGGTACCAGGCGGCGTGGGTGTGCTCTGGGGTCCTGGGGGGGGCAGGGCGATCTGACCCAGGGAAGTGCCGCCACGGTGGCCTGGCCCGCGATCGGGGCCCACCGATCCGCGGGCGGGCCTGTGCCGTGGGGGCACTCTTTCCCTTCCGCCTCTGCCACGGCCTCCACCATGGCGGAGGCGGAAGAGACTCTCCCCACTGCGCATGCGCGGGAAACTGTCGGCGGCCGCTGACGCTCCCGCGCATGCGCCGCATTTCCGCGCCAGCTGGCGGGGCACCAAACGCCATTTCCCGCCAGCTGGCGGGGCGGAAATCCCTCCGGCGCCGGCCTAGCCCCTCAATGTTGGGGGCTCGGCCCCCAAAGATGCGGAGCATTCCGCACCTTTGGGCCGGCGCGATGCCCGTCTGATTGGCGCCGTTTTTTGGCGCCAGTCGGCGGACATCGCGCCGTTGGGTGAGAATTTCGCCCGAGGAACCTTACACAGACTCAATCTGACACGGCTGGTGGAGCAAATGGAAGAGGATTTCAAAAGGTGGGATATGCAGCCGCTGTCACTGGCGGGCAGAGTGCAGGCGATTAAGATGATGGTCCTCCCGAGGTTCTTATTTGTGTTTCAATGTCTCCCTATATTGATCACTAAGGCCTTTTTCAAGAAAATAGATAGGAGCATCATGAGCTTCGTGTGGGCAGGGAAGGCCCTGAGGGTAAGGAGGGGGTTCCTACAACGTAGCAGGGACAGAGGGGGACTGGCGTTGCCGAATTTGGGCGACTATTACTGGGCCGCCAATGTGGCGATGATCCGTAAGTGGATGATAGAGGGAGAGGGGGCGGCGTGGAAAAGGCTGGAGATGGCGTCCTGTAAAGGAACGAGCTTAAAAGCGCTGGTGACGGCGCCACTACCGCTCTCCCCGAAAAGGTCTACCACGAACCCAGTGGTGGCGGCAACACTAAGTATCTGGGGGCAATGGAGGCGACAGAAGGGTGTGTTGGGAGCCTCGGTGTGGTCCCCGATCAGGAACAACCATAAGTTTGCCCCAGGGAGGTTGGACGGAGGGTTCCAGAGCTGGCACCGGGCAGGAATTAGGAGAGTGGGAGACTTATTTATAGATGGGACGTTTGCGAGCTTGGGAGCGCGAGAGGAAAAGTAGGAGCTGCCTCCGGGGAATATCTTTAGGTATATGCAAGTGAGGGCGTTCACGAGACAGCAGGTGAGGGAATTTCCGCTGCTCCCGACACAGGGGATCCAGGATAGGGTGCTTTCGGGGGGGTGGGTCGGGGAGGGCAAAGTGTCCGAAATATACCGGGAGATGAGAGAAGAGGGGGAGGAGTTGGTAGAAGACCTGAAAGGAAAATGGGAAGAAGAGCTCGGGGAGGAGATTGAGGAGGGTGTAGCACCATCGATCACACACGAGGCGAGACGTAAAGAACTTCAATCGAGGCTTTATTGAGCAGACTTGTTCAGACTCGTTCCCCAGCAGCTCAGTCACGGCAGCTGCAGGGATTAACCCAGGTTCTTATACCCCGCCTATCTGGGTGGAGCCCAGTAGGCGGCGGGTCCAATCGGGATCCAGCATCTGTCCTCCAATAGCTCCTCGGCATTCATGGTGTACCGTATTACCCCTAATACATACCACCACATTCTCCCCTTGCTAAAAAAGAACCCGGCGGGGTGGTGGGTGGTGGGTGGGAGGGGTTTACAGGGTCGGTGCCTTAACCATTGAACTATATACAATCATGCCGCTTTTACTGGGCCACCGAATTATTCACATTTTACCCGATTTGCAGCGTTTAACTGTTTACAATAATGCCGCTTTACTGGGCCACTGAATTATATACATCTTGGGCGAAATTCTCCGTTATCGGCGGAAAGTCCGCCGATCGGCGCAAAAAACGGCGCAAATCCCACTTGCGTCACGTCATAAAAATGGGACGATAGTCTCCGGCCCGAAATGGGCTAGCAGCGACGTAACGGGATCCGCGCTTGCGCAGTGGTTCACGCCGTGCAGCGTCATACGCGCTGCACGGCGTGACGGCTCATAAGGCCGCGCAGCTCCCCCCCAACCGACCGGAACACCCGACCGCAACACCCGACTGGATGGCTGGCCGTCGCTCAGCCCCGAGGTTCGAGTCACGCGATGTGGAGGCGCTCCTGGACGTGGTGGAGCAGAGGAGGGACGCCCTGTATCCCGGGCACGGCCGCAGAGTTGTCGCACGCCACAGCCGGCGTCTGTGGAGGGAAGTGGCAGAGGCCGTCACCGCTGTGGCCCTGACACCACGGACAGGCACCCAGTGCCACAAGAAGGTGAACGACCTCGTCAGAGCAGGCAGGGTGAGCCTCCCCATATCACCCCCCTCCCCCATATCCCCCTCCCCATATCCCCCCCTCCCCCATATCCCCCCTCCCCCATATCCCCCATATCCCCCCTCCCCCATATCCCCCCTCCCCATATCCCCCATATCCCCCCTCCCCCATAACCCCCCTCCCCATATCCCCATATCCCCCCTCCCCATATCCCCCCTCCCCCATATCCCACCTCCCCATATCCCCCTCCCCCATATCCCCCATATCCCCCCTCCCCCATATCCCCCATATTCCCCCTCCCCCATATCCCCCATATCCCCCCCATATCCCCCCCTCCCCCATATCCCCCCTCCCCCATATCCCCCATATCCCCCCTCCCCCATATCCCCCCTCCCCCATATCCCCCATATCCCCCCTCCCCATATCCCCCATATCCCCCCTCCCCCATATCCCCCATATCCCCCCTTCCCCCATATCCCCCATATCCCCAAGTGAATCCAGCCCTAACCTTAACCTCTGCAATGCACGCGCAACCGATGGCGTGCATTCATATACCTGCCTAACACTGTTGCCTTTTACCCCTGACGCCATCCCCCCCCCCCCCCACAGGAGAAGCGCGCACACAACAATAGGGAGCATGTGAGGACTGGAGGAGGGCCCGCTGATGAGAGGCCACTGACCGTACACGAGGAAAGGGCCCTGGAACTGGCTGGCAGACTTGAGGACCGGGAGGTTGCTGATGCAGAGGTCGGGGGCCCACCAGCAAGTGAGCCACCGACAGCCCGTCCCCATATCCCCCCCTCCCCTATATCCCCCTCCCCCGTATCACCTGATCACTGCCTGATGTCTAACCATGCATGCTTCATTGTGTATCGCAGGACCAAACGTCCAGGCACCCATCCCCGCAGATGCACACCGCCCGCAGGATGCCCCTCGGAGACCACAGGAGACGGAGAGACCCGCACCCTCCAGCATGCGACGCCCGCAGGATGCCCCTCGCACACCACGGGAGACGGAGAGACCCGGACCCTCCAGCATGCGACACCCGCAGGATGCCCCTCGCACACCACGGGAGACGGAGAGACCCGCACCCTCCAGCATGCGACGCCCGCAGGATGCCCCTCGGAGACCACGGGAGACGGAGAGACCCCAGACCCTCCAGCATGCGACGCCCGCAGGATGCCCTCGGAGACCACGGGAGACGGAGAGGCCCGGACCCTCCAGCATGCGACGCCCGCAGGATGCCCCTCGGAGACCACGGGAGACGGAGAGGCCCGGACCCTCCAGCATGCGACGCCCGCAGGATGCCCCTCGCACACCACGGGAGACGGAGAGACCTGGAGCAACAGGGAGACGACACCCCCGTCACGTGCGGGAGCGACCACCCAGCGATGAGGGGGGCAGCCACAGGCCCCCGTCACATCCGAGCCAGGACACCACTACCCAGGACACCACTACCCAGGACACCACTATCCAGGACACCCCTACCCGGGACAGCACTACCCAGGACACCCCTACCCGGGACAGCACTACCCAGGACAGCACTACCCAGGACACCCCTACCCAGGAAGACGAAATACCGGACAGTGACTCAGAGTGGATGAGTGGAGACGAACCCCCACCCCAAAGTGCCATGGAGTCAGAGTGGGACGAAGAGCACGACACAACGCCACTGCTGTCACCAACACCCTCCACCATCGCAGAAACACTCACCACGGTTGGGCACTTTAGTGATGAGGCGTCTGGTACACTCACTGGTGCGCACAACACAGCCGTCCCGGTACAGCAGGTGGAGGTAGGAGCAGCAGAGGGACCGGGCGGTCGGAGGGCAGCCCAGGCCAAGCGAACATCTGCCGCCCAGATGGATCCCGGGTTCCTGCAGTTACCACACCCACACATAGATCCGATGCAACCACCGACCCGGAGACGAGCGAAGAGGGTGACGGGTGGCTTGCGGCGGCTGCGGTCGCAGGTGGAGGAGTCCACCCGCGTCCAGGAGCTGGGAGTGGTCCCGGTCATGCGTGCCACCCAGGCTGACACCGCACAGGTGGCGTCCGCGGTGGAGGCAATGGGTGCGACGGTGTCAGACATGGGGAACGGTTTGCGAGGCCTGGGGCCTTCCGTGCAGGCGGCGTCAGTGGCCCAGGAAATGGCTGCCCTCTCACAGGAGGCCATGAGCCAGTGCCAGCGCCAGATGGCAGAGGCGCTCAACGCCATAGCCCAGTCTCAGCAGGCCATGGCCCAGTCTCAGCAGGCCATAGCCCAGTCTCTGCAGGCCATGGCCCAGTCTCTGCAGGCCATGGCCCAGTCTCAGCAGGCCATCGCTGAGGGCATCGGCGCCAGTGGCCATGTGCGAGCCGGCGTCGCACTGTCACAGACAGGGTTTGACAACACCCTGGGCTCCATGGCTGCAAACCTGCAGACCCCTGTCGATACCAGCACGGGCCTCCAGGACTGGCAGCGCCAGATGTCGGGGGGGCGTCGGATGGCCAGTCCGTTCGCATCCCCCACCCATGTAGAGGCCTGGGGGCCATCGGGCACCCAGAAGGAGGAGGAGGTAGTGTGGTCCGTCCCGGCTCCCTCTGTAGGGGAGGTCCCGGTACACCGCGACACCTCGGACTCCCCCCCTTCCGTCCCAGGTGCATCGGGTGGGCAACGGGCAGGACAGGCTGGCAGCTCGCCATCCCAGTCGCCCGGGCCGCAGCCTGGCCCATCTAGGCCAGGATGCCGCAGGAAACGGCCGCCAAAGGGATCCAGTGTCAGAGGGCAGGAATCACAGGAGTCCACCTCCAGTTCTGCTGTACCGTCTGGGGAACCACGTAGACGTAGTCAAAGGGCCCGTAAGGCCAAACAATTAGACACTGTGTAAGTTGGCACGGGTGCAGTGCACAGATGAGTTTTAGGGGCTAGGGCACGTGCATGAACTCCTTTGGTTATTAAAGTCAATGTTACACCTACCGAAGCTGCCTTTGTGCTCTGTCCAAAGTGTGCGGGCGTGTCATGTACGTTGAGCGCAAGTGTGTGTGTGAGGGGTGGTCTTACCTCAGCCCCAGGTGAGTCTGCCCCCTTCCCCCTGGGCCGCCATCAACATCCCCCGGGCAGAGGACGGGACCGTGCGCTGCAGTGTCACAGCCGCATGCAGGGATGGTCCGGGTGGATGGTGGTACTGTGGCCATGGGTCAGACATAGTCCAACGATGTAGAGCCAGGAGCTCATCGCAGGGCGGGTTGTCATCATCCTCCATGGCCTGCGATAGACACGCGTCCACACGCAACTGGGTGAGCCCGGCCCGTTGTGCCGCCGGTGGATCGGCAATGGGGGGTGGGGTGGTGTGCATGCGGGTGGGGTGGGTGGGGTTGGGGAGGGGGGTGAGGGTGCTGGGTGGGTGGATGGGTGGGGTTGTGGGTGGTCGGCTGTTGCCATGGTGTGCGGTCTGTGGCCATACTACCCGATTCCCACGCCCATCTAGTCAGTGAAGCGGGCGGATATCAGTCTGTCCCATGCCCGCTGGTTCAGCCGGTAACGGTGGACAGCCACCCGCCTGTGTCTACCCCGTCTGCCCTGACCATTGCCCCCATCCCCCTCATCTGGGGAGGACTGTGCCTCTTCCTGCTGCTCCTCCACTCCGCCCTCCTCTGCCTGCGGCACATCGCCCCTCTGCTGGGCTATGTTGTGCAGGACGCAGCACACCACAATGATGCGGCCGACCCTATCTGACCGATACTGGAGGGCGCCCCCAGAGAGGTCCAGGCACCTGAAACGCATCTTCAGCACACCAAAGCACCTCTCGATCACTCCCCTTGTCGCTACATGGGCATCATTGTAGCGGTTCTCCGCCTCATTGCGTGGCCTCCGTATAGGCGTCATCAGCCACGATCGCAATGGGTAGCCCCTGTCGCCCAGCAACCAGCCCCTCAGCCGGGGATGGCGTCCCTCGTACATGCCGGGGATGGATGACCGCGACAACATGAATGAGTCGTGTACACTGCCTGGGTGACGGGCGCAGACGTGCAGGATCATCATGCGGTGGTCGCAGACCACCTGGACGTTCATCGAATAGGTCCCCTTCCTATTAGTGAACACGGCCCTGTTATCTGCAGGTGGCCGCACGGCGACGTGCATCCCATCGATCGCGCCCTGGACCATGGGGAACCCGGCAATGGCAGAGAAGCCCACGGCCCGGGCATCTTGGCTGGCCCGGTCCACGGGGAAGCGGATGTAGCGGTGCGCCATGGCATAAAGGGCATCTGTCCGGATGCACCGGTGCACCGATGTCTGCGATATGCCGGACAGGTCCCCACTCGGTGCCTGGAATGACCCCGTTGCATAAAAGTTCAGGGCCACCGTAACCTTGACGGACACGTGGAGAGGGTGTCCCCCGCCAGTGCCATGCGGTGACAGGTGTGCCAGCAGGTGGCAGATGTGTGCCACGGTTTCCCGGCTTATCCGGAGTCTCCTCCTGCATTCCCGGTCCGTAAGGTCCTGGTATGACTGCCGGGGCCGGTACACACGGGGCGCCCTCGGGTGCCTCCGTTGCCGTGGGGCCGCGACGTCCTCCTCACCCTCCTCGTCCTGTCGGTCAGGTGTCCCTCCAGCCTGGGCGGCTGCCGCCTGCCCCTCTGCGGCAGCCTGCGCCGCCTCTCTGGCACGCTCCTCCTCCTCCTCATCCAGGGCAACATAGACATGAGCGGCTGCCACCACGGCGGCCAGCATCGCTGGATGATCTGAAAACATGACGGCCTGGTGGGGGGAGGGGAACGACGACATGTCATCATTGCCCATATCCCCTCCTCCCCCCAGCCAGGTGGCATGGACCGCATGGGTCCAACTGTTGGAGGCTGGCACCTGGCCAGGTGGACCAACTCATTTGCCCTCCCATCACACTCCTCGGCACGGACCCCCTCCCCAACCTCCACCCCAGCACGGAGCCCCCCCCCCAACATCCACCCCAGCACAGACCCCCTCCAACCCCCAACCTCCACCCCAGCACGGACCCCCTCCAACCCCCAACCTCCACCCCAGCACGGACCCCCTCCCCAACCTCCACCCCGGCACGGACCCCCTCCAACCCCCAACCTCCACCCCAGCACGGACCCCCTCCAACCCCCAACCTCCACCCCAGCACGGACCCCCTCCCCAACCTCCACCCCAGCACGGATCCCCTCCAACCCCCACCCCAGCACGGACCCCCTCCCCAACCTCCACCCCAGCACGGACCCCACCCCAAACTCCACCCCGGCACGGACCCCCTCCAACCCCCAACCTCCACCCCAGCACGGACCCCCTCCAACCCCCAACCTCCACCCCAGCACGGACCCCGTCCCCAACCTCCACCCCAGCACGGACCCCCTCCAACCCCCAACCTCCACCCCAGCACGGACCCCCTCCAACCCCCAACCTCCACCCCGGCACGGACTCCCTCCAACCCCCAACCTCCAACCCAGCACGGACCCCCTCCAACCCCCAACCCCCACCCCAGCACGGACCCCCTCCAACCCCCAACCTCCACCCTAGCACGGACCCCCTCCAACCCCCAACCTCCACCCCAGCACGGACACCCCCCCCAACATCCACCCCGGCACGGACCCCCTCCAACCCCCAACCTCCACCCCAGCACGGACCCCCTCCACAACCTCCACCCCAGCACGGACCCCCCCCCAACCTCCACCCCAGCACGGACCCCCCCCAACCCCCAACCTCCACCCCAGCACGGAACCCCTCCAACCCCCAACCTCCACCCCAGCACGGACCCCCTCCAACCCCCAACCTCCACCCCAGCACGGACCCCCTCCAGCCCCCAACCTCCACCCCAGCACGGACCCCCTACCCAACCTCCACCCCAGCACGGACCCCCTCCAACCCCCAACCTCCACCCCAGCACGGACCCCCTCCAACCCCCAACCTCCACCCCGGCACGGACCCCCTCCAACCCCCAACCTCCACCCCAGCACAGACCCCCTCCAACCCCCAACCTCCACCCCAGCACGGACCCCCCCCCCAACCTCCACCCGGGCACGGATCCCCTCCAACCCTCAACCTCCACCCCAGCACGGACCCCCTCCAACCCCCAACCTCCACCCCAGCACGGACCCCCTCCCCAACCTCCACCCCAGCACGGACCCCCTCCAACCCCCAACCTCCACCCCAGCACGGACCCCCTCCCCAACCTCCACCCCAGCACGGATCCCCCCCCAACCTCCACCCCGCCACGGACCCCCTCAAACCCCCAACCTCCACCCCAGCACGGACCCCCTCCCCAAACTCCACCCCAGTACGGACCCACGCCCAACCTCCACCCCGGCACGGACCCCCTCCAACCCCCAACCTCCACCCCAGCACGGACCCCCTCCCCAACCTCCAGCCCAGCACGGATCCACTCCAACCCCCAACCTCCACCCCGGCACGGACCCCCTCCAACCCCCAACCTCCACCCCAGCACGGACCCCCTCCAACCCCCAACCTCCACCCCAGCACGGACCCCCTCCCCAAACTCCACCCCAGTACGGACCCCCGCCCAACCTCCACCCCGGCACGGACCCCCTCCAACCCCCAACCTCCACCCCAGCACGGACCCCCTCCCCAACCTCCACCCCAGCACGGATCCCCTCCAACCCCCAACCTCCACCCCGGCACGGACCCCCTCCAACCCCCAACCTCCACCCCAGCACGGACCCCCTCCAACTCCCAACCACCACCCAGCACGGACCCCCTCCAACCCCCAACCTCCACCCCAGCACGGACCCCCTCCCCATCCTCCACCCCAGAACGGACCCCCTCCAACCCCCAACCTCCACCCCAGCACGGACCCCCTCCAACCCCCAACCTCCACCCCAGCACGGACCCCCTCCCCATCCTCCACCCCAGCACGGACCCCCTCCAACCCCCAACCTCCACCCCAGCACGGACCCCCTCCAACTCCCAACCTCCACCCAGCACGGAGCCCCTCCAACCCCCAACCTCCACCCCAGCACGGACCCCCTCCCCAACCTCCACCCCAGCACGGACCCCCTCCCCAACCTCCACCCCAGCACGGACCCCCTCCAACCCCCAACCTCCACCCCAGCACCGACCCCCTCCCCAACCTCCACCCCAGCACGGACCCCCCCCCGACCTCCACCCCGGCACGGACCCCCTCCAACCCCCAACCTCCACCCCAGCACGGACCCCCTCCAACCCCCAACCTCCACCCCAGCACGGACCCCCCCCAACCTCCACCCCAGCACGGACCCCCCTCCCCAACCTCCACCCCAGCAAGGACCCCCTCCAACCCCCAACCTCCACCCCAGCACGGACCCCCTCCCCTACCTCCACCCCAGCACGGACCCCCCCCAACCTCCACCCCGGCACGGACCCCCTCCAACCCCCAACCTCCACCCCAGCACCGACCCCCTCCAACCCCCAACCTCCACCCCAGCACGGACCCCCTCCCCAACCTCCACCCCAGCACGGACTCCCCCCCCCAACCTCCACCCCGGCACGAACCCCCTCCAACCCCCAACCTCCACCCCGGCACGGACCCCCTCCCGGCACTCCCCCGGAGCCCAGCCTACTCTAACCACCACCCCCCCGCCGCACACACACACACACAAGCCGAGACACACCTCTCCTCACGCAATCAGTCTGCGGCCACGCCATTTCCTGCCCAGAGCCAACCCCCCAGGCCGTCACTCACCTCCTCGCTGGTCGGCGTGAGCCTGGAGCACCGGGTCACGCCGATGAAAAGGAGGTTTGATTCACGTCGACGTGAACGGTCATCACGTCGACGGGACTTCGGCCCATCCGGAAGGGAGAATATCGGCAGGCCGAAAATCGGCTGCCTTGCGCAGACCCGTGACATTCTCCGCGGCAGCGGCGCCATTAACGCCCCGCCAACTTTTCTCCCTTCGGAGACTTTGGCGGGGGGGGCGGGGCGGGATTCACGGCGGCCAACGGCCATTCTCCGACCCGGCGGGGGGTCGGAGAATGACGCCCCTTAAGTCGATTCGATGAGTCGAGCTGTCTATCTGCCCGTTCCCCTGGGGGTTGTAGCTGGTCGTCCTGCTCGAGGCTATGCCCTTGCTGAGCAGGAATTGACGCAGCTCGTCATTCATGAAGGAGGACCCCCGGTCGCTATGGATGTAGGCGGGGAAACCGAACAGGGTAAAGATGGTGCAGAGGGCTTTAATGACCGTGGCCGCGGTCATGTCGGGTCAGGGGGTGGCGAAGGGGAAGCGGGAGTATTCGTCAACGACGTTAAGAAAGTACGTGTTGCGATCGGTGGAGGGGAGGGGGCCTTTGAAATCCAAACTGAGGCGTTCAAAGGGACGGGAAGCCTTTATCAGGTGCGCTCTATCTGGCCTGAAAAAATGCGGTTTGCACTCAGCGCAGATTTGGCAGTTCCTTGTGACTATTCGGACGTCCTTGACGGAGTACGGGAGGTTGCGGGCCTTTCTGAAGTGGTAGAAACGAGTGAGCCCCGGGTGGCAGAGGCCCTCGTGGAGGGCTTGGAGACGGTCCACTTGTGCATTGGCACAAGTGCCATGAGATAGGGCATCGGACGGCTCGTTCAGCTTTCCGGGACGGTACAAGATCTCATAATTGTAGGTGGAGAGTTCGATCCTCCACCACAGGATCTTGTCGTTTTTTATCTTGCCCCGCTGTGCATTATCGAACATGAAGGCTACCGACTGTTGGTCAGTGAGGAGAGTGAATCTCCTACCGGCCAGGTAATGCCTCCAATGTCGCACAGCTTCCACTATGGCTTGGGCCTCCTTTTCTACTGAGGAGTGGCGAATTTCTGAAGCGTGTAGGGTCTGGGAGAAAAAGGCCACGGGTCTGCCCGCTTGGTTGAGCGTGGCCGCCAGAGCGACGTCGGACGCGTCGTTCTCGACTTGGAAGGGGAGGGACTCGTCGATGGCGCGCATCGTGGCCTTTGCGATATCCGTTTTGATGCGGCTGAAGGCCTGGCGGGCCTCTGTCGACAGGGGAAAAGTAGTGGACTGGATTAGTGGACGGGCCTTGTCTGAGTACTGGGGGACCCACTGGGCGTAATAAGAAAAGAAGCCCAGGCAGCGTTTCAGGGCTTTGGTACAGTGGGGGAGAGGGAACTCCATGAGGGGGCGCATGCGTTCGGGGTCGGGGCCTATCACTCCATTACGCACTACGTAGCCAAGGATGGCTAGACGGTCGGTGCTAAACACGCATTTTTCCTCGTTGTAGGTGAGGTTGAGGGCGTTAGCGGTCTGGAGGAATTTGCGGAGGTTGGCGTCGTGGTCCTGCTGGTCGTGGCCGCAGATGGTGACGTTGTCGAGGTACGGGAACGTGGCCCGTAAACCGTGCTGGTCGACCATTCGGTCCATCTCTCGTTGGAAGACCGAGACTCCGTTCGTGACGCCGAATGGAACCCTTAAGAAGTGGTATAGCCGCCCGTCTGCTTCGAAGGCAGTGTACTTGTGGTCACCGGGGCGAATGGGGAGCTGGTGGTAGGCGGACTTAAGGTCCACGGTGGAGAAGACCTTGTACTGTGCAATCCGATTGACCATGTCGGATATGCGGGGAAGGGGTACGCATCTAGCTGCGTGTACCTATTGATGGTCTGACTGTAGTCTATGACCATCCTTTGCTTCTCCCCTGTCTTCACTACATCCACCTGGGCTCTCCAGGGACTATTGCTGGCCTGGACTATGCCTTCCTTCAGCAGCCGCTGGACTTCGGACCTGATAAACGTCCGGTCCTGGGTGCTGTACCATCTGCTCCTAGTGGCGACGGGTTTGCAATCCGGGGTGAGGTTCGCAAACAGGGAGGGCGGTTCGACCTTGAGTGTCGCGAGGCCGCAGATAGTCAGTGGGGGTATAGGGCCGCCAAATTTGAATGTTAAGCTCTGGAGGTTGAATTGGAAGTCCAACCCCAGGAGGGTGGGAGCGCAGAGGTGGGGAAGGACGTACAGCCGGTAATTTTTGAACTCTCTCCCCTGCACCATTAGGTTTGCGATGCAGAACCCTTTGATTTCAACGGAGTGGGACCCCGCCGCCAGGAAAAACTTTTGGGTGCTTGGCCGAATTACAAGGGAACAGCGTCTTACCGTGTCCGGGTGAATAAAACTCTCCGTGCTCCCCGAGTCGATCAAACACGGCGTCTCGTGGCCGTTCACCAGCACCTTTGTCGTTGTCGTCTGGAGCGTCCGGGGCCGCGACTGGTCGAGGGTCACCGATGCCAAACGTGGTTGGTGTATCCGATCGTTGTCTTCAGGCAGTGTGGAGCCATCCACGCCGGGGTCCTTGCCTGTCAGCCAAGATGGCGGCGTCCATGGATCGCACGCGGTCGGGGGTGGACAAAATGGCCGCTCCCATGAGTCGCACGCGGCTGGGGGTGGACAAAATGGCCGCTCCCATGGATCGCACGCGGCCTGTGGGTAGGAAGATGGCGGCGCCCGTCCCCCCCTCGTGGTGTCCGGGGTCCAAAATGGCGGCGCCCGTTGGCCGCCCGTGGGTCGCTGGGGGGGGGTTGAGCCCGTGGTCCCATTTGTTCCCCGGAGATAGCGGCGACCCCACGGGACTGGCACACTGCTGTGTAGTGCCCCTTTTTACCACAGCTTTTGCAGGTGGCCGAGCGGGCCGGGCAGCGCTGGTGGGGGTATTTTGACTGCCCGCAAAAGTAGCAGCGGGGCCCCCCGGGTGGTCTGGGATTCTGGCTGCGCACGCTTGCGGAGGGGTTGGGGTTGCCGGGGAGTCGGTCGCGGCGGGGGTCCACGGAGCCCAAGGGGCTGCAGCGCGGTCGGGGGCATATGCGCGGGCGTTTTGGGAGGCCACGTCGAGGGAGGCTGCAAGGGCCTGTACCTCTGAGTCCGAGAGTCTTTCTCTAAAAGTCTCTGGCGAATTTGCGACGATGCCAAACCTGCTACGTAAGCATCTCTGATCAGGAGGTCCGTATGTTCGTTCGCCGTAACCGCTGGGCAGTTGCAGTTTCGTCCCAGGATCGTTAGAGCATTGAAGAAATCGTCTAGCAATTCCCCGGGGATTTGTCGTCTCGTCGCGAGCTGGTAACGTGCGTAGACCTGGTTGACGGGCCTAATGTAGGTCTGTTTCAGCAAGTTGATCGCCGCTGCGAATTCTTCCGCGTCCTCGATGAGTGAGTAAATTTCGGGACTCACCCTGGAATGCAGGACCTGCATCTTCTGGTCTTCTGTTGGTCTGCCGGGGGCCGTTCGGAGGTATCCCTCAAAGCACACCAGCCAGTGTTTAAACGCCGATGTTGCGTTTGCTGCGTGGGGGCTGATTCGCAGGCACTCCGGGGTGATCCGGAGCTCCATATTCCTTTTTAAGTCTGCTCAATAAATTGTAGCACCATCGATCACACACGAGGCGAGACGTAAAAAACTTCAATCGAGGCTTTATTGAGCAGACATGTTCAGACTCGTTCCCCAGCAGCTCAGTCACAGAATGCAGCTGCGGGGATTAACCCCAGGTTCTTATACCCCGCCTATCTGGGTGGAGCCCAGTAGGCGGCGGATCCAATCGGGATCCAGCATCTGTCCTCCAATAGCTCCTCGGCATTCATGGTGTACCGTATTATCCCTAATACATACCACCACAGAGGGTTTGTGGGCTGATGCCCTAAATAGGGTAAATTCCTCTTCCTCGTGTGCCAGGCTTAGCCTGATCCAATTTAAGGTGCTACATAGAGCACACATAACGGGAGCGAGGTTGAGCAGGTTCTTCGGAGTGGAGGACAGGTGCGGGAGGTGCGGGGGAAGCCCGGCGAACCACACACATACGTTTTGGTCGTGTCCGGCACTGGAGGGGTATTGGAGGGGAGTGGCGGGAGTGATCTCGAAGGTGGTGAAGGTCCGGGTCAAGCCAAGCTGGGGGTTAGCTATATTTGGGGTAGCGGATGAGCCGGGAGTGCAGGAGGCGAAAGAGGCCGATATTGTGGCCTTTGCGTCCCTAGTAGCCCAGCGAAGGATTTTACTCATGTGGAAGGAAGCGAAACCCCCCGGCGTGGAGGCCTGGATAAACGATATGGCAGGGTTCATAAAACTGGAGCGGATGAGAGGATCGGCTCAGGGGTTCACCAGGCGGTGGCAACCGTCCCTCGACTATCTAGCGGAAAGTTAGGGGGAAAATAGATAGCCAGCAGCAGCAGCCCGGAGGGAGGGAGGGAAGGGGGGGGGGGGGAATTGTTTGTGTTCTAGATGGGGTGAAGGGGCGGGGGGGGAAGCACTATTTTGTGTTATTTTGTGAGTTCACTATTTTATTTAAACAATGTTATCTATCAGTTATCATGGTACCGTTTTTGTTGATTTGTAAGGGGGAAAAATTGTGTTTGAAAACTTTGATAAAATATATTTTTTTTAAAAACAAGAGGGTTAAAGGTTATCGGCGAAGTGTGGCATCATCTTACAATCAGATCAGCAATGACCTTATTGAATGGCGGAGAACACGTCTGCTCCGAATTCGGATATAAAGGTGTTTTAGTTCAAGTTCCAGTCTAGATCTTACAACTATCGACGTCTGTGTTAACTCACCACCAGTTGATGCTCTGCGACGAAAAGGACATGCACCTGCAAAGATAAAGAGAAGTGAACTCCAGGAATCCATTGATGCTGAGTTACATTGTTTGTACTGGTAAAGTTTCCATTGAATTGAAAATAAAAATGCTAATTTCTAAATGTCCACATCGATATATCTAACTATTGGAAATATAGGGCGTCATTCTCCGCCGGCGGGAGTCTCCGTTTTGCCGGCGCCCGGGGGTTTCCCGACGGCGTGGGGCTGCCCCTCAATGGGAAACCCCATTGACCGGCTAGTGTTACGGAGACTCCCGCCGGCCGGTCGGGGCAGAAATGTGGCGGGGCGGGTAGGAGGATTTCACCCCATAGTTCTCAACTGTCCTTACATTCCTCTCCTGATCAGGTGTAAACTGATAAGAGGCATTTCACATCTGTAAGTTAGTATGTGCTGAGCCGATCCAATCATTTCATGGAGGGGCTTGGTCCACTGTACTGATGCAGTGGTGTAGGGGGCTGCCCCGGGTATTTTCAAAACGGACAGATGTCGTAAGCTTTATGAAGCATTAACCCATTCACCATAAAGTGACAATATACTGGCTTGCTCAAAAAAGTTCGCCTTGTCAAAAGATTCAATAAGACATCACTCTGAGAGAAATGGAAAAAACTTGGAATCCATTTTGTTTTGAGTTCATTCGTGGGATGTGGGCCCCGCTGACTGTGCCAACATTTATTGCCCATTCCTAATTGCCCTTGAACTGAGTGGCTTCCTAGGCCACTTCGGAGGGCATTTAAGAGTCAACCACATTGCTGTGGATCTGGAGTCACATGTACTGACATAGATGTGATTATGGCCGGGATTTTCCACTCCCAATCACGGGGGGGGCACCATGGCGGATGCGGAGGCTAAATCTCTTGAGGTATTATGACCGGTACAGGTTTGGAGGGCCGAAGGGCCTGTCCCTGTGCTGTATTGTTCTTTGTTCTTTGAAGCCCCAAACCGGTTTTATGACGATGTAAAACGAGGAAGCAATTCTTTCAACCATCAAAGGTGGGCTTCACTTCCCACATCGAATGTTGCGAATATCATTGGTGTATCTCAACATCTAATCACGACAGCTGCTCGCCGGAATGAGCCCTCTATGCTGGGTTGAGAGCCCACGCTGGCAATGTGTTTTACGACAAGATTTAAACGGCATGCAGCTGGCAACCTGCACTTTGTTCATGACTCTGAGGTTAGTGCCCATACCTGGCATCGCACAGTGCCCACAGGGACGGGCATCAGGCTTTGCAGGTGTACCGCATCGGTTTCAGGTGGGTCTCACAGGCGAGACTCAAAGTGAAGGGGCTGAAGGGCATTGGGTCCACTGGGGGCAATAAGTGCGAAAGGTCTCAGTGAGACACATGGGTGCTTCACCCAACTCCTCATTGAAATGATCTTTCTAAAATGAGGACAGGGGTTAACTGAGACAGGTTAGTGTCATGATATTCAAACATACATCATAACACATACATAATGATAGACAGAGCAACGGAGCAATTAGCACACATAACACGACAGCCAATCACAGACAAGAGCAGACACAGTATAAGACAAGAAACATGACACTTCCTGGGCAGTCCATCTGGAGACGGCACAGGGCCAGGACCTCAAAGCAAGACACTCACACAGTCACAACGTGCTGAGTACCAAGTCAGATGTATAGTTTAATGGAATAAAACTGCGTTGTACCAATCGCAATCGTGTTGGTTCGTCTGTACCTCAGAACACCAAACACTTCAGTTAGCAGCTAATTGGCAAGCAGTGTATCAGTGAAGTGAAGCAATAATGCCCATTCATGCAATACTAATCTCCCAAAGACTTAGCGATTGTTCCCCGCGCTTTGACCCTTCATATTCAACAGAGTATTATGGAACCACAGAACTATTGGGCAATTGGAAAAGCTTGAGAGCCCCTTTGGAAATGTGGCCAGGCACCACTGACATGGAGAAGCCTCCTTGTAGCGCACAAAGACTCCCGAGAGACGAATAGAGGTGAAGTCGATGAGGCTTTATTAAGCGTGATTCGTTCCCCGCAGTTCAGCAACAGACTGGAGCTGCGGGGAGAATTCCTGGTTCTTATACTCCGCCTTCAGGGCGGAGCTAGAGATCAACAGCCAACCAGGACCCGGGATCTGTCAGCCAATGACATCACGGCTTCACAGTCCCACATGACCCCTAATGCATACTACCACATTCACCCCTTGTTAAAAATGAACCCGGCGGGGTGGTGCTTCGCATGGTGGTAGGGGTTTACAAGACTGGTCCTGGGAGGAAAAAAACTTTTGCATGTCATTACAGTGCCCTACACTGGGCTATGTACAGGGTTTTTTTGTTTTGGACTATTTACAGTATTCGTAAGAGGGAAAAGGAAAAAAAAAAAACATTCTCGTTAAAGTCCACAACATTCTAGTGTTACACCGACGCCACGAGTCGGTCGGGCGGTCTGGTCGTCCGTGTCGATCGCCTCGGCCCCGGTGGTGGTGGTGCTTGTTCCAGTGTTGTCGCCTCCGGGAGCTTTACGGTTTCTGCTTCAGCTTCACTTCTGGTCGGACCTGGGAGGAGGACCAATCCTCCCGGGAAGGGGGCTGTCGCGGGGTGCGCCGGTGGCAGGGAGGGGGTGATTGGTGTCGAGGGGGTGTGCGTGTTGCCGGCGGGCGCCAGAACTCGCAGGGAGACCGTGTCCTGTCGGCCGTCGGGGTACTCCACGTAGGCGTACTGCGGGTTCGCGTGGAGGAGGTGAACCCTCTCGACCAACGGGTCCGACTTGTGCGCCCGCACATGTTTCCGGAGCAAGATGGGTCCTGGGACCGCCAGCCAGGTCGGCAGCGACGTTCCAGAGGAGGACTTCCTGGGGAAGACAAGGAGGCGCTCATGGGGCGTTTGATTAGTGGTGGTACACAGCAGCGACCGGATGGAGTGGAGGGCGTCCGGGAGGACCTCCTGCCACCGTGAAACTGGGAGATCCCTGGACCGTAGGGCCAGTAGGACGGTCTTCCAGACCGTGCCGTTCTCCCTCTCTACTTGCCCATTCCCCCGGGGGTTGTAGCTGGTCGTCCTGCTCGAGGCTATACCCTTGCTGAGCAGGAACTGGCGCAGCTCGTCACTCATGAAGGAGGACCCCCTGTCGCTATGGACGTATGCGGGGCAACCGAACAGTGTGAATATGGTGCTAAGGGCTTTAATGACTGTGGCCGCTGTCATGTCAGGGCAGGGGATGGCGAAGGGGAAACGGGAGTACTCGTCCACCACGTTCAGGAAGTATGTGTTGCGGTCGGTGGAGGGGAGGGGTCCTTTGAAATCCAGACTGAGGCGTTCAAAGGGACGGGAAGCCTTGATCAGGTGCGCACTATCCGGCCTGAAAAAATGCGGTTTGCACTCTGCGCAGATGTGGCAGTTCCTTGTGACTGTACGGACCTCCTCCACGGAGTAGGGGAGGTTGCGGGACTTTATAAAATGGTAGAACCGAGTGACCCCCGGGTGGCAGAGGTCCTCGTGGAGGGTTTGGAGACGGTTAATTTGTGCGTTGGCACATGTGCCGCGGGATAGGGCATCGGACGGCTCGTTCAGCTTTCCGGGACGGTACAAGATCTCATAGTTGAAGGTGGAGAGCTCGATCCTCCACCTTAAGATCTTGTCATTTTTAATTTTGCCCCGCTGTGCATTATCGAACATGAAAGCTACCGACCGTTGGTCAGTGAGGAGAGTGAATCTCCTGCCGGCCAGGTAATGCCTCCAATGTCGCACAGCTTCCACTATGGCTTGGGCCTCCTTTTCTACTGAGGAGTGGCGAATTTCTGAAGCGTGGAGGGTTCGGGAGAAAAAGGCCACGGGTCTGCCCGCTTGGTTAAGGGTGGCCGCTAGAGCTACATCGGAGGCGTCGCTCTCGACCTGGAAGGGGAGGGACTCGTCGATGGCGCGCATCGTGGCCTTTGCGATATCCGCTTTGATGCGGCTGAAGGCCTGGCAAGCCTCTGTCGACAGAGGGAAGGTCGTGGTCTGTATTAGGGGGCGGGCCTTGTCTGCGTACTGGGGGACCCACTGGGCGTAATATGAAAAGAACCCCAGGCAGCGTTTTAGGGCTTTTGAGCAGTGAGGGAGGGGAAATTCCATGAGGGGGCGCATACGTTCGGGGTCGGGGCCTATTATCCCATTGCGCACTACATATCCCAAGATGGCTAGCCGGTTTGTGCTAAAAACGCACTTTTCCTCGTTGTATGTGAGGTTCAAGGCTTTAGTGGTCTGGAGGAATTTTTGGAGATTGGCGTCGTGGTCCTGCTGATCGTGGCCGCAGATGGTTACGTTGTCGAGATACGGGAACGTGGCCTGCAACCCGTGTTGATCAACCATCCGGTCCATCTCCCGTTGGAAGACCAAGACCCCGTTTGTGACGCCAAATGGGACCCTTAGGAAGTGGTATAATCGCCCGTCTGCCTCGAAGGCTGTGTACTTGCGGTCACTTGGGCGGATGGGGAGCTGATGGTAGGCGGACTTGAGGTCCACAGTGGAGAAGACCTTATATTGGGCAATCCGATTGACCATGTCGGATATGCGGGGGAGAGGGTACACATCTAGCTGTGTGTACCGGTTGATGGTCTGGCTATAGTCTATGACCATCCTTTGCTTCTCCCCTGTCTTTACTACTACCACCTGTGCTCTCCAGGGACTATTGCTGTCCTGGATTATGCCTTCCTTCAGTAGCCGCTGGACTTCGGACTGAATAAATGTCCGGTCCTGGGCGCTGTACCGTCTGCTCCTAGTGGCGACGGGTTTGCAATCCGGGGTGAGGTTTGCAAACAAGGATGGGGGCTCAACCTTGAGGGTTGCGAGGCCGCAGATAGTGAGTGGGGGTATTGGGCCGCCGAATTGGAAAGTTAGGCTCTGCAGATTGCACTGGAAGTCTAATCCCAGTAATGTGGGCGCGCAGAGTTGGGGAAGGACGTAGAGCCTGTAGTTTTTAAACTCCCTCCCTTGCACCGTTAGGGTCACTATGCAGAAGCCTTTGATCTGTACGGAGTGGGATCCTGCAGCTAGGGAAATCTTTTGCGCACTGGGACGGATGGTCAAAAAACAGCGTCTTACCGTGTCGGGGTGGATGAAGCTTTCTGTGCTCCCGGAGTCGACCAGGCATGGTGTCTCGTGTCCGTTGATCAGCACCGTTGTTGTCGTCGTCTGGAGCGTCCGGGGCCATGCTTGGTCCAGCGTCATTGAGGCCAGACGTGGACGCAGTGCTTCAGCGTCTTCCTCGAACCCCGTGGAGCCGTCGATGCTGGGGTCCATTGTTGCCGTCCAAGATGGCGGCGGGGGTGAACAAAATGGCCGCCCCCATGCATCGCACATGGCTGGGGGGTCACAAGATGGCGGCGGGGGTCGACAAAATGGCCGCCCCCATGCGTCGCGCAGGGCTGGGGGGTCCCAAGATGGCGGCACCCCTCCTCCCCTCGTGGTGGCCGGGACCCAAAATGGCGGCGCCTGCGGGTCACACATGGGGCGCTGGGGGGGTTGGGGAGCGTTTGGAATGCGCAGGACTCCTTCTTCTCCGGGGACAGCGGCGACCTCCCGGGACCGGCACACAGCCGCGAAATGGCCCTTTTTCCCGTAGCTCTTGCAAATCGCTGCGCGGGCCGGGCAGCGCTGCCGGGGGTGTTTCGCCTGGCCGCAGAAATAGCAGCGGGCTCCCCCGGGACGACTTGGCGTCTGAACCGCGCAAGCCTGTGGGGGGGGGGGGTTTGTCACGACGGGGGTCCACGGAGCCCAAGGGGCTGCCGCGCGGTCGGGGCCGTACGCGCGGGCGTTTCGCGCGGCCACATCTAGTGAGGCTGCGAGGGCCCGTGCCTCTGAGAGTCCTAGCGACTCTTTTTCTAAAAGTCTTTGGCGGATTTGGGGAGAGTTCATACCAGCCACAAACGCATCGCGAATTAACATGTCCGTGTGTTCAATCACGTTTACCGGCTGGCAGCTGCAGGCCCGTCCCAAAATTAGCAGCGCGGCGTAGAATTCGTCTAGCGATTCTCCGGGACTTTGCCGTCTCATTGCGAGTTGGTAGCGTGCGTAGATCTGGTTCACTGGGCGAATATAGATGCTCTTTAGTGCTGTGAACGCCGTCTGGAAATCCTCTGATCTTCTATGAGAGGGTAAATTTCCGGGCTTACCCTCGAGTGCAGGACCTGTAGTTTCTGGTCTTCTGTGACCCGGCCGGGGGCCGTTCGGAGGTAGCCTTCGAAACAAGTCTGCCAGTGTTTAAAAACTGCTGCTGAGTTCACTGCGTGGGGGCTGATCCTCAGGCATTCCGGGACGATCCTGAGCTCCATAGTCCTTTAAGCACGCTTAATAAATTGTAGCGCACAAAGACTCCCAAGAGACGAATAGAGGTGAAGTCGATGAGGCTTTATTAAGCGTGACTCGTTCCCCGCAGTTCAGCAACAGACTGGAGCTGCGGGGAGAATTCCTGGTTCTTATACTCCGCCTTCAGGGCGGAGCTAGAGATCAACAGCCAACCAGGACCCGGGATCTGTCAGCCAATGACATCACGGCTTCACAGTCCCACTTGACCCCTAATGCATACTACCACACTCCTGACCCCTTTAATTATTTAATGTCAACACTGATCATTCACTATCATGCTTAGTTCAAGGAGCGCAGACTTACTGATATGGAGAGTTCATTTCAAACGGGACACTCACTGTGATGAGATGGTTACACGCTACACAGGAGAGAGGCCCAGGTTGGAGATTATTGCTGTCAGTGTGTGCAAGAAACAAGGTGTTACACCTGATTTACAGTAACACAGCTCATCATAAGAAGGGAGCATAGACAATATTATTAAGCAGGAACTGAACTGGATATCTATATAAATACTGTGGATACCAGAGCAGGTCACAGGCTAGGATTCCTGTGGGGATTAACTGACCTCCTGACACCACAAATCCTGTCCCATCTGCGGGGCACAAAAGTCAGGAGTGTAATGGAGTTAACAGACAGTGACTCAAGCTGGGAATCGAGCCTGAATCCCTGGCGCTGTGAAGCAACAGTGCTAACCACTGCGCTACCATGCTGAGGTGCCCTGCTGCCCTGTCACCTTGATGCTCTACTTGCCTGGTTGAGAGCAGCTCCAACACTCAAGATGCTCGATACCATCCAGGACAAAGCAGCCCGCTTGATTGCTCCTCCTTCCACAAACACTGAATCCCTCCAACACCCACGAACAGCGGCAACCGTGTGCACCATCTTCAAGATGCACTGCAGGAACTCACCAAGGTTCCTTAGACACCACCTTCCAAACCCACAACCATTCCCATCACAAAGGATAAGAGCGGCAGACACCTGGGAACACAACCCCGAGAGGTTTCCCTCCAAGTCACTCACCATCCTGATTTGGAAATATATCGCCGTTCCTTCACTGTCGCTGGGACAAAATGCTGGAACTCGCTCCCTAACAGCACTGTGGGTGTACCTACGCCTCAGGGACGGCAGCGGTTCAACGAGACAACTCACCACCACCTTCTAAAGCCCTGTTTAGCACAGGGCTAAATCGCTGGCTTTGAAAGCAGACCAAGGCAGGCCAGCAGCACGGTTCAATTCCTGTACCAGCCTCCCCGAACAGGCGCTGGAATGTGGCGACTAGGGGCTTTTCACAGTAACTTCATTTGAAGCCGACTTGTGACAATAGGCGATTTTCATTTCATTTTCATTTTTCAATTCGGAATGGGCAATAAATGCTGGCCTAAACAGCGTTGCCCCCCAACCCGTAAATAAATAAAAAAAGAGATAGGAACTGATTACACGAGGTTAGCTGCCAATGTTGTGCAGCCACTTTCTTCATTCTGTCTCTACACCTAAAGCTGCACCGGCCTTTACAGCTGAGGCGGAGGTAGCTGACTGCTACACTCTGTTGTCCGTGATCACCTTGGCGGGCATACTCTGAAGGTTAGAGACCTGGAGGCCATAGCCTGCTTTGGGTGGCCTGTGTGGGGTAGATGCATCCTCCTTGTCCTGTGATATTGCAGCTGACGGGTGTAGCGCACAATGACTTACGCGAGACGAGAAGCGATGAAGTCGATCTAGGCTTTATTAAGCGAGACTTGTCCCCAGCAGCTCAGCAACAGAATGAGGCTGCGGGGAGAAGCTCGGGCTCTTATACTCCGCCTTCAGGGCGCAGCCAGAAGTCGGCAGATCCAACCAGGACCCGGGACCTGTCAGCCAATAGCCTCTCGGCTTCACAGGTACCATATTACCCCTAATACATACCACCACAACGGGTAACAGGAAGAGGTGATTTTGTTCAGCGGGACATCCCAGAGTCACCTGGGTGGATGGCCCCGGGGTATCATAGATAATCATAGAATTCACAGTGGAGAAGGAGGCCTTTCAGCCCATCGAATCTGCCCTTGGAAAGAGCACCCCACTTAAGCCCACGCCTCCACCCTACCCCCTTAACCCCACCTAACTTTTTTGGACACTAAGGGCAATTTATCATGGCCAATCCACCTAACCTGCACATCTTTGGACTGTGGGAGGAAACCGGAGCACCTGGAGGAAACCCACGCAGACACGGGGAGAACGTGCAGACTCCGCGCAGACAGTGACTGTTGGTCCTCCTCACCAGGAGTTCCTGAGGCCACTGACTGACTTCTTGAGGAGAAGGGGCAGCTGGAGTGATAATAATCTAACAATCTTTATGATTGTCACAAGTAGGCTTCCATTAACACTGCAATGAAGTTACTGTGAAAGGCCCCTAGTCGCCACACCCCGGCGCCTGTTCGGGTACACTGAGGGAGAATTCAGAATGTTGAATTCACCGAACAAGCACATCTTTCGGGACTTGTGGGAGGAAACCGGAGCACCCGGAGGGAACCCACGCAGACACGGGGAGAACGTGCAGACTCCGCACAGACAGCGACCCAGGCCGGGAATTGAAACCGAGTGCCTGCCGCTCTGAAGCAACAGTGCTGACCACTGTGCTACCGTGCCGAGGTGCCCTGCAGCCCTCTCACCTTGATATTGATGGATGCCACCGATGGCTACAGCAATGGAGGGCAGCTCCTGCAGCAGTGAAAGACCAAGGTGGCTGGGCGGCCTCTATCCTGTCACTGGTGCATTGCATGCTGGCACTACCAATCCAGACTGAAGGTGGAAGGACGCCTCCATCGTGCATTGCAATCTGAGGAGTAGAGTTGTTATCCTTCCTGATGCTCCCATGCTAATCTTTGCAGCTCTGGCAACTAATTGAATAACCAGGAGGCACCAAATTCTGGATAAGCTCAGCGGGTTCTGGCAGCCTGTGTGGACAGAGAAAGAGAGTCCGTGTGGCTCTCCTTCAGAGCTGGATTCAAATATTGCTTTATTCTCAGGTTCAAAGCCAATGCTCAATAGTCCACCACACTGTGGTCCAGAGGCTTTGACAGGTCTGGAGTTGAGGCAATCATTATGGTGCTTGTTGATACAGCTAGCTCAGTTCCCCTCTGGTCAATGGTAAAAGAATGAGGGATCCTGGTGTGGTTCACAGTCAGAGGAGTGGATAGGATTTCTCTGCACAGATTATCATTATCACCTGCGACTAATCCATAGAATTCCTACAGTGCAGAAGGAGGCCATTCGGCCCATCAAGACTGCACTAACCCTCCGAAAGAGCACCCTACCTTGGCCCACTCCACTGGCCCTATCCCCACAGCCCCCACATTTAGCATGGCCAATCCACCTAACCTGCACGCCTTTGAACTGTGGGAGGAAACACTTTTTTTAAGCAGTGGGTGATCAGGGGCGAAATTCTCCCCAAACGGCGCGATGTCCGCCGACTGGCGCCCAAAACGGTGCCAATCAGACGGGCATCGCGCCGCCCCAAAGGTGCATCTTTGGGGGCCGAGCCCCAACATTGAGGGGCTAGGCCGGCGCCGGAGGAATTTCTGTCCCGCCAGCTGGCGGAAACGGCGTTTGTTGCCCCGCCAGCTGGCGCGGAAATGACATCCCCGGGCGGCGCATGCGCGGGAGCGTCAGCGGCCGCGCATGTGCAGTGGGGAGAGTCTCTTCCGCCTCCGCCATGGTGGAGGCCGTTGCGGAGGCGGAAGGGAAGTGCCCCCACAGCACAGGCCCGCCCGCGGATCGGTGGGCCCCGATCGCGGGCCAGGCCACCGTGGGGGCACCCCCCGGGGTCAGATCGCCCCGCGCCTCCCCCAGGACCCCGGAGCCCGCCCACGCCGCCTTGTCCCGCTTTAATTTACGCCGGCGGGACAGGCAATTTCTCGGCGGGACTTCGGCCCATCCGGGCCGGAGAATTGAGTGGGGGGGCCCGCCAACCGGCGCGGCCCGATTCCCGCCCCCGCCCAATCTCCGGTACCGGAGACTTCGGCAACCGGCGGGGGCGGGATTCACGGCGGCCAGCGGCCATTCTCCGACCCACTGGGGGGGGTCGGAGAATGTCGCCCCAGGTTCTAGAATGCATTGCTTTCAGGGGCTGGTTTAGCACAGGGCTAAATCGCTGGCTTTGAAAGCAGACCAAGATAAGCCAGCAGCACGGTTCAATTTCTGTACCAGCCTCCCCGAACAGGCGCCGGAATGTGGCGACTAGGGGCTTTTCGCAGTAACTTCATTTGAAGCCTACTTGTGACAATAAGCGATTTTCATTTTCCTGTGATGCCAGAAGATTCAATTGTGGCTTTCAAAATTTTTCGGATCATTATCTGAAAAGGACAAAAAGAATGCAGGTCGATGGGAAAAAGGCAGGGGAGCGACATTAGGTGAATTGTTCTTGCAGAGAGCCAGTATGGACATTATGGACCAAATGGTCTTCTTCTATGACTTGAGCACAGAGTCCTAGACCGAACCATTTTCAGCTGCTTCATCAGTGACCTCCCTTCCATCATGAGGTCAGAAATGGGGATGTTGGCGGATGACTGCACAATGTTCAGCATCATTCGCGACTCCTCAGACACTGACGCAATTCATGTGCAAATGCAACAAGACCTGGACAAGATTCAGGCTTGGGCTGACAAGTGGCAAGTCACTCCACTCCACACAAGTGCCAGGCAGACAGTGATGCTCCTCTTATTCTCTGTGATATGTTTGACTCCGGCCTGAGGGAGAACTGAACTGCTGCCACTGAACGGCTAATCTAGGGGCCCACGGAGGCAGATTGACTCATCTCAGCAGCGACTGCCTCCCCCGAGGGTCAGGGTTCCTGGTGTCTTTCTCCACCTACTGATATAAGATGGACAGACTCACACACATTTCCAGCCCTTAGCATCCTAATAATTAGAGAATGCTGGCAGACATGAGAGGACTGAACGTTCCTGCAAGGGGGGCGGTGGATATAGGTGCCTATCGTTTCTTACTCCTCCTCACCCTCCCGCTAGGTGTTGCAGTGCTGCCCTCATTGGTGTGCTGGGCAGGAGGTGGGTCGCTCGCAGGGAGAAGAGGTGTCGGGATGGCCTGTCCACCCCCAGGGACTCCTGGGTGGAAGGCCGATCCTCTTGCCTTCAGGTGCCCAGGAGTCCTCCATGGGAGAGAGGGGCAACTGGAATAAGATCTAGAAGCCCGGCCATTCTCTGGCTAACATTCGTGGGTTCTCACTCGTGCCTGCACCATGCAGCTGAAGCCCTGCACCCTGGAGCTCATGAGCTGAGCCACGGAACAGACACCCCTCACCATGGAGTGCACGTCCTTCACCAAAGTCTCCACTGCGGACGCCACCCTCACAGTGTTGGCCTTGTTGTATCGGAGTGACGGCACCATCTCTTCAGACTTTCTCATAGAATTTACAGTGCAGAAGGAGGCCATTCGGCCCATCGAGGCTGCACCGGCTCCTGGAAAGAGCACCCGACCCAAGCCCACACCCCCACCCTATCCCCATAACCCAGCAACCCCACCCAACACTACATGCAATTTCTTGGACACTAAGGGCAATTTATCAAGGCCAATCCACCTAACCTGCAAACGTTTGGACTGTGGGAGGAAACCGGAGCACCCGGAGGAAACCCACGCCGACATGGGGAGAACGTGCAGACTCCGCACAGTGACCTAAGCCGGGAATCGAACCTGGGACCCTGGAGCTGTGAAGCAATTGTGCTATCTACAATGCTACCGTGCTGCTGACTTTGGGCAATGGAACTCCTCTAGTTGGCCTTGCAGTCTGAGGCGGGACGCTGCCATCCCTTCCTGACGCACGCTTACAACTCTGCACATCATCGGCCAAGGGCTCAGCCGCCTGCTGGCTTCTGGTATGCCTCTGGGCACCGCATGCCCGCGACATTCCTGCCTCCGCCTGCTGTGGATCATCAGCTGGGTGGTGCTCGCCAGCGCGTCATCCAGAAGCCTGCGTACAAGTTATTCTCACCGAGGTGTGAGTATCTGCACTGGTGGAGGGCGTGGGTGACAGCTTCGCTGTTTGTTTCCCAGATGTCTCCGCCGGGGCTGCTCTGGTCTATAGTTTCCAGAGGGTACGAGGATGGTGGGGGCTGGTCGACTGGCATGCGTGGGAGGTGGGAGGAGCAGAGTAGCCCATAGGAAGACCATGGGGAGTTGAGGTGACAGACACAATCACAAGTGTTGGCACCTTGTGATGTGGCTGGGAGGGCGAGCACCATGGAGGTGTAATAGTGTGTTAAGGGGTGAAGCAAAAGACCTGATGAGGCAGGCTTACCCTGGCTTCTCGAAGAAGGTCATTTATCTTTTTCCGGCACTGTAACCCCATCCGCTTCTGGAGCGAGCTGGCACTCACCATCACGGTCACAGCCTCGCAGGAGGGGTTGCTGACGTTTCGAGCTGGGCACAGGGTGCCACGGCACTGCTCAACACTATCCAGAAGGTTGGTGAGGGTTAAGCCTGTGAAATGTGCTCTTGTCTCCCTGGCAGCCATCACCCGCCCCTCCCCACCCCCCCCCCTGCCGACTGGACTTGGAACCCGTGCTGGGGAGGCACACAAAAGGAGCACCCCACTGATTACACAGATTACATTTCATCGCAGTTTCACGCAATCACAGGCAAGCCGCCACGAGCGTTGCGCAAAACACCTGGGAAAACAACCTTTTGTTGAAGTGGCTGAATCGGCGGCTTTTCCCGCCAATAGTTCCGGCAGGACTCTCCCCCGTTTTCTCTCCGGGACCAAGGCCATGAAAAAATATCGGAAAATTCCACCCGACACCACTTTTTTTCATGAGAGAAACCACCCGGCGGGATTCTCCGTTCCTGAGTATAACGGCGGGATTTTCCGCAGGTGGGATGCGCTGTTTCGCCGGCAGCGCAGTCACGCCTATGGATTTCCCAACGGCATAGAGGTGGCCACGATGGGAAACCCCCATTGGCCGGCTGCCAGCAGAGGCGTGCCGTGCCAAAAAACGCGTCTGGCGGGATGAAGAATCCAGCCTTAAATGTTGACGCTGGGGCAGGATTCGTGGACTTTTACGGCAGCAAAGCGGGCGCCGCACCTGGACCGATTCAGTGACCGTTGAGGGGCTAGTACCGGCACCACGTGAAACACAATCGATTCCAATAGAAAATGGTGTCAGTGGGTTCCGGATTGACACCCGAGAGGCTGACAAGCTGCAGCTGCATATTAGCACTCCACTCCCCACACACGTGATCATTATCACTAGGAGGTAATGTTGTGCAAACTAATGGAGTGAAAGGTAGACAAGTCTCCTGGCCCTGATGGAATGCATCCCAGGATACTAAAGGAAGTGGGGGGGGGGGGGGAGAAATAGCAAATGCACTTATGGTAATTTATCAACATTCATTGGACTCTCGGCTGTTCCAGCAGGTTAGAAAACAGCAAATGTGGCATCACTGTTTAAAAAAGGAGGTGGAAAAAAGGCGGGTAACTATCGGCCAGTTAGCTTAACTTCTGTAGTGGGGATAATGCTTCAATCTCTCATTAAGGAGGAAATAGCAAGACATCTGGATAGAAATTGTCCCATTGTTGGGCGCAGCACGGGCTCATGAAAGGCAGGTCACGTTTGACTAATTTAGTGGAATTGTCTGAGGACATTACGAGCGCGGTGGACCATGGGGGACCGGTGGATGTGGTGTATCTGGATTTCCAGAAGGCAATCGACAAGGTGCTGTCCAAAATGCTGCTGCATAAGATAACGGCACATGGCGTTATGGAAATGTATTAGCATGGGTAGAGGATTGATTAACTAACAGAAAACTAAAGAGTGGGGAGAAATAGGTGTTTTTCTATTTGGCAATCAGTGGCTAGTGGTGTGCCTCAGGGATCAGTGTTGGGTCCACAATTGTTTACAATTTACATAGACGATCTGGAGTTGGGGACCAAGTGATGTGTCAAAGTTTGCAGATGACACGAGGATGAGTGGTAAAGCCAAGTGTGCAGAGGACATTGAAAGTCTGCAGAGGGATATAGATAGTTTATTTTTTTCTTTTAAAAATAAATTTAGAGTACCTGTTATTTTATTTCCAATTAAGGGGTAATTTAGTGTGGCCAATCCACCTACCTTGCACATCTTTGGGCTGTGGGGGCGAAACCCACACAGGTACGGGGAGATTGTGCGAACTCCACACGGACAGTGACCCGGGGCCGGGATCGAATCCGGGTACTCAGCGCCGTAGTGCCACCGTGCCGCCTGGGATATAGATAGTTTAAGTGAGTGGGCAAGGGTCCGGTAGATGGAGTACAATGTTGATAAATGTGAGGTCATCCATTTTGGTAGGAATAACAGCAACATGGACTATTATTTATATGGTAACAAATTGCAACATGCTGCTGTACAGAGGGACCTGGGTGTCCTTGTGCATGAATTGTAAAAAGTTGGTTTGCAGGTGCAGCAGGTACTTAAGAAGGCAAATGGAATTTTGTCCTTCATCGCTAGAGGGATGGAGTTTAAAAACTGGGAGGTCATGTTGTAGCTGTATCGGGTGCTGGTCAGGCCACACCTGGAGTACTGTGTACAGTTTTGGTCTCCTTACTTACTTGAGAAAGGATGTACTGGCACTGGAGGGTGTGCAGAGGAGATTCACTAGGTTGATTCCGGAGTTGAGAGGATTAGTTTATGAGGAGACATTGAGTAGACAGGGACTATACTCATTGGAATTCGGAAGAATGAGGGGGGGGGGTCTTATAGAAACATATAAAATTATGAAGGGAATAGGTGGGATAGAAGCGGGGAGGTTCCCACTGGTGTGTGAAACTAGAACTAGGGGCATAACCTGAAAATAGGGGGGAGCAGATTTAGGACTGATTTGAGGAGGAACTTCTTCACCCACAGGGTTGTGAATCTGTGGAATTCCCTGCCCAGTGAAGCAGTTGAGGCTACCTCGTTAAATGTTTTTAAGGCAAAGGTAGATAGATTTTTGAATACTAAATGAATAAAAGGTTATGGTGTTCGGGCCGGAAAGTGGAACTGAGTCAACAGAAAGACCAGCCATGATCTCATTGAATGGCGGAGCAGGCTTGAGGGGCCAGATGGCCTAGTCCTGCTCCTAGTTCTTACATTCACTTCCCAGCCAACAAGATGGCACTGATTGCGCTGGAGCATGCCCATCCCATTGATGGGTCAGCTGGGGTCAGAAGGTACCTAAGGCGGTGGCCTGGGGTCCACCCATACGACTTGTGGCACTCAGCTCACAGTGGGCATTGAGCAGTGTGCACAGCCGCATGTCTGCCTTGAAGGCTGCGGCAATGGGTTCCGTGCCCCCCCCCCCACCCCGCTATACGCCCAGGCCCTGAAGAAGTCCCACGACTAGCGGCACAACTGTCAGCACACTATGGCGATGTTGGGCACTTTCCCTGCGTCCTCTTTCCCTCATCAGACATGGCACCTGTTTTATGACATTTGAAAGCACAAGTGAACCTCGCTGACGGGAATTGTCACCCTGTGGAGGATCACGGACGCCCCGGAGAATACCGGGTCAGGCCCAATAATTAAATGCAAACCGCGTCTACTGTACGTGCAGAGTGGAACGTAATAACTCCGCTGTCAATGCACCAGAGAATTGCGATTTGGCATGAACCCGGTGCCTGCCACGATTGCGGTGTCAAAACCGATTCTCCGCCAATCGCGTTTCCGACATCGACCGACGGACACGTGTATAAGCTATTAAAAGATGTCAGCATGGTCAGACACTATGGTCAGGTTCATAATCAATTTTGGAAATGGCGGAGGCTCTGCATCTCACCAGCCAGTTCCACCAATCAGTTCGATCATGGTTGCTCTCTCGCTGAGTTCCATTTTTCTGCTTTTGCTCAAGATTCTTTGATACACTCGCTCAACAAAATCTCGGTCTTAAAATTGTCAATAGACTCATCCTCCACAAACATTTGGGTGAGGAATTCTGATTTCCAAGATTTTTCGTGAAAAGGTGTGTTCGGATTTCACTCAAAACAGGTCATAATTATTCTGGTTTTCTAACCAGTAAAATCTCGATAACTAGACTTCCATCGTCATTTTAAGCACCCCAGTTAGAACATAGAACATAGAACATTACAGCGCAGTACAGGCCCTTCGGCCCTCGATGTTGCGCCGACCTGTGAAACCACCCTAAAGCCCATCTACACTATTCCCTTATCATCCATACATCTATCCAATGACCATTTGAATACCCTTAGTGTTGGCGAGTCCACTACTGTTGCAGGCAGGGCATTCCACACCCTTACTACTCTCTGAGTAAAGAACCTACCTCTGACATCTGTCCTATATCTATCTCCCCTCAGTTTAAAGCTATGTCCCCTCGTGCAGATCAAGTCTCAACATCTTGTCCTCAATTTTGCCACTTCATCCAATATGAGAAATATGAGGTCATTGGCTCTGAATCTAAGAATAACAAATCAAAATTTGTCCCAATTCTTTTTTTCCAATTAAGGGGGCAATTTAGTGAGGTCAATTCACCTACCCTGCACCCTTTTTGGGTTGTATTGGTGAGACCCACGCGGACACAGGGAGAATAAAATATTTTCTTTCCAGTGATAGTGGAATAAAAGGATTTCAAATGCGGAGACAAAAGTCAATAATACTGATTCACAGGGACAAAGCCAGGTGGTCGGATGTGGGAGGGGAAGGGGCGATTTGGTTTATATTGAGACAATACATGGATGGGATATTAGGAGGCCAACAGCGAACCCAAGCAGACTACCAATGAACCGGAACAGCAGACCGAGAGATCTGCGGTGCGGCAACCGAAGAGGAAAGAGTCGAATTGGACCCCTCCGGAAGGCTGCTGCCCTAGACTCGACATGTATGCTCAAGCCGTCAGGAGTCGCGTCAATGCCAGATTCATCAGTCGCATTCACAAGACAGCCCCGAACGTCACCCAAGCACAACGCAATGCCATCCGCGCTCTCAAGACCAACCGCAGCATCGTCATCAAACCAGCAGACAAAGGGGGGACACTGTCGTACTGAACAGAACGGACTACTGCAAAGAAGTATACCGACAACTGAACAACCAAGAACATTACAGACAGTTACCCGCAGATCCGACCAAGGAACACATCCACCAACTTAACAAACTGATCAAGACCTTGGATCCAGATCTTCAGAGCACCCTACGTGCTCTCATCCCACGTACTCCCCGCATTGGAGATCTCTACTGCCTCCCGAAAATACATAAGGCCAACACACCAGGCCGCCCTATCGTTTCAGGCAATGGGACCCTGTGTGAGAACCTCTCTGGCTACATCGAGGGCATCTTGAAACCCATCGTACAAGGTACACCCAGCTTCTGCCGCGACACGACGGACTTCCTACAGAAACTCAGCACCCATGGACCAGTTGAACCAGGTACATTCCTCGTCACAATGGACGTCTCGGCACTCTACACCAGCATCCCCCATGACGACGGCATTGCTGCAACAGCCTCAGTACTCAACACCGACAACTGCCAATCTCCAGGCGCAATTCTGCAACTCATCCGCTTCATTCTGGACCACAACATCTTCACCTTCGACAACAAGTTCTTCATCCAGACGCACAGAACAGCCATGGGGACCAAATTCGCACCCCAAGACGCCAACATCTTCATGCACAAGTTTGAACAGGACCTACTCACCGCACAGGACCTTCAACCGATGTTATACACCAGATACATCGATGACATTTTTTTCCTTTGGACCCACGGCGAAGAATCACTGAAACGACTACACGATGACATTAATAAGTTCCATCCAACCATCAGACTCACCATGGACTACTCTCCAAAATCAGTTGCATTCTTGGACACACTTGTCTCCATCAAGGACGGTCACCTCAGCACTTCGCTTTACCGCAAACCCACGGATAACCTCATGATGCTCCACTTCTCCAGCTTCCACCCTAAACACATTAAAGAAGCCATCCCCTATGGACAAGCGCTCTGTATACACAGGATCTGCTCAGACGAGGAGGAGCGTAACAGACATCTACAGACGTTGAAAGATGCCCTCGTACGAACGGGATATGGCACTCGACTCATCGATCGACAGTTCCAACGCGCCACAGCGAAAAACCGGACCGACCTCCTCAAACATGGGACACATCCGACAGAATACCCTTCGTCGTCCAGTACTTCCCCGGAGCGGAGAAACTACGTCATCTTCTTCACAGCCTTCAACACGTCATTGATGACGATGAACATCTTGCCAAGGTCATCCCCACACCCCCACTACTTGCCTTCAAACAACCGTGCAACCTCAAACGAACCATTGTTTGCAGCAAACTACCCAGTCTTCAGAACAGTGACCTCGACACCACACAACCCTGTCATGGCAATCTCTGCAAGACGTGCCAGATCATCGACATGGATACCACTATTACACGTGAGAACACCACCCACCAGGTACGCGGTACATACTCGTGCGACTCGGCCAACGTTGTCTACCTCATACGCTGCAGGAAAGGATGTCCCGAAGCATGGTACATTGGCGAGACCATGCAGACGCTGCGACAACGAATGAACGGACATCGCGCAACAATCACCAGGCAGGAATGTTCCCTTCCAGTCGGGGAACACTTCAGCAGTCAAGGGCATTCAGCCTCTGATCTCCAGGTAAGCGTTCTCCAAGGCGGCCTTCAGGACCCGCGACAACGCAGAATCGCCGAGCAGAAACTTATAGCCAAGTTCCGCACACATGAGTGCGGCCTCAACCGGGACCTGGGATTCATGTCGCATTACATTCATCCCCCACCATCTGGCCTGCGAAATCCTACCAACTGTCCTGGCTTGGTACAATTCACACCTCTTTAACCTGGGGTTACCCCACCTCTGGATCTGTAAAGATTTAATCAACGCATTCCAAGCATTGTTTGGCATCTTTGAATTTGTCTATATATGTGTTTCTGGAACAGACCTCTTCATTCACCTGAGGAAGGAGCAGCGCTCCGAAAGCTAGTGACATCGAAACAAACCTGTTGGACTTTAACCTGGTGTTGTAAGACTTCGTAGTGGGATATTTTTAAGAAGGGGTTTAAGATGGAGGGGGGAGTCACAATTTAAAGCTACCAAACTCAACGTTGAGTCCCGAGGGCTGAAATGTGTCCAAGCAGGGGTGAGAATTGGAAGCAAATTCGATACATTTTCCCAGGTCCGGATGAGAGCATGAAGCGGCACTAATACAGTCATCGATGTAATGGAAAAAGAGTTGTGGGAGCAGGCTTGAGTGAGACTGGACCCAGCGGTGGTCCACTCACCCCATAAAAGCTCAGGCATAACTGGGACCTATGCAGGTAATGTTGCCTCAAATTTCCACCCCTCTGTCACCCTCACAAGATCTTTCTCTGACACTTCCCTTCCCTTCCTTGATCTCTCTGTCTCCATTTCCAGTGATAGACCGACCACCAATATTCATTGCAAACCCATCGACTCCCGCAGCTACCTCTACTACAGTTCCTCACGCCCTGCTCCCTGTAAGGACTCCATCCCATTCTCCCAGTTTCTCCACCTCCGTCGCATCTGTTCTGATGATGTCACCTTCAGAAATGGTGCTTTTGACATGTCGGCTATTTTCCTTAACCGAGGTTCGCCCGCCCGTGGTGAACAGGATACTCAACCGGGTTGGACCCATTTCCTGCCCCTCCGCCCTCATCCCTTCCCATCCCTCCCTTCAGAACCATAATATATCTTTGTCCTCACTTTCCACCAGCCTCCACATTCAAAGGCACATCCTTTGCCATTTGTGCCAACTCTGTAGAATCATAGAATCCCTACAGTGCAGAGAGGCCATTCGGCCCACTGAGACTACACCAACCCTTCGAAAGACCATCCGTCCTAGGCCCAATCCCCCGCCCTATTCCTGCAACCCCACCCTCAGGAGCAATTTATCGTGGCCAATCCACTTAACCGGCACATCTTTGGACTGTGGGAGGAAACCCATGCAGACAAGGGGATAATGTGCAGACTCCACACAGTCACCCGAGGTCAGAATTAAACCTGTGACCCTGGCGCTGTGAGACAGCAGTGCTAACCACTGTGCCACCATGCCACCCCAGCATGATGCCACCACCAAACACATCTTCCCCTCCCTCACCCCCCCCCTCCCTCCAGCAGCATGGCACAGGGACCGTTCCAACGTGACACCCTGGTCCACTCCTCCATTGCACCAACTCCTCATCCCTTCCCACGACACCTTCCCCTGCAATCACAGAAGGTGCCACACCTATACCATTACTTCCTCACTGTCCAAAGCCCCAAACCCTCCTTCACCTCCTTCTACTGTACTCGTTGCCCCCAATGCTGTCTCCTCTACGGGGGAGACTATAGGCAGATGGGTGACCACTGTATGGAATATCTTCGCTCAGTCCACAAGCACGGCCCCAACCTTCCTGTCGCTTGCTGTTGCAATTCAGCACCTTGCTCTCATGCCCACATGTCCGCTTGGCCTGCTGTGATGCTCCAGTGAAGCCCGGTGCAAGCTGGAGGAGCGGCAAGCATCCCATCACCCGGTTGAGCATGTTGCAGCCTTTGGGACTGAACGGTGAGTTTGGCAGCTTTAGACTGCAATCTTTCTTCTCCTCCATCTTAAACCCCTTTTTAAAAATATCCCATACATTTATTTTGTCAATGCAAATCCACCCCCCCAGCCCCTCCCCCAATTCCCACACCCGGCCATCTGGCTTTTGTTCTCAAAGTTGCTACGTTTTGTTGTAATCTCTCACAGCTACAGTTTAATATCTTACACATTCTCCCTCTCTTCAGTTCTGACAAAGAGCCAAGAGGGCTCAAAACGATGAACCCTGTTTTCGCGCCCTATAGATGCTGCCAGACCTACTGAGTTTTTCCAGCATCCTCTGTTCTTGTTTCAGATTCCAGCAGACGCAGTATATTGCTTATCCTAGGCCAATGGAAAGTTGGCTTTCAACTCAAGAGGGTTGGAAGTCAAAACTGAAGAGTGTAATGGCACAGTTGTACAGATCCTGGTCCTACCCCATAATGTGCACCGTTCAATTTTAGGCTATACACCTCAGGAAAGCTGGAGTATCTTTGGATAAGGTACAGTGTAGATTTGGAAGTATTCTACCCAGGCTTAAATGGTTAAATTGTGCACAAAGGTGGGGGGTTTCCCCCTTGGGGGAGAATCATGTTTACACTAAGGGGCTGGTTTAGCGCAGGGCTAAATCGCTGGCTTTGAAAGCAGACCAAGGCAAGCCAGCAGCACGGTTCAATTCCCGTACCAGCCTCCCCGAACAGGCGCCGGAATGTGGCGACTAGGGGCTTTTCACAGTAACTTCATTGAAGCCTACTCGTGACAATAAGCGATTTTCATTTCATTTCATTTCCATCTCAAAGTTTCTTGAAAGTTGATGTTTGAAGCGAACAAATGGACAATGACTAAAAGAAATGGACAAACGCAAAGGGTTTGGTATTGCAGAATGACATCATTTAATGGGTGTAACATTGCTGGTGGTACACAAACCCTCTCGGACAACAACGTATTTGCAAGATCGTCCACAGGCCCCCCTCACAACAGGTTGATCATCATTGAACCTGGAAAGTATGAGAAAACAGAGATCACCAACATGGATCAAGAATTAAAACTGCACCCTCTTCCCACCAATACACACATTCGCACGTTTACATCACAGGAGGCACAGAATACCACAGCTGTCCGGGGAATTTCAAAAAACCTTTCCAATGTCGTGCAGTGATTTTTATCAATTGTGTGGAGACATAACGGGCTAGATTCTCCAGTCCGCTGGCCGCGGGTTTCTCAGTGGAGCGGCATTCTCCGGCAGCGGGATTATCGTCCCGACCGCTTGTCAAAGGGATTCCCCATTGAAACCAGCCCATGCCGGCGGGAAAAGGGAATCGCAACGGCCGGAGAATTTCGGCCAATATCTTCTCACCACAACGTGCACATTAATTGAGTGGAGCAGGTATTTCATCAATTTACTGATGGCATCGATCTGCCATTCACCACTCTACTGTGTCACTGGTCACTTAGTTAAGCCCTTTGATCCACAACCTTATTGGGATTCTTGGGACGGCATTCCGGTTTTATGCCACTCTTCTCAGATGTCCATCCCATGGGAAATCCTAATTCCAGTGGAACTTTACATGCTGCTCACGGCTCATCAACAAGGGTTATCAGCAGGAACAAGTGAATTGTTAAACTTTTTTTTCAGGTAAAAACATCATTTACCTGTTCTACTGAAGGCTTGTAGAGTGAAAACACGTTTTTCATCATGAATTCTGGCTCTTTTCCTCCGATGCTGGAAAACAGGTTACGATTTCAAGATAAGATGTTTTTTTGTTTAAATAGTGCAGGGTAATGTTGCAAGGTGACCTTGTGTCCTTGCTCTTTCTTTACTATTGCTTTCATCCTCTGGATCCTCATCTCCTTGATCAAATGTGCAGAGCATGGCTTGATTGTACAGGTGATACATCAAGCACAGTTGGATAGAATACAATTCCCGTATGTATTAGTTTTCGCTATTTATTTTCTTTACGCAGACAGTTGTGGGAATATGCAACTCAAGTGGTTCAGGACAGGCATCACATCAACTTTCAAGAAAACTTTGGATGGCTGGATAGATGGAAAAGTTTGAAGGGGACTGTTTTTAGGGAAGGGGATCTATGATCAGGATGAATTGCTTGCAGTGGGGGTAAAGGCTAACATGGACCAGTTGGGTTCAATGGCCCGTTTCCATATTGTGACTTTGTGTACTGCTTCTGCTATTGAATCATAGTTAATGAGAAAACACAACAGTTGTAACAGTCATCAAATTTCTACAAGACAGGAGAATATTTGTAATAGACGGAATACAAAATGAGTAACAATGCCATTATGGAATAATAATATACTGTCATGGAGCGGGGGAGGCATTAAGTGCAATGCCAAAAATGCTTCAGAGTATTAAAACAGTGTGGACCAGCACTTTGCAAATTCAAGCTGGTTCAACATTTATGAAAGTTATTCCTTCCACCTACAAAAATGAATCAGCATGTTGCTGTCAGCCACAACACCTGTGGTAATAACATATTCCCAAAGTCTGAATTTAAGCTTACGTTTGTTCCATATGGAATATGGCGGGCTGGGATGTCCTTTAACTCAGGAATCACCATGACAGCCGGAGCAGTTCAAATGGAAATATCTCCAGGTTGAAGATGGGGGCTGCTGAGGTTTTTGTCCAAAGTCAATGAGATGAGACAGTCAACCTTTTTTTCCAAAAGTGTTTGGGTCCCAAGTTCATTGAAATAATATTGATCACACTTGTTTGCCACTCTTTGAACCAGCGATTGCAGCACAATTCATCAATTAAGGATAGCCTATTGAAATGTGTGAAGAAGCCATAAGGCCTTGTTAAAATACCAATGTGCCCTTCACAAATCGCCTGGCCTGATGCAGAGTGACTTTTCCAACCTCAGCACCATTTATGTGTGAAAGTGGACACACCGGGGGGCTGGGGGAGGGAGCCCGGGGGGGTGGGCAGCCAAGCGCACGGTTCACATTGCCATCCAAACAGCTAAGAGAAGAGGGTGTACTGACCACCAGAGGCTGCCCCTGGCCCAGGGAAAGGGCAGGTTCCATCTGGAGCCGTGTTGGAATCACAAGGGGCGTTGCCACCAGCGCTGGACCGCGCTCGATCTCCTGGTCCTGTTGCTTGGTTGGCCGCTTTGTCGTTATTGTCCATAATCCTCCTCCTCCCCTGGTCACTTGGTGAGTGAGCCTCCTGCCTCCTACCGACTTGTCCAGCTCAGCTTTCCCCTCAGCTCACGTCAAGCTGACAGCTCTGTGACGCCGCCTCAGCGCCAGTGTGATCGGACAATGTGCCGTCTCTCCGGTCAGGTGGGACTGACAGAAGGAGGGGAGGGCCCGGCCTGTCCACTGCCCACCCGGCCTGCCCGCCCCGGCCTGCCCACCCGGCCTGCCCACTGCCCACCCGGCCTGCCCACTGCCCACCCGGCCTGCCCGCCCCGGCCTGCCCACCCGGCCTGCCCACTGCCCACCCGGCCTGCCCACTGCCCACCCGGCCTGCCCGCCCCGGCCTGCCCACCCCGGCCTGCCCACTGCCCACCCGGCCTGCCCACCCCGGCCTGCCCACTGCCCACCCCGGCCTGCCCACTGCCCACCCGGCCTGCCCACCCCGGCCTGCCCACTGCCCACCCGGCCTGCCCACCCCGGCCTGCCCACTGCCCACCCCGGCCTGCCCACTGCCCACCCCGGCCTGCCCACTGCCCACCCGGCCTGCCCGCCCCGGCCTGCCCACCCCGGCCTGCCCACTGCCAACCCGGCCTGCCCACCCCGGCCTGCCCACTGCCCACCCCGGCCTGCCCACTGCCCACCCGGCCTGCCCACCCCGGCCTGCCCGCCCCGGCCTGCCCGCCCCGGCCTGCCCACCCCGGCCTGTCCACTGCCCACCCGGCCTGCCCGCCCCGGCCTGCCCACCCGGCCTGCCCACTGCCCACCCCGGCCTGCCCACTGCCCACCCGGCCTGCCCACCCCGGCCTGCCCACTGCCCACCCCGGCCTGCCCACTGCCCACCCCGGCCTGCCCACTGCCCACCCCGGCCAGCCTGCCCACCCCGGCCTGCCCACTGCCCACCCGGCCTGCCCGCCCCGGCCTGCCCACCCGGCCTGCTCACTGCCCACCCGGCCTGCCCACCCCGGCCTGCCCACTGCCCACCCCGGCCTGCCCACTGCCCACCCCGGCCTGCCCACTGCCCACCCCGGCCTGCCCGCTGCCCACCCAGCCTGCCCGCCCCGGCCTGCCCACCCGGCCTGTCCACTGCCCACCCGGCCTGACCGCCCCGGCCTGCCCACCCGGCCTGCTCACTGCCCACCTGGCCTGCCCACCCCTGGCCTGCCCACCCCGGCCTGCCCACTGCCCAACCCAGCCTGCCCACTGCCCACCCGGCCTGCCCGCCCCGGCCTGCCCACCCGGCCTGCTCACTGCCCACCCGGCCTGCCCACCCCTGGCCTGCCCACTGCCCACCCCGGCCTGCCCACTGCCCACCCGGCCTGCCCGCACCGGCCTGCCTGCCCACCCCGGCCTGCCCACTGCCTGCCCACTGCCCACCCGGCCTGCCCACTGCCCACCCCGGCCTGCCCACTGCCCACCCCGGCCTGCCCACCCCGGCCAGCCTGCCCACCCCGGCCTGCTCACTGCCCACCCCGGCCTGCCCACCCCTGGCCTGCCCACTGCCCACCCCGGCCTGCCCACTGCCCACCCGGCCTGCCCGCACCGGCCTGCCTGCCCACCCCGGCTTGCCCACTGCCTGCCCACTGCCCACCCGGCCTGCCCACTGCCCACCCCGGCCAGCCTGCCCACACCGGCCTGCCCACCCGGCCTGCTCACTGCCCACCCCTGGCCTGCCTGCCCCTAGCCTGCCCACCCGACCTGCCCACTGCCCACCGGGCCTGTCCACTGCCCACCCGGCCTGCCCGCCCCTGGCCTGCCCACCCCGGCCTGCCCACCCGGCCTGCCCACTGCCCACCCAGCCTGCCCACCCCTGGCCTGCCCACCCCGGCCTGCCCACCCGGCCTGCCCACTGCCCACCCGGCCTGCCCACCCGGCCTGCCCACTCCCACCCGGCCTGCCCACCCGGCCTGCGGCCCCGGCCTGCCCACCCTGGCCTGTCCACCCCGGCATGCCCACTGCCCACCCGGCCTGTCCACCCTGGCCTGCCCACCCCGGCCTGCCCACCTGGCCTGCCCACCCGGCCTGCCCACCCGGCCTGCGGGCCCGGCCTGCCCCCCCGACCTGCACACCCCGGCCTGCACACCCGGCCTGCACACCCGGCCTGCCCACCCTGGCCTGCCCACCCGGCCTGCGGGCCCGGCCTGCCCCCCCAACCTGCACACCCCGGCCTGCACACCCCGGCCTGCCCACCCTGGCCTGCCCACCCGGCCTGCGGGCCCGGCCTGCCCACCCGGCCTGCCCACCTGGTCTGCCCACCCAGCCTGCCCACCCCGACCAGCCCACCCGGCCTGCGGGCCCGGCCTGCCCACCCTGGCCTGCCCACCCGGCCTGCACGCCCGGCCTGCCCACCCAGCCTGCCCACCCCGACCTGCCCACCCCGGCCATCCCACCCGGCCTGCCCACCCCGGCCTGCCCACTCGGCCTGCCCGCCCGGCCTGCCCACCCCGGCCTGCCCACTCGGCCTGCCCGCCCGGCCTGCCCACCCGGCGCTGGGCAGAGCGAGCAGGCTGGCAGTGCGGGAGCGCAAAATCCTGCTCAATAAATGCTTCCCATTTCCACTCGGATGGTCGCAGACACATATCCCCCTGTTGCCTTCGAAAACCTGGGTGCATCCCACCCAGCTGCTTACCAACATTCAGGGAGAGTTTCTCCGTCCCACCACACTGTGGGCTGGATTCTCTGATTTTCAGACTATGTCCTCATGCCGGCGTGGGAACGGTGATGTTTTACGAACGGTGATGTTTTATGGGGCTGGTTTAGCACAGTAGGCTAAATCGCTGGCTTGTAATACAGAACAATGCCAGGTTCAATTCCTGTACCAGCCTCCCCGAACAGGTGCCGGAATGTGGCGACTAGGGGCTTTTCACAGTAACTTCATTGAAGCCTACTCATGACAATAAGCGATTATTAGTATTATTATATTACGACCGAAAATTCAGTGCAAAACGGCCACCGACCCTCCATTTGGCCGGGGGCTAACATAGAGCACCTGGCTCTAGCTGCCGATATAGCCCGGAGAATTGCCAGGGCCGAGCCGCGCATGCGCACGGCGGGAGCCTGCAGCGGCCATGCCGTGCAACATGGCGCCAGCCGCGCGTGGAACCGGGCTGCAAAATAGTGCCCCCATTTGGCCGGCTTGTAACCCCCGGACCACCCCCAACTGTGGCCCCAGCCCCTGACAGAGTCTCCCCTGCCCGTGGCTCGGCTCTCCCCGACTGTGGCAGTGCTGGACTGAGTCCGCAGTCGCCACGCCGAGTTCCCAACGGGTGGTAGCACATTCGACCGATGCTGTCAGGAACTCGGCCAGTGAGGGGCGGAACGTCAAGGGGTGGGCCTCAAGGAACGTCCTGAGGCCATCGATACTCCGCGATGCTCTGACCCTGATTTCATCAGAAATGGGTATTCATCGAATTTATAGTGCAGAAGGAGGCCATTTGTCCCATCAAGTCTGCACCAGCCCTTACAAAGAGCACCCTACTCAAGCCCACGTATCTACCCTACCCCCGTAACCCAGTAACCCCCACTTACCCTTTTTGGACACTAACGGGCAATTTATCACGGCCAATCCACCTAACCTGCACATCCTTGGACTGTGGGAGGAAACCGGAGCACCCGGAGGAAACCCACGCAGACACGGGGAGAACGTGCAGACTCCGCACAGCCAGTGACCCAGCCGGGAATTGCACCTGGGACCCTGGAGCTGTGAAGCAATTGTGCTAATCACTATGCTACCATGCTGCCCTTCTCCGGCCGATCGCCTAAAGCAATTTTGGTGTCTGTGACCGGAGAATCCCGCCCCAGGTTTCTGGTGCGGCACGCCATCGGGATTCTCCGTTTCGCCGGCAAAATGCAGAATCCCGATGGCGGAGAATTCAGCCAACAGACTCTAGCTTTCACTGCCTTTAGAGGAAGAGAGGTTCAGAGACTCACAGTCCCCTGATTGAGAAAAATTCACCTCACCTCCGTTCCAAATGAACAACTCCTGGGGCGAAATTCTCCCGAAACGGCGCGATGTCCACCGACTGGCGCCCAAATCGACGCCAATCAGACGGGCATCGCGGCGCCCCAAAGGTGCGGAATGCTCCGCATCTTTGGGGGCCGAGCCCCAACATTGAGGGGCTAGGCCGGTGCCGGAGGGATTTCCGCCCCGCCAGCTGGCGGAAACGGCCCTTGTTGCCCCGCCAGCTGGCGCGGAAATGACATCCCCGGGCGGCGCATGCGCGGGAGCGTCAGCGGCCGCTGACAGTTTCCCACGCATGCGCAGTGGAGGGAGTCTCTTCCACCTCCGCCATGGTGGAGACCGTGGCAAAGGCGGAAGGAAAAGAGTGCCCCCACGGAACAGGCTCGCCCGGGGGCCCACCGATCCGCGGGCGGGCCTGTGCCGTGGGGGCACTCTTTCCCTTCCGCCTCCGCCACGGCCTCCACCATGGCGGAGGCGGAAGAGACTCTCCCCACTGCGCATGCGCGGGAAACTGTCGGCGGCCGCTGACGCTCCCGCGCATGCGCCCCATTTCCGCGCCAGCTGGCGGGGCAACAAACGCCATTTCCGCCAGCTGGCGGGGCGGAAATCCCTCCGGCGCCGGCCTAGCCCCTCAATGTTGGGGCTCGGCCCCCAAAGATGCGGAGCATTCCGCACCTTTGGGCCGGCGCGATGCCCGTCTGATTGGCGCCATTTTTGGCGCCAGTCGGCGGACATCGCGCCGTTGGGGGAGAATTTCGCCCATCATCTCTCCTTACTGCAGTAACTGTCTCCTTAACAGTAACTTCATTGCAGTGTTAACGTAAGCCTACTTGTGACAATAATAATAATTTTTCATTTTTTTCATTTCATTATAAAGATTACTATTATAATGCAATGCCTCCTCCTCTTTTACACCCTCCTCTGTCTTGCCTGAAGATTCTATACCCTGGGTTGTTGAGCTGCCAACCCTGCCCCTCTCTCAACCTTGTCCCTGTGATCGCTATTATATCATAATTACACTTACCAATCATCAACCTTAATTCATCCATTTTACCTTTAATACTCCTGGCATTAAAGAAGAAGCCATCCAGCCTTGTCTTACTTCCTTGAAACTTACTACCACTCTAATCCCTCTGACCTGATTGCTTTTCTGTGTTATACTGTGTCCCTATTCTGCTATCAGTCGGCATCCCTTCCCCCTGCCAAATTAGTTTCAACTCTTCACATCAGCATGAGCACACCCACTAGCAAGCATGTTAGTCCCGCTATGGTTTAGATGTAGACTTCAGCTTGTACAGGTCCCACCTTCCCCCAAAACGGTCCCAATAAGAACATAAGAACTAGGAACAGGAGTAGGCTACCTGGCCCCTCGAGCCTGCTCCACCATTCAATGAGATCATGGCTGATCTTTGTGGACTCAGCTCCACTCTCCGGCCCGTACACCATGGGCGAAATTCTCCCCAAACGGCACAATGTCCACCGACTGGCGCCCAAAACGGCGCCAATCAGACGGGCATCGCGCCGCCCCAAAGGTGCGGAATGCTCCGCATCTTTGGGGGCCGTGCCCCAACATTGAGGGGCTAGGCCGGCGCCGGAGTGATTTCCGCCCCGCCAGCTGGCGGAAACGGCCTTTGTTGCCCCGCCAGCTGGCGCGGAAATGACATATCGGGGCGGCGCATTCGCGGGAGCGTCAGCGGCCGCTGACAGTTTCCCGCGCATGCGCAGTGGGGAGAGTCTCTTCCACCTCCGCCATGGTGGAGACCGTTGCGGAGGCGGAAGGGAAAGAGTGCCCCCACGGCACAGGCCCGCCCGCGGATCGGTGGGCCCCGATCGCGGGCCAGGCCACCGTGGGGGCACCCCCCGGGGTCAGATCGCCCCACGCCCCCCCCAGGACCCCGGAGCCCGCCCACGCCGTAAATAGGTACTCTAATTTACGCCGGCGGGACAGGCAATTTATCGGCGGGACTTCGGCCCATCCGGGCCGGAGAATCGAGCGGGGGGGGGGGCCGCCAACCGGCGCGGCCCGATTCCCGCCCCCGCCGAATATCCGGTACCGGAGACTTCGGCAACCGGCGGGGGCGGGATTCACGGCGGCCAACGGCCATTCTCCGACCCGCTGGGGGGTCAGAGAATGACGCCTCATATCCCCGAATCCCTTTATTCTTTCAATGGTCTAGGCATCTAAAACCTCCCCTCCTGCACCAACTTTTAAGCCAGGCATGCACCTGTGATAGTCTCCTATTGTCATGTGAGTATCCCTTTAAGAAAGGTTTTTGTCTTATAACATGGCTTCAGTGATGCTATTGTGTGGGTGTAGCTGGGCTGTGGCTCTGAGTTTTACTTTCACTTTGAGTTTGGACTGGTTTTGAACTGCACAGGTTAAAAGAAGTGTTTCTCCATCTTCATTTTAAAAGCTGTTTCCAGACTACTTGATAACTTAAAAGAGATAATTGCTTTCTGGAAGGAATTCAAATCTGCTGTTTGAGAAGGGGAACAGAGTATTAATAACAACAGTCTTATACCAGTAAGAGTACTGTGTGCTGGGCTACACCTTTGGAAAGGGGTTTCTGGTTTTACTTAGATTTTGTTATTGAATTGGAACAGTTAGGGGAAATTAATTAAGGGTTACACATAGATTACTGTAGCTGTGTGGGGTATTTATGTTTGTAGTTGATAAAACTTCTTACTGTGTGTTCCCTAGATTTGTAGAATAAAGCTTATTTTTTGGTTAAAAGCATCGAAGAACTGTAGAATAACACCTGAAAGACAGGCTCCTGTTCTCATCATAACCAGAATCAATAAACAGATATAGGTCCAGTGCATAATATTCTTTGGAGTTGTTAAACCCTGGCCCATAACACTATTTCTATACTCACTAGCACGTGGTACTGGGAGTAATCCAGAGATTACAAACCAAGAGGTCCTGCTCTTTAGTCGATTGCCTAACTCCCTGAATTCTTGATGCAAGACAACATCCCTCATTCTACTTATGTCATTGGTAGAAACATGTACCACGACCTCTGCCTTATGACCTCCCTCTTCATGATGCCCTGCAGCCTGCCAGTGACATCCTGGACCCTGGCACCAGTGTGGCAACACATCATTCTGGAGCCTTTTCCATGACCGCAAAAGCACCTATCTGTGCTCCTGACTGTGGAGTCCCCGATGACTATCGCATTGACCCTCCCTGGTGAACAACAGAGCAAGCAATAGTGCCACTGCTCTAGCCGCTGCTGTTGTTTTCCTCCAATAGCCCCCCCCCCCCCAACAGTATCCAAAATGTCATACACTTTAGAGGGCAGCCATGGGGAGGGAATTTCTGCTCTGACTGCCTCCCCTTTCTAGCAGTCTGCTGGCACCTTGGGTGTGACCACCTTATAGCTCCTGTCTATGACGCTTTCCACCATCTGCACGCTCAAGTGCATCCGACCGCTGCTCTAACCAAACCACGTGGTCTGTGAGGAGCTGCCATTGGGTACACTTCCTGCAGATGTAGTTATCCGGAAGGCTGGAAGTAGTATACACCTCCCACATCTCACAGTTAGAGCACTGCACCCTGCTGACTGACATTCAAGCACTAAGTAATTAATTATGTCAAAATAAATAGTTATTAAATTTAGCACTAATTCATCAATTATGTTAAAATAAATACTTACTAAATTTAAGTTAAAATTAATTAGATGGTCCCTTGCACTAGATTTCTACACTAATCTCCTAGTTACTCCTCTACTTAGTTAATTATTCTAGTTTTTCAAATTCAGTCCAGATTCTCACCCAGCCAATCAGGTCACAGCTTTACTGCGATCTTCTTTTTCAGTTTTTTTTCCCAGTCCCCGATACCCGACAGGTGAGTTATTAATACTTACTGTTCCAAAGCTCCTCCTCCCCGAGTTCATGCCAACTCCGCTCACTGCAGACTAGGTCGCGAAACCCCGAGGTAAGTTATTTATACTCACTGTTCCGAAGTTCCTCCTCCCTGAGTGTGTGCCAAATCCACTCCCTGCCGATTAGTTAGATAACTCTAATTTTCTGTGGCCCTTCTTTGCTTGTCCTCGTTACTAAGAATTAGAGCCCTTGCACATTATAAACCACAAAACGTATTTTTAAACTACCATTGATGAAAATTGTAAAGACTTACCAACCTTGTCCAATACTCATCAATCAGCTCTCTCCCCTTGTATCCTCAGCTGCAGCAAGGCAAGGGCACTCTCTGAAGATTTAAGAGTTACAAAGCAAGGTGAAAAAGCAAAGATCGCCTCTTTCCGCTCCCCACTCTGCTTCAAATTCCCAAGTTTAAAGCTCACTCTGCCTGTGACCACACTCCGAATGTGGCCTCTCTCCCACTGTTCGTACGCAAAGCTCACTGAGCTTGTGCTTTCAAGCTCTTTACTTTAATAGAGCTGAGACTGTCTGAGATGGCACACAACAGTTGAGCTTCAAATGACCAAATCAACACCTCTTGCCTACTAAATAGGCTTCAGGAAATTGATAGATAGCTTCCACTCACGTATTTGGGGAAGCTCGTTATTAACTCTTATTAACGTTTTAGCTGGATAACTAAACTTATAGAAAATGAAACTTATAGAAAATGCCACTTATAGAAAATGAAAATTAATAGACTTACCAATTCAATCCCCACTCTGCTTCAAATTCCCAAGTTTAAAACTGAAAGCTCACTCTGCCTGTCGTCTCACTCCGGATGTGGCCTCTCTCCCACTGCTCATGCGCAAAGCTCACAGGATTAAGTTGTTCAAGCTTAGCAGCAATCCAATTTGAACTTTTCAAAACAAGTTAAAAATGAAGAGTTAAGATTTCTTTCAAACTTGGTAAAGTAATGGACATCAGAAATTGAAATCGGGGGGGGCAGCACGGTGGCGCGGTAGTTAGCGCTGCTGCCTCACGGCGCTGAGGTCCCAGGTTCGACCTCGGCTCTGGGTCACTGTCCGTGTGGAGTTTGCATTCTCCCCATGTTTGCGTGGGTTTCGCCCCCACAACCCAAAGATGTGCAGGGTAGGTGGATTCACCACGCTAAATTTGCCACTTAATTGGAAAAAATTAATTGGGTACTCTAAATTTAAAAAAAAATTGAAATCAGTTTATAGGACAAAAAGGAGACAGAAAAATGAAATTCGGAGTAACATTGAAGAAAATAGATAATGTATACATCAAAATTCTTGATATAAGAGTTATGGGAACTCAATGACACTAGTTAAAAGTGGAACCTTTAAGTATACTCTGGAGGAATTTTGAACAAATGTAATAATTTTATTGCGTTATTGCATCCCCCCCCATTAGAGAACAAAGGTTTCATCGGGAGTAATGTGTTTGAATGAGAACTTCCTTGAGTTGCGAATTAACAAAGAATAGACGATGCCTATGAAATCAATTGTTAGCAATTGGCTTAAATGGATGAAGAAAATAATAATTGAAGTTTTATACTGAAGGAGAATGGAGGAGCTTATTAATTATTTCAATTAAGTTGTGAGTTTGCAGTGCTCTGTCTCTTTGAGAATCTGTAGCCACGAGTGAAGGCCGACGATTAACTGTTTGAAATTTACGAGCTGTGTGTTTTGTTTGTTTTATTTGTTTGATTGTTGATTAGTGTTATCACTGTTTTGGACTATGTTTGTTAAGGTTTATCTTTCTGGGGAATTAACCTTATCTTGAGTTTTTGGAGGTTTTAAACAGAACGACAAGGACAATTATGTAATTCATTTTGGGCATTGTTTCAAAGCACTGAAGTTATGTTGCTATGCTCCTGTGTGGGTGATGTTTGTGTGTTGGCTGTTTCAACCTTAAGTGATTTCTGTCTGATGTTGTGATTTTGAGATCATAGTTTAAGTGATTTAAGTCAACAGGTAACAAAGGGAATTGTAACTTTCTTTTCAAAAGTTATCAACCTGTATTCATGTTATTGTCATGATTCCAGGATATCTCTGATGAACATGTGGGGATTTTAATCCGGATACAAATTCACGTATGTAAGAATTAGATAACTTTAATTCAATAGGGTTGATTGGAATTTGGGATATTCAAAAGGATTATAACCAATCCGGTGTTGGATTGATTTTGGGTTCAAGCTTCTTGTCAGGTTCAAAGAATTATTCCTGACGCTACTGGCACAATGAAAAAGAAATATTCTGAGATTGGAAAAAAAAGGTCTAAAGGAGAGATTACTAAATAAAATGGGTCCCTGAACGACTTTCTTGTTAGATTGAATTGTCAGACATGTTCAGATTCATTAATCCATTTGACCCCAAGCAGAATAGGTCCTTTGTGATTTGTTTTACAGGTAATTGCAAGTGGATCAAGGTTCGCAGCCGCTTTAAGAATTTGAGAATCTATTTGTAGACGTTCAATATTGCAGCAATAGTTGTCTCGATTTAACATCTAATGAAGGGGGGGGGGGGGGCGGGCATCCAATGAGGAGTTGCAAAAGATAGAATGGATGGAGGAAAGCAAAGTTTCATTCACCAGTCTTAAACAACTCCCAGCAACAGCACCGGTACTAGGGCTGCCAGATTTGACTTTCCCCCTTCCACATATATGGCCATTATAATGGGAATTATTGCATTGCCATCGTGACCTAACAACATGGAGAATATAAGTATTCTGCAGCCTATTATTCTAACAAGCAATCAGCAGGTGGTGTAAGGTATAGGAGATCCATAAACAACACTCCTCAGTGCAGATTTTGAACATGGGAAGATTGAAAACGGACTCAGACACGAGAAGGACTCAAGGGGAGCATCTATTTCTTTAATGGGTGGATTACAGTAGTTAAGGACGAGGGAAACAATCTAGTGGGATAAATGAACAATGTGAAAAAGCAATGCAATCTGGGAAACTATCTAAAATAACTGATGTAATTTAAGACAAAGAACAAGCAATCAAAATATGTTACATTTCTGTTTTAAAGATGTTACAAAGATATTTTATTGGACTCAAATAAAATTTCTCTAGGGCTCATGATTGAATAGGATTAAGTAATTGAGGATAGAAGAATAGAGATAGGAAATCAAAACAGCAAAGGGGAATTGAAATATTGGGCACAATTCAATGGAAGGTTTCAATCTGGCATTGCATATATATACATATATACATATGTAGGAGAGGAAAATCTAGAGGAGGCTAGTAAATTGATAAACTTTCACTTGGTGATACTTGTGTTTATGTTTTTATTTAAGAGAACAGTTTTAATACTCTGGCCATCACCCGAGGCATCTGGGCCATAGGTGGAGAGAGAAGCAACAACTTTGAGATCTTTTGATAAGATCACAAAACGTTCAAGAATGTGTGGCATGACATTTGGGGCACTGCATAAATTTGCAAATAGGTTACATGTGAAGTAACTAATCTGCAGGACACTAGTTCAAAATAGATCCATTCAAGAGTTGGGTAGCACTTGCAATTATGCACTGAAGAGCAGGTCCCAGGCATGCATTCAGCTTGACAAACAGCAGTGCATGAAGAGGTTACCGGAGCCAATAGAGTCAAACAACACCTTTCAATTATCAAGGCACTGACACATACTTCACAAAGAAACTGACTTTAAAACAAGTGAGATAGAATTAAGCACATCATTACTTATTGAGAATGAACAAAATTCATATGAAAGGATTTGGATTGGAAAAATGAAGCGCATAGTAACAAGTAAACCTGGTGCAAAGTATTCAAAAGATGGCTACAGATGAATGGGGAGCTGCATGATTTTATTTGTATGATATTGAGTGAGGTTATCTTCATGTGGGGAGCATCAGAGAGAAAGGATCACCGATCTAAATTGAAATTATTCAGAGATAACATTCAAGTTGCAATGGAATCTGGAATATAATGGAACTTTAGAATAATTAAATAAAAAGAATAATCAGGAGATGAGGGTTAATATAAAAGTAAAGTAGCTCAATTCAAGTAATCAGAGAGGAGTAATAACAACCTTCAGGTAACCTGTCCAAAACATAGTCACTGATAGGGGTCTGATTTAGTACCAATTAAATGACATTCTGAGACAGCGGGCCTAAGCTATCAATACATTATTTTATTCAGCAGTAAGTGACAGAAAAAAACTTTAATGTGAGGGATGGTCCTACATGTAATTATCACCTTAGTGAGGGGGCTAGGGAGACCCTGAGCTTATTTGATTTAGGGGACGATGGAAATTGATATCAAGAGATGATCATTACCCCCAAGAAACCATTTAGACCAAACAAAGTAAGAATTGTCCTATTTGGGTAAAACCAAGAGGCAGCCAGGGGACTGATGAGGGGAAATAAATATTATGTTAGAATTAGTTTAATACTCGAGTCAATTTTCTATCATATCCACTATTTGCTGGCAAGCTTAAAATCTTCAGTTCAGATGGTGAGAGACAAACTGCCATTTCCAAGAAGACATCCCAAGTGCACAATCTGCCCAGGGCTCGTTCTCAGGCAGGGACCCCACAGGTGTTAGCTCTCCAGGTCACAGTAATAACAATGTGGGATCTTCTACCATTTTCTCTGATGCCAGCGTGTATGGAGATATCGAAGGGAGGTGAGAATTGCATAGAGCTGTGTGTCTATTGTAGCATCCATACCTCGAGAGGAGTCATTAAACAGCAGGGTATCCCAACAGGTATGGTGATTGATGGGCACACGCCAGATAATAGACCATCAATATAAATTCACCTGAGGAAGGAGCAGCTCTCCGAAAGCTAGTGATTCAAAACAAACCTGTTGGACTTTAACCTGGTGTTGTAAGACTTCTTACTGTGCTCACCCCAGTCCAACGCCGGCATCTCCACATCATGACCAATATAAATAATTGTAAGACAAGCCTTAAGTAAGCATGCACGTGTTGGAATTGGCCAATTGTGCTCATATGCTATGCATGATGTAAACCTAATAGATAGTCATGACTGGACATAGATAACGAATAACAAATGATTGGTGTATGCTAATTTCTTGTAACCGAATCGGAAGTATAACTGTCTGTACAATACTTGGATCAGGGCTCCCTGGTGTACCAGTTTGGAACATCAACAGCCCAGCTATAGCTGTAATAAATGCCTTGTTCATAACTCCAAGAGTCTTTGTCTGGTCTCTCATACACGTGAGGGTGAATTACAAGATAGTCGAATAGCTGTATCATTTAATTTGATTGATTAATTTGATTGATTGTCATGTGTACCGAGGTACAGTGAAAAGTATTGTTTTGCAAAAAGTTCATACAGATCGTTCCATACATGAACATAGGACATACATAAATACGCAATGTAAATGCAAAGCCACAGGCATCGGGGGAGCATGCGGAGTGTGGTACTACTCAGCAGAGAAGATGTGTGAAGAGATCAGTTCAGTCCATAAGAGGGTCATTCAGGAGTCTGGTCACAACGGGAAAAAAGTTGTTTTTGAATCTGTTAGTGCGTGTTCTCAGACTTTTGTATCTCGTGCCTGATGGAAGAGGGTGGAAGAGAGAATTACCCGGGTGTGGGGGGTCTTTGATTATTTTATTTATTTATTTATTGTTTATTGCATGTTTCTATGGTGCACCTATAAAAATTGGTAAGAGTCAATGTAGACATGCTGCATTTCCTTGGTTTCCTGAGGAAGTAACGGTGGACCAGGACACATTGTTGGTGATGTCCACACCTCGGAGTTTGAAGCTGTCAACCATCTCCACCTCAGCACCATTAATGCAGACAGGGTTGTGTGCGATACTTCACTTCCTGAAGTCGATGACCAGCTCCTTAGTTTTGTTGATGTTGAGGGAGAGATTGTTGTTGTTACACCACTCCACTAGGTTCTCTATCTCCCGTCTGTACTCTGACTCATTGTTGTTCGAGATCCGACGCACTATGGTCGTGTCATCAGCAAACCTGTAGATGGAGTTGGAGCCAACTGGCTCACAGTTGTGTGTTTATAGTGAATACAGTAGGGCTAAGTATGCAGCCTTGCGGGGCCCCGGTATTGAGGACTATCGTGGAGGAGGCGTTGTTGTTTATCCTTACTGATTGCGGTCGATGGGTCAGGAAGTTGAGGATCCAGTTGCAGAGGGAGGAGCCAAGTCCTCGGGCGGGATTCTCCGACCCCCCGCCAGGTCGGAGAATCGCCAGGGGGCGGCGCGAATACCGCCCCCGCCGGCTGCCGCATTCTCCGGCGCCGCAGATTTGGCGGGGGCGGGAATCGCGCCGCGCCAGTCGGCGGCCGCTGGCAGCGCCCCCCCCCCCCCCGGCGATTCTCCGGCCCGTGATGGGCCAAGTGGCCGCCTGTTTTTTGCCGGTCCCGCCGACGTAAATTAGGGTAGGTCATTACCGGCGGGACCTGGCGGCGCGGGCGACCTCCGGGGTTCTCGGGGAAGCGCGGGGGGATCTGGCCCCAGGAGTTGCCCCCACGGTGGCCTGGCCCACGATCAGGGCCCACCGATCCGCGGGCGGGCCTGTGCCGTGGGGGCACTCTATTCCTCCACGTCGGCTGCTATTCCTCCGCACCTTTGGGGCGGTCCGGCGGCAGAGTGGTTCACGCCACTCCTTTCCGCCGGAGTTGCCCACCCCGCCGATTACCGCAGAATCCCGCCCCTCGGTTTTGGAGCTTAGATATGAGTTTAGCTGGGATTATGGTGTTGAAGGCGGAGCTTTGGTCAATGAATAAGAGTCTGACGTAGGAGTCCCTTTTGTCGAGATGCTCCAGGGATAAGTGCAGGGCCAGGGAAATAACCGTGGACCGGTTGTGGCGGTGTGCGAATTGCAGTGGATCAGGGCAGTCTGTAAGGTTAGAGTTGATGTGTCTCATGACCAACCTCTTGAAGCACTTCATAATGATCAATGTCAAGGCCAGAGATTCTACTCGGCTTTGCTTTGTATCCCGTTACGTTGTTTAAGCCTTGCCACAACTGACGAGAGTCCGTGTCGTTAGTCTGTGACTCGAGCTTAGTCTGGTATTGTCTTTTGGAACCCCTGATGGCTTTGTAGAGGTCATTCCTGGATTTCTGGTATAGGTATAGGTCAGGGTTGCCTGATTTGAATGCCCCAGACCTGGCCTTCAGTAGTGAGTGAATCTCACGATTAAACCAAGGGTTCCAGTTAAGGAACGTACATTGTACCTTCTTAGCATGCAATCTTCTACACACTTGCTGATGATGTCTGTGATGGTGGTGGCATATTCGTTCAGGTTGGCTGAGTTCTTGACTCCAAGCAGTTGCGTAGGAGCTCTTCTGTTGCCTCGGACCAGCGTTGCACTTCATTTCCCCTCAACTCCCCTTTTTTCCTCCTTTTTAATCATTTGGTCATTCTCTCCTTTTAAAAAAATATTCTGTCCTATCATCTGACCTGTCCACCCACCTTTGCGCAGATATGAAGCTATCTATAACACTTTTAGCTAACTATGGATGGTGGGTTCTCTCCTTGTAACTTTTCTTTCTTGTTGGACTGTATCTATTCTGTTGTATTCCGTAATATCCCCTTAAATGTCTGCCATTGCATCTCTATTGACCTATCCCTTAGTTTAATTTACTTGATGTGGAGATGCCGGCGTTGGACTGGGGTGAGCACAGTACGAAGTCTTACAACACCAGGTTAAAGTCCAACAGGTTTGTTTCGATGTCACTAGCTTTCGGAGCGCTGCTCCTTCCTCAGGTGAATGAAGAGGTCTGTTCCAGAAACACATATATAGACAAATTCAAAGATGCCAAACAATGCTTGGAATGCGACCATTAGCAGGTGATTAAATCTTTACAGATCCAGAGATGGGGTAACCCCAGGTTAAAGAGGTGTGAATTGTGTCAAGCCAGGACAGTTCGTAGGATTTCGCAGGCCAGATGGTGGGGGATGAATGTAATGCGACATGAATCCCAGGACCCGGTTGAGGCCGCACATGTGTGTGGAACTTGGCTATAAGTTTCTGCTCGGCGATTCTGCGTTGTCGCGGGTCCTGAAGGCCGCCTTGGAGAACGCTTACCCGGAGATCAGAGGCTGAATGCCCTTGACTGCTGAAGTGTTCCCCGACTGGAAGGGAACATTCCTGCCTGATGATTGTTGCACGATGTCCGTTCATTCGTTGTCGCAGCGTCTGCATGGTCTCGCCAATGTACCACGCTTCGGGACATCCTTTCCTGCAGCGTATGAGGTAGACAACGTTGGCCGAGTCGCACGAGTATGTACCGCGTACCTGGTGGGTGGTGTTCTCACGTGTAATAGTGGTATCCATGTCGATGATCTGGCACGTCTTGCAGAGATTACCATGACAGGGTTGTGTGGTGTCGTGGTCACTGTTCTGAAGACTGGGTAGTTTGCTGCAAACAATGGTTCGTTTGAGGTTGCGCGGTTGTTTGAAGGCAAGTAGTGGGGGTGTGGGGATGACCTTGGCAAGATGTTCATCGTCATCAATGACGTGTTGAAGGCTTTGAAGATGACGTAGTTTCTCCGCTCCATCCCCTATGGACAAGCGCTCCGTATACACAGGATCTGCTCAGACGAGGAGGAGCGTAACAGACATCTACAGACGTTGAAAGATGCCCTCATACGAACGGGATATGGCACTCGACTCATCGATCTTCAGTTCCAACGCGCCACAGCGAAAAACCACACCGACCTACTCAGAAGACAAACATGGGACACAACCGACAGAATACCCTTCGTCATCCAGTATTTCCCCGGAGCGGAGAAACTACGTCATCTTCTTCACAGCCTTCAACACGTCATTGATGACGATGAACATCTTGCCAAGGTCATCCCCACACCCCCACTACTTGCCTTCAAACAACCGCGCAACCTCAAACGAACCATTGTTTGCAGCAAACTACCCAGTCTTCAGAACAGTGACCACGACACCACACAACCCTGCCATGGCAATCTCTGCAAGACGTGCCTGATCATTGACATGGATACCACTATTACACGTGAGAACACCACCCACCAGGTACGCGGTACGTACTCGTGCGACTCGGCCAACGTTGTCCACCTCATACGCTGCAGGAAAGGATGTCCCGAAGCGTGGTACATTGGCGAGACCATGCAGACGCTGCGACAACGAATGAACGGACATCGCGCAACAATCACCAGGCAGGAATGTTCCCTTCCAGTCGGAGAACACTTCAGCAGTCAAGGGCATTCAGCCTCTGATCTCCGGGTAAGCGTTCTCCAAGGCGGCCTTCAGGACGCGCAACAACGCAGAATCGCCGAGCAGAAACTTTTAGCCAAGTTCCGCACACATGAGTGCGGCCTCAACCGGGACCTGGGATTCATGTCACATTACATTCATCCCCCACCATCTGGCCTGTGAAATCCTACCAACTGTCCTGACTTGATGTAATTCACACCTCTTTAACCTGGGGTTACCCCATCTCTGGATCTGTAAAGATTTAATCACCTGCTAATGGTCACATTCCAAGCATTGTTTGGCATCTTTGAATTTGTCTATATATGTGTTTCTGGAACATACCTCTTCATTCACCTGAGGAAGGAGCAGCGCTCCGAAAGCTAGTGACATCGAAACAAACCTGTTGGACTTTAACCTGGTGTTGTAAGACTTCGTACTTTAATTTACTTGTTCACTTTCACTCGCTCTGCTTTCATCCTTTCAAGATTTCCCTTATTTAAGTTTAATACACCAGTCTTGGACCCACACTTTTCTATCTTCAATCGGAAAATTGCATGTAATGGAACTAATAGAATTATGGTCTACTGATCTGACTATTCCCCAAACTCCATTTCACCCTCCACCCAGCCACATGGTCTTCTGGGACTATGGCAACTTTACTTGCTTACTTTACACTGAGTCAATTGGTCATGACCAATAAAACATGGCAGAGAAATGTGCTAACGATGGTTGTAAAGCAAATAAACATTTGAGGGGCAGCATGGTGGCGCTGTGGTTAGCAGGTTTGATCCCGGCACTGGGTCACTGTCCGTGTGGAGTTTGCACATTCTCCCCGTGTTTGCGTAGGTTTCGCCCCCCCCCCGACCCAAAGATGTGCAGGGTAGGTGAATTGACCACGCTAAATTGCCCTTTAATTGGAAAAAAATTAATTGCGTACTCTAAATTTATATTAAAAAAGTAAACATTCAAGGAACATCACGAACGTGCTTAAAATTCAACTTTGAATGTTGAACAGTTTAATAAGACCATGCCCATTGTAATAATTGCCTCCCATCCATTGACTCTGACCACACCTCCCGCTGCCTTGGGAAAGCGGGCAGCATAATCAAAGACTCCCTCCCCCCGGCTTATTCTCTCTTCCAACCTCTTCCAGCATGCAGGAGATACAAAAGGCTGAGAACATGCTATAACAGGTTCAAAAACAGCTTCTTCCCCACTGTTACCAGACTCTTAAATGACCCTCTAATGGACTGAACTGATCTCTTCACTCATCTTTTCTACTGAGCACTATTACACTCCGTATGCTTCACCCAATGTCCATGTCCATGTATTTACATTGTATATTTATCATATGTCCTCTGTTTTTCATGTATGGAACGATCTGCCTGGACTGTACGCAGAACAATACTTTTCACTGTACCTCGGTACACGTGACAATAAACCCAAATCCAAATCCAAAATCCTAAGAGTAAATGGCATTCATATGCACTCTTTGTTTTTGATAGAAAAGATGGAGATTTCCTGATGACCGCTCTGGGAGGAAGGTTTGAGTCTGCAAAGAGAACAACATTTGTAACATTTGCCCAGTTATCTCGATTTTTGTCCCATGAGAAACCTCATTCGAGGCTGATTAGTCACACCATTTAGGTTAACGGTCAGGCTTTCCAAGAGGGAATATGACCCATGATGGAAATTAGAGGGAACAGGTAAGATGATTGAAGGATGAGGATTCTGCTGTGCAATGTTTTCCATCACTTTTTTTCAGGTTGTCATTTTATTGTCCATTACTAGTTGTCCTGAAGAACTAGTTGACCTGAAGAAGGCGGGATTTCCTAAACCATTGCAGTCATTGTGGTGACACTCTCCTATTTTAAACAAAAATTCCGTCATGGGATATGGGTGTCACTGGCAGCAGTAACAATTTGCTGTTCATCCCTAATTTGGCTTGAGGCTGTCCATGATAATGTCCATGTTATTTTCAATACCTTCTCACAGTCGAACAGAATATTATTGTTTATTGTGAGGTGAAAAGTAGGGATGTTATGCTTCAGTTGTACAGGGCATTGGTGAGACCACATCTGGAGTGTTGTGTACAGTATTGGTCTTATTTAAGGAAAGATTTAAATGCATTGGAAGGTTTCCCAGACTAAATACCAGGAATGGGTGGGTTTTCTTATGAGGAATGGTTGGACAGGCTAGGCTTGTATCCACTAGAGTTTAGAAGAGGAAGAGGCACCTTGAATGAAACCTTTAGGGTCTTGATGGATATTGTGAAGAGGATGTATCCTCTTGTCGGAGAATCTCGAATTAGGGATCACTGTTCAAAAATAAGGGCTCCTTTATGTAAGACGGAGATGAGAAGAATTTGTTTCCCTCAGAGGGTCGTGAGTCTCGGCAACCTTTTTTCCTCAAGAGGCAGTGGAAGCAGAGTCTTTTAATATATTTTTATAAGTATTTTTGCTGAAGTTCTTCATTTTAACAAATAGCATAACCACAGGAATGGTACAGCTCGGCACATAAAATAAGTCTCAACATATATGGATTCAGAGGGGATCAAGAGAACAGCAATGTAATTGGCTCAGTACTATCATTAGACTCAACTTGGTTCGTCCCCATGCACCACCACAGAAGAAGGGATGAGGCCATGTAAAGATGGTAAAATGGTGCGCACCTTCCCATGCGGTGTTTGCTCCCAGCAACCACGAGATTTCGGAATTAATTTTATATCCTCTCCCGGATGTATGATCTGAACAGGCCTTCGGAGGATACAAGTATGGATTCAAAGCAACAAAGAAAAAAGGAAAATGAAAACAAGATGAAATTAGCTCGAACTGGGTGTTATCCTCAATCTAAGTGAGGACTCATCTAACCTGACCACCCACCACCACACCAACCAGCCACCCATCACCCAGCACCCCTGCCATGGCTCGACTCGTCTTCTCTATAAACGGGATAAAGGGTGTCTAAAATGCATTCCCTTCTCATGGGTGGAAGAATTACAGTGCATTAAATAAAAAAGAACATAAGAACTGGGAACAGGAGTAGGCCATCTGGCACCTCGAGCCTGCTCCGCCATTTAATGAGATCATGGCTGATCTTTGTGGACTCAGCTCCACTTTCCGGCCCGTACACCATATCCCAGAATCCCTTTATTCTTTAGAAAGGCATCTATCTTTTTCTTAAAAACGTTTAAAGAAGGAGCCTCAACTGCTTCACTGGGCAAGGAATTCCAGAGATTCACAACCCTTTGGGTGAAGAAGTTCCTCCTACACTCTGTCCTAAATCTATCTCCCCTTATTTTGAGGATATGCCCCCTAGTTCTGCTTTCCCCGACCAGTGGAAACAACCTGCCCGCATCTATCCTATCTATTCCCTTCATAATTTTATATGTCTCAATAAGATCCTCCCGCATCCTTCTAAACTCCAATGAGTACAGTCCCAGTCTACTCAACCTCTCGTCATAATCTAATCCCCTCAACTCTGGGATCAACCTAGTGAATCTCCTCTGCATTCCCTCCAGTGCCAATATGTCCTTTCTCAGGTAAGGAGACCAAAACTGAACACAATACTCCAGATGCGGCCTCACCAACACCCTATACAATTGCAGCATAACCTCACTAGTCTTGAACTCCATCCCTCCAGCAACGAAAGACAAAACTCGATTAGCCTTCTTAATCACCTGTTGCACCTGCACACCAACGTTTTGTGACTTGTGCACCAGCACACCCAGGTCCCTCTGCACAGCAGCATGTTTTAACATCTTACCGTTTAAATAATTATCCATTCTGCTGTTATTCCTCCCAAAATGGATAGCCTCACACTTGGCAACATTGAATTCCATCTGCCAGACCCTAGCCCATTCACCTAACCTATCCAAATCCTTCTGCAGACTTTCCGGTATCCTCTGCCCTTTTTGCTTTACCACTCATCTTAGTGTCGTCTGCAAACTTTGACACATTGCACTTGGTCCCCAACTCCAAATCGTCTATGTAAATTGTGAAAAATTGCGGGCCCAACACTGATCCTTGAGGGACCCCACTAGTTACAGGTTGCCAACCAGAGAAACACCCATTTATCCCCACTCTCTGCTTTCTGTTAGTTAACCAATCCTCTACCCATGCTACCACTTTACCCTCAATGCCATGCATCTTTAGTTTATGCAGCAACCTTTTGTGTGGCACCTTGTCAAAGGCTTTCTGGAAATCCAGATATACCACATCTATTGGCTCCCCGTTATCTACTGCACTGGTAACGTCCTCAAAAAATTCTACTAAATTAGTCAGACACGACCTACCCTTTGTGAACCCATGCTGCGTCTGCCCAATGGGACAACTTCCCTCCAGGTGCCCCGCTATTTCCTCCTTAATGATAGATTCCAGCATTTTCCCTTCTACCGAAGTTAAGCTTACCGGCCTATAATTACCCGCTTTCTGCCGACCTCCTTTTTTAAACAGTGGTGTCACGTTTGCTACTTTCCAATCCTCTGGGACCACCCCAGAGTCTAGTGAATTTTGATAAATTATCACTAGTGCGTTTACAATTTCCCTAGCCATCTCTTTTAACACTCTGGGATGCATCCCATCAGGGCCAGGAGACTTGTCTACCTTTAGCCCCATTAGCTTGCCCAATACTGCCTCCTTAGTGATTACAATCATCTCAAGGTCCTCACCTATCATATCTTTATTTCCATCAGTCACTGGCATGTTATTTGTGTCCTCCACTGTGAAGACTGACCCAAAAAACCTGTTCAGCTCCTCAGCCATTTCCCCGTCTCCTATTATTAAATCTCCCTTCTCATCTTCCAAAGGACCAATATTTATCTTAGCCACTCTTTTGTCTTATATATTTGTAGAAGCTTTTACTATCTGTTTTTATGTTCTGAGCAGGTTTACTTTCATAGTCTACCTTACTCTTCTTTATGGCTTTTTTAGTAGCTTTCTGTTGTCCTCTAAAGACTTCCCAGTCCTCTCGTCTCCCACTAATTTTTGCCACTTTGTATGTTTTTTCCTTCAATTTGATACTCTCCCTCACCTTCTTAGATATCCACGGTCGATTTTTCCCCTTTCTAACGTTTTTCTTTTTTGTCGGTATGAACCTTTTCTGAACACTGAAAGATCTCTCGGAAGGTTCTCCACTGTTCCTCAACTGCTTCACCATGAAGTCTTTGCTCCCAGTCTACCGTAGCTAGTTCTTCTCTCATCCCATTGTAATCGCCTTTGTTTAAGCACAAAACACTAGTGTTTGATTTTACCTTGTCATCCTCCAACTGTATTTTAAATTCCACCATATTGTGGTCGCTCCTTCCAAGAGGATCCCAAACTATGAGATCATTAATCAATCCTGCCTCATTACACAGGACCAGATCTAGGACCGCTTGTTCCCTTGTAGGTTCCATTACATACTGTTCCAGGAAATTATCCCGGGCACATTCTATAAACTCCTCCTCAAGGCTGCCTTTACCAACCTGGTTAAACCAATCGATATGCAGATTAAAATCTCCCATGATAACCGCTGTACCATTTCTACATACATCCGTTATTTCTTTGCTTATTGTCTGCCCTACCATCCTGTTACTATTTGGTGGCCTATAGACTACTCCTATCAGTGACCTTTTCGCCTTACTATTCCTGATTTCCACCCAAATTGATTCAACCTTGTCCTCCATAGCACCAATATTATCCCTTACTATTGCCCGGATGCCATCCTTAAACAACAAAGCTACACCACCGCCCTTACCGTCTATTCTATCCTTTCGTATAGTCTGATACTCTTGGATATTTAACTCCCAGTCGTGACCATCTTTTAACCATGTTTCAGTAATGGCCACTAAATCATAGTCATTCACGATGATTTGCGCCATCAACTCATTTACCTTATTTCGTATACTACGAGCATTCAGGTAAAGTACACTTATGCTGTTTTTTATGTCTTTGTTATGAATCCTAACACCTTGATCAGTAACTTTTCGCAATTTATTTTTCCTCTTACCCTTTCTCCTAATTTTCCTTGTCTTTGAACCCATATCTCTGCATAATAACCTGTTACGTAACCTGCTGCCTTGATCTCCATTAACCATTATACTGTCCATAGCTTTACACTTCCCTTCCCCCCAACTTGCTAGTTTAAAGTCCTTGTGACCAACCTATTTATCCTATTTGCTAGAACAATGGTCCCAGAATGGTTCAGGTGAAGACCGTCCCAACGGTACAGGTCCCTCCTGCCCCAGTACTGATGCCAATGCCCCATGAAATGGAATCCCTCTTTCCCGCACCACTCCTTTAGCCACGTGTTAACTTCTCTAATTTTCTCAACCCTATGCCAATTGGCACGTGGCTCGGGTAGTAATCCAGAGATTATAACCCTGGAGGACCTTCTCTTTAATTTAGTCCCTAGTGTTTGATAATCCCCAAACAGGTCCTCTTTGTTAGTCCCAACGTGGACCACAACAGCTGGATCCTCCCCCTCCCTCTCCAAAATCCTTTCAAGCCGATCAGAGATGTCCCTCACCCTGGCACCGGGCAGGCAACATACTATGCGGGACTCTCGATCTGGCTTACAAAGGATGCCATCAATCCCCCTAATTATAGAATCCCCTACAACTACCACTTGTCTTTTTGCTCCCCCCTCTTGAATGGCTTCCTGTACCACGGTGCAGTGGTCAGTCAACGCATCTTCCCTACAGCCCTCTTCCTCATCCACACAGGGAGCAAGTACCTCATACCTGTTGGACAAGGTCAAGGGCTGAGGCTCCTCAACTCCTAAACTCAGGATCCCCCTACCTGCCTCCCTTGCAGTCACACCACTCTGTCCCTGACCACTGTCCGAATTAACAGAACTTATTCTACCAGGTGTGACTGCCTCCTGAAACAAAGCATCCAGGTAATGTTCCCCCTCCCTGATGTGCCGCAGTGTGTGCAGCTCGGTCTCCAGCTCATCAATTCTGAGCCGAAATTCCTCGAACAACCAACACTTGCTGCAGATGTGGTCACTGACGGTCTCAATGGGATCCACCAGTTCCATCATCATACAGCAACAGCACATCACCTGTCCAGCCATATTCAACTAGTTAATTAATTTAAATATTTTTTTAAAAAAAATTTCTTTATATAACCTCAAGGATAAACACGAACACCAACAAAAACACGGCCCTCTCTCGCCACTCACCCGAACTCAGTCACTCACCTAAACTCAGATGCACTCTGTTCCAATCAGCACTCCGTGACTAAAGGCACTACTGCCGCACCTTTTGTGCACTCACCTCTCCGAGCACTGTCCCGGCTCTCTCCTCCGGCGCTGTTTTCGCTGTCCCGGCTCTCTCTGTCCCGCGCTGTTTTCGCTGTCCCGGCTCTCTCCTCCCGCGCTTTTTAAATCTCCCGGCTCTCTCCTGCGGCGCTGTTTTTGGTGTCCCGGCTCTCTCTGCTCCCGCGCTGTTTTCGCTGACCCGGCTCTCTCCTCCCGCGCTTTTTAAATCTCCCGGCTCTCTCCTCCGGCGCTGTTTTCAATGCCCCGGCTCTCTCTGCTCCCGCGCTGTTTTCGCTGTCCCGGCTCTCTCCTCCGGCGCTGTTTTTGCTGTCCCGGCTCTCTCCGCTCCCGCGCTGTTTTCGCTGACCCGGCTCTCTCCTCCCGCGCTTTTTAAATCTCCCGGCTCTCTCCTCCGGCGCTGTTTTCGCTGTCCTGACTCTCTCTGCTCCCGCGCTGTTTTCGCTGACCCGGCTCTCTCCTCCCGCGGTTTTAAAATCTCCTGGCTCTCTCCTCCGGCGCTGTTTTCGCTGTCCCGGCTCTCTCCTCCCGCGCTTTTTAAATCTCCCGGCTCTCTCCTCCGGGGCTGTTTTCGCTGCCCCGGCTCTCTCCTCCCGCGCTGTTTTCGCTGTCCCGGCTCTCTCCTCCCGCGCTGTTTTCGCTGCCCCGGCTCTCTCTGCTCCCGCGCTGTTTTCGCTGACCCGGCTCTCTCCTCCCGCGCTTTTAAAATCTCCTGGCTCTCTCCTCCGGCGCTGTTTTCGCTGTCCCGGCTCTCTCCTCCCGCGCTTTTTAAATCTCCCGGCTCTCTCCTCCGGGGCTGTTTTCGCTGCCCCGGCTCTCTCTGCTCCCGCGCTGTTTTCGCTGACCCGGCTCTCTCCTCCCGCGCTTTTTAAATCTCCCAGCTCTCTCCTCCGGCGCTGTTTTCGCTGTCCCGGCTCTCTCTGCTCCCGCGCAGTTTCCGCTGTGTTTCGCTGTGTTTTCGCTATTCCCTTCATGATTTTATATATTTCTATAAGATCCCCCTCATTCATCCAAATTCCAATAAGTATAATCCCAGTCTACGTAGTCTCGCCTCATAAGCTAATCCTCTTAACTCCGGAATCAACCTAGTGAATCTCCTCTGCACACCCTCCAGTGCCAGTACATCCTTTCTCAAGTAAGGAGACCAAAACTGTACACAGTACTCCAGGTGTGGACTGACCAGCACCCGATACAGCTGCAACATGACCTCCCTGCTTTTAAACTCCATCCCTCTAGCAACGAAGGACAAAATTCCATTTGCCTTCTTAATTACCTGCTGGACCTGCAAAGCAACTTTTTTGCAATTCATGCACAAGATTGCAATTTTTTATCATTTAAATAATAGTCCATTTTGTTGTTATTCCTACCAAACTGGATGACCTCACATTTACCAACATTGTACTCCATCCTTGCCCACTCACTTAAACTATCTATATCTCTCTGCAGACTTTCAGTGTCCTCTACACACTTGGCTTCTACCACACATCTTCGTGTCATCTGCGAACTTTGACACGTTACACTTGGTCTCCAACTCCAGATCATCTATGTAAATTGTGAACATTGGGGACCCAACACTGATCCCTGAGGCACTCTACTAGCCACTGATCGCCAACTAGAAAAACACCCATTTACCCCATTTGCTTTCTGTCAGTTAACCAATCCTCTATCCATGCTAATACATTATCTGTAAATTATGCAGCCGTCTTTTGTGCAGCACCTTGTTGAATGCTTTCTGGAAATACAGAAACACCATATCCACTGTTTCCCTGTTTTCCCCGCGCTCGTAATGTCCTTAAAGAATTCCACTAAAATAGTCAATCATGACCTGCCTGTCACGAACCCATGCTGCGTCTGCCCAATGGGGCATTATCTATCCAGATGTCTCGTCATTTCTTCCTTAATGATAGATTCAAGCATTTCCCCCACTACAGGAAATTAGTCTGACTCAGGAACAGGCAGTACTGGACCTGGTATTGGGGAATGAGCCTGGACAGATGGTAGAGTTTTCAGTAGGGGAACATTTTGGGAGTAGTGACCACAATTCCGTGTGTTTTCGGATACTTTTGGATAGGGATGAAGGTAACCCTCGCGTTAAGGTGTTAAACTGGGGAAAGGTAAATTACGATAACATTAGACAGGAATTGAACAATTTTGATTGGGTGCGGGTGTTGGAGGGTAAATCAACATCGGACAAGTAGGACTCTTTCAAGCGACAGTTGAATTCAGGATTCAGGAAAGTCACGTTCCAGAGAGAACGAAGCACAAATATAGGAAGCTTAGGGAACCTTGGATAACGAGGGATATTGTGAACGTCGTCAAAAAGAAAAAAGGCTTTTGTACGGTCAAGAAGGGTGCGGACAGTCGCAACCCTTGAGGAGTATAAAGAAAGTAGGATGGTACTTAAGCGGAAATTAGGAAATCTAGGAGGGGTCATGAAAACTCCTTGGCAAGTAGGATTAAGGTGAATACCAAAGCTTTTTATTCAAAGGTAAAAAGCAAGAGGGTCGCCAGGGAAAGGATTAGACCACTTAAGGACAGTGGGGGAATCTATGTGTTGAGCCAGAGGAAATGGGCGAGGTTCTAAATGAGTACTTTGCATCAGTGTTCACCAAAAAAAAGGACTTTGTGGAAGATGATTCTTGGGTAGGGTGTGTGGACAGTCTGGATCATGTTGGCATCAAAGAGGAGGAGGTATTGTGTCTTTTAAAAGATATTAAGGTAGATACGTCTCCTGGGCTGGATGGGATTTATCCCAGAATACTGAGGGAAGCAAGGGAGGAAATTGCTGGGGCCTTGACTGACATCTTTGTATCCTCATTGGCTACAGGTGAGATCCCAGAGGACTGGAGAATAGCTAATGTGGTAGCGTTGTTTAAGAAAGGTAGCAGGGATAATCCAGGAAACTGTAGGCCGGTGAGCCTCACATCGGTAATAGGTAAGTTATTGGAGCGAATTCTCAGGGACAGGATTTATACCCATTTGGAAACAAATTGATTCATTCGCGATAGGCAGCATGGTTTTGTGAAGGGAAGGGCGTACCTCACTAACTTGATCAAGTTTTTTGAGGAGATGACAAAGATGATTAATGACGGGAGGGTGGTGGATGTTATTTACATGGACTTCAGTAAAGTCTTTGACAAGGTGCCTCATGGCAGACTGGTACAAAAGATGAAGTCACACGGGATCAGAGGTGAGGTGGAAAGATGGATACAGCACTGGCTCGGTCACAAAAGGCAAAGGGTAGCAGTGGAAAGATGTTTTTCTGAATGGAAGGTTGTGACTAGTGGTGTCCCACAGGGATTGGTGCTGGGGCCTCTGTTGTTTGTGGTGTACATAAACGATTTGGAGGTAAATGTAGCCGGTCTGATTAGTAAGTTTGTGGATGACACCAAGATTGGTGGAGTGATAGATAGTGTTGAGAATTGTCAGAGGATACAGCAGGACATAGATAGGTTGGAGACTTGGGCAGAGAAATGGCAAATGGAGTTTAATCCGGACAAATGTGAGGTAATGCATTTTGGTAGGTCGAACTTAGAGGGGAAATTTACAGTAAATGGCAAAACTCTTAGGAATATAGAAAGTCAGAGAGATCTCAGCGTACAGGTCCACAGATCTTTGAAATTGGCAACACAAGTGGACAAGGTAGTCAAGCGTATGGAATGCTTGCCTTCATTATATGGAGAAACGAGTGTAAAAACTGGCAAATCATGCTGCAGTTGTACAGAACCTTGGTAAGGCCGCACTTGGAATATTGCGCACAGTTCTGGTCACCACACTACCAGAAGGATGTTGGGGCTTTGGAGAGGGTGTAGAGGACGTTTACTAGGATGTTGCCTGGTCTGGAGGGTGTTAGCTATGCGGAGAGGCTATGTGGACTCAGATCGTTTCCATTAGAACCACGGAGGTTGAGGGGTGACCTGATAGAGGTCTACAAGACTGTGAGGGGCATGGATAGAGTGGATCCTCAGGCACTCTTTCCCAGGGTGAAGGGGTCAATCACTGGGGGGCTTAGGTTTAAGGTCTGTGGGGCAAAGTTTATAAGAGATGTGCGAAGCAGGGTTTTTACACAGAGGGTGGTGAATGCCTGGAACAGGCTGCATGGGGAGGTTGTGGAAACAGATACGTTAACGGTGTTCAAAAGGCATCTCAACAATTACATGGATAGGACGGTCATGATGTGGAGATGCTGGCGTTGGACTGGGGTGAGCACAGTAAGAAGTCTTACAACACCAGGTTAAAGTCCAACAGGTTTGTTTCAATGTCACTAGCTTTCGGAGCGCTGCTCCTTCCTCAGGTGAATGAAGAGGTATGTTCCGGAAACACATATATAGACAAATTCAAAGATGCCAAACAATGCTTGGAATGCGAGCATTAGCAGGTGATTAAATCTTTACAGATCCAGAGATGGGGTAACCCCAGGTTAAAGAGGTGTGAATTGTATCAAGCCAGGACAGTTGGTAGGATTTTGCAGGCCAGATGGTGGGGGATGAATGTAATTTGACATGAATCCTAGGTCCCGGTTGAGGCCGCACTCAAAAGTGCAGAACTTGGCTATAAGCTTCTGCTCGGCGATTCTGCGTTGTCGCGCGTCCTGAAGGCCGCCTTGGAGAACGCTTACCCGGAGATGAGAGGCTGAATGCCCTTGACTGCTGAAGTGTTCCCCGACTGGAAGGGAACATTCCTGCCTGGTGATTGTTGCGCGATGTCCGTTCATTCGTTGTCGCAGCGTCTGCATGGTCTCGCCAATGTACCACGCTTCGGGACATCCTTTCCTGCAGCGTATGAGGTAGACAACGTTGGCCGAGTCGCACGAGTACGTACCGCGTACCTGGTGGGTGGTGTTCTCACGTGTAATAGTGGTATCCATGTCAATGATCTGGCACGTCTTGCAGAGATTTCCATGGCAGGGTTGTGTGGTGTCGTGGTCACTGTTCTGAAGACTGGGTAGTTTGCTGCAAACAATGGTTCGTTTGAGGTTGCGCGGTTGTTTGAAGGCAAGTAGTGGGGGTGTGGGGGTGACCTTGGCAAGATGTTCATCGTCATCAATGACGTGTTGAAGGCTGTGAAGAAGATGACGTAGTTTCTCCGCTCCGCTCCGGGGAAGTACTGGACGACGAAGGGTATTCTGAACATACCTCTTCATTCACCTGAGGAAGGAGCAGCGCTCCGAAAGCTAGTGACATCGAAACAAACCTGTTGGACTTTAACCTGGTGTTGTAAGACTTCGTACTATGGATAGGATGGGTATAGAGGGATATGACACTCTGAAGTGCTGAGGGTTTTGGCCAAGAATGGTATCATGACTGGTACAGGCTTGGAGGGCTGAAGGGCCTGTGCTGTAGTGTTCATTGAAAGGTTGACAACCAGGCATGCAATTAGGGAATCATAACATTTTGGACTAATGAGTTTGTTTGGATTAAGGGGGGGGGGGGGTTCCCCATGGAGTTAATTAGATTTTATTATACATGATGGAGTTACTGGCTGGAGTTAAGAAATCAGGCACTTTGAAGAAAAGCAGGTCAGTGGAGCTTTAGTTGAAGCTCTGAACAGAAGCAAGAGTTTGTTCTCACTGCAGTTCAGTTAAGGGATATGTCTGTAGACAGAGTAGCAGTGTGGCTAGAAAGCTGAACAAACCAGCTGAAGCAGCTTTTGAAGAAATGCAGCCAGAGTTTCTGCACAGTTCTGTCAGGAGTCAGGGGCGGAATTCTCCGGTATCGGCGCGATGTCCGCCGACTGGCACCCAAAACGGTGCAAATCAGTCGGGCATCGCGCCGCCCCAACTCCGCATCTTGGGGGGCCGAGCCACAACCTTAAGGGGCTAGGCCCGCGCCGGACGAATTTCCACCCCGCCAGCTGGCGGAAAAGGCCTTTGGTGCCCCGCCAGCTGGCGCGGAAATTACATCTCCGGGCGGCGCATGTGCGGGAGCGTTAGCGGCCGCTGACGGCATTCCCGCGCATGCGCAGTGGAGGGAGTCTCTTCCGCCTCCGCCATGGTGGAGACCGTGGCGAAGGCGAAAGGAAAAGAGTGCCCCCATGGCACAGGCCCGCCCACGGATCGGTGTTCCCCAATCGCGGGCCAGGCCACCGTGGGGGCACCCCCTGGGGCCAGATCGCCCCGCGCCCCCCCCAGGACCCCGGAGCCCACCCGCGCCGCCTTGTCCCGCCGGTAAGGTAGGTGGTTTAATCTACGCCGGCGGGACAGGCATTTTAGCAGCAGGACTTCGGCCCATCCGGGCCGGAGAATCGCGGGGGGTGGCCCGCCAACCGGCACGGCGTGATTCCCGCCCCCGCCGAATCTCCGGTGCCGGAGAATTCGGCAACCGGCGGGGGCGGGATTCACGCCAGCCCCCGGCGATTCTCCGACCCGGCGGGGGGTCGGAGAATCTTGCCCCAGGTCTTTTCTTTAAAGCAGCGTAAAAAGATCTTTCTTTCACACAGAACAAGTCTTCCTGAATGCTAATGGTACTTAAAGTGGATTGAGAGCTCAGAAGATTTTTCTTGTTGTTTGAGTGGGATTAAACATAGCAGTTAAGTGGTATTGTGCCACTGCTGTTACGACACCCTGGATGGGTTTTGCGGTCATTTCCAGCTCCACAGACCCCGGAGTCGCAACAATTAACCGCTAATTTGCATTTTCCAAAGATCTTTAACCCCGACTGCTTCAATGAATTAGGCACCAGGGACTGGATTCTCCGCTGGTGGGAATCCCAGTTGCGCCGGCAGCACACCCACACCAGGGTATTTTCCAGCATGTGGCTGTCCACATTGGGAAACCCCATTTGCCGGCTGGTAGGGTGGAGAATCCCGCTGCCAGCGGGGGGCGCTTCGCACCAGAAACAGGTGCGGCTGGACGGATAGTCCAGGCCCAGATTTAAAAGTAAAACATTCACAAGCTGTTTATTAATAAGAGAAAAAGATGAATATATAAAGAAATAACAGAAGAATGATCTACCAATTTACCTATCCCCAAAACCCCATCCCACCCTTCACCCAGCCATACACAAGACAGGCACACGGTAAAGGTAAGAGAGGATAAAAAATGGGGATTAAAAGGGAAGGTTTGAGATGACTCTTTGTTGCTGTGGTTGCGGCCTCTGGGAAATAGATTTACTCAAGAGGGTCAGGTCGGTGCAATTCTATCTTCTGACCACCAGATGGTATTTTTGCCAAGAGGATCAGGTCAGTGCAATTCCACCCTTCCACCACCAGATGTGCCTTCCGCCTCCTTGAGATATTACTGTGCTTTATATCTGTGTGTTTGGAGGCCTTTCCTTTACCTGATTTTTGTGCACAAATGCCGGCTATATTTTAAAGAATGCTCTCATTTCGAGCTCTTTCTAGCCTTCCAGAGAGAGGATTAAAAGATTACAGACCTGGTGAGTGTCTGGTTGTTTTCTTACTCCAGAAGTCTTCCAGAAACGTGAGTGATGTTCGCCTTCTTATTAGGAGAGCATTCACAGAACAGCCTTGTAGGTTTTAGATACCGCCTGTCCATGGGGCCACATGGGATGTGGGGCGCACGGTAGCACAGTGGTTAGCACATTCTGAATTCTCCCTCAGTGTACCCGAACAGGTGCCGGAGTGTGGCGACTAGGGGATTTTCACAGTAACTTCATTGCAGTGTTAATGTAAGCCTACTTGCGACAATAATAAAGATTATTTTAAGAGAGAGAAAGAGCAGCAACTTGCCAAGTCGATCAAATCGACATCACAGGTTCTGCTACAGAAACCAAAGGGGACATCTTGGCTTGGTCCATTAGAACAGGGGCGTTCAGAGTCCAAAGACTTTAAGTTAAATAGAAATCCCAAAGTGTGCAGTAATCACTGGGCTAAATCGCTGGCTTTTAAAGCAGACCAAAGCAGGCCAGCAGCACTGTTCAATTCCCGAACTAGCCTCCCCGAACAGGCGCCGGAATGTGGCGACTAGGGGCACTTCACAGTAACTTCATTGAAGCCTACTCGTGACAATAAGCGATTTTCATTTCATTTTATTTTCATAATGTTGTAGCAGCTAACCAGAATACTGTAGATCAAAGCAGGCAGCAGGGCAGGGAATAAAAAGAGAACACAGGACAGATAAAAGGATTTTGCAACAAGGTCCTAACACAGCATTGATTAGTAATTGTTTAAGGAGTAATTCTAAGTTACTTTTCTCGTTGATGCTCAAGATATTTTAGTACTGTGTTTGCAATGAAGTTTGTTTTCATCTCCCATATCCCTTTTCTTGAGTAAAATCACTCCTGGAGCAAGATATCCTTCCCTCACAGTCTTACAAAATGAAAATAAAATATTGGGATTTCTGTCCAGTATGCTAGCCACTGCTGGGGTCTGATCCGGTATCTTAATACCTGAACAATGTGGAATAGTCAGTGAGCAGCGTCCTTCATGATCTTATGTTGCAGGTCAGGGTTTTCTGTCCCATCCAGTACCCACCATGGAAGATTCAACGGCCCATCCAAATATCTGTTGACCTTTGGGGGGACTGGATGATCCTGACAGTGGCCGGGGCTGAAAAGTCCCACCTGCAGGGATTGAACATGGGCTGGAGTTGCTGTTGTCAATAACTCCTGCAAAGATGTCCTAGAGTTGCAATGACTGACCCCCAACCACTGATGTGCCATGACAGACCTCAGCCATTGGGACGTTTTTCATTTGATATTCCTTTCACTGTCCATCTCAGTAATTCCCTCTTGGTTTCTTTTCAGACAATCAATATTCTTAATGAACCAAACATGGGATTGATATGCATTGACACAGGCATGTGCATGGATTCTGTGTGAGGAATTACGTCTGCAAGCGCAATGCTGGAATCCCAAAGGGAAAAGAAGGATTTGTGTTTTTAATTAGTTCTGTTACATGTTGTAACTCGCTGTTTTGAATGCTGAATGTAATCATTCAGGTGTGACATGAATCTGCCAATAAAAACTGGCTTCACTGTAAAATTAAACCTAAATTAATGTACACGGATATCATCTGTTGCCTCACATTGTTTTATTGACTCAACGTTGATCTATCTGCGGCAATCCACCACATTTTGATGCTTACCAAATGACATTGAAAAGCAAACATTGGATGCCTGTCTCTTGTCAAGAAGTATCTCAAGCTGAAGAATCTTCAGTAAGCTGAATGGAACAGAGTCGTTCTCTGCAGGTGGTTTGGATCATGGGAATTCACTAACACTGCACAAGGCGGCCGCTTCACACAGATGCTCCGTGAATTTGGAGACTCCGGAATGGGAAACTAAGTCACTCATCATACCGAACTGTTGTCCATTCAACATACTTTTGTCTGTTTTCCACAACCTGGAGAACAAGTTGATATTTTTTGTCAGTTAATTCCTGTTGCACAGACAAACAAAGATGATGAGAAACTTTGCACTGCTCCTGTTTGTCACTGTTTACCTACAATTGATCTGACTGAAAATGGCATTTTGGGGAAGAAAATGGAACATAGGAAAGATTCACTCACCTAAACTCATTTAAACTTTCAATCATCTAATCTATTTGGCAGAATAGTGGATCAAGCATGATCTAAGTCATCCTTAAGGTATTCAAATTAATCACTTTCTTTTTCTCTAACTTATGAATAAAAGCTTATGTTAGGTAAACCCCCGGCTTCCGGAGTGCATGGGATTTGGAAAACAAAGGAATAAGGAGAACAACTCATCTGTCCTCCAGAAGAACCTGCATTTAAATGAACCTTAAGTCCTACCTTAATTCCTGGCGCATTGTCATGTCTTGGCAAGGCGCTGCATCATCAGACTACCTAAAACCCATTCTGCTTTGCAAACATCTCTGACCTGCTTCCATTTTCTTTATTCATTTTGTTACTCACATGATTACGGTTTCCGTCTTTGAGGCAGTTTGCATGTGTTTGATCCTGCCATGTGGTTTCGCCTTTGTTGTGCTGTCAACGAGAGAATGGAAAAGTACATCAGCGCGTTTAGCATAAACCTCACATATTGAAAAAGATTTTGAAAAGAGCTGAAATAAAAAACGGAAAGCACTGACAGTAGACTCAGCTGGTCAGGCGACATCTCAACGTGTTGCCATTTCAGGTCGATAACCCTTCATCTGAATTTTGAGAGAGGCAGGGGGTTCATGGGAATGGGTCTTGGCTGCACATGGACTACCTCCTGTCAAATATTTGTTTCCAAACCACTGGGGCACAACCTCTTTTCCCCTCACTAAAATTAGCTCCAGTTCAGTGCCTTCACCTCTGATTGGTTCTTGTTCTTCTCCAGAGTGATTCTATACCTAATTATATTATGATCAGTGTTTCCACTGAACCATACTCCACTTAGCCCAATTCATTCCTCAGAATTAGGTCCAACACTGCTTTTTCCTTGCTGGACTGGCACCACGTTAATTAAGAATGTTATCCTGTACACGTAAAGAAATTCCTCTACTTAGTCAAGGGACCATAGATTCATAGCATCCCTACAGTGCAAAAGGAGACCATAAAGGCCATCGAATCTAAACCGACACTCTGAAAGAGCACCTACTTAGGCCCACTCCCCTGTTCTATCCCTGTAGCCCCATAACCCCACCAAACAACCTTTGGACACTAAGGGACAATTAAGCGCAGCCAATCCACTTAATCTGCTCATCTTTGGACTGTGGGAAGAAACCGGAGGAAACCCACACAGCCACAGAGGAGAACGCGCAAACTCCACAGAGACAGTCGCCCAAGACCGGAAATGAACCCGGGTCCCAGGCAGCCGTGCTGACCACTGTGCCACCATGCTGCCTGTAGTCGATGATTGTAATGTTGCTGAAGTGAAGAAAACCACTCCTTTGAAGGGGACGTGAAAAAAATCAACCAAAGTTAATGTGCCCAGCATGATAACGGAAATATAGGTTAAAATAAAACCGGAAAAGAAGGCTTACAGGAGATTTCAGGTGAATGTTTAAGTAAACAGCCAAGACCATTGGAATTGGAGCAGAAGTAGGGGATTCAGCCCTTTGACTCTGCTCGAAGGTTATGGAAAGAACGGGAGGGAACTAAAAAATACAGTGTGAGAGCTGAAGAGAAGTTACAAGAGCTGATTAACAGGGAACATTACGTTGAATTAGGAAACATTTTCCAAACATATATGGTGGGCCAAAAAGTTAGAAAATTAAACCCATGGTGTTGAAGGCAACACGTTGGAATGTGCAGAGGATTGGCTGGCTGGTTGGCAGGATGTAATGAGTGATCTGCTGCCAAGATTAATGGCAGGGACTCAACTTTTTACTGTTAAAAGAAGGAATCAACGGTGTGGATGCTAAATTTACCGATGATACAATGGTGGATAGGAAAATAAGTTATGAAGCGGCGATGAATAGGGTGCAAAAGTGATATAAGTGAGAGGGACCAGACTATTGATGGCAGAGCAAACTCATTGGTGCACATTATCTGCTCCTGGTCCTAATTCATCCGTTTGTACTTACCTTATAATGGAATAAAATGGACGAAAAGTATAAAATTGACTATTATATCAGGAGGAATAAAAAAGACGCATATTATCTAAGTGGGGAGAGGTTGCAGTGCTACGAGATGCAGAGGGATCAGAGTGCACAAATTGCAAAAGATTGATATGTATGCACAGCAAATAATTAGGAAAACAAATAGAATATTATTGTTCATTGTGAGGGGAATTGAAAACAAAAGTAGGGAGATTGTGCTTCAGTTGGACAGGGCATTAGCAAGACTGCATTTGGAGTACTGTGTACCGTATTGATCACCTAACTTAAAGGCGGATGTAAATGCAATGGATTGGATTTAGATTTACTGTCACGTGCACCTAGGTACAGTGAAAAGTATTGTACTGCGTACAGTCCAGACAGATCGCTCCATACAGGAAAACATAGGACAAATGATAATTAGAACATAGAACATAGAACATAGAAAATACAGCACAGAACAGGCCTTTCAGCCCACGATGTTGTGCCGAACCTTTGTCCTAGATTAATCATAGATTATCATTGAATTTACAGTGCAGAAGGAGGCCACTCGGCCCTTTGAGTCTGCACCGGCTCTTGGAAAGAGCACCCTACCCAAACTCAACTCGGGCAGAGATTACCTCCCGACGACGAAATTGCGGCAGGCGTCAATTTGACGGGGACTCACAATGCTCCACCTCCTTGAATGCGGTGTCAATGCGACGCACGCTACGCGAAATTGAAATATCATTCGCACATCATTAGTCGGCCCACGCTCGATGCTCCACCTCTGATGGGCCAAGTTCCCGATGGCATGTTCCACGTGTGCTCTCACAAATCGTGAGCCTGGCGTGCGGCTGCTGAGAGAGAGAGGGCGTGCGGACAGTGTCCAACTCTGCCATCCTTCGACGACAGCTGTAGCACTTCTGCCAGTTTGGGGGGGGCGGGGGGGGGGGGGAGCAGTTGGGGGTGGCCAGGAGGTGGCCTGTGGGATCGGGGTGGACGGGTGCACAACACCATTACCACAGCCGGCAAGGCAGAAATGCAGCTGCACATACCGCTGACAGCACGCTGTAAACCTGGTGCCCTCTGGCCCCAGCCAACCCATCAGCTGTACGGATGCTCTAGCACAACCTGTCCTATCTTTTCAGCCGTGATCAGTGAGTGTGTGGGGATGTATCGTTTTAGCGCGGCTGCAGCTTGTCAGCCCTGTGAGTGTCCATCACTACGATTCCCTCACTGTTTTGCGTAGGGTTTACTGGTGCTAGCCCCTCACTGGTACCGGAATCGGTGCAGAAGTGGTGCCGGTTTTTCTGACGCGAAACTCCACGGATTCTCTGTTGGCGTTAACACTTAGGCTCAAAATCGGTGAATCCAGCTCCCTCTGTTTTTCATGTATGGAACTACCTGCCTGGATTGTACGCAGAACAATACTTTTCACTGTACCAATCAATCAATCAAGGTGTGCAGAAAGAGCAATTCAGTCCAGAAGATCTGTTCAGACCCTAAGAGGGTCATTCAGGAGTCTGGTAACAGCGGGGATGAAACTGGGCTGGATTCTCTGCCCGCTGCGCCATATTCTGCCTCGACCCGCCGGCGGAATTCTCCGTTACGCTGGCTGGTCAATGTGGTTTCCCATTGTGGGGCAGCCCCATGCCGTTGGGAAACCCCGGCGCTGGCTAAACAGAGAATCCCACCCGCTGTTTTTGCACGAACTGCCCATGCCATGGCAGATGTTGACTGACCAAACAGTAAAATCTTGTGAAGCATCCCGCCAAACACTGTGATGTTTACTGAAGCTGCAATGGTCATCACAAAGATTAAGCTGGGAAAAGGTTAGTAGACATCACAGGCGGGATTCTTTGACCTCCTAGTCGCACGCTTCTCGGTGGCGGGATGCGGCGCGCCGTTTGAAGGTAGCTCTGTTCCCGCCCCTGTCCCAATGAAGCCACCCCCTGCTGCCGGGAAACCCGCGGGAAGGGGTGTGCTGCCAACGGGAGCAGAGAATCCCACCGCCAGCGAACAGCCAGAGAATTCTGGCCCATTTCGCTGCAAGAACCGAGACAGGGAAAGGAGTGAAGGTGCTAAATGTATGCATTTGATATCAAACAATGGTCAAGTGGTTTTATAAATAAAATAAGTCAAAGGATTTTGCAGCGTGCAAAGGTTTCATAACAAAGTGGTTGTTGAATTTTATCTGGCCGGGGGCAATGGAAAATAAATGAAAGCTTTTTATATTTTTGCGGTCTGTTGGTGCGGAAGTCAAGAATTCAGCTGCACAGAGAGGGGTCAAGTCCAAAGTTGCAGAGTTTAGTTATTAGTCGTGTCAGGATAATGGTGTTGAAGGAGGAGTGTAGTCGATGAACAGCAGTCTGACGTAGGTGTCCTTGTTGTCGAGATGTTCGAGTGTTGATTGTAGGGCCACAGAGATAGCATCTGCTGTGGATCGGTTGCCACAGTAGGTGAACCGCAATGGATCGAGACCACCTGGGAGGCTGGCGTTGATCCGCTAATCATGACTAGCTGCTCAAAGCATTTCATGATAACAGACGTCAGGGCCACCAGTGGGTAGTCGTTGAGGCAGGCTACCTTGTTCTTCTTTGGTACTGGTATTATGGTGGTCTTCTCGAAGCAGGTAGGGACCTAGGAGCGGAGAAGTGAGATGTTGAAGATATCTGCGAAGATACTTGCCAGCTGGTCCGAGCAGGCTCTGAGTGCTCACCCAGGGACTCTGTCGGGGCCCGTCGCTTTCCGCGGGTTTGCTTTCAAGAAGGCAGCTCTGACCTCCGAGGCTGGAATAGTGGGTATGGGTGAGTCCAGGGCTGTTGGGGTGGGTGGCACTGATGTATTGGCAGACTGTTCAAAGCGGGCATGGAACTTGTTCAGTTCATTGAGGAGGGATGCTCCAGCCCCAGAGATTCTGCCTGGCCTTGCTTTGTAGCCTGTGATCTCATGTAAGCCCTGCCATAGACGTGGTGGGTTAGTGTCGTTGGCCTGGGACTCTAGTTTGATGCAGTATTCAACACCATTATCATGACAAGTCTAATAGTCAAACTCTGCAGCCTTGGACTTGACCCCTCTCTGTGCAGCTGGATCCTTGACTTCCTCAGCCATGATCGTGATAAGTGGTGGAGCGGGCTCGAAGGGCCAAAAGGCCTCCTCCTGCTCCTAACTTTGGTGTTTCGATGTACGTATATATTTGTACTGTGGGCATTGTAAATAAGGTATCAATTTAAATTCAACCAGAATTTGTGTTTCTGTATGTGTGCAAAGAAAGAGTTAAAACTTTTGTCTTTAGTTTAGCTTCATGTTAAATAAAGGTACTGCCTGTCTAGAGGTTTTAGTTTCACATTAAACTTTGCCTGTGTTTCAGCTGACAGTTTATGACATACAAGCAATTACGATCTTTAAAAATAAACTAAGCCGTTGTTTTGCAACATAGGCTCACCCAGGGACAGCAAGGTCTTTCAAGTTAGTTGTAAGCTAGAGCCAGCAAAGCTGGACACAAGGAAGGAAACTGCAGAACGCAGATTTCGCAAAAGAACAGGAATTACCAGTACAGCAGAACAATAAAGGGACAGAAAGCAAGTCTCAGAAGCTAAAAAAAAAGTCAGAAACAAGGGAATGAAAAGTGGAGTCCCAGGAAGACTGAAGTCAAAGAGACAAAGTTACGCCCGTGCGGCCGCGCATGCGTGCGGCGGCCGTCTTCGCGCCGGCCCCCGCGCAACATGGCGGTGCCCTACAGCGGCCCGGCGTGGAGGAACATAGACCTACCCGGAATGAGCGCGCCCGCCGATCGGTACCCAATTTTCACGGGCCTGGCCACCATGGAAGCCCCCCCTCCCCCTGAGTTGGATCGCCCCCCCGCCCCCCCCCCCCCCCACCAGGACGGCCCCCGCAGCCAGGAAGCCAAGGTCCCGCCGGGTGGGATCACATCTGAACCACGCCGGTGGGACTCGGCGGGCACTTGGCCCATCAATGGCCCCCGACCGGCGCCTCGTCGATCGTGCGTACGCGACTGCCGGTGATTCTCCAGTCGCCGAAGAATCGCGTGCCGACATGGGAACGTATTTGGGGTAATTCTCCGCCCCCACGCTGAGCGCGATTCAAGGCGCGGAGGGTCAGAGAATCCCGCCCACTAAATATGAGCAAGGTATTGTTCATTAAAGTTAAAGAAAGAGTCAGAGAGAGGCTCCCAGTTAAAGCCAACTGCTAGGTGCAGATCTGGAGAAGTCAGCTCGCGAGAAGACAGACATCTGAAGTAATCCTGAAGTTGATGACCCCTCAATATAGCTTGTGAAGCAAGAGTGTTCTGTTGGCATGGCTGGGTTCCTGAGAGATTGAGTGGTAACTTGAATGCACATGGAAATCCAGGGCAGAAGAATACTGAAAGGAGAGGTTGAAATCCTGGATGCGGATCACTGGTAAAGACATCCGATAGAAAGCCATGTGTGGGAGAAGATTCCAAAGTGTGTTCTTCAAGGGTGATGATTGGAAACCCTCATATGGAAGCCAGAGTTCCAGTGAGACCAGTTGGCTTAACAATGTGACAAGAAGCTGGGGGGATTTGATAAGAAATCCGCAGAAGCTGTATTGGATTGCATCTGCCCTTGGTTTCAGAGTGTGGTGTTTCAGACCAATAGGTTGATGTGGACTGTGTGCTTACTGAGATTGTTAAAGTATTAGATTTTGTAACTTGTGCTATCCCTATAAGCCTTATATATCGATAAAATATATAGCTGGCGTGAAAGAGTAGCGTACTATTCTTTATTTTTCCTTGTTCAATGAAGGTTTATTCTTTCATTAACGGTTAATTGGCTGTCCTGTTCACCCAGATCTCATAATTCACTGACTGGGATCATAAAAAAAAGGCTGGTGTGGGATGCTCTTCCCACATTCCTATTTTTTCCCCACACAGCCAAATGCAACTCAGATAAACATCTGTCCTTAATCCCTCCCCCTTTGAGATTCCATTGTCCTCAAACATTTCTTTCAACTCATCTTCTCCACAGTCTCAACATCTGTTATGTTTTCCCATTTTGCCTCTACCTTTGGTCAATATAATGTAATGTACCTTCTCCTGCTTATCTATGAAATCTTTATAAATTAAAAAAATTATTTGTCACTTCTAACCGCCTTTTGAAATTTAACAGCTGAAAAGTCTAGTCACTACTTATCTTATAATGCTAATTTTAGATTCAACCTATTTACTTGTAAATCCAACCTTACCATAACCACTCATTACAAATGCAACACCTTTACCCCTTTAAGACCATAAGATCAGAAGACATAGGAGCAGAATTAGGCCACTCGGCCCATCGAGTCTGCTCCGCCATTCAATCATGGCTGATATTTTCTCATCCCCATTCTCCTCCCTTCTCCCCATAAACCCCTGATCCCCTCATTAATCAAGAACCTATCTATCTCTGTTTTAAAGACACTCAGTGATTTGGTCCACAACCTTCTGCGGCAAAGAGTTCCGCAGAATCACCACCCTCTGGCGGCTGTGGAGGCCAAATCACTGAGTGATTAGCTCTCCAGTCTCGCAGACAAGCTGTCTCCAGTAGTCTCTAGTCGCCAACCTAGTTTAAGTAATCATGGAGTGTACACACACACATTTTAATTACAGAAAAGCACAATAATCTCAAAAATGTTTTTAAAAAATTATCTCCGTGAATCTGCTTCAGATTTTTTTTGCTTTAAAAGTTGTCTCCAAATGTAGTCTTTCGTGAAGACACTGCCTTCTCCTCACGCCTGACTCATTTATTCCACCTGTTTTCAAAAGATCTGCAGGAGATGGAGCAAGCAAGGGAATCTTGAACTCTGAAGAGATTTTTTTGAAACTCCCATCATGTTTTAGAAAGGGACACTTTGGAGACTTATAGACATCTGTGAATCTACCCTCTGGTATTTGTCCTAAAATCTAAGAAATATGTCATTTCATTGTCGTTGTTGATATGCTTTTGGTGATTATGGTCCATGAAACAAAATGTGCTTCTGAAAGAACTCAAAAAGCCAGATTTCTATCTCAGAGGATTGGAAAATGCGCAAATCACAAATTTCATTTGTGAATCTAATTATTGTCCCGCATCAACCTCATCGCGATGCAATGTTTGGTGTATTCTGTACACTTATGAGATTACCATAAAACTGTCGCATTTCTCAAAAAATGCATTATTAGGATGTGGATGTTGCTGGAAAGACCAGCATTTATTGCCCATCCCTATTTGCCCTCAAGGAACTTGGTGAACCATCACAACTGAATCGCTTGCTCACTCCCTTCAGCCAGCAGCTATGGATGCTGTGGGTCGGCAACCACATGTAGGTTAGGTTGGACAAATTGGCAGATTATCTCCTCTGAAGAGCTTTAGTGAAGCAAATGTTCTTTTTTCAACAATCCAGTAGTTTTGTAAGTAATGAACCGAGCACCCAGCATTGATCCAGGCATCGGAAGCAACAATGGCAAATCCAGCCTTGTCAACCCTGCAATGTCCTCCTTACTAACGTTTGGGGGCTTGAGCCAAAGCTGGGAGAGCTGTATCACAGACTAGTCAAGCAACAGCCTGACACCGTCATATTCACTGAATCATACCTTACAGACGATGTCCCAGACACCACTATCACCATTTCTGGTTATGTCCTGTCTCACCGGCAGGACAGGCCCAACAGAGGTGGCGGCACAGCAGTATACAGTCGGGAGGGAGGAGCCTGGGGGTCCTCAACATCGACTCTAAAGTCTCATGGCTTCAGGTTAAACATGGGCAAGGAAACCTTCTGCTAATTACCACATACAGGCCACCATCAGCTGATGAATTAGGGGCAGCACGGTAGCACCGTGGTTAGCACAGTTGCTTTACAGCTCCAGGGTCCCAGGTTCGATTCCTGGCTTGGGTCACTGTCTGTGTGGAGTCTGCACGTTCTCCCCGTGTCTGCGTGGGTTTCCTCCGGGTGCTCCGGTTTCCTCCCACAGACCAAAGATGTGCAGGTTAGGTGGATAGGCCATGATAAATTGCCCTTAGTGTCCAAAAAAGATTAAGTGGGGTTACGGGGATAGGGTGGAGGTGTGGGCATAGGGTGGAGGTATGGGCTTAGGAGGGTGCTCTTGCCAAGGGCAGGTGCAGACTCGATGGGCCGAATGGCCTCCTTCTGCACTGTAGATTGTGGATACCCTTGTGGATACCCTTGATCGTGTGGTGTGGCACTATCACCGTGCTAAATGGGATTGACTTCGGACAGATCTCGCAACTCAAGACTGGGCATCCATGAAACGCTGTGGGACATCAGAAGCAGCAGAATTGTTTTCAACCACAACCTGCAACCTCGTGGCCTGGCACAACCCCCAATCTGCCATTACCACCAAGCCAGGGGATCAACTCTGGTTCAATGGATTTGGATTCGATTTATTGTCATGTGTACTAAGGTACAGTGAAAAGTATTCTTCTGCATACTGTCCAGACAGATCGTTCCATACATGAAAAAAAACTTAGATGGTCCATAGATAACAATGTAAATACATAGACATCGGGTGAAGCATACAAGTGTAGTACTACTCAATAGAGAAGATGTGTGGAGAGATCAGTTCAGTGCATAAGAGTGTCATTCAGGAGTCTGGTAACAGCGGGGAAGAAACACCTTTGATGCAGACGGGGGCGTGTTTGATATTTCACTTCCTGAAGTCAATGACCAGCTCCTTAGTTTTCCTGACGTTGAGGGAGTGATTGTTGTTGTTACATCATTCCACTAGATTTCCTATCTCCCTCCTCTATTCTGGCTCATCGTTGTTTAAGATCCGACCCATTACGGTCGTGTTATCAGCAAACCTGGAGATGGATTGGATTTGTTTATCACGTGTTTATCAGTGAAAACAGCGCGGGAGCTGAGTGAGCCGGGACATTGAAAACAGCGCGGGAGGTGAGTGAGCCGGGACATTGAAAACAGCGCGGGAGGTGAGTGAGCCGGGACATTGAAAACAGCGCGGGAGGTGAGAGAGCCGAGACAGTGAAAACAGCGCGGGAGGTGAGTGAGCCGGGACATTGAAAACAGCGCGGGAGGTGAGTGAGCCGGGACATTGAAAACAGCGCGGGAGGTGAGTGCGCCGGGACATTGAAAACAGCGCGAGAGGTGAGTGAGCCGGGAAATTGAAAACAGCGCGGGAGGTGAGTGAGCCGGGACAGTGAAAACAGCGCGGGAGGTGAGTGAGCCGGGACATTGAAAACAGCGCGGGAGGTGAGTGAGCCGGGACATTGAAAACAGCGCGGGAGCTGAGTGAGCCGGGACAGTGAAAACAGCGCGAGAGGAGAGCGAGCCGGGACATTGAAAACAGCGCGGGAGGTGAGTGAGCCGGGAAATTGAAAACAGCGCGGGAGGTGAGTGAGCCGGGACATTGAAAACAGCGCGGGAGGTGAGTGAGCCGGGACATTGAAAACAGCGCGAGAGGAGAGAGAGCCGGGACATTGAAAACAGCGCCGTAGCTGAGTGAGCCGGGACATTGAAAACAGCACGGGAGGAGAGTGAGCCGGGACATTGAAAACAGCGCGGGAGGTGAGTGAGCCGGGACATTGAAAACAGCGCGAGAGGAGAGAGAGCCGGGACATTGAAAACAGCGCCGGAGCTGAGTGAGCCGGGACATTGAAAACAGCGCGGGAGGTGAGTGAGCCGGGAAATTGAAAACAGCGCGAGAGGTGAGTGAGCCGGGACATTGAAAACAGCGCGGGAGCTGAGTGAGCCGGAACAGTGAAAACAGCGCGGGAGGTGAGTGAGCCGGGACATTGAAAACAGCGCGAGAGGTGAGTGAGCCGGGACAGTGAAAACAGCGCGGGAGGTGAGTGAGCCGGGACAGTGAAAACAGCGCGGGAGGTGAGTGAGCCGGGACATTGAAAACAGCGCGAGAGGTGAGTGAGCCGGGACAGTGAAAACAGCGCGGGAGCTGAGTGAGCCGGGACATTGAAAACAGCGCGGGAGGTGAGTGAGCCGCGACATTGAAAACAGCGTGGGAGGTGAGTGAGCCGGGACATTGAAAACAGCGCGAGAGGTGAGTGAGCCGGGACAGTGAAAACAGCGCGGGAGGTGAGTGAGCCAGGACAGTGAAAACAGCGCGGGAGCTGAGTGAGCCGGGACAGTGAAAACAGCGCGAGAGCTGAGTGAGCCGGGACAGTGAAAACAGCGCGAGAGGAGAGAGAGCCGGGACAGTGAAAACAGCGCGGGAGCTGAGTGAGCCGGGACAGTGAAAACAGCGCGAGAGGTGAGTGAGCCGGGACAGTGAAAACAGCGCGGGAGCTGAGTGAGCCGGGACAGTGAAAACAGCGCGAGAGGTGAGTGAGCCGGGACTGTGAAAACAGCGCGGGAGGTGAGTGAGCCGGGACAGTGAGAACAGCGCGAGAGGTGAGTGAGCCGGGACAGTGAGAACAGCGCGGGAGATGAGTGAGCCGGGTCATTGAAAACAGCGGGAGAGGTGAGTGCGCCGGGACATTGAAAACAGCGCGAGAGGTGAGTGAGCCGGGGCATTGAAAACAGCCTGGGGGTCCTCAACATCGACTCTAAAGTCTCATGGCTTCAGGTTAAACATGGGCAAGGAAACCTTCTGCTAATTACCACATACAGGCCACCATCAGCTGATGAATTAGGGGCAGCACGGTAGCACCGTGGTTAGCACAGTTGCTTTACAGCTCCAGGGTCCCAGGTTCGATTCCTGGCTTGGGTCACTGTCTGTGTGGAGTCTGCACGTTCTCCCCGTGTCTGCGTGGGTTTCCTCCGGGTGCTCCGGTTTCCTCCCACAGACCAAAGATGTGCAGGTTAGGTGGATAGGCCATGATAAATTGCCCTTAGTGTCCAAAAAAGATTAAGTGGGGTTACGGGGATAGGGTGGAGGTGTGGGCATAGGGTGGAGGTCTGGGCTTAGGAGGGTGCTCTTGCCAAGGGCAGGTGCAGACTCGATGGGCCGAATGGCCTCCTTCTGCACTGTAGATTGTGGATACCCTTGTGGATACCCTTGATCGTGTGGTGTGGCACTATCACCGTGCTAAATGGGATTGACTTCGGACAGATCTCGCAACTCAAGACTGGGCATCCATGAAACGCTGTGGGACATCAGAAGCAGCAGAATTGTTTTCAACCACAACCTGCAACCTCGTGGCCTGGCACAACCCCCAATCTGCCATTACCACCAAGCCAGGGGATCAACTCTGGTTCAATGGATTTGGATTCGATTTATTGTCATGTGTACTAAGGTACAGTGAAAAGTATTCTTCTGCATACTGTCCAGACAGATCGTTCCATACATGAAAAAAAACTTAGATGGTCCATAGATAACAATGTAAATACATAGACATCGGGTGAAGCATACAAGTGTAGTACTACTCAATAGAGAAGATGTGTGAAGAGATCAGTTCAGTGCATAAGAGTGTCATTCAGGAGTCTGGTAACAGCGGGGAAGAAACACCTTTGATGCAGACAGGGGCGTGTTTGATATTTCACTTCCTGAAGTCAATGACCAGCTCCTTAGTTTTCCTGACGTTGAGGGAGTGATTGTTGATGTTACATCATTCCACTAGATTTCCTATCTCCCTCCTCTATTCTGGCTCATCGTTGTTTAAGATCCGACCCATTACGGTCGTGTTATCAGCAAACCTGGAGATGGATTGGATTTGTTTATCACGTGTTTATCAGTGAAAACAGCGCGGGAGCTGAGCGAGCCGGGACATTGAAAACAGCGCGGGAGGTGAGTGAGCCGGGACATTGAAAACAGCGCGGGAGGTGAGTGAGCCGGGACATTGAAAACAGCGCGGGAGGTGAGAGAGCCGAGACAGTGAAAACAGCGCGGGAGGTGAGTGAGCCGGGACATTGAAAACAGCGCGGGAGGTGAGTGAGCCGGGACATTGAAAACAGCGCGGGAGGTGAGTGCGCCGGGACATTGAAAACAGCGCGAGAGGTGAGTGAGCCGGGAAATTGAAAACAGCGCGGGAGGTGAGTGAGCCGGGACAGTGAAAACAGCGCGGGAGGTGAGTGAGCCGGGACATTGAAAACAGCGCGGGAGGTGAGTGAGCCGGGAAATTGAAAACAGCGCGGGAGGTGAGTGAGCCGGGACATTGAAAACAGCGCGGGAGGTGAGTGAGCCGGGACATTGAAAACAGCGCGAGAGGAGAGAGAGCCGGGACATTGAAAACAGCGCCGTAGCTGAGTGAGCCGGGACATTGAAAACAGCACGGGAGGAGAGTGAGCCGGGACATTGAAAACAGCGCGGGAGGTGAGTGAGCCGGGACATTGAAAACAGCGCGAGAGGAGAGAGAGCCGGGACATTGAAAACAGCGCCGGAGCTGAGTGAGCCGGGACATTGAAAACAGCGCGGGAGGTGAGTGAGCCGGGAAATTGAAAACAGCGCGAGAGGTGAGTGAGCCGGGACATTGAAAACAGCGCGGGAGCTGAGTGAGCCGGAACAGTGAAAACAGCGCGGGAGGTGAGTGAGCCGGGACATTGAAAACAGCGCGAGAGGTGAGTGAGCCGGGACAGTGAAAACAGCGCGGGAGGTGAGTGAGCCGGGACAGTGAAAACAGCGCGGGAGCTGAGTGAGCCGGGACATTGAAAACAGCGCGGGAGGTGAGTGAGCCGCGACATTGAAAACAGCGTGGGAGGTGAGTGAGCCGGGACATTGAAAACAGCGCGAGAGGTGAGTGAGCCGGGACAGTGAAAACAGCGCGGGAGGTGAGTGAGCCAGGACAGTGAAAACAGCGCGGGAGCTGAGTGAGCCGGGACAGTGAAAACAGCGCGAGAGCTGAGTGAGCCGGGACAGTGAAAACAGCGCGAGAGGAGAGAGAGCCGGGACAGTGAAAACAGCGCGGGAGCTGAGTGAGCCGGGACAGTGAAAACAGCGCGAGAGGTGAGTGAGCCGGGACAGTGAAAACAGCGCGGGAGCTGAGTGAGCCGGGACAGTGAAAACAGCGCGGGAGCTGAGTGAGCCGGGACAGTGAAAACAGCGCGAGAGGTGAGTGAGCCGGGACTGTGAAAACAGCGCGGGAGGTGAGTGAGCCGGGACAGTGAGAACAGCGCGAGAGGTGAGTGAGCCGGGACAGTGAGAACAGCGCGGGAGATGAGTGAGCCGGGTCATTGAAAACAGCGGGAGAGGTGAGTGCGCCGGGACATTGAAAACAGCGCGAGAGGTGAGTGAGCCGGGGCATTGAAAACAGCCTGGGGGTCCTCAACATCGACTCTAAAGTCTCATGGCTTCAGGTTAAACATGGGCAAGGAAACCTTCTGCTAATTACCACATACAGGCCACCATCAGCTGATGAATTAGGGGCAGCACGGTAGCACCGTGGTTAGCACAGTTGCTTTACAGCTCCAGGGTCCCAGGTTCGATTCCTGGCTTGGGTCACTGTCTGTGTGGAGTCTGCACGTTCTCCCCGTGTCTGCGTGGGTTTCCTCCGAGTGCTCCGGTTTCCTCCCACAGACCAAAGATGTGCAGGTTAGGTGGATAGGCCATGATAAATTGCCCTTAGTGTCCAAAAAAGATTAAGTGGGGTTACGGGGATAGGGTGGAGGTGTGGGCATAGGGTGGAGGTATGGGCTTAGGAGGGTGCTCTTGCCAAGGGCAGGTGCAGACTCGATGGGCCGAATGGCCTCCTTCTGCACTGTAGATTGTGGATACCCTTGTGGATACCCTTGATCGTGTGGTGTGGCACTATCACCGTGCTAAATGGGATTGACTTCGGACAGATCTCGCAACTCAAGACTGGGCATCCATGAAACGCTGTGGGACATCAGAAGCAGCAGAATTGTTTTCAACCACAACCTGCAACCTCGTGGCCTGGCACAACCCCCAATCTGCCATCACCACCAAGCCAGGGGATCAACTCTGGTTCAATGGATTTGGATTCGATTTATTGTCATGTGTACTAAGGTACAGTGAAAAGTATTCTTCTGCATACTGTCCAGACAGATCGTTCCATACATGAAAAAAAACTTAGATGGTCCATAGATAACAATGTAAATACATAGACATCGGGTGAAGCATACAAGTGTAGTACTACTCAATAGAGAAGATGTGTGAAGAGATCAGTTCAGTGCATAAGAGTGTCATTCAGGAGTCTGGTAACAGCGGGGAAGAAACACCTTTGATGCAGACAGGGGCGTGTTTGATATTTCACTTCCTGAAGTCAATGACCAGCTCCTTAGTTTTCCTGACGTTGAGGGAGTGATTGTTGTTGTTACATCATTCCACTAGATTTCCTATCTCCCTCCTCTATTCTGGCTCATCGTTGTTTAAGATCCGACCCATTACGGTCGTGTTATCAGCAAACCTGGAGATAGATTGGATTTGTTTATCACGTGTTTATCAGTGAAAACAGCGCGGGAGCTGAGTGAGCCGGGACATTGAAAACAGCGCGGGAGGTGAGTGAGCCGGGACATTGAAAACAGCGCGGGAGGTGAGTGAGCCGGGACATTGAAAACAGCGCGGGAGGTGAGAGAGCCGAGACAGTGAAAACAGCGCGGGAGGTGAGTGAGCCGGGACATTGAAAACAGCGCGGGAGGTGAGTGAGCCGGGACATTGAAAACAGCGCGGGAGGTGAGTGCGCCGGGACATTGAAAACAGCGCGAGAGGTGAGTGAGCCGGGAAATTGAAAACAGCGCGGGAGGTGAGTGAGCCGGGACAGTGAAAACAGCGTGGGAGGTGAGTGAGCCGGGACATTGAAAACAGCGCGGGAGGTGAGTGAGCCGGGACATTGAAAACAGCGCGGGAGCTGAGTGAGCCGGGACAGTGAAAACAGCGCGAGAGGAGAGCGAGCCGGGACATTGAAAACAGCGCGGGAGGTGAGTGAGCCGGGAAATTGAAAACAGCGCGGAAGGTGAGTGAGCCGGGACATTGAAAACAGCGCGGGCGGTGAGTGAGCCGGGACATTGAAAACAGCGCGAGAGGAGAGAGAGCCGGGACATTGAAAACAGCGCCGTAGCTGAGTGAGCCGGGACATTGAAAACAGCGCGGGAGCTGAGTGAGCCGGGACATTGAAAACAGCGTGGGAGGTGAGTGAGCCGGGACAGTGAAAACAGCGCGGGAGGAGAGTGAGCCGGGACATTGAAAACAGCGCGGGAGGAGAGTGAGCCGGGACATTGAAAACAGCGCGGGAGGTGAGTGAGCCGGGACAGTGAAAACAGCGCCGTAGCTGAGTGAGCCGGGACATTGAAAACAGCGCGGGAGGAGAGTGAGCCGGGACATTGAAAACAGCGCGGGAGGTGAGTGAGCCGGGACATTGAAAACAGCGCGAGAGGTGAGTGAGCCGGGACATTGAAAACAGCGCGGGAGCTGAGTGAGCCGGGACATTGAAAACAGCGCGGGAGATGAGTGAGCCGGGACATTGAAAAAAGCGCGAGAGGTGAGTGAGCCGGGACAGTGAAAACAGCGCGGGAGCTGAGTGAGCCGGGACATTGAAAACAGCGCGGGAGCTGAGTGAGCCGGGACATTGAAAAGAGCGCGAGAGGTGAGTGAGCCGGGACATTGACAACAGCGCGGGAGGTGAGTGAGCCGGGACATTGAAAAGAGCGTGAGAGGTGAGTGAGCCGGGACATTGAAAAGAGCGCGAGAGGTGAGTGAGCCGGGACATTGACAACAGCGCGAGAGCTGAGTGAGCCGGGACATTGAAAACAGCGCGAGAGGTGAGTGAGCCGGGACATTGAAAACAGCGCGGGAGGTGAGTGAGCCGGGACAGTGAAAACAGCTCGAGAGGTGAGTGAGCAGGGACGTTGAAAACAGCGCGGGAGGTGAGTGAGCCGGGACAGTGAAAACAGCGCGGGAGGTGAGTGAGCCGGGACATTGAAAACAGCGCGGGAGGTGAGTGAGCCGGGACAGTGTAATCGGCGCGTGAGGTGAGTGAGCCGGGACATTGAAAACAGCACGGGAGGTGAGTGAGCCGGGACATTGAAAACAGCGCGGGAGGTGAGTGAGCCGGGACATTGAAAACAGCGCGGGAGGTGAGTGAGCCGGGACATTTAAAACAGCGCGAGAGGTGAGTGAGCCGGGACAGTGTAATCGGCGCGGGAGGTGACTGAGCCGGGACATTGAAAACAGCGCGGGAGGTGAGTGAGCCGGGACAGTGAAAACAGCGCGGGAGGTGAGTGAGCCGGGACATTGAAAACAGCGCGAGAGGTGAGTGAGCCGGGACAGTGAAAACAGCGCGGGAGGTGAGTGAGCCGGGAAATTGAAAACAGCGCGAGAGGTGAGTGAGCCGGGACATTGAAAACAGCGCCGGAGCTGAGTGAGCCGGGACATTGAAAACAGCGCGGGAGGTGAGTGAGCCGGGACAGTGAAAACAGCGCGGGAGGTGAGTGAGCCGGGACAGTGAAAACAGCGCGGGAGGTGAGTGAGCCGGGATATTGAAAACAGCGCGGGAGCTGAGTGAGCCGGGACAGTGAAAACAGCGCGGGAGCTGAGTGAGCCGGGACAGTGAAAACAGCGCGGGAGGTGAGTGAGCCGGGACATTGAACACAGCGCGGGAGCTGAGTGAGCCGGGACATTGAAAACAGCGCGGGAGGTGAGTGAGCCGGGACATTGAAAACAGCGCGGGAGCTGAGTGAGCCGGGACAGTGAAAACAGCGCGAGAGGTGAGTGAGCCGGGACATTGAAAAAAGCGCGAGAGGTGAGTGAGCCGGGACAGTGAAAACAGCGCGGGAGGTGAGTGAGCCGGGACATTGAAAACAGTGCGGGAGGTGAGTGAGCCGGGACAGTGAAAACAGCGCGAGAGGTGAGTGAGCCGGGACATTGAAAACAGCGCGGGAGATGTGTGAGCCGGGACATTGAAAACAGTGCGGGAGGTGATTGAGCCGGGACATTGAAAACAGCGCGGGAGGTGAGTGAGCCGGGACATTGAACACAGCGCGGGAGCTGAGTGAGCCGGGACAGTGTAAACAGCGCGAGAGGTGAGTGAGCCGGGACATTGAAAACAGCGCGGGAGGTGAGTGAGCCGGGACAGTGAAAACAGCGCCGGAGCTGAGTGAGCCGGGACAGTGAAAACAGCGCGGGAGGTGAGTGAGCCGGGACATTGAAAACAGCGCGGGAGGTGAGTGAGCCGGGACAGTGTAATCGGCGCGTGAGGTGTGTGAGCCGGGACATTGAAAACAGCGCGGGAGGTGAGTGAGCCGGGACATTGAATACAGCGCGGGAGGTGAGTGAGCCGGGACATTGAAAACAGCGCGGGAGGTGAGTGAGCCGGGACATTTAAAACAGCGCGAGAGGTGAGTGAGCCGGGACAGTGTAATCGGCGCGGGAGGTGAGTGAGCCGGGACATTGAAAACAGCGCGGGAGGTGAGTGAGCCGGGACAGTGAAAACAGCGCGGGAGGTGAGTGAGCCGGGACATTGAAAACAGCGCGAGAGGTGAGTGAGCCGGGACAGTGAAAACAGCGCGGGAGGTGAGTGAGCCGGGAAATTGAAAACAGCGCGAGAGGTGAGTGAGCCGGGACATTGAAAACAGCGCCGGAGCTGAGTGAGCCGGGACATTGAAAACAGCGCGGGAGGTGAGTGAGCCGGGACAGTGAAAACAGCGCGGGAGGTGAGTGAGCCGTGACAGTGAAAACAGCGCGGGAGGTGAGTGAGCCGGGACAGTGAGAACAGCGCGGGAGCTGAGTGAGCCGGGACATTGAAAACAGCGCGGGAGGTGAGTGAGCCGGGACAGTGAAAACAGCACGGGAGGTGAGTGAGCCGGGACAGTGAAAACAGCGCGAGAGGTGAGTGAGCCGGGACATTGAAAACAGCGCGAGTGGTGAGTGAGCCGGGACAGTGAAAACAGCGCGAGAGGTGAGTGAGCCGGGACAGTGAAAACAGCGCGGGAGGTGAGTGAGCCGGGACAGTGAAAACAGCGCGAGAGGTGAGTGAGCCGGGACAGTGAAAACAGCGCGAGAGGTGAGTGAGCCGGGACATTGAAAACAGCGCGAGAGGTGAGTGAGCCGTGACATTGAAAACAGCGCGGGAGGTGAGTGAGCCGGGACATTGAAAACAGCGCGGGAGGTGAGTGAGCCGGGACATTGAAAACAGCGCGGGAGCTGAGTGAGCCAGGACATTGAAAACAGCGCGGGAGGTGAGTGAGCCGGGACAGTGAAAACAGCGCGGGAGGTGAGTGAGCCGTGACATTGAAAACAGCGCGAGAGGTGAGTGAGCCGGGACAGTGAAAACAGCGCGGGTGGTGAGTGAGCCGGGACAGTGAAAACAGCGCGGGTGGTGAGTGAGCCGGGACAGTGAAAACAGCGCGAGAGGTGAGTGAGCCGGGACATTGAAAACAGCGCGAGAGGTGAGTGAGCCGGGACAGTGAAAACAGCGCGGGAGGTGAGTGAGCCGGGACATTGAAAACAGCGCGAGAGGTGAGTGAGCCGGGACAGTGAAAACAGCGCGGGAGGTGAGTGAGCCGGGACATTGAAAACAGCGCGAGAGGTGAGTGAGCCGGGACAGTGAAAACAGCGCGGGAGGTGAGTGAGCCGGGACAGTGAAAACAGCGCGGGAGGTGAGTGAGCCGGGACATTGAAAACAGCGCGGGAGCTGAGTGAGCCGGGACATTGAAAACAGCGTGGGAGGTGAGTGAGCCGGGACAGTGAAAACAGCGCGAGAGGTGAGTGAGCCGGGACAGTGAAAACAGCGCGGGAGGTGAGTGAGCCGGGACATTGAAAACAGCGCGAGAGGTGAGTGAGCCGGGACAGTGAAAACAGCGCGAGAGGTGAGTGAGCCGGGACATTGAAAACAGCGCGAGAGCTGAGTGAGCCGGGGCATTGAAAACAGCGCGGGAGCTGAGTGAGCCTGGACAGTGAAAACAGCGCGGGAGGTGAGTGAGCCGGGACATTGAAAACAGCGCGAGAGGTGAGTGAGCCGGGACAGTGAAAACAGCGCGAGAGGTGAGTGAGCCGGGACAGTGTAATCGGCGCGGGAAGTGAGTGAGCCGGGACAGTGAAAACAGCGCGGGAGGTGAGTGAGCCGGGACATTGAACACAGCGCGAGAGCTGAGTGAGCCGGGACATTGAAAACAGCGCGGGAGCTGAGTGAGCCGGGACAGTGTAATCGGCGCGGGAGGTGAGTGAGCCGGGACATTGAAAACAGCGCGGGAGCTGAGTGAGCCGGGACATTGAAAACAGCGCGGGAGCTGAGTGAGCCGGGACATTGAAAACAGCGCGGGAGCTGAGTGAGCCGGGACAGTGTAATCGGCGCGGGAGGTGAGTGAGCCGGGACATTGAACACAGCGCGAGAGGTGAGTGAGCCGGGACATTGAAAACAGCGCAGGAGGTGAGTGAGCCGGGACATTGAAAACAGCGCGAGAGGTGAGTGAGCCGGGACAGTGAAAACAGCGCGGGAGCTGAGTGAGCCGGGACATTGAAAACAGCGCGAGTGGTGAGTGAGCCGGGACATTGAACACAGCGCGAGAGGTGAGTGAGCCGGGACATTGAACACAGCGCGAGAGGTGAGTGAGCCGGGACATTGAAAACAGCGCGGGAGTTGAGTGAGCCGGGACATTGAAAACAGCGCAGGAGGTGAGTGAGCCGGGACAGTGAAAACAGCGCGGGAGCTGAGTGAGCCGGGACATTGAAAACAGCGCAGGAGGTGAGTGAGCCGGGACAGTGAAAACAGCGCGGGAGCTGAGTGAGCCGGGACATTGAAAACAGCGCGAGAGGTGAGTGAGCCGGGACATTGAAAACAGCGTGGGAGGTGAGTGAGCCGGGACATTGAAAACAGCGCCGGAGCTGAGTGAGCCGGGACATTGAAAACAGCGCGGGAGCTGAGTGAGCCGGGACATTGAAAACAGCGTGGGAGGTGAGTGAGCCGGGACATTGAAAACAGCGCGAGAGGTGAGTGAGCCGGGACATTGAAAACAGCGTAGGAGGTGAGTGAGCCGGGACATTGAAAACAGCGCGGGAGGTGAGTGAGCCGGGAAATTGAAAACAGCGCGAGAGGTGAGTGAGCCGGGACAGTGAAAACAGCGCGGGAGCTGAGTGAGCCGGGACATTGAAAACAGCGCGAGAGGTGAGTGAGCCGGGACATTGAAAACAGCGCCGGAGCTGAGTGAGCCGGGACATTGAAAACAGCGCGAGAGGTGAGTGAGCCGGGACATTGAAAACAGCGCCGGAGCTGAGTGAGCCGGGACATTGAAAACAGCGCGGGAGCTGAGTGAGCCGGGACAGTGTAATCGGCGCGGGAGGTGAGTGAGCCGGGACATTGAAAACAGCGCGGGAGCTGAGTGAGCCGGGACAGTGTAATCGGCGCGGGAGGTGAGTGAGCCGGGACATTGAACACAGCGCGAGAGGTGAGTGAGCCGGGGCATTGAAAACAGCGCAGGAGGTGAGTGAGCCGGGACATTGAAAACAGCGCGAGAGGTGAGTGAGCCGGGACAGTGAAAACAGCGCGGGAGCTGAGTGAGCCGGGACATTGAAAACAGCGCGAGTGGTGAGTGAGCCGGGACATTGAACACAGCGCGAGAGGTGAGTGAGCCGGGACATTGAACACAGCGCGAGAGGTGAGTGAGCCGGGACATTGAAAACAGCGCGGGAGGTGAGTGAGCCGGGACATTGAACACAGCGCAGGAGGTGAGTGAGCCGGGACAGTGAAAACAGCGCGGGAGCTGAGTGAGCCGGGACATTGAAAACAGCGCAGGAGGTGAGTGAGCCGGGACAGTGAAAACAGCGCGGGAGCTGAGTGAGCCGGGACATTGAAAACAGCGCGAGAGGTGAGTGAGCCGGGACATTGAAAACAGCGCGGGAGCTGAGTGAGCCGGGACATTGAAAACAGCGCGGGAGCTGAGTGAGCCGGGACATTGAAAACAGCGCGGGAGCTGAGTGAGCCGGGACATTGAAAACAGCGTAGGAGGTGAGTGAGCCGGGACATTGAAAACAGCGCGAGAGGTGAGTGAGCCGGGACAGTGAAAACAGCGCGAGAGGTGAGTGAGCCGGGACATTGAAAACAGCGCAGGAGATGAGTGAGCCGGGACAGTGAAAACAGCGCGGGAGCTGAGTGAGCCGGGACAGTGAAAACAGCGCGGGAGCTGAGTGAGCCGGGACAGTGAAAACAGCGCGGGAGCTGAGTGAGCCGGGACAGCGAAAACAGCGCGGGAGCTGAGTGAGCCGGGACAGTGAAAACAGCGCGGGAGCTGAGTGAGCCGGGACATTGAAAACAGCGCGGGAGGTGAGTGAGCCGGGACAGTGAAAACAGCGCGGGAGCTGAGTGAGCCGGGACATTGAAAACAGCGCGGGAGGTGAGTGAGCCGGGACAGTGAAAACAGCGCGGGAGCTGTGTGAGCCGGGACATTGAAAACAGCGCGAGAGGTGAGTGAGCCGGGACATTGAAAACAGCGCCGGAGCTGAGTGAGCATGGACATTGAAAACAGCGCGGGAGCTGAGTGAGCCGGGACAGTGTAATCGGCGCGGGAGGTGAGTGAGCCGGGACATTGAAAACAGCGCGGGAGCTGAGTGAGCCGGGACATTGAAAACAGCGCAGGAGCTGAGTGAGCCGGGACATTGAAAACAGCGCGGGAGCTGAGTGAGCCGGGACAGTGTAATCGGCGCGGGAGGTGAGTGAGCCGGGACATTGAACACAGCGCGAGAGGTGAGTGAGCCGGGGCATTGAAAACAGCGCAGGAGGTGAGTGAGCCGGGACATTGAAAACAGCGCGAGAGCTGAGTGAGCCGGGACATTGAAAACAGCGCGAGTGATGAGTGAGCCGGGACATTGAACACAGCGCGAGAGGTGAGTGAGCAGGGACAGTGAAAACAGCGCGAGAGGTGAGTGAGCCGGGACATTGAAAACAGCGCGGGAGGTGAGTGAGCCGGGACAGTGAAAACAGCGCGGGAGCTGAGTGAGCCGGGACATTGAAAACAGCGCGGGAGGTGAGTGAGTCGGGACATTGAAAACAGCGCGAGAGGTGAGTGAGCCGGGACAGTGAAAACAGCGCGGGAGGTGAGTGAGCCGGGACATTGAAAACAGCGCGGGAGCTGAGTGAGCCGGGACATTGAAAACAGCGCGGGAGCTGAGTGAGCCGGGACAGTGTAATCGGCGCGGGAGGTGAGTGAGCCGGGACATTGAACACAGCGCGAGAGGTGAGTGAGCCGGGACATTGAAAACAGCGCAGGAGGTGAGTGAGCCGGGACATTGAAAACAGCGCGAGTGGTGAGTGAGCCGGGACAGTGAAAACAGCGCGAGTGGTGAGTGAGCCGGGACATTGAACACAGCGCCGGAGCTGTGTGAGCCGGGACATTGAAAACAGCGCGAGTGGTGAGTGAGCCGGGACATTGAACACAGCGCGAGAGGTGAGTGAGCCGGGACATTGAAAACAGCGCGGGAGGTGAGTGAGCCGGGACATTGAAAACAGCGCAGGAGGTGAGTGAGCCGGGACATTGAAAACAGCGCGGGAGGTGAGTGAGCCGGGACATTGAAAACAGCGCCGGAGCTGAGTGAGCCGGGACATTGAAAACAGCGCCGGAGCTGAGTGAGCCGGGACAGTGAAAACAGCGCGGGAGGTGAGTGAGCCGGGACAGTGAAAACAGCGCGAGAGGTGAGTGAGCCGGGACATTGAAAACAGCGCGGGAGGTGAGTGAGCCGGGACATTGAAAATAGCGCGGGAGCTGAGTGAGCCGGGACATTGAAAACAGCGCGAGAGCTGAGTGAGCCGGGACATTGAAAACAGCGCGGGAGATGAGTGAGCCGGGACATTGAAAACAGCGCGGGAGCTGAGTGAGCCGGGACATTGAAAACAGCGCGAGAGGAGAGCGAGCCGGGACATTGAAAACAGCGCGGGAGGTGAGTGAGCCGGGACATTGAAAACAGCGCGAGAGGTGAGTGAGCCGGGACATTGAAAACAGCGCGGGAGCTGAGTGAGCCGGGACATTGAAAACAGCGCGGGAGATGAGTGAGCCGGGACATTGAAAACAGCGCGGGAGCTGAGTGAGCCGGGACATTGAAAACAGCGCGGGAGATGAGTGAGCCGGGACATTGAAAACAGCGCGGGAGCTGAGTGAGCCGGGACATTGAAAACAGCGCGGGAGATGAGTGAGCCGGGACAGTGTAATCGGCGCGGGAGGTGAGTGAGCCAGGACAGTGAAAACAGCGCGAGAGGTGAGTGAGCCGGGACATTGAAAACAGCGCAGGAGGTGAGTGAGCCGGGACATTGAAAACAGCGCGAGAGCTGAGTGAGCCGGGACATTGAAAACAGCGCGAGTGATGAGTGAGCCGGGACATTGAACACAGCGCGAGAGGTGAGTGAGCAGGGACAGTGAAAACAGCGCGAGAGGTGAGTGAGCCGGGACATTGAAAACAGCGCAAGAGGTGAGTGAGCCGGGACATTGAAAACAGCGCGGGAGGTGAGTGAGCCGGGACAGTGAAAACAGCGCCGGAGCTGAGTGAGCCGGGACAGTGAAAACAGCGCGAGAGGTGAGTGAGCCGGGAAATTGAAAACAGCGCGAGAGGTGAGTGAGCCGGGACATTGAAAACAGCGCGGGAGCTGAGTGAGCCGGGACATTGAAAACAGCGCAAGAGGTGAGTGAGCCGGGACATTGAAAACAGCGCGGGAGGTGAGTGAGCCGGGACAGTGAAAACAGCGCCGGAGCTGAGTGAGCCGGTACATTGAAAACAGCGCGAGAGGTGAGTGAGCCGGGAAATTGAAAACAGCGCGAGAAGTGAGTGAGCCGGGACATTGAAAACAGCGCAGGAGATGAGTGAGCCGGGACAGTGAAAACAGCGCGAGAGGTGAGTGAGCCGGGACATTGAAAACAGCGCAAGAGGTGAGTGAGCCGGGACATTGAAAACAGCGCGGGAGCTGAGTGAGCCGGGACAGTGTAATCGGCGCGGGAGGTGAGTGAGCCGGGACATTGAAAACAGCGCGAGAGGTGAGTGAGCCGGGACATTGAAAACAGCGCGAGAGGTGAGTGAGCCGGGACAGTGAAAACAGCGCGAGAGGTGAGTGAGCCGGGACATTGAAAACAGCGCAAGAGGTGAGTGAGCCGGGACATTGAAAACAGCGCGAGAGGTGAGTGAGTCGGGACATTGAAAACAGCGCGAGAGGTGAGTGAGCCGGGACATTGAAAACAGCGCGGGAGGTGTGTGAGCCGGGACAGTGAAAACAGCGCGAGAGGAGAGAGAGCCTGGAGATTTAAAAAGGGCGGGAGATTTTAAAAGCGCAGGAGCTGCGAGTCAGACCGGAGATTTTAAAAGATCGCGGCCTAGATTCGGGAACCGTTCGGAGGAGCAGCAGTCTCTGTCAGGGAGAGAACCTCAGAAGGTAAGAAGGTAAGTAAGTGATTTTTACTCATTTTTACTTTTATACCTTTTTCAAATTGTGTGTGTCGGGGGGAAACTGAAGTGACATCACAGAAAAGCTGTAACCTGAGTGGCTGGTTGGGAATCTACACTAAATTAAAAAAATTAAGCATTGGTAACTAATTAAACATAATTACTTAATTATAATTTGGAGGGGTATCTAAGCCAGAGATCGGAGAGTACTATATTTAGCTTTTGCATTTATATTAGAAATCTAGTGCTAGGAAACAGATAGTTAACAGTAACTTTAAAAAAATAATTTAAAAATATTTAATTTTTAAAAAAAAACTTTTAATTTTTATTAATTGACGCAATGTCAGTTAGAGGGGTGAAGTGCTCTGACTGTGAGATGTGGCAGGTCTGGGAGGCTTCCAGTGTCCCGGATGGCTTCATCTGCAGAGATTGCACCCAACTGGAGCTCCTCACAGACCGCATGGTTCGGTTGGAACAGCAATTGGATGCACTTAGGAGCACGCAGGGGGCGGAAAGCATCATAGATCGCAGTTATATAAATGTGGTCACACCCAAGGTGCAGGCAGAGAAATGGGTGACCACCAGAAAGGGCAGGCAGTCAGTGCAGGAATCCCCTGTGGTTGTCCCCCTCACGAACAGGTATACCCCTTTGGATACTGTCGGGGGGGATAGCCTATCAGTGGAAAACAGCAGCAGCCAGAGCAGTGGCACCACGGCTGGCTCTGATGTTCAGAAGGGAGGGTCAAAGCGCAGAAGAGCAATAGTAATAGGGGACTCTATAGTTAGGGGCACAGATAGGTGCTTCTGTGGACGTGAAAGAGACTCCAGGATGGTATGTTGCCTCCCTGGTGCCAGGGTCCAGGATGTCTCCGAACGGGTAGAGGGCATCCTGAAGGGGGAGGGCAAACAGGCAGAGGTCGTTGTACATATTGGTATTAATGACATAGGCAGGAAGGGGCATGAGGTCCTGCAGCAGGAGTTCAGGGAGCTAGGCAGAAAGTTAAAAGACAGGGCCTCTAGGGTTGTAATCTCGGGATTACTCCCTGTGCCACGTGCCAGTGAGGCTAGAAATAGGAAGATAGAGCAGCTAAGTCAGATAGTCAGATAGACTAAGATAGTCAGAGGCTTTTCCCCAGGGTAGAGGGGTCAATTACTAGGGGGCATAGGTTTAAGGTGAGAGGGGCAAAGTTTAGAGTAGATGTACGAGGCAAGTTTTTTACGCAGAGGGTAGTGGGTGCCTGGAACTCACTACCGGAGGAGGTAGTGGAAGCAGGGACGATAGGGACATTTAAGGGGCATCTTGACAAATATATGAATAGGATGGGAATAGAAGGATACGGACCCAGGAAGTGTAGAAGATTGTAGTTTAGTCAGGCAGTATGGTCGGCACCGGCTTGGAGGGCCGAAGGGCCTGTTCCTGTGCTGTACATTTCTTTGTTCTTTGTTCTTTGTTCTAAACACGTGGCTAAACAGCTGGTGTAGGAGGGAGGGTTTCCATTATCTGGACCACTGGGAGCTCTTCCGGGGCAGGTGTGACCTATATAAGAAGGACGGGTTGCATCTAAACCGGAGAGGCATAAATATCCTGGCCGCGTGGTTAGCTAGTATCACACGGGAGGGTTTAAACTAGTATGGCAGGGGGGTGGGCACGGGAGCAATAGGTCAGAAGGTGAGAGCATTGAGGGAGAACTAGGGAATAGGGACAGTGGGGCTCTGAGGCAGAGCAGACAGGGAGATGTTGCTGAACACAGCGGGTCTGGTGGCCTGAAGTGCATATGTTTTAATGCAAGAAGTATTACGGGTAAGGCAGATGAACTTAAAGCTTGGATTAGTACTTGGAACTATGATGTTGTTGCCATTACAGAGACCTGGTTGAGGGAAGGGCAGGATTGGCAGCTAAACGTTCCAGGATTTAGATGTTTCAGGCGGGATAGAGGGGGATGTAAAAGGGGAGGCGGAGTTGCGCTACTGGTTCGGGAGAATATCACAGCTGTACTGCGGGAGGACACCTTAGAGGGCAGTGAGGCTATATGGGTAGGGATCAGGAATAAGAAGGGTGCAGTCACAATGTTGGGGGTTTACTACCGGCCTCCCAACAGCCAGCGGGAGATAGAGGAGCAGATAGGTAGACAGATTTTTGAAAAGAGTAAAAACAACAGGGTTGTGGTGATGGGAGACTTCAACTTCCCAATATCGACTGGGACTCACTTAGTGCCAGGGGCTTAGACGGGGCGGGGTTTGTAAGGAGCATCCAGGAGGGCTTCTTAAAACAATATGTAGACAGTCCAACTAGGGAAGGGGCGGTACTGGACCTGGTATTGGGGAATGAGCCTGGCCAGGTGGTAGATGTTTCAGTAGGGGAGCATTTTGGTAACAGTGACCACAATTCAGTAAGTTTTAAAGTACTGGTGGACAAGGATAAGAGTGGTCCTAGGATGAATGTGCTAAATTGGGGGAAGGCTAATTATAACAATAGTAGGTGGGAACTGAAGAACATAGATTGGGGGCGGATGTTTGAGGGCAAATCAACATCTGACATGTGGGAGGCTTTCAAGTGTCAGTTGAAAGGAATTCAGGACCGGCATGTTCCTGTGAGGAAGAAGGATAAATACGGCAATTTTCGGGAACCTTGGATAACAAGATATATTGTAGGCCTCGTCAAAAAGAAAAAGGAGGCATTTGTCAGGGCTAAAAGGCTGGGAACAGATGAAGCCTGCGTGGAATATAAGGAAAGTAGGAAGGAACTTAAGCAAGGAGTCAGGAAGGCTAGGAGGGGTCACGAAAAGTCATTGGCAAATAGGGTTAAGGAAAATCCCAAGGCTTTTTACACGTACATAAAAAGCAAGAGGGTAGCCAGGGAAAGGGTTGGCCCACTGAAGGATAGGCAAGGGAATCTATGTGTGGAGCCAAAGGAAATGGGCGAGGTACAAAATGAATACTTTGCATCAGTATTCGCCAAAGAGAAGAAATTGGTAGATGTTGAGTCTGGAGAAGGGTGTGTAGATAGCCTGGGTCACATTGAGATCCAAAAAGACGAGGTGTTGTGTGTCTTAAAAAATATTAAGGTAGATAAGTCCCCAGGGCCTGATGGGATCTACCCCAGAATACTGAAGGAGGCTGGAGAGGAAATTGCTGAGGCCTTGACAGAAATCTTTGGATCCTCACTGTCTTCAGGGGATGTCCCGGAGGACTGGAGAATAGCCAATGTTGTTCCTCTGTTTAAGAAGGGTAGTAAGGATAATCCAGGGAACTACAGGCCAGTGAGCCTTACTTCAGTGGTAGGGAAATTACTGGAGAGAATTCTTCGAGACAGGATCTACTCCCATTTGGAAGCAAATGGACGTATTAGTGAGAGGCAGCATGGTTTTGTGAAGGGGAGGTCGTGTCTCACTAACTTGATAGAATTTTTCGAGGAGGTCACAAAGATGATTGATGCAGGTAGGGCAGTGGATGTTGTCTATATGGACTTCAGTAAGGCCTTTGACAAGGTCCCTCATGGTAGACTAGTACAAAAGGTGAAGTCACACGGGATCAGGGGTGAGCTGGCAAGGTGGATACAGAACTGGCTAGGTCATAGAAGGCAGAGAGTAGCAATGGAAGGATGCTTTTCTAATTGGAGGGCTGTGACCAGTGGTGTTCCACAGGGATCAGTGCTGGGACCTTTGCTGTTTGTAGTATATATAAATGATTTGGAGGAAAATGTAACTGGTCTGATTAGTAAGTTTGCAGACGACACAAAGGTTGGTGGAATTGCGGGTAGCGATGAGGACTGTCAGAGGATACAGCAGGATTTAGATTGTTTGGAGACTTGGGCGGAGAGATGGCAGATAGAGTTTAATCCGGATAAATGTGAGGTAATGCATTTTGGAAGGTCTAATGCAGGTAGGGAATATACAGTGAATAGTAGAACCCTCAAGAGTATTGAAAGTCAAAGAGATCTAGGAGTACAGGTCCACAGGTCTCTGAAAGGGGCAACACAGGTGGAGAAGGTAGTCAAGAAGGCATACGGCATGCTTGCCTTCATTGGCCGGGGCATTGAGTATAAGAATTGGCAAGTCATGTTGCAGCTGTATAGAACCTTAGTTAGGCCACACTTGGAGTATAGTGTTCAATTCTGGTCGCCACACTACCAGAAGGATGTGGAGGCTTTAGAGAGGGTGCAGAAGAGATTTACCAGACTGTTGCCTGGTATGGAGGGCATTAGCTATGAGGAGCGGTTGAATAAACTCGGTTTGTTCTCACTGGAACGAAGGAGGTTGAGGGGCGACCTGATAGAGGTCTACAAAATTATGAGGGGCATAGACAGAGTGGATAGTCAGAGGCTTTTCCCTGGGGTAGACGGGTCAATTACTAGGGGGCATAGGTTTAAGGTGAGAGGGGCAAGGTTTAGAGTAGATGTACGAGGCAGGTTTTCTACACAGAGGGTAGTGGGTGCCTGGAACTCGCTACTGGAGGAGGTGGTGGAAGCAGGGACGATAGTGACATTTAAGGGGCATCTTGACAAATACATGAATAGGATGGGAATAGAGGGACACCGACCCAGGAAGTGTAGAAAATTGTAGTTTAGTCGGGCAGCATGGTCGGCACGGGCTTGGAGGGCCGAAGGGCCTGTTCCTGTGCTGTACATTTCTTTGTTCTTTGTTCTTTGTGTACCGAGGTACAGTGAAAAGCATTTTTCTGCGAGCAGCTCAACAGATCATTAAGTACATGAAAATAAAATAAAATAAAATACATAATAGGACAACACAAGATACACAATGTAACTACATAACACCGGCATCGGGTGAAGCATACAGGAGTGTAGTGTTCATGAAGTCAGTCCATAAGAGGGTCGTTTAGGAGTCTGGTAGCAGCGGGGAAGATGGAGTTGGAGCCAATTATTGCCACACAGTCGTGTGCGCATAGGGAGTATAGTAGGGGACTAAGTACGCAGCTTTGCCAGGCCCTGGTATTGAGGACTATTGTGTAGGAGGTGCTGTTGTTTATCCTTACTGATTGTGGTCTATGGCTCAGGAAGTCGATGATCCAGTTTCAGAGGGAGGAGCAAAGTCCTAGGTTTTGGAGCTTTGATATGAGCTTGGCTGGGATTATGGTGTTGAAAGCGGAGCTGTGGTCAATGAATTGGAGTCTGACATCGGAGTCCTTGTTGTTGAGATGCTCCAGGGATGAGTGTAGGGCTAGGGAGATGGCGTCTACTATGGACCAGTTGTGGCGCTATGCAAATTACAGTGGCTCAAGGTATTCTGGGAGTATGGAGTTGATGGGTCTCATGACCAACCTCTCGAAGCACTTCATAATGATAAAAGTCCAGGTAGTCATCGAGGCACATTGCCTGGTTCTTCTTTGGCACCGGTACGATGGTGGTCTTCTTGAAGCAGGTGGGAACTTCGGAATGGAGTAGGAAGAGGTTGAAGATGTCCACAAACACATCTGCCAGCTGGTCCGCTTGGACCTGTGCGCACAACCTTGGACTCCGTTAGGAACCGTTGCTTTCCGAGGGTTCACTTTCAGGGCGGCTGATCTGACGGTAGGTATGGGTGTGTCCGAGGCTGGCGCAGTTGACAACGGATTGATGGTTTCCTGCTCGAAATGAGCATAGAATGCAGTGAAGAGTGCAGGAGAACATGCCAGGAGCAACACAAGGCATACCAAAAAATGAGGTGTCAACTTGGTGAAGCTACAACACAGAACTACTTGTGTGCCAAACAATATAAACAGCAAGTAATAGACAGAACTAAGTGACTCCAGGACAAATGCATCAGAGCTAAGCTCTGCAGTCCTCCACATCCAGTCGTGAATGGTGGTGGATAATTAAACAACTCACTGGAGGAGGAGGTTCCACAAATACCTCCATCCTCAATGATGCAGGAGCCCAGCATATCTGTGCCAAAGACAAGGCTGAGGCATTCACAACAATCTTCAGCCGGAATTGCCGAGTGGATGATCCATCTCGCTCTCCTCCGGAGGTCCCCAGCATGACAGATGTCAGTCTTCAGTCAATACGATTCACTCCACGTGATATCAAGAACTGGCTGACGGGACTGGATACTGCAAAGGCTTTGGGACCTGACATTATTCCAGCAATAGTATTGAAGAATTGTGCTCCAGAACTTGCCGCACCCCTAGACAAGCTGTTTCAGCACAGCCACTGGTATCTACCCGGCAATGTGGAAAATTGCCCAAGTGCGTCCTGTACACAAGAAACAGGACAAATCCGACCTCACCACCTGGAGGTTCCCCTCCAAGTCACTCACCATCCTGACTTGGAAATGTATCGCCGTTCCTTCACTGTCGCTGGGGTAACATCCTGGAACTCCCTCCCTAACAGCACAGTGGGTGTACCTACACCTCAGGGACTGCAGCGGTTCAGGAAGGCAGCTCAACACCACCTTCTGAAGGGCAACTAGGGATGGGCAATAAATGCTGGCCTAACCAGTGATGCCCACATCCTGTAAACGTATTTAAAAACAGAAAATAATGTAACTTCCCCCACTGCTTGTGACAGGAATTGAATCAATTTCTCCAGAAGAGGCCAGGCCGAGTTCAGCTCTTTTATGGTATTGCCCCATTAAAAACTGCCTCACGCCAGTCCTTCAGTTCAAATGTTCCCACTCTCCTTGTACTTACGCATTCTAAATGGTTCCTGGGAATAATCAGGTGGAGCCGTGCTGCCCGTGCCTCTTCCTCCGAACTGGGAGCCATAGGGTGAAGATCCAGCTGCCCCCATACCTGTTACAAAACAAAACATTGTATTGAGTATCCATTTCTCGATCAATGGTAACTCCCAGAGTGTTTATTGTGGGGGCTTCAGCGATGGTAATGCGGCGGTCCTCCGGGGGTCACGAGGGAATCCGATCCCGGAGGGGCCCCCACGGTGGCCTGGCCCGCGATTGGGGCCTACCGATCTGCAGGCGGGCTTGTTCCATTGGGGGACTTCTTTCTTCCGCGCCGGGCCCCTGTAGGGCTCCGTCATATTGCCCGGGGGCCGGCACGGAGAAGAGAACCCCCCGTGCATGCGCGAAAATATGCCGGCCGGTCTGTGCATGCGCGGAATCACGCCGGTCGTTCCGCGTCTGAAGCGGCGCCAACCCTTCCGGCGTCAACCTAGCACCCGAAAATGCGGAGAATTCTGCACTTTCGGGGACTATTGACGCCGGAGTGGTTGGCGTCGGTTTCCCCGCTGGCGTGGGGATTTAGTGCCCAGAAGGGAGAATCCCGCCCATGGTGTTTATTGGTTCTATGAAATGCAGTGTGTCAATGTGCAAGGAAGTTGCATAGCTTGACATAGGAAGCATGAGGTGACATGGGGTGAATGGAAGGACAGAGCTTGGTGCAGGGGTCATGAGGGATCTGAGGAGGGTAGAATGCATAACTTGGCATGGGGCATGAAGAGAACATTTGAAATTACCCTTGAAATTGTCTCCTCATGCACAGTGGGTGTCATGACTCCTCTGAAAGGTTGCGAATCAAGGCTCTTTACAGGCCTCTGCCAAATTCATGCAAATACTGAAGGAGTAAGAGATGCCTATCTCGACAATGGAACCGACCAGGTTGGGAGTGCTGGGTGCGGGCATTTGACAGAAACCAACCCACATCCTTTAAAGGTTCTCCAGGAATTGGAAAGAGAATCTTGGGATCGGGACCCGCTCAACATTTTCAAAGGGCTCCCAAGTCACCCTGACTGCAGATCCAGGCCAATGATGCTGAATAATTTCTCCATACTGATATGAGTAATTAAAGGCCCCCTTTCAGCAGGTCAATATTCATTATCACCAGTACTGTTCAGCCACCAGAAGTTTCTCCCCAAAGAAAGCCCATTTTTTACAAAGTTATATTGACTGCATACAACAGCCCTTCATATGACCAGTAAACATCATTGACTGAACAGAAAGTGAGAGAGGCAAACAGAGATTATTCTTAAAATTCATTCACAGGATGTGGTTTTCACTGGCGAGGTCAGCATTTATTATCATCCTTAATTTCTCTTGAGAAGGTGGTGGTGAGCTGCCTTCTTAAACCTGATGCAGTCCCTGAGGTGTAGGTACACCCAGAGTGCTGTTAGGGAGGGAGTTCCAGGATGTTGACCCAGCGACAGTGAGGGAACGGAGATATATTTCGAAGTCAGGATGGTGAGTGACTTGGACTGGGGGGGGGAAACATCCAGGTGCCGGGGTTCCCAGACATATACTTCTCTGCAGTGTTCGTAGGTTTGGAAGGTGCTTCCTAAGGAGCCTTGGTGAGTTCCTGCAGTGCATCTTGTAGGTGGTGCACACGGCTGCAACTGTTCGTTAGTGGTGAAGAAGAATGACAGAACATAGAACATAGAACATTCCAGCGCAGTACAGACCCTTCGGCCCTAGATGTTGCGCCGACCTGTGAAACCACTCTAAAGCCCATCTACACTATTCCCTTATCATCCATATGTCTATCCAATGACTATTTGAATGCCCTTAGTGTTGGCGAGTCCACTACTGTTGCAGGCAGGGCATTCCACGCCCTTACTACTCTCCGAGTAAAGAACCTACCTCTGACATCTGTCCTATATCTATCTCCCCTCAATTTAAAGCTATGTCCCCTCATGCTAGACATCACCATCCGAGGAAAAAGGCTGTCACTGTCCACCCTATCCAATACTCTGATCATCTTGTATGCCTCAATTAAGTCACCTCTTAACCTTCTTCTCTCTAACGAAAACAGCCTCAAGTCCCTCAGCCTTTCCTCATAAGATCTTCCCTCCATACCAGGCAACATTCTGGTAAATCTCCTCTGCACCCTTTCCAATGTTTCCACATCCTTCCTATAATGCGGCGACCAGAATTGCACGCAATACTCCAAATGCGGCCGCACCAGAGTTTTGTATAGCTGTAACATGACCTCATGGCTCCGAAACTCAATCCCTCTACCAATAAAAGCTAACACACCGTACACCTTTTTAACAACCCTCTCAACCTGGGTGGCAACTTTCAGGGATCTATGTACATGGACACCGAGATCGCTCTGCTCATCCACACTGCCAAGAATCTTACCATTAGCCCAGTACTCTGTCTTTCTGTTATTCCTTCCAAAATGAATCACCTCACACTTTTCTGCATTAAACTCCATTTGCCACCTCTCAGCCCAGCGCTGCAGCTTATCTATGTCCCTCTGTAACTTGTAACATCCTTCCGCACTGTCCACAACTCCACCGACTTTAGTGTCAACTGCAAATTTACTCACCCATCCTTCTACGCCCTCCTCCAGGTCATTTATAGAGAGAGGACGAGGGAATGAATCGCTGGTGTTGGGGCCACTTTGTCTGTGTTTTATTTTCTTAAACCTCAGACCCCAACCAGATGAAGGTTACATCTTTGTGAACGCCTTCTCCCAAGGCAAGTGGACTGAGGCAGGAATTTCTCCAAATCTCCCTACCCGCCTCAAGGTTGCAAATCCAGGCCATAGTATCTGCACATTCATAATCATTTTTTTGTGGAAAATGGATACGATACGATGTTTTGTTTTGTCACAGGTATGGGGGCAGCTGGACCTTCACCCTATGGCTCCCAGTTCGGAGGAAGAGGCGCGAGCAGCATGACTGCACCTGATTATTCCCAGGAACCATTTAGATTGCGTCAGTACAAGGAGAGTGGGAACATTTGAACTGAAGGACTGGCGTGAGGACTTTTTGAATGGGGCAATACCATAAAAGAACTGAACTCGGCCTGGCCTCATCTGGAGAAATTCCTGTCACAAGCAGTGGGGGGAGTTACATTATTTTCTGTTTTTAAATTTATTTACAGGATGTGGGCATCGCTGGTTAGGCCAGCATTTATCGCCCATCTCTAGTGGCCATTCAGAAGCTGCCGTTGAGCTGCCTTCTTGAACTGCTGCAGTCCCAAGAGATGTAGGTACACCCACTGTGTTGTTGGGGAGGGAGTTTCATAGATTATCATAGAATTTACAGTGCAGAAGGAGGCCATTCGGCCCATCGGGTCTGCACCGGCTCTTGGAAAGAGCACCCTACCCAAGTCCACACCTCCACCCTATCCCCATAACCCAGTAACCCCACCCAACACTAAGGGCAATTTTGGACACTAAGGGCAATTTATCATGGCCAATCCACCTAACCTGCACATCTTTGGACTGTGGGAGGAAACCGGAGCACCCGGAGGAAACCCACGCACACACGGGGAGGATGTGCAGACTCCGCACAGACAGTGACCCAAGCCGGAATCGAACCTGGGACGCTGGCGCAGTGAAGCAATTGTGCTATCCACAATGCTACCTTGCTGCCCAACAAATGGTTTCATGGTCATCATTAGACTTTTTAATTCCAGATTTTTTTTTTATAGCTGTGGTGGGATTTGAACCTGTGTCGCCAGATCTTGTCCCGGGTCTCTGGATTATTAATCTAGTGACAACACCACCTCACCAGTGCCTCCCCTTGTCAGGTTCCAGGATGTTGCCCCAGCGACAATGAAAGAACGGCGATATATTTCCAAGGCAGGGTGGTGAGTGACTTGGAGGGGAAACGCAAGGTGGTGGGTTCCCAGGTATTTGCTGCTCTATCCTTCTAGATGGTAGTGGTCATGGGTTTGTACGTTGTTGTCTAAGGAGCCTTGGTTAGTTACTGCAGTGCATCTTGTAGATGGTACACACGGCTGCCTCTGTTTATCTGTGGTGGAGGTTTTGAATGTGGAAGGGGGAGCAATCAAGCAGGCTGCTTTGTCCTGGATGGTGTTGAGCTTCTTGAGTGTTGTTGGAGCTGCGCTCATCCAGCCAAGTGGAGAGTATTCCATTACACTCCTGACTTGAGCCTTGTAAATAGTGCACAGTCTTTGGGGAGGTCAGGACATTAAAGGATTCCTAGCCTTTGACCTGCCCTGGTAGCCACAGTATCAATATAATAATAATCTTTATTGTCACAAGTAGGCTTACATTAACACTGCAAGGAAGTTACTATGAAAATCCCCTAGTCGCCACATTCCGGCGCATGTTCGGGTACACAGAGGGAGAATTCAGAATATCCAATTCACCTAACAGCACGTCTTTCGGGACTAGTGGGAGGAAACCGGAGCACCCGGAGGAAACCCACGCAGACACGAGGAGAACGTGCAGATTCCGCACAGACAGTGACCCAGCTGGGAATCGAACCTGGGACCCTGGCACTGTGAAGCCACAGTGCTAACCACTGTGCTACCGTGCTGCCTATGGCTAGTCCATATGGCTAATCCAGTTCAGTTTCTTATCAATGGTAACCCTCATGATGTTGATTGGGGGGGATTCAGCGATGGTAATGCCATTGAATGTCAAGGGGCGATGTTTAGATCCTCTCTTGTCGGAGATGGTCATTGCCTGGCACTTGTGTGGTGCGAATGTAACTTGCCACTTGTCAGCCCAACCTGGATATTGTTCAGGTCTTGCTGCACTTGGACAATTGCGGAGTGGCTATTGTGTAATGAGAAAGGAATCATTGGCAATCTAGTTGTGAGAGATCACTTAGGCTTGAGTGACCATAATATGATAGAATTTTTCATCAAGATGGTGTGGCATAGATGATTCTGAGACGAGGGTCCTGAATCTAAATAAAGGAACCTAATATGATACAAGGCATGAGTAGGCTACGATGGATTGGCATACATTATGTAAGAGGATGATGGTGCATAGGCAGAGGCAAGTATTCAAGCAGTGCATCGGTGAACTGCAATACTTGATTATTGCTGAATGTGCAAAAGTAAAATAGGAAAGGTGGCAAAACTATGACTCCTCCTACGCAGCCATGGCACACTGGCCCCGCTTGCCAATACTTGCATTAGTTCACACCCGCGAGACTTCCACCGAAGAGGGGTGGAGCATCGCGGAAGGCTGCAGCAAACTGTGTCCAACCCTCTAATGATACTTAAATCCATGCCAATGACGCAAACATCGATATCACCGCCAATTAGAGATGGGAGCATGGAACCGGGCTCCGGGCCCAAACCATGGGGCGCAATTCTCCCCAAATGGCGCGATGTCCGCCGACTGGCGCCCAAAACGGCGCCAATCAGACGGGCATCGCGCCGACCCAAAGGTGCGGAATGCTCTGCATCTTTGGGGGCCGAGCCCCAACATTGAGGGGCTAGGCCAACGCCGGAGGGATTTCCGCCCCGCCAGCTGGCTGAAACGGCCTTTGTTGCCCCGCCAGCTGGCGCGGAAATGTCATCTCGGGGCGGCGCATGCACGGGAGCATCAGCGGCCGCTGACAGTTTCCCGCGCATGCGCAGTGGAGGGAGTCTCTTCCGCCTCCGCCATGGTGGAGACCGTGGCGGAGGCGGAAGGGAAAGAGTGCCCCTACGGCACAGGCCCTCCCGCGGATCGGTGGGCCCCGATCTCGGGCCAGGCCACCGTGGGGGCACCCTCCTGGGCCAGATCGCCCGCGCCCCCCCCCAGGACCCCGGAGCCCGCCCACGCCGCCTTGTCCCGCCGTTCAAAAGGTGGTTTAATCCACGCCGGCGGGACAGGCAATTTATCAGCGGGACTTCAGCCCATCCGGGCCGGAGAATCCAGCGGGGGGGCCCGCTCAACCGGCGCGGCCCGATTCCCGCCCCCGCCGAATATCCGTTACCGGAGACTTCGGCAACCGGCGGGGGCAGGATTCACGGCAGCCCCCGGCGATTCTCCAACCCGGCGGGGGGTCGGAGAATGACGCTCATGATTTTTGAATTTCACGCAATTCTCCACCTGATCGTGATTTACGTTACCGGCTTCATGAAGCAGAGAATTCAGCCTGTATTATCTCCAGATTTGTATATGTCACAAAGATGGGTGGGGATGGTGAGCTGGAAGGAGGATGCAGAGATGCTTCAGCGTGAGTTGGACAAGTTGAGTGAGTGGGCAAATGTATGGCAGATGCAGTATAATTTGGATCAATGTGAGATTATCCACTTTTGTACCAAAAACAGGAGGCAGACTATTATCTGAATGACCATAAATTAGGAGAGGGAAACGTGCAACGAGACCTAGGTGTCCTCGTACACCAGTCGCTGAAGGTAAGCATGCAGGTGCAGCAGGCGGTAAAGAAGGCTAATGGTATGCTGGCCTTCATTGCGAGAGGATTCGAGTACAGAAGCAGGGATCAAAGAGAAAATGCTGGAAAATTTCAGCAGGTCTGGCAGCATCTGTAGGGAGAGAAAAGAGCGAATGTTTCGAGTCCAGGTGGCCCTTTGTCAAAGCTGGGATGACTTGGTGAGACCACATCTGGAATATTGTGTGAAGATTTTGTCTCCTTACCTGAGGAAGGATGTTCTTGCTCTGGAGGGAGGGCAGCAAAGGTTTTCCAGGCTGATTCCTGGGTTGGCAGGATTGATGTATGAGGAGCGATTGAGTCGGATGTGTTTGTATTCGCTGGAGTCCAGAAGAATGAGGGGGAATTTCATAGAAATCTATAAAATTCTAACCGGACTGGACAGGGCAGATGCAGGAAGGATGTTCCCGATGATGAGGATGTCCAGATCCAGGGGTCACAGTCTGAGGATACGGGATAGGCTATTTAGGACAGAGATGAGGAGAACGTCCTTCACCCAGAGAGGGGTCAGCCTGGGGAATTCGCTACCACAGAAAGCAGTTGAGGCCAAAACAGTGTGAGCGGGATTCTCTGACAAGTGACGGCAGAATCGCGAAAGGCGATTAGCTGGAGAATCGCCCGCGAGGCAAAGATCGTGGCCGATGCCGCATGCCCGACAGAATGCCATGTTCCGGCGCCTCCACGGTGGAGTCAATGTATTCCAGTCCGCATATATAGTAAACGGCGTTGGCATATCATTAGCGGGCCTGACCCAGTATTCCCCAGGGCTCCCACAACGCTCTGCCAGAAAGAGTTTCACTTGGGGTTTTAAAAATCAGGAAACAGGCACCAAGGTTGCTGAGGGAGGGAGAGGTGGTACTGAAAGTGTCCAACGTCGCTATCGAGTGCAGACAGTTGTGCCGCTGGCCGGGGGACCTCTGCCAGGGCCGGGGGGTATAGCTGGGGAGGGCGGCCAGGAGGTGGGCCATGGGGTCACTGTGACATTAGCACCATGGGTCGTATGTGTGTACCCCCAGGACATTCCCCCTAGATACCCTCCAGCCCCAGCTGACCCATCAACGGGATGGGTGCACTCCAGCACAACCAGTGCCATTTGTTGACTGGGATGAGTGTGTGTGGGAGTAGTGTGCTAATATGTGGCTGCAGCTTGTCAGTGTCTTGAGTGTCAATCCCGACCCCGTCTAATCCAACACCATTTTTCATTGGAATTGATCATGGCCTACATGGCGGCGGTGCTAGCCCATTAACCGTTGATGATCTGGCTCGGGACCGGCAGCAATATTGTGGTCGTGGAAGTCCACTGATTCAGTCTCAGCGTCAGCACTTAGTCTCTGAAACGGGGGATACTGCCCTCTTTGTTTTAAAGAAGCAGATAAATATAGCACTTGCGGTGAAGGGATGTTGGGGGGAAGGCGGGAATAGGCTATTAAGTTGGATGATCAGCCATGATCATAATGAATGGTGGAACAGGCTCGAAGCCCAAATGGCCTCTTCCTGCTCCTATTTTCTATGTTGTCTTATTTGAATTTCCATTGAATAAAAAGTAACATGGGACCAGGTGTAAAATTGACATTCCACCTAACCTCTGGGTTTTCTCGCTCAGTATAAATTAGCGTCTAAGGGTATATGGCGAGATTGTTCAGCAGTTTCAGTGCAGAGTGAACATGAGCAGGATTACATCACACACAATGATTTGCTTCACAGGAAATGTAATTTAGGATAAGACCGAGGAAGAGCTGGACTGAGCTTCTGTCGTACTTTGGATAAGCAATGCTGGGCATCACTGCACCTCGTTTAAAACTGCCACAGTTTGGCAAAATGTCTTCAAGAGTACCTCAGTTCAAGTCACCTGTTCAGTACTTACAAGCCACAGGTTCATACGTACCGGAGTAATTTGGCGGCCGTCGGGTCACCAGGTATGAGGCTGTTAAAAAGCAGAGGGGAAGTAGTCAGAAATGTCTTGGACAGCAAAAGCTCATTTATCTCATTGTTAAGATCTGCGCTGCATCTTAAATCAATGCTGTATGCAACTGCTTCATAATAAACTGTGCTTCAAAGTCATTATTCCTTATGAAATGTATTAACAGGCAGATATATAAATACAAGTTATTTATTTCTAAATTGTCCACTGTGTTCAGTTAGTAGAAAGTGGCAGTCAGCAGAAAGTGAGTTGCAGACCTATAGCAGGACTCAAGTACACAACCTGGCTGAGCAGCGAGTACCATCCATGGACTCCATGGTTCAAGGTGCAAACTAAACCCATCTGTTTGGTGAAAGACGTCGACCGTTCTCCTCATGCTGCTGATAACAGAGCCGTCAGGATGCTGAGTAACAGCAGGAGGCAGAATTCCTAAAATTCTTTGCTGGAAGGTCACCCTGAGAGCAAAAGGAAGCTATCTGGCGATAGGTCCTCAATCTCATTTGTTAACTCTATTTCCGTCTCTATAAATATTGTTCGAGCTGCTGAGTGTTTCTTGCATTTTATATGTTATTTCATATTCCCAGCAAAGTGGTCCATTACTTTTGTATTAACCTTACTTTAATTTTTTGATTTGAAGTTGTGAGTGCTGGTCTCTTCATGGAATTGTCTTTTTTCAGGAATTTCTATTTTTCAGTGCATATGCACATTAAGGGCTAAATAACATGGAATGAACTCTCTTAACATCCAGTCCCACTCAGCACTTGGCCACACAACAACTTTGGTCCAAACATTGGAAGAATAGCTTAAGTCAAGAGGTGATGAGAGAGTGACTGACCTTGACACCAAGGAGACATTTGACTGAGTTTGACATCAAGGAGCCCTAACAACTCTGAAATCTTGGAAATCAGGGGAATACTCTCCATTGGTTGTGGTCATTTCTAGCTGACAGGAAGATGGGTGTGATTATTGGAGGTTAATCATCTCAGTCCAAGAAAGCTCCTCAGGGTAGTGTCCTCGGCCTTGCCCCCCATTATAAGGTCACAAGAGCGAATGTTCACTGATGATTGCAGTATATTGAGCAGCATTCACTCCACAGATGCTTGGCCCATTTACACCAGGCCAGGACGATATTCAGGCATGGGTTGATAAGGCAATATGGGAAAATCTAACCACCTCCACTTGACTTTGGATGGCAGAATTGTCATATTAGGAGAGATTGGATTGACTCAGCCAGTATTCATTGCATTATAATGCTAAAGTGGGAGTTTTGTGACTGAGGGAAATTAAGGGTTAATGAAGGGTTAATTATAGAGTCATAAATGTATACAGAATGGAAACAGGCATTTAGGCCCAGCTTGTCCATGCCGCCCAGTTTCTATCACTAAGTTAATCCCACTTGCCCGCATTTAACCCATATCCCTCTATACCCAACCTGTCCATTTAACTGTCTAACTGTTTTTTAAAAGACAAAATCGTACCCCCCTCTACCACTGCCTCTGGTAGACCGTTCCAGGTGCTCACCACCCTCTGCGTGAAGAAATTTCCCCTGTGGTCTCTTTTGGATCTCTCCCCTCTCACCTTAAATCTATGCAGCAAGAAGCAATATAGGGTCAGCGAACATAGAATCTGTGTGGGTTGGGTTGAGGAATCACAAAGGAAAAAAATACCCTGATGGGAATTATGTACAGGCCCCCTAGCAGTAGTCAGAATATGGGGCAGAAAATTAGATAGAAAAGACATATAAGAAATGGACTATTACAATAGTCATGGAAGACTTAAATATTACATTCACCTCCCACCATCTGGCCTGGGCTTGCGCAATCCTATCAACCGTCCTGGCTTGAGACAATTCACACCTCTTTAACCTGGGGTTACCCCTATCTCCAGTTGCTTCATAGTAATGTGTTGCATCATTGACTTTGTCGATGTATGTGTTTCTGGAACCCACCTCTTCATTCACCTGAGGAAGGAGCAGCGCTCCGAAAGCTAGTGTTTGAAACAAACCTGTTGGACTTTAACCTGGTGTTGTAAGACTTCTTACTGTGCTCACCCCAGTCCAACGCCGGCATCTCCACATCATGGGGTATGAGGAGAGGGCGGGACTCTGGGTCAGCCATGATCATATTGAATGGCGAAGAATGACCAGCGCCGTGGGTTTCCCAACGGTGAGGGATGCATTCAATGGAATTCCCGTTGTCAATGGTGGGACCAGACAATTCTGCCACAGGCCTCTGCTGCCACGAAACACACAGCGAGGTGAGTGGACATTCCCGCCCATAAAGAGAAAAAAGGAACAGAAAGAAAAATAAGAAAACAATGGAAACATTCTCAATGTGATCCTCAGTAGAATTTACTACATACGAGAACAAGATTGAATCGTTTAACTTGGTTCCTGTCTGGTGTTAAGTAATGGGTTATGAGACATTCCAACTAGTTGTCTCATTTATGTTAAGTATCCAATAATTGACACTGATTATGTAAAGAGGCTTCAGGTGGCCTTTGTGTCAGGTGATGTGAAGATAGAGTTTTGTGCAGAATCTGTTAAAGTGAAATAAAGGTGTTTGTGAAAAGGAGAAGAACCGTTGACTCTTCATACAACAGCAGCTAAACGTCTAATAAATGTTAGCAGAGGACGATTGCTGTGAAACTGTGAAGGGTTGAAAGATACCTTTCCAGACCAAACCAAGGAGTGAGTAGGAAGAAGAAAAAAAAGAATATATGGCTGTACCTAGGATAAAGATGGCCGGATATGATTACCCCTCTTATTTTCTGAAAGGGGATCATATGACCAATGGAGAAGTGCAGTAGTTATGTTTTTTAAATAAATTTAGAGTACCCAATTAATTTTTTCCAATTAAGGGGCAATCTAGCCTGGCCAATCCACCTCGCCTGCACATCTTTGGGTTGTGGGGGCGACACACGGGGAGAGTGTGCAAACTCCACACGGACAGTGACCCAGAGCTGAGATTGAACCTGGGACCTCGGCGCCGTAAGGCAGCAGGGCTAACGCACTGCGCCACCGTGCTGCCCGAAGTGCAGTAGTTATGTGGACTAAGGTAACTGACTTGGGAAAGAGAAAACAAGGTATGGCATTGGCTCTTTCTCTACCTTATGACAGGAAAATCCGGGGCAACGTGTTTCCTGAACTGGAATTGGAAGAGTTAGACTCAGAAGAAGGTCTGGAGACTCTATTACGTTACATAGATAAGATTCATAAAAAGGATGATTTGTTAAGTGCGTATGAAGCATGGTCGGATTTTGATAGGTTCCGGAAAATAGAGGAATTCTCCATGGAAGACTATATAATGGAATTTGGCAGACTATATAAAAGGCTGCAGAAACACAACCAGGAATTTCCACAGTCTGTGTTGGCCTTTAAATTACTTGACTGTGCTAGAGTGAGCAACATGGATAGGCTCCTGGTTTTGACAGGAGTTCAGTTTGTGGATAAGGATACCTTATTCAATCAGGTGACAGAAGCTTTAAAAAAGTTTCTGGAGAAACATTCAATTCCGATGGCTCTGATGACCCAAATAGGTCAGTCTGCAATAAAGCAGAATATGGAAGATACACTACTAACAGGATGGCGAAATCGCACGGCTACAAACAGGTTCCAAGACTATAGAAGGAGATCGGGACCCGGAAATTATGAAGACAGAAACCCAGTTAGAACCTACAATAGGAAGATGAACCCCAGAAATGTACGGGGCATGATAAATCGATGTTTTCGATGTGACTCTCAATACCATTATGCTTTCAACTGTCCAACACTTTATAATAGTGTTTGAAGCGACACATGACACGGAAGAGTCAGAAGAGGAAAAAGACAGTGACCAGAAAGAAGGCATTGTCCTATTAACAAGCAGTTTTACGCCGGTAATGAGGGTGTTGGTCGCAGAATCCTTCAATTGTGCTGTATTGGACAGTAGCTGCACATCTACTGTGTGTGGAATTGACTGGTTAAAATGTTACCTGCACTCCTTGAATGCTGAAAATCGTAACAAGGTTAAGGAATTTGAAAGTTTCACAAGTTTCAGGTTTGGGGATGATAATACTCTGAAGTCGCTGAAAAGAGTGGCGATCCCTTGCAATATTGCCAGAGTGAATCATTTCATTAGCACGGATGTTTTATCAAGTGAGATACCTTTGCTTCTGAGCAGACCGTCGATGAAGAAAGCACACATGAAACTGGATAAGGAACAGGATAAGGCAACAGTTTTTGGAATGACGGTGGACTTACAATTTACACAGTCAGGACACTATTGTATTCCATTACTGACAAATAATATTTCAAGTAGAGTGGTTAAGGATGTGTTAATGGCAGTTGAAAATGGGACTTTAGCTGATAAAATCTTGTATTAAAACTGCATAGGCAATTTGCGCATCCGTCCCCTCGGAGGCTGAAAAATTTATTAAAGGATGAAGGGGTAAGGGATGAAGACTATACTAAACTGATAGAACAGGTTAGTGACCGCTATGAGGTTTGTAGGACGTACAGAAGGACACCAGCATGACCGATAGTAACCCTACCTTTGGCCAGGGATTTTAATGACATTGTGGCCATGGACCTTAAGATCTGGGATAAAGCCAATAATATATTTATTTTGCATTTTGTAGATTTAGCAACCAGATTTAGTCAATCAACGATTGTACAAAATAAAGAAATGAGAGTAATTCTGGATCAAATCATGGAAAAATGGACAGGGCCAGGAATGGGCCCACCGGCAAAATTCCTTCCGGACAATGGGGGAGAATTTGCTAATGATGAGTTTAGGGATATGTGTGAAAATGTGAATATCACAGTTATGAATATGGCTGCAGAAAGCCCATTTAGTAATGGTGTGGGTGAAAGAAATCATACAGCAATAGATGACATGCTCCGGAAAATTTTGGCAGATAGACCAAACTGCAAGCTAAATTCAGCTTTAGCATAGGCGGTACATGCAAAGAATTCATTGCAGATGGTTGGGTGCTGTAGTCCCTATCAATTAGTGTTTGGTAGAAATCCTAAATTTCCATCCATTTTAGATGACCAGCCTCCAGCTTGAGAAGGGACTACAATTAGCTCTGGTTTTGCTGAACACTTAAATGCATTAGATAGCAGTAGAAAAGCTTTTTTGGAAGCAGAAGTCTCTGAAAGAATTCGCAGGGCTTTAAGGCATAATGTACGGCCATCAGATACCATTTTTCAGCAAGGAGACATAGTGTACTATAAGAGAGACTACTTTAATGAATGGAAAGGCCCAGGGAAGATCATAGGCATAGATGGCAAAACAATTATTTTGCAATGGCAATCAAACTGTTGGGGTGCATTCATCAAGGATAATGGGTACAGATTACAAATTTTCAAATTTAAACAGAGCAGACAGGCATGAAGAGGAACGAGAGTCATCTGGTATGCATGTGTTACAGAACTATGAGGACCAGTTAACTGACATAGACAGGGTTTCTGTAGGGGAACGCAACATTTCTGATGAATTAGAACAGGACATTTTTCCGAAAGGACAACTGCCAAAAGTTGGTACAAAAGTGACATACTTGCCTGAAGGGTCTAGTCAATGGAAGGATGCAACTGTTATTAGTAGAGCAGGGAAGGCCACTGGAAAGTATAAACATTGGCTGAATGTACAGCATTCAGGGGAGGGAGTCAAGACAATGGATTGGGAACACAAAGTTCAAAAATGGAGGGCACAGAAATGCAGTGCCAGTTCAGATAGTACATCAGATCCACAGGTCCACAGGAAAAGGTCGAGAACTATTGAAAGGACATCCCACAGCAGAAGGGATAGATCAAGCAATAGCAGTACAGAACGAGATACCACGAGGGAGAGGTAATGTAGTTTGTCAACATTTCGGAACATGAGTAAGACTATGAATACTAATAGGAGTAGAAGCCCACATGCACATGAGATTTTGGTGGCTTCCAATAAATTAGATGAAAAAGTTATTAAAGATGCCAAACAGCAAGAACTGCATAGTTGGAGTGAATTTGGGGTACACACGGAAGTACCGGATCAAGGACAAAGAGCTCTATCCCACAGATGGATTTGCACGGAAAAGGTTCCTCCAGATGGAACTTATAAGGCAAAGGCCAGGCTTGTGGCAAGGGGATTTGAAGAAAACTTAGAAGATCAGGATTTAAGGGTAGATTCACCTAAGGCAGGAAAGGTTATTTTAAAGATCTTCTTGGCTCTATTAGCCACAAAGGCATGGGAATGCAAATCTATAGATATAAAAGCTGCCTTTTTGCAGGGGCATCAGCTTCAGAGAGACATTTTTCTCCCTCCTCCTAACGAGGCAGCTAACACAGAAGGGGTACTCTGGAAGTTGAACAAATGTGTATATGGATTAAATGATGCATTTAGAGTCTGGTACTTTTCGGTCAGGTCAGTTTTGTTAAAGTTAGGCTGTTGCCAGTTGAAAGCAGATCCGGCAATATTTTACTGGCACTATAAAGGAAATCTTTTTGGCATCTTTATGATGCATGTCGATGATTTTTTGTGGGGTGGGACTAGTGATTTTGAAGCTATTGTAATCTCTGGTTTGAGGAAAGAATTCAGGGTTGGAAGTCAGGCTTCCGGTGCATTTAAATATATTGGACTGGAAATTGGACAGACTAAGTTAGGGGCAACTTTACGTCAGCAATCGTATTTGGAAAGCATCAGCCCAATAGCAATTAGTCATGGCCGAGTTTCACAAAAAGACGCAATGGTTTAAAAGATGGAAAAAGAGCAACTGCGAAGTTTAATTGGACAACTGAATTGGTTAGGTAGACAGACTAGACCGGACGTGAGTTTTGATGTCTTAGAGTTGAGTATAAAAATGAATAATCCCAAAGCGGAAGACATAATAAGAGCAAATAAAATAATTTTCCTTTCGGGGAACAAAGCAGCCAAAGTGCTTTTGAACACTCTCCTTCTTTTCTTTGTTTCCCACACAAGGGGGCAACATTTTCCATTGTTCCCCGAAAGGAAAATTATTAAACCTCCTGCGCTTGAAACTCCATCACATAAATTTGCGTAGGACGCATCACTATAAACTATGAGTTTCAAGTGCCGAAGGTCACCTAAAACCGGGAACCTCAAAACACACTCCTGCATTTTTAGTTTGACCAATGCTTTATTTGCTCTTATTATGTCTTCCACTTCAGGATCATTCATTTTTGTACTCAACTCTAAGACATCAAAACTCACGTCCGGTCTAGTCTGTCTACCTAACCAATTCAGTTGTCCAATTAAACTTTGCAGTTGCTCTTTTTCCATCTTTTAAACCATTGCGTCTTTTTGTGAAACTCGGCCATGACTAATTGCTATTGGGCTGATGCTTTCCAAATATGATTGCTGACGTAAAGTTGCCCCTAACTTAGTCTGTCCAATTTCCAGTCCAATATATTTAACATCGTACATCTACTCTAAATCTTGCTCCTCTCACCTTAAACCTATGCCCCCTAGTAATTGACCCCTCTACCCGGGGAAAAGCCTCTGACTATCCACTCTGTCTATGCCCCTCATAATTTTGTAGACCTCTATCAGGGCGCCTGTTTCTGTGACTGTTTTTTTTCCTTCCAAAAAAAATGAAACAAAAATGAGAAGGGGGTAAATTGCGTGTTTGTTTATGAGTTTCTTGTAATTTTGTTTTCACCTAATTATTTTTTTTCTCCAAGGAAGGGGAGACTGTTAAGTAATGGGTTAAGAGACATTCCAATTAGTTGTCTCATTTATGTTAAGTATCCAATAATTGACACTGATATGTAAAGGGGTTTCAGGTGGCCTTTGTGTCAGGTGATGTGAAGATAGAGTTTTGTGCAGAGCCTGTTAAAGTGAAATAAAGGTGTTTGTGAAAAGAAGAAGAACCGTTGACTCTTCATACAACAGCAGCTAAACGTCTAACATCTGGGGCAGCCAGTAAAACACTGCCATGTGGTAAAATCTGTTATGTTCATTCTTTTTCAGTTCAGTTTTTACTTTTAGGATATATCTGTTTTGCAATTGTAGCCTGAGCATTCAGGTATCAGGGGCGGGATTCTCCGTCCCATCGAACCCGTTTTCTGGTGCGGGGCTCCCTCGATGGCAGCGGGATCCTCCATCCCGCCGGCCAACCAATGGGGTTTCCCATTGTGGGCACCCTTTCGCCGTCGGGAAATCCGCGGGTGTGAGTGCGCTGCCGGCGAAACGGAGGATCCCGTCGACAGAGAATCCAAACCCTGGCCTATCAGTCTGATCGTTAATAGTCACTGAGAGACTTTAGAGGGTAAATAAAACCTTACCCATGGGACAAGGCGTAAAATTGAAATTCTACCTGATCTCTCGGGTTTCTGATCGGTTAGCGTCTCGGAGTATGTGGCAAGATTGTTCGGCAATTAAGAGTTAACAGTAAAACCTCATGAACAGGATTACTTCGCACACAGTGTAATGTTTCGCTTCACAGGGATTGTAATTTAGGAAGAGCTGGAGTGAGCTTCAGTCATAACGTCGGACGCTGTGCATCACTGAGCCTCGTTTAAAAGTGCCTGCAGTTCGGCAAAATATTTTCTGGGGTACCTCAGTTTAAGTCTCCTGTTCAGTACTTACAAGACGAAGGTTGATTCCGCATGGGGCATGTTGCTGACTGTTGTCCTGGCATGCCTGTTATAAAGCAGAGTGGAAATTGTCAGTAAAGTCTTGGACAGCAAAAGAAATGCGAGAGATAAAGTAACAAAGTTCGAATGTAACAATGTTCAACTAATCATTATTCCCTGATTTAATTAATAAGGGGTTCTTGATTAATAAGGGAATCAGGGGTTATGGGGAGGAGGCAGGAGAATGGGGATGGGGAAAATATCAGCCATGAGTGAATGGCGGAGCAGACTCGATGGGCCGAGTGGCCTAATTCTGCTCCTATGCCTTATGGTTTTATGGTCTAAGTTGATTTTAATACCAGTACATGCATCTGATTATATATGACCATAAGACATAGGAGCAGAATTAGGCCATTCGACCCATCGATTCTGCTCCGCCATTCAATCATGGCAGATATGTTTCTCATCCCCATTCTCCTGCCTTCTCCCCATAACCCCTGATCCCCTCATTAATCAAGAACCTATCTATCTCTGTTTTAAAGACACTCAGTGATTTGGCCTCCAGTCTTCTGCGGCAAAGAGTTCCACAGATTCACCCCCCTCTGGCTGAAGAAATTCCTCCTCATCTTTGTTTTAAAGGATCGTCCCTTTAGTCTGAGATTGTGTCCTCTGGTTCTAGATTTATCTACAAGTGGAAACATCCTCTCCACGTCCACTCTACCCAGGCCTCACAGTATCCTGTAAGTTTTAATAAGATTCCCCCCTCATCCTTCTAAACTCCAACAAGTACAGATCCAGAGTCCTCGACCGTTCCTCATACGACGAGCTCTTCATTCCAGGGATCATTTTTGGGAACCTCCTCTGGACCCTTTCCAAGGCCAGCACATCCTTCCTTAGTACGGGTCACAGAACTGCTCACAATACTCCAAATGGGGTCTGACCAGAGACTTATACAGCCTCAGAAGTACATCCCTGGTCTTGTATTCACGTGGTAAAATCTATTATGTTCATTCTTTTTCAGTTTGATTTTAACTTTTAGAATATATCTGTTTTGTAATTGTAGCCTGAGCATTCTGGTACATGGTCTATCAGCCTGTTCCACCCTAGTCACTGAGAACCTTTAGAGGCTAATTGAAACCTTACCCATCTGTTGAGAAACTTGCAGGGTCAAAGTGGATAGTCAGAGGCCTTTTCCCAGGGTATTGGGGTCAATTACTAGGGGGCATAGGTTTAAGGTGCGAGGGGCAAGGTTTAGAGGAGATGTATGAGGCAAGTTTTAACACAGAGCGTAGTGGGTGCCTGGAACTCACTACCGGAGGAAGTGGTGGAAGCAGGGACGATAGTGACATTTAAGGGGCATCTTGACAAATACATGAATAGGATGGGAATAGAGGTATACGGACCCCGGAAGTGTAGAAGATTTTAGTTTAGACGGGCAGCATGTTCAGCACAGGCTTGGAGGGCCGAAGGGCCTGTTCCTGTGCTGTGCTTTTCTTTGTTCCAAGACAATGCTGGTTTTACTCTTGTCTGATCTTATTTTCCATTGAATAAAAAGTAATATGGCACTGGCTGTAAAATTGACATCCTACCTGGTCTGTCGGGGTTTTGCGCTTAGCATAAATTAGCGTCTAGGAGTATATGGCCAGATTGTTCAGCAATTTTGGTGCAGAGTTAACAGTAAAGCCTCATGAGCAGGATGACTTCACAGGCAAAATAATGTTTTGCTTCATAAGGAGTTGGACGGCACGGTAGCACAGTGGTTAGCACAGTTGCTTTACAGCTCCAGGGTCCGAGGTTCGATTCCCGGCTTGGGTCACTGTCTGAGGGGAGTCTGCATGTTCACCGCTTGGAGTGGTGGATTGGCCCTGCTAAATTGCTCTTAATGTCCAAAAAATTTAGATGGGATTGCTGGGATAGGGTGGAGGTTTGGGTTTAGGTGGGGTGCTCTGCCGGTGCAGACTTAATGGGCCGAATGGCCTCCTTCTGCACTGTAAATTCTATGAATGTTGAGCAAATACAGATTTTGCTACTCTGATTACTGATCGAGTTGTTGAATCTTTGAGCGTAATAACCTCAGGATAGTTAGAATAGTCGTTAATAATGACTAAATAATCATGTCCTTTGAAATAGAAGAGGTCCATTCTAACTGTCAACCATGGGTAAGTGACTACTTCATTTTCTTCAAAGCTTTCTTTACATTGTACGGATTGATGCAGCTGACAAATCCCGCATTCCTGTACATCATTGTCCACTTCCTTGTTAATCCCAGTACACAGGTTGTTTTGCTCGTCTGTGACATTTTTCAATTCCTTAGTGTCCTTCATGTATCTTTTCCAAGATATCCTTCCGTAGGCAGGAGGGAATAACTTTCTGTCTCCTTTAAGTCGGAATCTGTTGATCACAGTAAGTTCATCTTTGACACGACAAAAAGGTACAACAGCCATTGGGCCACCCTTCTCTGAGGCATTGGATTACCTTTTGGAGTGTCAAGTCCTTCTCTGTTTCTTCTTGTTTTAGACGTAGCTTGTTGTCAGACACTGGAAGCGTGTCTGCAAAAAATGTGCTTCCACAGTGTGTACTATTTCTGAAGCCGCGGTATCAACATTATTTGTAGCTCGTGATAACGTATGAGCAACAACTAATTCTTTTTCTGCCGAGTAGTAGACGAGTGTGAAATCGTACCTACATCGTAGCTTCATCATCATTCTCTGAATTCGTGGGGACATCTCGTTAAGGTTTTTCTTGATGATGTTGACCAAAGGTCTGTGATCAGTTACAAGTACAAAGTGTGGTAAACCATATACATAATCATGAAATTTGGTTATGCTGGTTAAAAGACCAAGGCATTCTTTTTCTATCTGCGCATACCGTTGCTCTGTAGGAGCCATCGAGCGAGATGCATACTCTACAGGTTTCCACAGAATATAGTCCTCTTTTTGAAGTAGGACTGCGCCTGTGCCCTGTTTGCTGGCATCGGTGGAGATTTTTATTTGCCTTATCGAGTGACAAAACACTAACACTGGAGCGGTGGTCCGAGGTGTTTTCGTGTCTTGCCACTCAGCTGCGTGTTCAGGTGTCAACATTCTTTCTGAGATTGCGCAGAACCATTGTTCTACTGGATGGGTTAGGAATAAATTTACCCACAAAGTTAACACCGAGCGTTCTCAGAATTGCTTTTTTGTCCGTTTTGGCATTTCACCCATGGCATTGATTTTGTCTTGATCCAATTGAACTCCTTCCTGCGATATGACATTGCCTAAATATTTTGATCTCTGTATCCCAAATCGACCTTTTTCATGATTTAGTTTCAATCCAGAGTGATGAACTCTGTCGAGCACTTTCTTGAGCCTGTCACAGTGTTCCTCTGGAGTATTAGACCAGATGATTACATCGTCAACGTATACTCTGACACCCGGCATCCCTTCAATGACGGTTTCCACCGCATGATGAAAAATTTCAGATGCAGATATGATCCCAAAAGGTAACCTATTGAAACAATATCTACTGAAAGGCGTGTTGAAGGTGCATAGCTTTCTGTTTTGACTGTCGAGCCTTGGTTGCCAAAATCCTTTAGAGGCATCTAATTTTGTGATGTACTTGGCATTAGCCATCTCTGATGTGATCTCTTCTCACTTGGGTGTGGGATAATGTTCCCTCTTAATATTCTTATTCAGATCTCTTGGATCTATGCATACTCATTGATCTCCATTAGGTTTGCGTACGGATATCATTGAACTGACCCAGTCTATTGGTTTAGTCACCTTGGAAATGATGTCTGACTGTTGCATTCGATCAAACTCAGTCTTGAGACGATCTCTCAATGGAGCTGGCACTCTTCTGGGCACATGTATTACAGGCTTGGCATCCTTTTTCAGTTGGATATTATATATAAATGGTAGGGTGCCCATTCCAGAAAATACATGGTCAACTTTACCACAAATTTGTTCAATTTCATCTTTAAGCGTGACATTTGAACTATGTTGCTTGTATCCTTTGAACCAAGTTGATTTTTGCTGCAAGCATCCACCCCAAGTAGTGATGATTTGTCATTTTCTCCTATTTTGAAGTCTAGTGGCTTGCTAATGTCACCATTCTGAACGATGAGACAGCAGGAACCTCTCGTGGCTATGGCATTGCCATTATAGTCAGTCAATCTACAAGTTGATTTATTTATCTGTGGTTTGCTGTACACTTGTCTGAGATTCTGTTCCATTATTAAATTTGCATGTGCACCTGTATCTAATTTAAATGGAACCTCAGACCCATTAATGTTGACTAGTACAGTCCACTCTTGAATAATTTTGGAGAGCTGATATATTGGATTGTTATCACAGTCCAGAGCATTAACCCTATTAATCGCACCACCCATGAGTATATCTTTAAGTGCATATTGGGAGGAATCATCATTATCAGGTAAGACTTTTTTTTCTTTTCCTTCTTTATACTCTGTATCTTCCTATAATTGTACGATCTTTTAAATTTATTCCTGTTGCGGCTATTGCGAAACGGCACTGTGCTGCAAAGTGATTGTATTTGTAACATTAATTGCCTTTTGCCGGACAGTTTTTGTTAACTGTGGGCGTGGCACGTGGTGTGCACATCATTACGCTCATGATGTCACTTTCAAAATGGCTGCCAGCCGTTGTGCGCAGTTTTCTATGCTGTGGCACAGCATTAATGGCGTCTGCCACGTTTCCCAACTTGGCGGCTTTCCCGTTTGCCCTGAACTCCACATATTCAAAGGTTACTTGTTCACTGGCTTCACACATATGAGTTGCTTCATCTAGTGGCAAAACCGGCCGTCTCAGCACTTTTTCTCGCAAACGTTCATCATTAATTACAAAGACAATTTGATCACGAAGCATTGAATCGGCAACGGAGGAGAAGTTACACAACTGCACTCTTAATTTTAGAGCAGTAATAAAAGAATCTGCCTACTCCCCTTTCAGCTGCAGCCTTTTTCTAAACATATAGCGCTCGTATGTCTCGTTCAGTTGCTTTTTGCAGTGAGCATCAAATTTTTCCACCACCATATTATACTTTTCTTTTATCTCAACTTCTGCAAATTCAAATGAGAGGAACAACTCTAATGCATGCGGTCCAGCCAAATTAAGAAGAAACACAATTTTTCTCTGTTCAGAAGCATTTTCTCGGGCGGAGGCAGATAAGAAAACTTCAAACTGGTGTTTGAAATAGTTTCAATTTTGACACAGTTTACCGGTCATCCTAAGTGTTCTGTTTTTTTCAGACCTTCCATCTTACGATGTGTTGTGCAGATTTTTCAATCGGTGTAGCGACGTGACTGTTTTTCTGAATTTTCTTAAAGCTATACTATCTAAACTATTTGCTTATGTTTTTAGAAATACACACCTGGTACCATGCGGTGTTCTTTGTGGTTCAGTTCCTAGGATGGTTGGTGTAGTGTTCACAAAGACCACAACAAGCTTTTGTATTAACCAAAGCTAAGGATTTATTGACACTACTTTATTGGATTTGACCTCTGACTTCAATATAATAAACAATTGACAATAAACATACAGGGCTGGATTCTGCGACATGAGAATCCAAGTGTTCAACCAAATCAGGGGCGGCGCTGCATTTGCGATGTTCCACCCCGTTCAAAACGATGTACTTGAAGAGTACGCCGCGCCACGTCTCGACGGACTCGGGATATTGTCAGTTGAGTGCGGTCTCACCCGTTGGGAACTCAGCGTAGCGGCTGCGGACTCAGTCGGGGGAAGGGTCGATCCACGGGCAGCGGGGTGCATTATTCGGGGCTGGGGGCACTGTGGGGGTGATCCGGGGCGCGCGAGCCAGCCGAGGGGGGGGGACTATTTTGTGGGCCGGGTCCGCAGGCTGCGTCCGCCATGAAGCACAGCACGGCCGCTACAGCCTGCCGCCGTGCGCATGCACGGCCACGGACCCGGCAATTCTCTGGAGCATATCGGCAGCTAAAGCTGGATGCTCTACGCTGCCGTCCTGCTAGCCCCTGCAAAACGGGGAATTGGTGGCCGTTTTGCACCAGTTTTCCTGGCTTAAAACGCCACTGTTCCCACTCCAGCTTGTAGATATAGCCCCAGAATTGGAGAATCCAGCCCGCAATCTACACTCCCCTATCATTAATCTCTACACTAATACAAGAACTATGATCTGCTCTCACTCACACTAGCTTTTCTACAGTTTTTCTCCTAGACTTCTCCTCAACACTCTCCCAGAAGGCTTAGCATCAATGCTTTATATAGTTCTACATCTGGCTCCCTCTAGTGCTTGATTCGGACACAACATTAACCCTTACAGTTCTGTACATTTCTCATAATGCCACAGTCTCCTGTTCAGTACTTACCAGCTGAAGCTTGACGCCGCAAGGGACAAGTTGCTGGCTGTTGACCCACCGAGTGTCCTAGTGAGGGTGTTATAAAGCAGAGAGGAAGTAGTCAGTGAAGTCTTGAACAGCAAAAGAAATCCGAGAGACAAAGTGACTGTGTGTTGCGAACAGTTTGAATGTAATAATGTTGAACTAACCATTATTCCCTGATTTAATAAGTAACAGTTGATTATATAATCTATGTTGCTACCTCATTCCAATAGAGGGAATGGTGTAATATTGGGGATTACCGTAATTTAGATGAGATGTTGAAACGGCTACAAAGTTCAGATGAATATTAAAGGTCCCACAGTTTTATGAGTTGATTTTCTGATCAACCAACTCTACCAGAAATTGATTAACTGCTCCTTTGTCTTGTTATAAGATCTGTGGGCTGGATTCTCCGTCCCTGAGAGCAAGTGTTGACGCAGGGGTAGGATTCATCGAGTTCCAAGACAGCAAAACTGGCGCCGTACCTGGACTGATTCAGCTGCTGTTAAGGGGTTGGCACCGGTGCCACGTGGAACACAATCAATCCCAATGAGGAATGGTGCGGGATTTGCCGGTTTTGTGGTTGACAGCAGGCTGACCAGCTGCAGCCACACATCCCCACACTCTCCACCCCAGCCAACAAGATGGCTCCATACTTCAACTATGCCGGGTTGGAGACTCTCCTGGAAGCCGTGGAGGAGAGGCGATAACCCGGCCCTGGAAGGAGGCTGCCAGCCGCTGCCATTTGCCGTGCATGGGCGCAGGTGGCAGAGGCCTCCAGACCGGCCAGCAGTGCCGGAAAAAACGGCACAAATTCCTCAGGACGGCCAGGGTGAGTAGACAGAACTGTGCCCCTGGCACCAACCCCGTCCCACGCACCCGTAACCCTACCTCCCCCCAACCTGGGCCGAACCCTCACCCTGCACCACATGATACCAGCCACCATGGCTGGGTGCCCTGGCCACTGAGGCCACCAGTTACCCACCCCCTGGGCTGCATGTGTCGGGTTGTCGAACAGTGTCATTTTCTGTTTCCCACTGCCCCAGGAGAAGGCCGTGCACAACCGCCAGGGGCAGGAGAAGACTGGAGGGGAAGCGCTGGACTTGCGACCCCTCACTGTGGCAGAGCAGAGGGCCCTGGATGAGGTTGGTGGCCCGGAGGAAAGGGAGGTCGCCGGGATGGAGTTTAGCCACGGGCGAGGAAGTGAGAACCCGCTGAGCTGCGATTCCCTGTGACTGATGTGTCGCCCCACCCCAACCCCACACCACTCTCCCCCTACCTACATCACCCCCATCCACATGCACTCCCCGCCCCCGATCTAACATGCACATTGTCTTGTGTCTTGCAGGACCTGCTGGAGATGGGGTGAGTCCATCTGGTCTCCCCCGCCCCAGCCAGTGCGACAGCCGGAGACCCCCCACTATCCGGGCAGCGATGAGAGCAGCTCGGACACCAGCCTTAAACCCGAGACGAAGGATATCCCGGAGCTCGAGTCTGAGGACGACACTGACTTCCCGTCACAGCGTCTCCAACACCCTCCACCACCCAGAGACACTTACCTTGGTTGGATATTTGAGTGAGGAGGCTCCTGGGACATTATCTAGTGCGCACCACACAGCTAACCCGGTATATTGGGTGGAGGGAGTGATGCTCGATCAATAACTCCAGAAGTGAGATTGGAGACAATTGAAGGCTTTAATACACTAGATGTTTCCCCCAGCAGCGCAGGTACAGAAGGCAGCTGCTGGGGCGACATGGGCTCTTAAACTCCGCCTTACTGGGCGGAACCAGCAGGCAGGCTGAACTAATGAAAACAGTACCTTCTACACCAATGGTCTTACAGCATTACAGTGTACCGTAATACCTCTAATACCGACTACCACATTCACCCCCTGTTTAAAAAAAAGAGTCCGGCGGGGGTGGTGGCCTCACATTACACAGTGGTAGAGGTTAAGGTTATGGAGGTACCTGGTATACATCAGTACAGTGGTTTTGCCTCATTACATCGCAACTATTTACAAAATTTATTTCCAGTTCAGAATGAAGGAACTAGTCGATCGAGGGCCCTGGTCGTCCTCTGCAATCGTCGTAGCTTCAGTGGTGACGCAGGCTCTAGCTCGGGCATCTATGGCTTCGGCTTCTTCGGCAGCTTCATCACCCCTAGACTGGACCGGTGGGAGTACCGATCCACCTGGGAATGGGGCGGCTGTGAGGTGCGCCTGTGGGATTGGGGGTGTGTGTGGGGATCCAGCAGGCGGCAGGTCCCGTAGGGAGACCGTATCCTGCCGGCCGTCGGGGTATGCCACGTAGGCGTACTGAGGGTTAGTGTGGAGGAGCTGGACCCTCTCGACCAATGGGTCCGATTTATGTGTCCGCACGTGTTTGCGGAGCAGGATGGGTCCAGGAGCTGCCAGCCAGGTTGGGAGTGAGATCCCGGAGGAGGACTTCCTAGGGAAACCAAGGAGACATTCGTGAGGTGTTTGGTTGGTCGTGGTACACAGCAGTGACCGGATGGAGTGGAGGGCATCCGGGAGGACCTCCTGCCAGCAGGAGACTGGGAGATTCCTGGACCATAGGGCCAGTAGGACAGTCTTCCAGACCGTTCCGTTCTCCCTCTCTACCTATCCGTTTCCCCAGGGGTTGTAACTGGTCATCCTGCTCGAGGCAATGCTCTTGCTGAACATGAATTGACGCAGTTCGTCGCTCATAAAGGAGGACCCCCTATCGCTGTGTATGTAGGCGGGGAAACCGAACAGCGTAAAGATACTGTGGAGGGCTTTAATGACGGTGGCTGCGGTCATGTCGGGGCAGGGAATGGCAAATGGGAACCGGGAGTACTCGTCAATCACGATCAGGAAGTAAGTGTTGCGGTCGGTGGAGGGGAGGGGCCCTTTGAAGTCCATGCTGAGGCGCTCAAAGGGACGGGAAGCCTTTATCAGGTGCGCTTTCTCTGGCCGGTAGAAGTGCGGCGTGCACTCCGTGCAGATTTGGCAGGTCCTGGTGGCTGTCCTGCCCTCCTCAATGAGGTGGCAGAGGTCCTCGTGGAGGGCTCGGAGGCGGTCCACTTGTGCGTTGGCACATGTGCCGCGGGATAGGGCATCAGGAGACTCGTTTAGCTTTCCGGGACGATACAAGATCTCATAGTTGTAGGTGGAGAGTTGAATCCTCCACCATAAGATCTTGTCATTCTTTATCTTGCCCCGCTGTGCATTATCGAACATGAAAGCCACCGACCGTTGGTCAGTGAGGAGAGTGAATCTCCTGCCGGCCAGGTAATGCCTCTAATGCCGCACAGCTTCTAATATGGCCTGGGCCTCCTTTTCAACTGAGGAATGGCGGATTTCTGAAGCATGGAGGGTGCGTGAGAAGAAGGCCACGGGTCTGCCCGCTTGGTTGAGGGTGGCCACCAACGTCGGACGTGTCGCTCTTGACTTGGAAGGGGAGGGACTCATCGATGGCGCGCATCATGGCCTTTGCGATGTCCGCTTTGATGCGGCTGAAGGCCTGGCAGGCTTCTGTCGACAGGGGAAAACCGTGGATTGGATCAGCGGGCAGGTCTTGTCCGCATAGTTGGGGACCCACTGGGCATAATAAGAGAAAAATCCCAGGCAGCGTTTCAGGGCCTTGGAGCAGTGAGGGAGGGGAACTCCATGAGGCGGTGCATGCGTTCAGGGTCTGAGCCTATAACTCCATCATGCACTACGTAGCCGAGGATGGCTAGACGGTCGGTGCTGAACACTCATTTATCCTTGTTGTATATGAGATTAAGGATTTTTGCGGTATGGAGGAATTTTCGGAGGTTGGTGTCGTGGTGCTGCTGGTCGTGGCCGCAGATGGTGACATTATCGAGGTATAGGAACATGGCCCGCAAACCGTACCGGTCAACCACTCGGTCCATCTTTCGTTGGATGACCGAGACCCCGTCAGTGACACCAAAGGGAACACTTAGGAAGTGGTGGAGCCGCCCATCTGCTTCGAAAGCAGTGTATTTGCGGTCACTAATGCGGATGGGGAGCTGGTGGTAGGCAGACTTGAGATACACCGTGGAAAAGACCTCGTATTGTGTGATCCTGTTGACCAGATCGGATATGTGGGGGAGAGGGTACGCGTCAAGCTGCGTATACCTGTTGATGGTCTGGCTATAATCGAAGACCATCCTATGCTTCTCCCCGGTCTTTACTACTTGAGCTCTCCAGGGACTGTTGCTAACTCAGTAATCGCTGGACCTCCGACCTAATAAAGGTCCGGTCCTGGGCACTGTACCGTCTGCTCCTGGTGGCGACTGGTTTGCAATCCGGGGTGAGGTTCGCAAACAGGGAAGGCGGATTGACCTTGAGGGTCGCGAGGCTGCAGACAGTGAGGGGGGTATAGGGCCGCCGAATTTAAAGGTTAAGCTTTGGAGGTTGCATTGAAAATCTAACCCTAGGAGTGTGGCCGCGCAGAGGTGGGGAAGGACGTAGAGCCGGTAATTTTTAAACTCCCTTCCCTGGACCGTGAGGTTCGCTACGCAGAACCCCTTGATCTCCACTGAATGAGACCCGGAGGCCAGGGAGATTTTTTGGTCAACTGGGTGGACGGGGAGAGAACCACGCCTTACCGTGTTGGGGTGTATATGAAGCTCTCCGTGCTCCCAGAGTCGATCAGACAGGATGTTTCATGCCCATTGATGAGCGCAGTCGAGAGTGTTCGGGGCCGAGACTGGTCCAGGGTCACCGAGGTTAGTCGTGGCAGATGTTAGCTGTTCTCCTCGGGCAGTGTGTGGTCATCCGAGTCGGGATCCTGAGAGTCCAGCCAAGATGGCGGCCCCACTGGTCGCACATGGCTGAGGGTGCACAAGATGGCGGCGCCCATCCATCACACGTGGTGTCTGAGAGACAAGATGGCGGCGCCCGGAGGCCACACGTGGCCCTGGAGGCGGAATTTTGGCGGCGCTCGCTGGCCGCACGTGGCCCGTGGAGAGGGTTGTGGTGGCGGTCCCGATTCGCCTCCGGAGACCGCAGCGACCGCCCGGGCCTGGCATACCGTCACAAAGTGGCCCTTTTTTGCCGCATCCTTTGCAGAGGGATGCGCGGGCCGGACAGCGCTGTCGGGGGTGCCTGGCCTGTCCGCAAAAATAGCAGCGGGACCCCCTGGATTGCCTGACAGTCTCACAGCACAGGCTTTTGGGGGCTGGGGGATGCATCGGAGTCGGTAGCGAGGGGGTCCCACGCTGCCCAAGGGGCTGCCGCGCGGTCGGGGACGAAAGCGAGGGTGTTTTGGGAGGCCACATCCAGGGAGCTAGCAAGGGCCCGTGTCTCCTTGAGGCCTAGTGTCTCTTTCTCCAGCAATCGCTGGCGGATTTGGGAGGACAGCATACCTTCAACAAATGTGGCCCGGATCAAAAGTTCTGTGTGGTCGCTGGCCGAAATTTGCGGGCAGTTACAGTTCCTCCCCAACACCAGGAGCGCACGGTAGAACTCCTCCAGCGATTTCCCCAGGGATTTGTCGCCTCGTTGCGAGTAGATGTCGGGTGTAGACCTGGTTTACAGGGCGAATGTAGTGTCCTTTCAGCAGATTCATTGCGGCCTCAAAATCGTCCGCGTCCTCGATGAGAGTGTAGATCTCTGGGCTCACCCTCGAGTGCAGAACTTGCATTTTCCGGTCCTCCGTGGGTGTAATTGCGGCCGTCCTGAGATATCCATTGAAACACGCCAGCCAGTGCTTGAAGGTTGCCGCTGAGTTTGCCGCGTGGGGGCTGAGTTGCAGACACTCCAGCTTGATTCGGAGCTCCATTCTTTAAAATCTAGTGCAATAAATTGATGCTCGATCAATAACTCCTAGAAGCGAGATTGGAGACAATTGAAGGCTTTATTACACTAGATGTTTCCCCTAGCAGCGCAGGTACAGAAGGCAGCTGCTGGGGTGACACGGGCTCTTATACTCCACCTTACTGGGCGGAACCAGCAGGCAGGCTTAACCAATGATCCTACAGCATTACAGTGTACCGTAATACCTCTAATACCGACTACCACAGGGAGGAACACCCGAGGGGGCGGACAGTCGGAGGACAGGTCGACCTCTGGGACCAGCTGCCATCCAAATGGGTTTCGGGTTTCTGGAACGGACCGTCCCCATCAATCACGGAGATGCAGTTGCAGAGCCAGGGACTACATGAGTGGTTGTCGGCGAGCATCCAGCACCTGTAGGTGCAGTTGGAGGAGTCCAACCACGTGCAGCAGCAGAAGGTGGTGCTCCAGTGCGTGCCATCCAGGCCAACGGGAGTGACGGTATTGGCTATGGATCAGCATGTCCAAGGCCGGGGGCATTCTGTGCAGGTGCTGGCTGAGGCCCAGGGCAGGATTACCTCCTCACTAGCAACCATGTGTGAGAACCACCTGGAAATTTCAGCGGTGCTCCTGCGTGTGGCCCTGTCACAGCAGGCCATGGCCGGGAACATCGGCAGCACTGACCAGGTGCTGGCCGACGTGACACAAACCCAGAAGGTGGTGACACAGTCAGTGAGTGATGTAGTGCAGTCCCAGACAGAGATGGTCCACTCCATGGTCGCAAGCATGCAGACCCGGTTCGGGAGGGGGTGGAAAGGGGGGAATAATATGTGGCAGATATGTATCGCGGGGGTGGGTAGGAGGGGGGGGTGAGGGTGGGATGCAGTATCCGTACCCCTGGCCAGGGTCTCAATTCACCTCTTTTTTTTCCCCCCGTCCCCCAATGAACCTGGAGGTGACCTGTGCACGTTGCCCCTGGTGCACTCATCATGCAGCCTCCTGTTGTGCCTGCGCCCCATGTCCTGCCCATCCTCCCCCTCCCCAGGTGTTCATAGGATGGCCTGCACTCCACCAATCACCCCCTGGACCCGGCAATGGTGGCGAATCCCGATGACCAGGCATCCTGATAGGCCCGGGCCCATTAAAATGCATGTTTTGAGCTGCCTGGGCACATCGGGTCTCTGGGATGGCACGGGTGCACCTGTGCACCGAAGTCTGAGATCCCGCATAGGTCGCCACTCGGCGACTGGGAGGACCCCATGGCATACCCACTGGGAGTAGGTGTCCTCTCCCATACCCCTGCGCTGCCAGGTGTGCCGTGATCTGGCAGATATAACTCACTGTCTCCCTGCTCAGCCGGAGTCTTCGACGGTATGCCCGGTCCGGCAGGTCCTCAAATGGCAGGCGCTGCCAGTACACACAAGGTCTTTTGCGGCGCCTCCTTGTCACCTCCTCCTCGGCCAGTTGGGTGCCTGGCGCTCCATCCTGGGTGGCTGCTTCCTGTTCTGCTGCTCCACGCTCCTCTGCTGCAGATTCCTCTTCCTCGAGCAGTGCCAGGTCGTACAGCCACAGGACATCCCCCAGAGCTGCGGTGACGAGCAGGAAGGCCACCATTGTCAGTTGAGTTCCAATATTAATTGTTTGCAGAGGGTGAAAGGCCTCCTGGTGCATACGTGCCATGCCCAACCAGGTCCAATGGGATACATGGTGGCTTTGGTTGGCACTGCAGGCTCCGTCTCTGCCTTCCCCCATTGCCTTATCTCTGCATCCCTGGCCCCTTCGGTGTCCGGCATCGTGGAGGCCTCTGGCTCTGGCACTGGCACTGCCCTTGCCAGTGGTACACTCCATGGCCCCTGCCCACCATCCCCAGGGGCTACAGTGAGTGTTGCCCTGGGTGTGCCGCCTAATGGAGGTGGGGGGGAGGATGGCAGAAGGTGGGGTGCGGGATTGTGGGGGTGGGAGCGCACCCACAACACCGATCTTTGCCAGGGGCCAAGGTGGGTGGACAGTGGGGTGCACAGCAAGATGGCTGCCTTGCAGGCCATGGCAATGGGGGTCCGTGCCTGGACACTGCGCCAATCCCGTGGGGGTGGCACCCTGCCCACATGGCCTGTTCCCCCCCTCACCCCAGTCAGCCCGGCCACTGTCCGGCCCAGCAACCAACAGACATGTCTCTCTACGTCCTACCTTCTCTCAGCCATGACGGCGGTTTCATGGGGCTGGATTCTCCGCCCCCGGCGCCGAAAGGGCGATGGGGCGGAGATTGTGTTTTGGCATTGAAATTCTCCGCCCCCCCAAAATACCGCCTCAGACCATTGCCTGAGGCTGTAAAGTAAAATGGGAACGATGTCATTTGAAACATGAAGGTCTGACAAAACCCAAAGGAATATGAGAAAAAGCAAGCAAAAATTCCACAAAGGGCTAACAGCATTCAGAAAAGAGGGTTTGAAGTGCAGACAGCCTTTAGCAGCTCGAGACAGCTTGTGCTGTAATCTGATCCTGTTCTTTCAAGTTAAAGAAATACTAGTGAATTAAGTTTTTAGTTACATCGAGGAAACAATATTTCACACTTTCATAGAAGTTAATTATTTTAGCAAGCAGTTGAACCTTAAGTGAATGACGTGAAATAATGTGCATTTGTGAATAATAGAAACTTCATGTCATCAGTTAAAAGTGGAAATCTGAAGATAACAGTTGAGTATACTGAGGCATAAATTAGCACCAAGCAGGAATCAGTTTAAACATGACGAGAACCGGATGTATCACTCCTCTAAGATTTGACAAGCATCAAAGCATTTTTATTAATGCTTATCATTGAAAGATCCTCTTGTTAGACATGATGGAAACGAGATTAATAAAATGGACAAACAAAGTTAAATAAGTGAGCAGAAGATATTACTTGAAGATAATGGCATGTAACCAGCACGGCTGTTAGAAGGGTAAGAAATATCCTGAATCGCTAGCAGCCAAACACTTCCAGCTCTGAGCTGCTTCTGTAGATGGGAATGACTGAATGCAGGAGCCGAACAGGGGATCGAAGTTACTGAGAACACCCGCAGATAAGGAGAGAGATTGTCAAGGGGGCCACGAAGGTCCGATCAACCGGAACGGAATTCCTGAAGCAAGATCTTTTTTACTTGTTGTAAAGACAATGTTATCTTTTGACGTGAAATAAAGTAATTTAAAAACCCACTTTAACCTGAAATAGTGCTTGTTACAAAAATAGTGATCTAAGTCTACTATACTTTCTCAGCAAGGCAGGACTCCGGATCAAAGCTACTGAGCGGTAAGTAGATAAAACCTTCTTTGAAGATATAGGTTATACCGGGAATAACTTGAAACATTAGTTTGACACGAATTGCACCTACTTAAGTCTGCAAAGGAGTCAAGGAATGAAAATCATGGTGCACCATTTGGAACATCTTTTTTGACCCTTTTTGGTTTAGGGGGAGATTTCTAAGAATAGTGTTGATTTAACTTCATGGCGCCCAATGTGAGGGGCTAGAATATAAGACGTTTTGAAGCCTGCCCGCGATGCTCCTTGCCGACCGGCCAAATTCCCGACAGTGTGAGTCTCGTTCTGGGGGCCGTATCGGCAGGTAGAGCTGCGAGCACTACGACTGCTCCGTTAGCCCCCAGCAAAACGCCGAATCAGTGGCCTTTTGACGCCAGTTTACCTGGCGTAAAAGACCACAGTTTTCCTAATGGCATGGGGACTTAGTCTCAAAAACGGAGAATCCAGCCCATGATATTTAAAAGCACAAGTGAACTGCGCCGTCGGGAACTCAACTCAGCCCATCGGATACGGATGTTAGACGTTTAGCTGCTGTTGTATTAAGAGTCAAAGGTTCTGCTCCTTTTCTCAAACACCTTTATTTCAGTTTAACAGATTCTGCACAAAACTCTCTTATCACATCACCTGACACAAAGGCCACCCGAAGCCCCTTTACAAATCAGTGTCAATTATTTGTTACTTAACATAAATGAGACAACTAATTGGAATGTCTCTTAACCCATTACTGAACAGTCTCCTCTTCCTTGGAGAAAAAAAATTATTAGGTGAAAACAAGAAACTCATAAAACACACACACAAGTCCCCTCTTTTTTTCCTTTTTTTTTGAAGAAAAAAACAGTCACAGAAAAAGGCGCCCTTCATTAACAATATACAAAAGTTTCTGTGAACTAGCCCCTCTTTTTGTAAAACTGTCTGACAATTGATAGCTACTGTCAATCCATTTAATTTATGCTAACTCCCCTCTGTCCAACATCTGCTTCAAACGTGCGATGCCTATCCTTAGCCATTTTTCATTGACACTTTTTGTAGAGTGCAAATTTTCCCACAGGGATTTACTGTCAATGTGACATTCTATAGGTATATTACCCAAATCCCCTAATCCCCAAACTTCTGTCAATATCTGAGCTGTATAAAAGGCCATATCCACCACATCTCCAAGGCTTAACGTCTCAGCAGCCAAAGTTCTTTTGACCACTCTCCTTATTTTCTTTGTTTCCCACACAAGAGGGCAACATTTAGCATTGTTTGCCAAAAGGAAAATTATAAAACCTCCTGCGTTTGAAACCCCATCACATAAATTTGCACAGCAACCATCCGCTGCTACCATTTGTTAGACGTTTAGCTGCTGTTGTATGAAGAGTCAACGGTTCTTCTTCTTTTCACAAACACCTTTATTTCACTTTAACAGGCTCTGCACAAAACTCTATCTTCACATCACCTGACACAAAGGCCACCTGAAACCCCTTTACATATCAGTGTCAATTATTGGATACTTAACATAAATGAGACAACTAATTGGAATGTCTCTTAACCCATTACTTAACAGTCTCCCCTTCCTTGGAGAAAAAAAAATAATTCGGTGAAAACAAAATTACAAGAAACTCAAAGACACACACACAGCGGCGAATCGCAGAATCCCCGGAGAATAATGGGTCAGGCCGACTAATGGGACGAAATTCTCCGTTATCGGCGGAAAGTCCGCCGATCGGCGCAAAAAACGGCGCAAATCCGACTTGCGTCACGTCGGAAAAATGGGTCGATAGTCTCCGGCCCGAAATGGGCTAGCAGCGATGTAACGGGATCCGCGCTTGCGCAGTGGTTCACGCCGTGAAGCGTCATACGCGCCGCACGGCGTGACGGTTCATAAGGTCGTGCTGCTCCCCCCCACCCGACTGGAACACCCGACCACAACACCCGACTGGATGGCTGGCCGCCGCTCAGCCCCGAGGTTCGAGTCACGCGATGTGGAGGCGCTCCTGGACGCGGTGGAGCAGAGGAGGGACGCCCTGTATCCCGGGCACGGCCGCAGAGTTGCCCCACGCCACAGCCGGCGTCTGTGGAGGGAAGTGGCAGAGGCTGTCACCGCTGTGGCCCTGACACCGCGGACAGGCACCCAGTGCCACAAGAAGGTGGGTCAGAGCAGGCAGGGTGAGCCTCCCCATATCCCCCCTCCCCCATATCCCCCTCCCCCATATCCTCCCTCCCCCATATCCCCCCTCCCCCATATCCCCCCCTCCCCCATATCCCCCATATCCCCAAGTGAATCCAGCCCTAACCTTAACCTCTGCAAAGCACACGCAACCGATGGCGTGCATTCATATACCTGCCTAACAGTGTTGCCTTTTACCCCTGCCAGCCCCCACCCCCCCCCCCCCCCCAGGAGAAGCGCGCACACAACAATAGGGAGCATGTGAGGACTGGAGGAGGGCCCGCTGATGAGAGGCCACTGACCGAACACCAGGAAAGGGCCCTGGAACTGGCTGGCGGACCTGAGGACCGGGAGGTTGCTGATGCAGAGGTCGGGGACCCACCAGCAAGTGAGCCACCGACAGCCCGTCCCCATATCCCCCCTCCCCTATATCCCCCTCCCCCATATCACCTGATCACTGCCTGATGTCTAACCATGCATGCTTCATTGTGTATCGCAGGACCAAACGTCCAGGCACCCATCCCCGCAGATGCACACCGCCCGCAGGATGCCCCTCGGAGACCACGGGAGACGGAGAGACCAGCACCCTCCAGCATGCGACGCCCGCAGGATGCCCCTCGGAGACTACGGGAGACGGAGAGACCCGCACCCTCCAGCTTGCGACGCCCGCAGGATGCCCCTCGGAGACCACGGGAGACGGAGAGACCCACACCCTCCAGCATGCGACGCCCGCAGGATGCCCCTCGCACACCACGGGAGACGGAGAGACCTGGAGCAACAGGGAGACGACACCCCCGTCACGTGCGGGAGCGATCACCCAGCGACGAGGGGGGCAGCCACAGGCCCCCGTCACATCCGAGCCAGGACACCACTACCCAGGACACCACTACCCGGGACACCACTACCCGGGACACCACTACCCGGGACACCACTACCCAGGACACCACTACCCGGGACAGCAGTACCCGGGACAGGACTACCCAGGAAGACGAAATACCGGACAGTGACTCAGAGTGGATGGGTGGAGACGGACCCCCACCCCAAAGTGCCATGGACTCAGAGTGGGACGAAGAGAACGACACAACGCCACTGCTGTCACCAACACCCTCCACCATCGCAGAAACACTCACCTCGGTTGGGCACTTTAGTGATGAGGCGTCTGGTACACTCACTGGTGCGCAGAACACAGCCGTCCCGGTACAGCAGGTGGAGGTAGGAGCAGCAGAGGGGCCGGGCAGTCGGAGGGCAGCCCAGCCCAAGCGAACATCTGCCGCCCAGATGGATCCCGGGTTCCTGGAGTTACCACACCCACACATAGATCCGATGCAACCACCGGAGACGAGCGAAGAGGGTGGCTTGCGGCGGCTGCGGTCGCAGGTGGAGGAGTCCACCCGCGTCCAGGAGCTGGGAGTGGTGCCGGACATGCGTGCCACCCAGGCCGACACCGCACGGGTGGCGTCCGCGGTGGAGGCAATGGGTGCCACGGTGTCAGACATGGGGAATGGTTTGCGAGGCCTGGGGCTTTCCGTGCAGGCGGCGTCTGTGGCCCAGGAAATGGCTGCCCTCTCACAGGAGGCCATGAGCCAGTGCCAGCGCCAGATGGCAGAGGCGCTCAACGCCATAGCCCAGTCTCAGCAGGCCATGGCCCAGTCTCAGCAGGCTATGGCCCAGTCTCTGCAGGCCATGGCCCAGTCTCTGCAGGCCATGGCCCAGTCTCTGCAGGCCATCGCTGAGGGCATCGGCGCCAGTGGCCATGTGCGAGCCGGCGTCGCACTGTCACAGACACGGTTTGCCAACCCCCTGGGCTCCATGGCTGCAAACCTGCAGACCCCTGTCGATACCAGCACGGGCCTCCAGGGCTGGCAGCGCCAGATGTCGGGGGGGCGTCGGATGGCCAGTCCATTCGCATCCCCCACCCATGTAGAGGCCTGGGGGCCATCGGGCACCCCGAGGGAGGAGGAGGTGGTGTGACCGTCCCGTCTCCCTCTGTAGGGGAGGTCCCGGTACACCGCGACACCTCGGACTCCCCCCCCCCCCCCCCCCCCCTTCCGTCCCAGGTGCATCGGGTGGGCAATGGGCAGGACAGGCTGGCAGCTCGCCATCCCAGTCGCCCGGGCCGCAGCCTGGCCCATCTAGGCCAGGACGCCCCAGGAAACGGCCGCCAAAGGGATCCAGTGTCAGAGGGCAGGAATCACAGGAGTCCACCTCCAGTTCTGCTGTACCGTCTGGGGAACCACGTAGACGTAGTCAAAGGGCCCGTAAGGCCAAACAATTAGACACTGAGTAAGTTGGCACGGTTGCAGGGCACAGATGAGTTTTAGGGGCTAGGGCACGTGCATGAACTCCTTTGGTTATTAAAGTCAATGTTACACCTACAGAAGCTGCCTTTGTGCTCTGTCCAAAGTGTGCGGGGGTGTCATGTTCGTTGAGCGCAAGTGTGTGTGTGTGAGGGGTGGTCTTACCTCAGCCCCAGGTGAGTCTGCCCCCTTCCCCCTGGGCCGCCATCAACATCCCCCCCGGGCAGAGGACGGGACCGTGCGCTGCAGTGTCACAGCCGCATGCAGGGATGGTCCGGGTGGATGGTGGTACTGTGGCCATGGGTCAGACATAGTCCAACGATGTAGAGCCAGGAGCTCACCGCAGGGCGGGTTGTCATCATCCTCCATGGCCTGCGATAGACACGCGTCCACCTGCAACTGTGTGAGCCCGGCCCGTTGTGCCGCAGGTGGATCGGCAATGGGGGGGGGGGGGGGGGGTTGGGGAGGGGGGTGAGGGTGTTGGGTGGGTGGATGGGTGGGGGGGGTGGGTGGTCGGCTGTTGCCATGGCGTGCGGTCTGTGGCCATACTACCCGATTCCCACGCCCATCCAGTCAGTGAAGCGGGCGTCTATCAGTCTGTCCCGTGCCCGTTGGGCCAGCCGGTAACGGTGGACAGCCACCCGCCTGTGTCTACCCCGTCTGCCCTGACCATTACCCCCATCCCCCTCATCTGGGAGGACTGCGCCTCTTCCTGCTGCTCCTCCACTCCGCCCTCCTCTGCCTGCGGCACATCGCCCCTCTGCTGGGCTATGTTGTGCAGGACGCAGCACACCACAATGATGCGGCCGACCCTATCTGACCGATACTGGAGGGCGCCCCCAGAGAGGTCCAGGCACCTGAAACGCATCTTCAGCACGCCAAAGCACCTCTCTATCACTCCACTTGTCGCTACATGGGCATCATTGTAGTGGTTCTCCGCCTCATTGCGTGGCCTCCGTATAGGCGTCATCAGCCACGATCGCAATGGGTAGCCCCTGTCGCCCAGCAACCAGCCCCTCAGCCGGGGATGGCGTCCCTCGTACATGCCGGGGATGGATGACCGCGACAACACGAATGAGTCGTGTACACTGCCTGGGTGACGGGCGCAGACGTGCAGGATCATCATGCGGTGGTCGCAGACCACCTGTACATTCATCGAATAGGTCCCCTTCCTATTAGTGAACACGGCCCTGTTATCTGCAGGTGGCCGCACGGCGAGGTGCATCCCATCGATCGCGCCCTGGACCATGGGGAACCCGGCCACGGCAGAGAAGCCCACGGCCCGGGCATCTTGGCTGGCCCGGTCCACGAGGTAGCGGATGTAGCGGTGCGCCATGGCATATAGGGCATCTGTCACTGCCCAGATGCACCGGTGCACCGATGTCTGCGATATGCCGGACAGGTCCCCACTCGGTGCCTGGAATGACCCCGTTGCATATAAGTTCAGGGCCACCGTAACCTTGACGGACACGGGGAGAGGGTGTCCCCTGCCAGTGCCACGCGGTGACAGGTGTGCCAGCAGGTGGCAGATGTGTGCCACGGTTTCCCGGCTCATCCGGAGTCTCCTCCTGCATTCCCGGTCCGTGAGGTCCTGGTATGACTGCCTGGGCCGGTACACACGGGGCGCCCTCGGGTGCCTCCGTTGCCGTGGGGCCGCGACGTCCTCCTCCCCCTCCTCGTCCTGTCGGTCAGGTGTCCCTCCAGCCTGGGCGGCTGCCGCCTGCCCCTCTGCAGCAGCCTGCGCCGCCTCTCTGGCACGCTCCTCCTCCTCCTCATCCAGGGCAACATAGACATGAGCGGCTGCTGCCATGGTGGCCAACATCGCTGGATGATCTGAAAACATGACGGCCTGGTGGGGGGGAGGGGAACGACGACATGTCATCATTGCCTATATACCCTCCTCCCCACAGCCAGGTGGCATGGACCGCATGGGTCCAACTGTTGGAGGCTGGCACCTGGCCAGGTGGACCAACTCACTTGCCCTCCCATCCCCCTCCCCGGCACGGAACCCCACCCCCCACCCCCTCCCCGGCACGGCCCCCCCCCAACCTCCACCCCGGCACGGACCCCCCCCCCCATCCCCCTTCCCGGCACGGACCCCCCCCAACCTCCAACCCGGCACGGACCCCCCCCCATCCCCCTCCCTGGCACGGACCCCCCCCCCCCAACCTCCGCCCCGGCATGGACACCCCCATCCCCCTCCCCAGCACGGACCCCCCCCTCCCCGGCACGGACCAACCCCCCCAACCTCCACCCCGGCACGGACCCCCCCATCCCCCTCCCCAGCACGGACCCCCCCATACCCCTCCCCGGCACGGACCCCCCCTCCAACCTCCACCCCAGCACAGAGCCCCCATCCCCCTCCCCAGCACGGACCCCCCCCCCCATCCCCCTGCCCGGCACGGACCACCCCATCCCCCTCCCCAGCACGGACCCCCCCCCCATCCCCCTCCCCGGCACGGACCCCCCCATCCCCCTCCCCAGCACGGAACCCCCCCCATCCCCCTCCCCGGCACGGACCCCCCCCCCCCAACCTCCACCCCGGCACGGACCCCCCCCCCCAAACACCACCCCTGCACGGACCCCCCATCCCCCTCCCCGGCACGGACCCCCCCATCCCCCTCCCCGGCACGGACCCCCCTCCCGGCACTCCCCCGGAGCCCAGCCTACTCTAACCACCCCCCCCCCCCCCGCCGCACACACACACACACAACCCGAGACACACCTCTCCTCACGCATTCAGACTGCGGCCACGCCATTGCCTGCCCAGAGCCAACCCCCCAGGCCGTCACTCACCTCCTCGCTGGTCGGCGTGAGCCTGGAGCACCGGGTCACGCCGATGAAAAGGAGGTTTAATTTACGTCGACGTGAACGGTCATCACGTCGACGGGACTTCGGCCCATCCGGAAGGGAGAATATCGGCAGGCCGAAAATCGGCTGCCTTGCGCAGACCCGTGACATTCTCCGCGTCAGCGGCGCCATTAACGCCCCGCCGACTTTTCTCCCTTCGGAGACTTCGGCAACCGGCGGGGGCGGGATTGACGGCGGCCAACGGCCATTCTCCGACCCGCTGGGGGGTCGGAGAATGACGCCCATGATGTGTAAAGCGGTGTCTACGTGCATTCTGGACCGCATTGCCGCCACTTTTGAGGTGATGGAGAATTGTGATTTGGCGTCAAATCAACGCCCACTGCAACGTTGGCCTCGGAATTGATTCTCCTCCCATCAAGTTTCCCAATTTTGGCATCAGCCAATGGAGAACCCCGCCCCTGTTCTATCAGTCTGTCTTTAATAGTTGGGCAGCACAGTAGCACAGTGGTTAGCATTGTTGCTTCACAGCTCAAGTGCCCCAGGTTCAATTCCCGGCTTGGGTCACTGTCTGCGTGGAGTCTGCACGTTCTCCCCGTGTCTGCGTGGGTTTCCTCCGGGTGCTCCGGTTTCCTCCCACAGTCCCGAAAGACGTGCTTGTTAGGTAGTTTGGACATTCTGAATTCTCCAAACAGGCGCCAAAATGTGGCGACTGGGGGCTTGTCACAGTAATTCATTGCAGTTAATGTATGCCTATTTGTTACAATAAAGATTATTATAGTCACTGAGTAACTTGGAAGGGTAAATGAAACCTCCCCCATCTGTTGAGAAACTTGCAGGATCAAAGACAATGCTGCTTTTACTCTTGTCTGAACTTATTTTCCGTTGAATCAAAGGTAATACGGGACTAGGTGTAAAATTAACATTCTACCTAATCTCTCGGGTTTCCCGCTTCACAAAAATTAGCGTCAAGGAGTATATGGCCAGATTGTTCAGCAGTTTGAGTGCAGAATTAATAGTAAACCTTATGAGCAGGGTTACTTCTGTAGCCATCTGGGATGGCCACTTACAAAGGAAGCATGGATACTTGCAAAGACTCAAGGGAAATATGGCCAATACAGGATTCAGGCAAACTCAGAGCCTAAATGTATATTTGCTAACAGAGAACCAGACAGTATCGAAACCCCCAGCCGATTTGCATTCTAATGGCCCATTTCCCCAGGACAAAGGACTGGTACTCAGGTATCAGATACAATTCCAGACACATTGGCGCCACTCCCTTCACCCAGGAAGCCCAAACAGCCAAGGTCAATGACCGCTCAGGACACACCCAGCCATCAAGGCACCCTTTATTGGCTCAAATCGAAGACTGCCGAATTATTGGGTCTAAAGCTAAGGACTGCCCAAAAGAGCGCAAAACCCCAAAGGATAAAGAGAGGCACTGCCATGCGTTTGATATCTTTTGGCCCTGGCACACCGGCACTCTTCGGCCCGGCCTATACCTGAAGCCACCTGCAGCACCACGACCAGAAGCAAGTTCAAGATCAACGATCGCTACCAGGCGGATGAGCCCAGCAGAACCAAAGTCACTTCTCCAGACCCAGCCACTCCAGATCCAAACAAAGGCCTTGTTCCTCTGCCAAAGCCGGGTGCCTGAAGTTAAGTACAGGTTGTTGTAGTGTTAGGTATAATTTAGCTTGTGGTGTTTTTATGTTGCATGTGTGAGTTAATCCGGTGTGTAAATAAACTATTATTGAACTTGAACTAACTGACTGGTTGTTGGGTCTTTGATCAATATCTTTGATCAATATCTTTGATCAATATATTGAACCTTGTGGTGGTATCATTTGATACCTGGTGACTCTGAAAAGCAATATCATCATAATTAATTGGCAACATTATTGGTGACGCTGGTGGGACAGTACCCCCCTCATTAAAAGGGCAACATTATTGGCGTCTCCGGTGCGAATTGGCAACACTTCACGCACAATATAATGTCTTGCTTCACAAGGATTGTAATCTAGGAAGAGCTGAGTGAGCATCAGTGGCGTATGGGAAGAGGAACTAAGGAAATACTTAAAGGGGAAAGGATGGCCCCTTTGGTCTGAGTTTTGTTAAAATGAAGAGTCAGGGGCGTCATTCTCCGACCCCCCGCTGGAATTGCCTGTCCCGCCGACGTAAATCAAACCTGGTATTTACCGGCGGGACCAGGCAGCGTGGGCGGGCTCCGGGGTCCTGGGGGGGGGCGCGGGGCGATCTGACCCCGGGGGGTGCCCCCACGGTGGCCTGGCCCGCGATCGGGGCCCACCGATCCGCGGGCGGGCCTGTGCCGTGGGGGCACTCTTTCCCTTCCGCCTCCGCTACGGCCTCCACCATGGCGGAGGCGGAAGAGACTCTCCCCACTGCGCATGCGCGGGAAACTTTCAGCGGCCGCTGACGCTCCCGCGCATGCGCGGGGAAACTGACAGCGGCCGCTGACGCTCCCGCGCATGCGCCGCATTTCCGCGCCAGCTGGCGGGGCAACAAACGCCATTTCCGCCAGCTGGCGGGGCGGAAATCCCTCCGGCGTCGGCCTAGCCCCTCAATGTTGGGGCTAGGCCGCCAAAGATGCGGAGACTTCCGCACCTTTTTGCCGGCGCGATGCCCGTCTGATTTGCGCCGGCTTTGGCGCCAGTCGGCGGGCATCCCGCCGTTGGGGGAGAATTTCGCCCCAGGTCCTGGTAGTATTGGACAAACTTGGTGGGACAACCTAACCGAGATACACAAGAAGAGTTTAGGAAAAGTTCTTACACCGATGGCAATCGTGTCCTGTCTGGCACAATTGCGAGGCACAGAGGAGGTCGTGAGGACGCTCCGCGGACAGCTTGTAGAGAAAGAGAAGAGTGAGGGAAACGTTAGCAAGTATGAAAAGGGTAATGAGCAACTCCAAGAGCAGCTAGCAGCAAAAGACAAGGAGATGGCTGATGTCAAACGGGCACACCAATCTTGTTTAGTCCACCTAAGCAGCTTTCAGACACAATACGATAAGGTCTACCAAGATACAAAACGCACAGTCTTGGTAAGAGAAGGGGCGGAACAACAGGTAGAACAGTTAAAGAGGCAATGTGCAGACTTGAAGGCAGCTTTACGAACACTCCACAGTTCCACAACGGAACAAAGGCAGAGTTCAGTAGACCACGCCAAATGCAGGCGGCAAATTTCAAGGTTACAGTCACTCTTCGTGCAAATTGGTTTCAGAGACGCCTTTGGACCAAATTTAGACCAGCAAGCTGGCCCCGACTGGCAGGAACGCAATGAAACTGCCTATAGTTATGTAGAAGACACCGAAAATCGCAATAGTGCCCCCTGGCCCCGAAAACGAAAGCAGCCGCACCCCTGACTGCACAGGCAGCACACAACCCCATGAATCCAGTCACCAGGCAGCGCAAGTCACTGATTGATGACAAACCCGATTTTGTGTACATCACCCCATTATCCATCACACAACTGAGAGATGCCTGCGCCAAAATTCCAACCCATAGCAGACCCACACCATAGGCGCAATTCTCCCATCGGGAGACTAAGTCCAGGCGCCGGAGTGAAAACCGGAGTGTTTCACTCCGGCGTCGGTGGCCGCGCCCAGCCCCCTATTCTCCCGCCCCCGGGGGCTAGGAGCGGCGTCACATCATTTACGCGTGCCGGGCCTTGCCACCGGCGCCAACCCGCGCATGCGCGGTTGCCGTCCTCCCCGCAAGACGATGTTGGATGGATCTTGCGGGGTGGCAGAGGAAAAGAGGTCCTCCTTCAGAGAGGCCGACCCGCTGATCAGTGGGCACCGATCGCGGGCCAGACCCCTTTTGAGTCCCCTCCCCCCGGTGCAGGAACCCCCCTCCCCACCCACCCCCCCCCGGTGCAGGAACCCCCACCCCCACAGGCCACCCCCCAGCGTTCCCGCGCTGCTCCCACCGGCAGCGACCATGTGTGGACGCCGTCGGTGGGAACCTGTCGTGTTGGGCAGGCCGCTCGGCGCATCCGGGCCGGAGAATCACCGCTCGCCCGTTACAACCGGCGAGCGGCGATTCTCCAAACGGCCAGCCGTGATTCTCGCCGCGCCGGTTTGGGGGTGGGTGGGAGAATCGCTTGCGGGTGCCGGTGCGGCGTGGCGGAACTCGCGTGGCGCCCCGGCGATTCTCCCACCCGGCGTGTGGGGGGGGGGGGGAGAATTCCGCCCCATTTCTTTGAGCGAGTAAGACAACAGACAGTTATGTACTGTCTGGACGAACCGGAGGAAGTGAAACTTATAGTGATGAGCTTTGACCCGTCCGTTAGTTCAGCATTACCTGATCCACAGAATGTAGGAGGAGGAAGCCTCCAGGACATGAAGGCAGCTATTTTAGAGGCAATTGGAAATAACAGAGGAGATCCCTTAGAAGGTCTAAATCGCTGCAGACAAAAGAAGGGAGAGCATCCGACTGCATACGCAGGATGCCTTTGGATATACTTCAAAGCGGTATTTGGAGATTTAGTCCGCGCACACTTAAATGTCGAAAACACAACCAAATGGACACGTATTTTAGTCTCCCACGCCACAGATGCAGGACAAAAAGCCTGTGCGAATTCTGACCCTTCAGACGCCACACATAACAAAGTGTGGGTTCTGAAGAGACTTTCTAGAGCTTGGGAACAATCCCGACATAAAAAGGCAGAGCAGGAGAAGGCAGAAACAAATATGAATCCAGTAAGGTCACATCAGGACCCCGCATGGGTAAACGAAGGTAGACATGACGGACAGCACCACAGAGCACGGGGATACTATAATTGTGGACAAAAGGGACATTACGCCCACAAATGCAATGCCCCCCCGAACCAGCAACGGAATCAGCAAGCGAACGCCCCACATAGGAACAATGCCAGGCCTGTACACAGTATTAGCACCCGCCCAGACAATTCTGCCATAAATAGCACAGATTGACGGTGTTCGGACTCCCCAACTTGGTCTGTGATACACTCTGGGACAAGTCAGGTAGACCAGTAGTCACAGCAAAGTCCGGGGACACCCCGTAGAGTTCCTTTGGGACACAGGAGGGTCCCGCACCACTTTAAACTTCTCCACAATGTTTCAGCGAGACAAATGGCCCACTACAGACACTATCACTCTTAACGGATTTACAGGACATATCCAGCAGGGATGTATTATGGCCCCCGTAGTTATTCAAATCGGAAACGTTAATACCAAGCACCCCGTTGTTTTAGTAGATTTGCCCCGAACAGCAGAACACATCTTAGGGATCGACTTCATGGGCGAGATTCTCCGGAAACGGCGCGATGTCCGCCAACTGGCGCCCAAAACGGCGCCAATCAGACGGGCATCGCGCCGCCCCAAAGGTGCGGAATGCTCTGCATCTTTGGGGGCCGAGCCCCAACATTGAGGGGCTAGGCCGGCGCCGGACGAATTTCCGCCCCGCCTTTGGTGCCCCGCCAGCTATAACGGAAATTACATCTCCGGGCGGCGCATGCGCGGGAGCATCAGCGGCCGCTGACAGCATTCCTGCGCATGCGCAGTGGAGGGCGTCTCTTCCGCCTCTGCCATGGTGGAGACCATGGCGGAGGCGGAAGGGAAAGAGTGCCCCCACGGCACAGGCCCGCCCGCGGATCGGTGGGCCCCGATCGCGGGCTAGGCCACCGTGGAGGTACCCTCCGGGGCCAGATCACCCCGCGCCTCCCCCCTGGACCCCGGAGCCTGCTCGCGCCGCCTTGTCCCGCCGTTAAGGTAGGTGATTTAATTTACGCCGGCGGGACAGGAATTTTAGCGGTGGGACTTCGGCCCATCCGGGCCGGAGAATCGAGCGGGGGGGCCCGCCAACCGGCGCGGCGCGATTCCCGCCCCTGCCGAATATCCGGTGCCGGAGACTTCGGCAACCGGCGGGTTTCACGCCAGCCCCCGGCGATTCTCCGACCCGGTGGGGGGGTCGGAGAATTTCGCCCCATGAGTTCACACAACCTTTCCTTTGACCCCGTGAATAAGTGTGTTTGGAAAATGGCTAGAACAGCGAGAGCCACCGCCACGCTCACAGTAGGAGACGACAAACACAGAATCTGCTCAGTCGCCGACTATTGGTTTGATCCGCAAACCATTAGTACAAATAGGATGATTAGAGAGGTCCTAAGGAAACATAAAGCATCCTTCGCCCAGCACAAGCACGATTGTGGAAAGATTCCGGGAACAATCGCCATTACAGGTCTCGATCCCAAGCCCCAGAAACAATACGGCTTCCCACAGCAAGCCGAGGGAGAAATTGCAAAAGTAATTCAAAGTTTGGTAGACGAAGGTGTAATTCCGCCTGTAGCCTCAACAAAAAATGCCCCAATTTGGCCCGTAACTAAACCAGACGGTTCATGGAGACTGACCATTGATTACAGAAAACTCAATAAAGTAACTCCATTCGTAGCCCCCACCGTTGCCATGTGTCCCAAGACAATGCTGAAGTAGGGACTACAGTCAAGGTATTTTACGGTACTGGACATTAGCAATGGCTTCTGGTCCATTCCATTAGATAAGAATTGTCAATACAAATTCGCCTTCACGTTCCAAGGACGGCAATATACGTGGACATGCCTTCCGCAAGGTTTCCACAACTCCCCCTCCATTTTCCACCGACAATTGGCAAATGGATTATCCAAATTTTCCCGTCCCGAATGCCTCATTCAGTATGTGGACGACTTGCTCCTACAAACTGATCCCAAGGAAGAGCACATTTTGCTTATTTCCGAACTACTAGGTCTCCTACACTCAATTGGATGTAAAGTTAACCCGAAAAAGGCCCAAATCCTCAAAGAAAAGGTCTTTTATTTAGGCACAGTCATCACGCACGGAAAAAGAGAGATAGAGCAAAAACGGATTGATTTAATTGTTAAATTGCCCTTGCCCCATAATGTCACTGCACTCCGGTCATTTTTAGGACTGGTTGGTTACTGTAGGAACCATATAGACGCTTTCTCCACCAAGGCAGCCCCACTTTCCGAGCTCCTAAAAAAGGACGTTGGAATGGCTTCCACAGCATACGGATGCCATTGATGCATTAAAACGCACCCTAGGTACATCCCCCGCTTTGCAGGTACAAGACCCACACTCCCCATACGCCATAGAAATAGCGACCACAGACCGAAGCCTATCGGCCGTACTACTCCAAGAAAGGCACGATCGTTTAGAACAAAGAACAAAGAAATGTACAGCACAGGAACAGGCCCTTCGGCCCTCCAAGCCCGTGCCGACCATGCTGCCCGACTAAACTACAATCTTCTACACTTCCTGGGTCCATATCCCTCTATTCCCATCCTATTCATGTATTTGTCAAGATGCCCCTTAAATGTCACTATCGTCCCTGCTTCCACCACCTCCTCCGGTAGCGAGTTCCAGGCATCCACGACTCTCTGTGTAAAAAACTTGCCTCGTACATCTACTCTAAACCTTGCCCCTCGCACCTTAAACCTATGCCCCCTAATAATTGACCCGTAGCCTATGCCTCACGAGTTTTAGACCCAGTGGAGCAAGGATTTTCAGCTTGCGAAAGGCACTTGCTCGCAGTTTTTTGGGCTGTTCAGTACTTCGCACGCATCACAGTCCTCAACCCCGTAACAATTTTAACCGAGCACACCCCAACGCAGCTACTGTGAGATGATAGGTTAAAGGATGGTTCAGTTAGCCAGATTAGAGCAGCGTGCTGGACCCTATTCTTACAAGGAAGGGACATCACAGTAAAAAGGACAAAGACACACACATTTTTAGCAGATAACTTGCAGTATGAAGGAACCCCACATGAGCGTGAAATCATCGCAGCCAGGCACAACACAGGACCCTTTATTCCTAAATCGCTACCCACAAAAACAGGCACCAGACCACAGAGAACCCAGCCCATGGATAAATCTTAAAATTTATGTAGATGGCTCCCCCACCGTTGATAATGGAAAAAGGATTACAGGATGTGGTATTTATGTGGAAGATGCGCAGGGACGCGCCTTAGAGGAGATATCGCTAAAATTACCAGGTCATTTAGGATCGCAGGCAGCCGAGTTAGCAGCCATCGCATACATAGTACAGCACCCAGATTCTTTCCCGACCCCCGCAGATATATATTCGGACAGTTTGTATGTCTGTAACAGTTTGACGGAATTTCTGCCCCTGTGGGAATCTAGAGGATTCATATCTGCCGACGGTAAACCCCTACTCTCAGCACCATTACTGAAGCACATTCTTGAAACGGCTAAAGATCGCAAATATGGCATAATAAAAGTCAGAAGCCATCATCGTTCCTCCCCACCCGGTAACATAAAAGCAGACTCCCTAGCAAAGGCAGGATCACGTCACGGTCACTTTTGGCAACCCCCCCGAGAGTGCCCCAGTACACGCAGTCAGGTCTCACAGACGAATATCCAAGATTTAGCACATGTCCAAAAGGCAAACAACACTCTTCAGCAAATTTTAAACGGTAACTTCCCAGCGCACTATGACAAATTCAAGGACATACTGACGGTACAGGACGGAATTGTATTAAAGAATGGAATTTATGTGGTCCTCACCCAGGACAGGAACCAGATTATTGTCAATTTCATGATGGACACGGACATCAGGGGATAGAAACCATCATTGCCCATTTATGACCTTTGTGCTGGTGGCCCGATTTAAAAGCAGACGTCACACATGATATTGAAAATTGTTTAATTTGCACTCAAAATAATCCAGACAGATACTCCAGGAAAGGTCAGTTAAGGCACAGCCACCCTGTTAATGGCCCATGGACGAATTTACAGCTAGATTACATTGGTCCCCTCCCCCCCTGCGGAAATGGTTTTAAATATGTGTTGGTCGTGATCAACACCTTCACAAAATGGGTGGAAGCATTTCCCTCCAGGACAAATACGGCTAAGGCAACAGCCAAGGTTTTAACGCAGCAGATACTTACACGCTGGGGATTCCCCCGCAGCATTGAATTGCACCAAGGTTCGCATTTTATGGGAAGAGTGATGCAGAATGTTTTGACGATTTTTGGGATAAAACAAAAATTCCATATTGCCTATCACCCACAATCCAGCGGCATTGTGGAACGTATGAACAGAACCCTAAAAGCGACTATCAGGAAAATGGTGATTTATGAACATGGGACACAGTTCTCCCATTTGCACTTATGTTTATTAGGAACACGGTATCAAGTTCCACAGGATTCACCCCCCACACCCTTATGACCGGACGACCCATGAAAGGAACTGAATATTTATTAGGACTTGATTTGGTCAGCCCCACAGTCACTGCCCTCACCCACGAAAAAGCAGTCCAACAGGTAATGAAAAATGTTAAAACAGCCCAGCTCACTGCAGCTGTCCGACTAGGCGCTAGGAAAAAGCAGAGGAAGGCCTCCTTTGATAAAACAGTACACCCCGTAGAGTATACAGTCGGTCAGCAGGTGATGGTTTCCCTGTATAACCCCAGTTCATTCCTCTCCCCTAAATTTGCAGGATTCTACTCGATTTCAGATAAAGTAATCCCCTCGGTGTATAAAATAACATATCCTAATGGAAAGTCAGGATGGTTTCATATCAACCAACGGAAGGTTTATGGAACCCAGTGCAGCCACTCACACCACGTCTCTCTGGCACTAGCAGACGATTACGTCCCGCCCACTGACAACCTAGTCCGACCCTTCCCCAGCCAGGACAGCATGTCCACAGACCCGACCTTGTCCCTGCCCTCAGGAACGACTTTCCACCTTAAACTTGATTCGACGCGAGCGACAGCGCTCCAGACTTACTTGAAATGAACGACCAATGGCACAACCGCTCAGGCCCCACTCGCTCCAGCCCCAGGAACCCCGACCAAGATATGTTTGGCCCCTCATACCCCCTTTCATTGCCACAACCAGAACCACCGCCACCGCCCGATGATCGAAATTTGCCCTTTGCAGCTACCGCCCCTTCTGACCAAACAATTCCCCATTGGCACCGCGATAACTCTTGTCGATTGATGCTGAAAGACGATTCGGATCCCACGACGGTCCACGCGGCCACGGCGCAAAAACGCCAGACACGAGTTTGGCAACCGGGAGATGGTGATTTCTCAGAGTCTGATTCCCGTTATGGTAACCCTTTTACGACGCTTTTTGAAATGGAACTCTGAGGTGCCCAGGTGACGAGAAAAAGGAACCGATTGAGATTTACGGTGTCCTGTTTTCTGACGGAGCCTGCCCGCCTTTATTTCTCGAATTTCTTGATACACTTTATTCTTCTGGTCTCGGATGTTTAATTAATGTCGCCCCGTCCACTAACTTTCTTGATGCCGTCATGATTACTCGTCTGCCCATTCTCGGAGCCCATATGTTACAAACTCTTTCTGCTCGTGTAAGGTCACCCAAGCAGTGGAGTAACGGCACTAATCCCCACCCTGCCTGAGGACCCCCTATGTATTCGGTCAGCCAAGCTCGGGTAGTGGAGCAACGGCACTGATCACTGCCCTACCCCGGGATTCCACCCATTCTTGCCCTGCCGCAGCTCATACGCACCCCATATTCCCATTGTCATAATATACATGCAGGTATATGATGGCGCACAGACAGGCAGTGATTGACACACAGGATGACCAGTGAACGCACAGAACACAACAGCCAATCACCAGACAGGACACGACCACTATAAAGCCAGAGGGCACTAGTTTTCCCACTCTCTTGGGATGCAGCCTCTGAGACAGTCAGAGCCCGTGAGCAGCAACTAGAACATACACCGTGTGGTAGTAAGATAGTCTGGTCAGGTTAGCCTCAGGTCTCCAGTCAGGTCAGCATAATGTCAACCCACAGTTAAAGTATGTATGATAGTTAAGAGTTCAATAAAATCATGTTGCATTTCTTCAAGTGTTGGAAGCCTATCTCTCTCACTGCTGCAGTAAACGCAGTCCTCGCAGACCCGGCACACCCAACACATCATGGTACCAGTGAGTCATGCTCGAGTTTGATGGACCCACCTTGAGATAGTCTGCCCTTGACCAACGATCAGCCATCCGGTAACATTGTCAGCGTCCGCCCTCCCCCGCAGCTCCGCATCGAAGAAGGTGAAACAACTCCCAGTGATGAGCATTGATCCGGACGACGAGTGGTGTGCCACCCTGACGGTCAATGAGGCTCACAGACGCTTCAGGCTGGACACCGGCGCTTCAGCAAACCTCATTTTAAAGTCTGACCTTAAGATCATAAGACCATAAGACAGGAGCGGAAGTAAGGCCATTCGGCCCATCGAGTCCACTCCACCATTCAATCATGGCTGATTTCAACTCCATTTATCCGCTCTCTCCATAGCCCTTAATTCCTCGAGAAATCAAGAATTTATCAACTTCTGTCTTAAAGACACTCAACGTCCCGGCCTCCACCACCCTCTGTGGCAATGAATTCCACAGACCCACCACTCTCTGGCTGAAGAAATTTCTCCTCATCTCTGTTCTAAAGTGACTCCCTTTTATTCTAAGGCTGTGCCCCCGGGTCCTAGTCTCCCCTGCTAATGGAAACAACTTCCCTACATCCACCCTATCTAAGTCATTCATTATCTTGTAAGTTTCTATTAGATCTCCCCTCAACCTCCTAAACTCCAATGAATATAATCCCAGGATCCTCAGACGTTCATCGTATGTTAGGCCTACCATTGCTGGGATCATCCGTGTGAATCTCCGCTGGACCCGCTCCAGTGCCAGTATGTCCTTCCTGAGGTGTGGGGCCCAAAATTGCTCACAGTATTCTAAATGGGGCCTAACTAATGCTTTATAAAGCTTCAGAAGTACATCCCTGCTTATATATTCCAAGCCACTTGAGATAAATGACAACATTGCATTTGCTTTCTTAATTACGGACTCAACCTGCAAGTTTCCCTTTAGAGAATCCTGGACTAGGACTCCCAAGTCCCTTTGCACTTCAGCATTATGAGTTTTGTCACCGTTTAGAAAATAGTCCATGCCTCTATTCATTTTTCCAAAGTGCAAGACCTCGCACTTGCCCACGTTGAATTTCATCAGCCATTTCTTGGACCACTCTCCTAAACTGTCTAAATCTTTCTGCAGCCTCCCCACCTCCTCCATACTACCTGCCCCTCCACCTATCTTTGTATCATCGGCAAACTTAGCCAGAATGCCCCCAGTCCTGTCATCTAGATCGTTAATATATAAAGAGAACAGCTGTGGCCCCAACACTGAACCCTGCGGGACACCACTCGTCACCGGTTGCCATTCCGAAAAAGAACCTTTTATCCCAACTCTCTGCCTTCTGCCTGACAGCCAATCGTCAATCCATGTTAGTACCTTGCCTCGAATACCATGGGCCCTTATTTTACTCAGCAGTCTCCCGTGAGGCACCTTATCAAAGGCCTTTTGGAAGTCAAAATAGATAACATCCATTGGCTCTCCTTGGTCTAACCTATTTGTTATCTCTTCAAAGAACTCGAACAGGTTTGTCAGGCACGACCTCCCCTTACTAAATCCATGCTGACTTGTCCTAATCTGACCCTGCACTTCCAAGAATTTAGAAATCTCATCCTTAACAATGGATTCTAGAATCTTGCCAACACCATCCGCGTCAAGCCAAGCATTCTTCCACCAGCCTGCCAGCTCCTAGACTACAATGGCAATGCCATTGTTGCCAGTGGCTCATGCCAGCTTGAGGTATCCCATCATTTTTCACAAGCAACCCTGCGTTTTGAAATTGTAGGAACCAACAGAGCTTCCCTGCTCGGTGCTCGGGCCTGCAAAATCCTGAATCTTGTGCAGCGGGTTCACACCATGTCATCCGCAGAGGCAACGACCTCGCCAGATGTCAACTTCCAAACCCAATTAGATGACATTATAGCACAATACCACAGCGTCTTCGAAGGTATGGGTACACTACCTTACCGATACAAGATACTGCTGAAGCCGAATGCCACACCCGTGGTTCATGCACCGTGTCGGGTGCCGGTGCCCCTCAAGGACCGCCTCAAGCAGCAGCTGCAAGACCTCCAGGACCAGGGCGTCATTTCTAAGGTCGCTGAACCCACGGACTGGGTTAGCTCCATGGTCTGTGTCAAAAAACCGTCAGGGGAATTTCACATTTGTATCGACCCCAAAGATTTGAACAGTAACATCATGAGAGAACACTACCCTCTACCTAAACTAGAAGAGCTCACTAGCGAAATGGCTCACGCCAAGCTTTTCACGAAGCTGGATGCCTCCAAGGGGTTTTGGCAAATACAGCTGGACGCGTCCAGTCGAAAGTTGTGTACATTTAACACCCCGTTCGGTCGCTACTGTTACAACCGGATGCCCTTTGGCATCATCTCCGCCTCGAAAGTGTTCCACCACATAATGGAGCAAATGATGGAGGGCATCGAGGGGGTGCGAGTGTATGTTGATGACATCATTGTCTGGTCCACAACTCCTCAGGAGCACATCGATCGCCTCAAGCGAGTGTTCCACAGGATCCATGAGCAAGGTCTCCGACTCAATAGAGCCAAATGCTCGTTCGGTCAAGCAGAAATAAAGTTCCTTGGCGACCATATTTCGCAGTTCGGTGTACGGCCAGATGCAGACAAGGTGTCGGCGATCAACGCCATGAAGACCCCGGAGGACAAGAAGGCGGTCCTCCGCTTCCTAGGGATGGTCAATTTCTTGGGAAGTTTATCCCCAACCTTGCATCACACACCACAGCTCTCCGCAATCTTGTAAAAACAACTACGGACTTCCAGTGGCTCCCCGCTCATGAGCAAGAGTGGCGTGAGCTCAGGGCGAAACTCACCAAGGCCCCGGTACTGGCATTTTTCGACTCCGCCAAGGAGATGAGGTACTGGCATTTTTCGACTCCGCCAAGGAGACGAAGATCTCCACCGACGCGAGCCAGGCTGGCATTGGGGCAGTATTCCTCCAGCGGGACGAATCCTCCTCCTGGGCCCCAGTCGCATATACCTCTAGAGCCATGACGCCTACTGAGCAACAATACGCTCAGAGTGAAAAAGAATGCCTGGGCCTCCTCACAGGGATTGACAAATTCCATGATTACGTGTATGGACTCCCCAAATTCACGGTCGAGACAGACCACAAGCCATTGGTTCACATCATCCAAAAATACCTCAATGATATGACGCCACGGCTACAACGTATCCTCCTCAAACTCCGCCGCTACGATTTCGCCCTGGTCTACACCCCGGGCAAAGAGCTCATTGTGGCCGACGCACTCTCTAGATCCATCACCACGCCGGGTGAGCAGTCGGACTTTGTCTGTCAGATAGACGCTCAGGTGACGTTTTGTGCATCCAACTTTCCGGCCACTGATGAAAGGGTCGTGCAAATTCGTCAGGAGACGGCCAGGGATCCTTTACTCCAGCGGGTGATGCGACATCTCACGGAGGGTTGGCATAAGGGGCAGTGCCCCCAGTTTTATAATATAAAGGACGATCTAGCGGTAGTGGACGGCATATTAATGAAGCTGGACAGGATAGTAATCCCACAGAGCTTGCGAGAGCTGGTCTTCGGCCAAATCCACGAGGGTCACCTGGGGGTCGAAAAGTGTCACTGTCGAGCCCGAGAGGCAGTATATTGGCCAGGCATCAGTCAGGATATCGCCAACACGGTCCTCAATTGCCCAACGTGTCAAAGGTTCCAGCCGGCTCAGCCCATAGAGGCTCTATAGCCGCATGAACTGGTGTCCTCCCCATGGTCCAAAGTTTGATTGACCTCTTTCATGCAAAGGGCTGAGACTATGTCCGCCTCGTGGACAACTTTTCCAACTACCCCGAGGTGTTCAGACTGACTGACCTCACATCAGCAACGGTCATCAAGGCATGCAAAGAGGCTTTTGCCCGTCATGGCATTCCATTTACAGTGATGACTGATAATGGCCCTCGTTTCTTCAGCGAGGAGTGGACGGACTTTGCCCAGCTGCACAATTTTACGCACGTCACTTCAAGCCCCCTCTACCCCCAGTCGAATGGGAAGGCTGAAACGGTGGTCCACATTGTTAAAACACTGTTGTGTAAAGCTGCTGACTCGGGTTCGGATTTGAACCTGGTGCTATTAGCCTACCGGGCGACTCCTTTGTCCGCTGGCCTGTCCCCAGCACAGCTGCTAATGAACCGCACACGCCGGACGACAGTGCCGGCTATCCACATCCCGGACCTTGACAATTATCCGGTCCTGCAGAGGATGCAACAGTCTCGGGATCAATGCAAGTCGGCGTACGACGCCCACGCCACAGATCTCCCTGCCCTGGCTCCTGCTGACCGAGTTCGTGTTCAGCGACCTGACGGTGACTGGTCTGCCGCGGCTGTGGTGGTTAAGCAAGTGGCCCCGAGATCGTTCCTCGTTCGCACGCATGATGGCTCCTTTCTTCGGCGTAATAGGCGGGCACTGCGGCTACTTCCACGCCCACCAACTGAACGTGATGTCCCGCCTCGCATGCTGGTTACTCAGGACGCGCCCTTCCACGAGGCCACCGATCTGCCAGTTCTTTTACCGACCTCTACATTGGCGGCAGTTCCGCCCGTTCAAGTGCAGGCGGCCCCTGACCCCCCTTGATACGGTCAACCAGAACTCGTCGCCCGCCACAGAGACTGAATTTATAGACTGAATGTTGCATCACCTTGTGATCCGTTTACACATCTGTACATATTGTTTCTTCCTAATTAGTTATCTGCCCTCTATCTGCACTAGACACCTTCCCATGTAAAAAGTTAACATACTTTGTATATAGTCAGGCTCCTGTACACACACACACTCACTATTTATTGACCTACACACATTATTTTAAAAAATAAGTTAAAAAAAGGGGGGGAGATGTCATAATATACACACAGGTATATGATGGTGCACAGACAGGCAGTGATTGACACACAGGATGACCAGTGAACGCACAGAACACAGCAGCCAATCACCAGACAGGACACGACCACTATAAAGCCAGTGGGCACTAGTTTTCCCGCTCTCTTGGGATGCAGCCTCTGAGACAGTCAGAGCCCGTGAGCAGAAACTAGAACATGCACCATGTGGTAGTAAGATAGTCTGGTCAGGTTAGCCTCAGGTCTCCAGTCAAGCCAGCATAGTGTCAACCCACAGTTAAAATATGTATGATAGTTAAGAGTTCAATAAAATCGAGTTGCGTTTCTTCAAGTGTTGGAAGCCTATCTCTCTCTCTGCTGCAGTAAACGCAGTCCTCGCAGACCCAGCTTACCCAACACATCACCCATCACTGATTTGGAAAAGTTTTTTAAAACTCTTTACTGTCTCTGGCAGGTCTTTGTTTCCCCTGATCTGTTCTTTTTTGTGTGTGGTTTAAAGAATGTTCTTTGCCGCAGTCTCGGCACTCAACTTTGGTTTCCGGCAAGCCTTCGGTCGCGAACCCCAACTGCTGTTTACATGTTTAACACACTTGAAACAAAATTTGCTGCTATTACAAAAACTACCTCAGCGCTGGACAATAAATTGTCCTCCCACTCAATGCATCGACAAGCTGCGAGAAATCCTCGCACTTTAACAGAATGTTCTTTTCGGATGTCTTCAAAATGGTTGGTTTAAAAATAAAATGAGGGAGTCACACATGGTGACAATTCTAATGGGAAATTGATATTAAGGAGAAACAGACAGACAAACGAGATGTTAAACAAAGGTAATAACAGATATTATGCTTGCACCCCCAGGAATATACGAAGATACAAGGAACAAAAGACAAGATGAAAACAGACCTGATGACCTCCATTATGATCATCGTTGGGTCACTACAATTGCACGCGTCGACGGCACCTGTAACCCACACCACATTGGCCCCAAACACAACCATAACCACACGATACCGAGCCCGGACACCACACCTCCCATGAAAATAAACACTGATACCCCCACATGGTGCGAAAACATCGTAAAATGGTATTCCCTCCCATACACGGTAGAAGCCCTATTAGTTATTGCAATACTCTGCAGTGTCGTTCAGACACTTAAGACTTCGAAAATGGCGAAGGAGAGCCTCCCGCTTCCCGATAGATACACTCCGAGCCCCTTTTGTTGGACTTCAACAGACCCTTTTTGAACCCTTTTCTGGTAAATAAAGTTTGTGTTTCGGTAAATGTGATAAGTTAAGTAGGAATGTGATGCTGCCATTGTTTAACATTTGTGGACTGTAATATAAGTTATTTTTGGTTATTAGCCAGCAGCATAAGTGTAGTTTATCTAAGGACAGATAGAGGTTCCCCTTGTGTAAAGAAGTTAAAGGAATGATGAAATGTTTTAGTGCCCCCTTAGAATTTATAAATGTGTGGGGCGGGATTTTGCCGTAATCGGTGGGGGGGGGGGGGGGGGCAACTCCGGTGGGAAGGAGTGGCGTGAACCAGTCCGGCGATGGACCACCCCAAAGGTGCGGAAACCTCCGCACCTTCAGGTGCTAGGCCAGCCCCGGAGTGGTTTGCGCCAAGTCGGCCGGCGGGAAAGGGCCTTCGCCGGCCAGAACGAGTTGGCGCATGCGCGGGAGCGCCAGCGTGTGCTGGCATCAACCCAGCGCATGTGCAAAGGGCTTCGTCTATGCACCGGCCACGGCAGACCGCTACAGCCACCGGTGCGGAAGAATAGTGTGCCCCCACAGCACAGGTGGGCTCCGATTGCAGGCCAGGCCACCGTGGGGGCAACATCCGGGGCCAGATCCCCCCTCGCCCCCCCCAAGAACCCTGGAGGCCGCCCGCGCCACCAGTTCCCGCTTGTAAGGACCTACTCTAATTTACGCCGGCGGGACCGGCAAAATAAACGGGCGACCACTCGGCACATCACAGGCCGGAGAGTCGCCGGGGGGGGGCCGCTGCTAGCGGCCGCCGACCGGTGCGATTCCCGCCCCCGCCAAATCTCCAGTGCCGGAGAATTCGGCATTCGACGGGGGCAGATTTCACGCCGCTCCCCGGCGATTCTCCGACCCGGCGGGGGGTCGTAGAATCCCGCCCGTGATGTATTAAAAACTTAGGTAAATTCTCCAATTCATAGGACAGAGTAGTATAGAACCTGTCCTTGACCAAGGGTACCCGGCACACCGAAGAACAGATGAAGGATCAATATTGTGATCCACCATGCTTCGCATTTAGGATCAAGAGGACGGACTGTAGCCACCTGGGATGGTCACTTACAAAGGAAACGTGGATTCAGGCAAACTCAGAGCCTAAATGTATATTTGCTAACAGAGAACCAGACAGTATCGAAACCCCCAGCCGATTTGCATTCTAATGGCCCATTTGCCCAGGACAAAGGACTGATACTCAGGTATCAGCTACAATTCCAGACACATTGGCGCCACTCCCTTCACCCAGGAAGCCAAGGTCAATGACCGCTCAGGACACACCCAGCCATCAAGGCACCCACCCCTTTATTGGCTCAAATCGAAGGCAGTAATTGAAGCCTGCCGAATTATTGGGTCTAAAGCTAAGGACTGCCCAAAAGAGCGCAAAACCCCAAAGGATAAAGAGAGGCACTGCCATGTGTTCGATCTCTTTTGGCCCTGGCACACCGGCACTCTTCGGCCCGGCCTATACCTGAAGCCAACTGCAGCACCACGACCAGAAGCAAGTTCAAGATCAACGATCGCTACCAGACGGATGAGCCCAGCAGAACCGAAGTTACTTCTCCAGACCCACCCACTCCAGATCCAAACAAAGGCCTTGTTCCTCTGCCGAAGCCGGGTGCCTGAAGTTAAGTACAGGTTGTTGTAGTGTTAGGTATAATTTAGCTTGTGGTGTTTTTATGTTGCATGTGTGAGTTAATCCTGTGTGTAAATAAACTATTATTGAACTTGAACTAACTGACTGGTTGTTGGGTCTTTGATCAATATCTTTGATCAATATCTTTGATCAATATATTGAACCTTGTGGTGGTATCATTTGATACCTGGCGACTCTGAAAAGCAATATCATCATAATTAATTGGCAACATTATTGGTGACGCTGGTGGGATAGTACCCCACTCATTAAAAGGGCAACATTATTGCCGTCTCCGGTGCGAATTGGCAACACTTCACACATAATATAATGTCTTGCTTCACAAGGATTGTAATCTAGGAAGAGCTGAGTGAGCTTCAGTCATAACTGAACCATGTTTAAAACTTCCGCAGTTCGGCAACATGTCTTCTAGGGTACCTCAGTTCAAGTCTCCTGTTCAGTACTTACCAGCTGGAGCTTGACGCCGCATGGGGCAAGTTGCTGGCTGTTGACCTGGCATGCCTGTTATAAAGCAGAGTGGAAGTAATCAGTAAGGTCTCGAACAGCAAAAGAAATCCAAGAGCTAAAGTAACACAGTTTGAATGTTACATTGTTGAACAAACCATTGTTCTCTTATTTAATGAGTAAAAGTTGATGTTAATACCTACACTTGCACCTGATTATATAATCTATGTTGCTAACTCATATGTTGCTATATAAAACTTTGGTTAGGCTGCACTTTGAGTATTATGTGCAGTTCTGGTCACCACATTTTCAGAAGGACATGAAACTTTGGAGAGAGTGCAAAGAAGGTTCACTAGGATGTTGCCTGGTCTCAAGGCGTTGGCTATGAGGACAGGTTGAATAAACTAGGATTGTTTTCATTGGAAGGACGGAGACTGGGAGGAGACCTGATAGAGGTCTACAAAATTATGAGAGGCATAGATTATTATGAGAGGGGTGGATAGTCAGAGGCTTTTTCCAAGGGTGGAAGTGTCAATTGCAAGGGGGCACAAGTTCAAGGTGATGGGGAGAAAGTTTAAGGGAGACGTGTGGGGTATGTTTTTCACACAGAGAGTGGTGGGTGCCTGGAACGCGCTGCCAGAGGATGTGGTGGAAACAGGCACATTAGCAACATTTAAGAGGCATCTGGATAGATACATGAATAGAGAGGAAATAGAGGGATACGGACCGAGGAAGGGCAGAAGGTATTTTTTTAGTTAGGGTATCATGATCAGCACGGGCTTGGAGGGCCGAAGGGCCTGTTCCTATGCTGTAGTTTTCTTTGTTTTTTTGTCTTCCAATAGAGAGAATGGTGTAATATTTGGGATTACCATCACTTAGATGAGATATTGAAACTGCTACACAGTTCTGATAAATATTAAAGGTCTCACAGTTTTATTCACTAGTTTTCCTATCAACCAACACTACCCATAATTGATTAACTTCTCATTCATCTCGTTGTTAAGATTTGGGTGCATTTAAAATCAATGCTGTATTCAATTTCACAAAACAAACAATGGGTGCGATTCTGCCACGGTGTTGTGTCCAGCGCCACGCAGGGTCCATCGAGGGAGAGGCCCAAATCGGGATTTGGGTTCATGAGTCACCCAACCCACGGCGCTCAGCGCGATCTGGATCACGTCCAAATAATCACATTTAGGGCTCATTTAAATAAGTGTGGCCTACGTGAGGCTGCATTCTCCCGGCGCCCCGGAGTCACCAAACACACTGGTGAGGCCTCAACTTTGCGCAGATTAATACTGGTCTCCACAAGCAGAGAACAGGGGGATTTTAATCTACATGTCGATTGGTTTAACCAGGTCGGTCAAGGCAGCCTTGAGGAGGAGTTTATAGAATGTATCCGCGATAGTTTCCTAGAACAGTATGTAATGGAACCTACGAGGGAACAAGCGGTCCTAGATCTGGTCCTGTGTAATGAGACAGGATTGATTCAGGATCTCATAGTTAGGGATCCTCTCGGAAGGGGCGATCACAATATGGTGGAATTTAAAATACAGATGGAGGGTGAGAAGGTAAAATCAAGCACTAGAGTTTTGTGCTTAAACAAATGAGATTACAATGGGGTGAGAGAAGAACTAGCTAAGGTAGACTGGGAGCAAAGACTTTATACTGAAACAGTTGAGAAACAGTGGAGAACCTTCCAAGTGATTTTTCACAGTGCTCAGCAAAGGTTTATACCAACAAAAAGGAAAGACGGTAAAAAGAAGGAAAATCGACCGTGGATATCTAAGGAAATAAGGGAGCGTATCAAATTGAAGGAAAAAGCATACAAAGTAGCAAAGATCAGTGGGAGACTCGAGGACTGGGAAATCTTTAGGGGGCAACAGAAAGCTACTAAAAAAGCTATAAAGAAGAGTAAGATAGATTATGAGAGTAAATTTGCTCAGAATATAAAAACAGATAGTAAAAGCTTCTACAAATACAAAAAACAAAAAAGAGTGGCAAAGGTAAATATTGGTCCTTTAGAGGATGAGAAGGGAGATTTAGTAATGGGAGATGAGGAAATGGCTGAGGAACTGAACAGGTTTTTTGGGTCGGTCTTCACAGTGGAAGACACAAATAACATGCCAGTGACTGATGGAAATGAGGCTATGACAGGTGAGGACCTTGAGAGGATTGTTATCACCAAGGAGGTAGTGATGGGCAAGCTAATGGGGCTAAAGGTAGACAAGTCTCCTGGACCTGATGGAATGCATCCCAGAGTGCTAAAAGAGATGGCTAGGGAAATTGCAAATGCACTAGTGATAATTTACCAAAATTCACTAGACTCTGGGGTGGTCCCGGCGGATTGGAAATTAGCAAACGGGACACCACTGTTTAAAAAAGGAGGTAGGCAGAAAGCGGGTAATTATAGGCCAGTGAGATTAACTTTGGTAGTAGGGAAGATGCTAGAATCTATCATCAAGGAAGAAATAGCGAGGCATCTGGATGGAAATTGTCCCATTGGACAGACGCAGCATGGGTTCATAAAGGGCAGGTCGTGCCTAACTAATTTAGTGAAATTTTTTGAGGACATTAACAGTGCGGTAGATAACGGGGAGCCAATGGATGTGGTATATCTGGATTTCCAGAAAGCCTTTGACAAGGTGCCACACAAAAGGTTGTTGCATAAGATAAAGATGCATGGCATTAAGGGGAAAGTAGTAGCATGGATAGAGGATTGGTTAATTAATAGAAAGCAAAGAGTGGGGATTAATGGGTGTTTCTCTGGTTGGCAATCAGTAGCTAGTGGTGTCCCTCAGGGATCAGTGTTGGGCCCACAACTGTTCACAATTTACATCGATGATTTGGAGTTGGGGACCAAGGGCAATGTGTCCAATTTTGCAGACGACACTAAGATAAATGGTAAAGCAAAAAGTGCAGAGGATACTGGAAGTCTGCAGAGGGATTTGGATAGGCTAAGTGAATGGGCTAGGGTCTGGCAGATGGAATACAATGTTGACAAATGTGAGGTTATCCATTTTGGTAGGAATAACAGCAAAAGGGATTATTATTTAAATGATAAAATATTAAAACATGCTGCTGTGCAGAGAGACCTGGGTGTGCTAGTGCATGAGTCGCAAAAAGTTGGTTTACATGTGCAACAGGTGATTAAGAAGGCAAATTGAATTTTGTCCTTCATTGCTAGAGGGATGGAGTTTAAGACTAGGGAGGTTCTGCTGCAATTGTATAAGGTGTTAGTGAGGCCACACCTGGAGTATTGTGTTCAGTTTTGGTCTCCTTACTTGACAAAGGACGTACTGGCACTGGAGGGTGTGCAGAGGAGATTCACTAGGTTAATCCCAGAGCTGAAGGGGTTGGATTACGAGGAGAGGTTGAGTAGACTGGGACTGTACTCGTTGGAATTTAGAAGGATGAGGGGGGATCTTATAGAAACATATAAGATTATGAAGGGAATAGATAGGATAGATGCGGGCAGGTGGTTTCCACTGGCGGGTGAAAGCAGAACTAGGGGGCATAGCCTCAAAATAAGGGGAAGTAGATTTAGGACTGAGTTTAGGAGGAACTTCTTCACCCAAAGGGTTGTGAATCTATGGAATTCCTTGCCCAGTGAAGCAGTAGAGGCTCATTCATTAAATGTTTTTAAGATAAAGATAGATAGTTTTTTGAAGAATAAAGGGATTAAGGGTTATGGTGGTCGGGCCGTAAAGTGGAGCTGAGTCCACAAAAAGATCAGCCATGATCTCATTAAATGGCGGAGCAGGCTCGAGGGGCCAGATGGCCTACTCCTGCTTCTAGTCCTTATGTTCTTATGTTCTTATAACAGGCGTGATGGCCAATTTGGGGGTCCCGGAGGCCATTGACTCCACGTGGGTGACCGGGGACAGAGCAGAACCCTGCCACTCCTCCATCACCCCCTCCACCACCAACACACAGTGGAAACCATGTGTACCATCCAGAAGTTGTACTGCAGCATCTCATCAAAGTTTCCTCGGCGGTACCTTCCTTAGTGACCACCCAGAAAGTCAACAGCAGGTGCATGGGAGCTCAACCACCTGCAAGTTGCCCTCTATGTCACATCATCCTGACTTTGGAATACATTGTAGTTCCCTCAATGATACTGGGTCAAAATCCTGGAACCCCTTCACTAACAGCACTGCTGATGTACCTACACTCATGGTTTCCCCATGAGATTTTGAGGGCAACTGGTATGTGCACAAATAATGAGCTTCCAAATGCATAAATGGTGCGAGATCCTGCCCATTCTGGCCAGTGGGAAAGGCGTCAAAAATGAAAACTTCCGCACAAAAAGGGATTCATAGGCCGGATTTCCCTAGCCAATCACGCTGACCCGATCATCTAATCCCGCTGATGGTGCATCCCCACCACGGATATCCCAGCGGTGAGGGGTGCATTTAACGGGAATTGCTTTGACCATGGCGGGACTAGAACATCCCGCTGCTGGCAAATGGCGGGCTACATCTGTGGCCGTGAATCATGCGATGGGGTGCGTGGACATTCCTGCCCTTAGAGAGAAAAAAGAGACAGAAAGGACAGTAAGAAAACAATATAAACATTCCAATTGTGATCCTAAGTAGACCATAATATATGCCGGAACAATATTGAATAGTTTAATGGGGTTCCTGTCTGTGACAAATACATGAATTGGATGGGAATAGAGGGATATGAACCCCGGAAGGGTAGAAGGTTATATGTTAGATGGGCAGCATGGTCGGCGCAGGCTTGGAGCGCCGAAGGGCCAGTTCCCTGTGCTGTACGTTTTTTGTTCTTTGAAACCTTACCTATCTGTTAAGAAATTTGCAAGATCAAACACAATGCCGGTTTTACTCTTGTCTGATCTTAATCTCCACTGATTAAAAGGTAATACGCGACTAGGTATAAAATTGACATTCAACCTAATTTCTCAGGTTTCCCGCTCAGTATAAATTAGTGTCGAGGAATATATGGCCAGATTGTTCAGCAGTTTCAGTGCAGTTAGCAGTAAAACCTCATTAGCAGGCTGACTTCACAGACAATGTAATGTTTTGATTCACAAGGAATGTAATTTTGTCTCAGACCGAGGAAGAGCTGGAGTGAGCTTCAGTCGTAACTTTGGATGCTGTGCCTCACTGACCCTCGTTTAAAACTGCCGCAGTTCAACAACATGTCTTCTAGGGTACCTCAGTTCAAGTCTCCTGTTCAGTACTTACCAGCTGGAGCTTGACGCCGCATGGGGCAAGTTGCTGGCTGTTGACCCACCGAGTATCCGAATGAGGCTGTTAAAAAGCAGAATGGGAGTAGTCAGTGAAGTCTTGGACAGCAAAATGAAATGAAAATCACTTATTGTCACAAGTAGGCTTCAAATGAAGTTACTGTGAAAAGCCCCTAGTCGCCACATTCGCCTGTTACGGGAATTGAACCGTGCTGCTGGCTTGCCTTGGTCTGTTTCCAAAGCCAGCGATTTAGCCCTGTGCTAAACCAGCCCCTGAAGCAATGCAAGAGATAAATTGACTGAGTGTTGCTAACATTTTGAATGTAATAATGTGGAACTTGCCATTATCCCCTGATTTATTTAGTAAAAGTTGAATTTACTATCCACACTTGCGCCTGATTATTGAATTCTCCGCCTCCCCATTCTCCCGCATGTTCCTCGGTGGGATTCGCCATCAGCCAATGGGAATTTCCCATTGTGGCCACCCCGTGACACCGAGAACGAGAACTCTCTATGTTGCTACCTCAGTCCAATTGAGGGAATGGTGTAATATTTGGATTACCATCTCTTAGCTGAGATGTTGAAACTGCTACTCAGTTCAGGTAAGTATTGAAGATCTCACAGTTTTATTCATTAATTTTCCTGACAACCAACAATACGAGAAATTGATTAACTGCTCATTTATCTCATTGTTCAGATCTGCGCTGCATCTTAAATCAATGCTGTATGCAACTGCTTCATAATAAACTGTGCTTCAAAGTCATTATTCCTTATGAAATATATTAACAGGCAGATATATAAATACAAGTTATTTATTTCTAAATTGTCCACTGTGTTCAGTTAGTAGAAAGTGGCAGTCAGCAGAAAGTGAGTTGCAGACCTATAGCAGGACTCAAGTACACAACCTGGCTGAGCAGCGAGTACCATCCATGGACTCCATGGTTCAAGGTGCAAACTAAACCCATCTGTTTGGTGAAAGACGTCGACCGTTCTCCTCATGCTGCTGATAACAGAGCCGTCAGGATGCTGAGTAACAGCAGGAGGCAGAATTCCTAAAATTCTTTGCTGGAAGGTCACCCTGAGAGCAAAAGGAAGACGTTCGGTTGGATATTCCGTTGTCGCCGGGGCAAGATTCGTGGACTTGCATGCCAGCAAAACTGGTGCCTCACATGGACTGATTCAGCGACTGTTGAGGGATGATGCACCGTCAATGACCACGAGACGAAAATGGCGAAACTATTGAGGCTTTATTGCACAAGGTGTTGAGCCTCCTGCAGCTGGAACCAGAATGGGAGCAGCGCAGGAGGGCATACACTTTTATACGTCGCCTGCTGGGAGGAGCCAGCAGGCTGGGATTTACTGTGTTACCTGTAGTACGGTGGCAGTACCGTAATACGCGTAGTGTGTTACCAGTGGTGTTTACCACAAGGGACTAGCACTAGCACCATGTGGAACACAATCGATTCCAATGAGAAATGGAACGGGATTCGCCGGATTCGCGAATGACACTCAGGAGGCTGACAAGCTGTAGCCGCACATTCACACTGCACTACCCCACTCCCCACACACACCGTTCCAGCCAACAAGATAGCAGCATGGCGAGAGGCACCAAGATTCACTGATGCCGAGCTCGTGACCCTCCTGGACGCTGTGAAGGAGAGGCAGGCCACCCTGTACCCGGGAAGGAGGCTGCCAGCCGTCGCTGTGCCTGGGCGCAGATGGCAGACGCAGTCAGCACCCTCAGCAACACTGGCCGGTCCGGCCACCAGTGGCAGAAGAAACTGCACAAACACAGGGTGAGTAGGCAGCACTGTGCCCCTGGTACCAACCCCCACCCCACATACCCGTAACTCCCTGGATGGCTTCCAAACCCCCACGCTGCCCCACATGCCAACACCAATATTGGCAGCAATGGCCTGGTGCCCTGGTCAGTGAAGCCTCCAGCTACCCGCCTCCTGGGCTGCACGCGTCGGGCTGTCAACACTGTTGTTTTCTGTCCACACCCCGCGTCCTCCCGCGCCAAGGTGGAAATCGGCCATGGGCGAGGAAATGAGATCCTGCTGAGATGCGGGTTCCATGCCACGTGTGTCAACTCCCCCCACACCAACCCACTCCCCTCCAGTCCGCGGTCTAATCCTACATGTTGTCTTGTGTCTCCCGCCCCCAGCAAATGCCGCAGCCACAGCCGGAGCCCCTCCGTGTGCTAAGCAATGACGGAAACAGCAGCTCAGACAGCAGCCCTCGACAAGAGACCCGGAGCTCGAGTCTGGGCGTGACACAAATTTCCCGTCACCGCTATCTCTAATACCCTGCAGCATCTCAGAGACACACACCTCGGTTGGGCGCTTTTGTGAAGAGGCTCCTGGCGCACTATGTGGTGCTCACCACACAGCTGCTCCAGTGCATCAGTTGAAGGTAGGAACTCCCGAGGGGGAGATCGGTCGAGGGGGAGGGGGAGCTCCATGAGGGGGCACATGCGGTTGGGATCGGGCCCCAGAACTCCGTTCTGGACCACATAGCCGAGGGTGGCTAAGCGGGTCGTGCTAAACACGCACTTCTCCTTGTTGGAGGTGAGGTTTAGGAGAGTGGCGGTGTGGAGTGCCAAGTTTGGCATCGTGTTCCTGCTGATCATGGCCGCAGATGGTGACATTGTCTTGGTACGGAAACGTGGCCCGCAAACCGTACCGGTCGACCATTCGGTCCATCTCCCTTTGGAAGACCGAGACCCCGTTGGTGACGCCGAAGTACAACCTCGAGTACAGCATCTGTATCTTCTGAGCCTCCGAGACAGGGCTGGGCGCCGAGTTGATGCACCCCTCAAAGCAAGCTAGCCAGTGATGGAAGTCCTTTTTGGCGTCGCTTTATTGCGGATCCAGCTGCAGGCGATCCGGTTTGATACGGACGTCCAGCTTTTGAAAATCTCAGAGCAATAAATTGATGTCCAATCAATTGCACAAAGACTTGAGTTGGGTACAACTGAGGTTTTATTGCTCTAAGATGTGTGGCCTCCCATGGCAGCTGGCGAAATGGCTGCAGCATGGGGGACACCCATAATTATTCTCTGCCTACTGGGCGGAGCCAGCAGGCAAGGACTACTAACGAACCTGCAGGTCCTACTATACATCACCTAATAGAGGTGCAACAGTGGTTTACCACAGTAAGTAAACCTGATTTGTTAACTTTATTTATAAGTGGTCTTCGAACGATATTGATTTGCTTAATTGGAATATATATATTTGGTTGCGGGTACAGGGAGTAAGTTAAAGTTTTTCCTTTTATTTAGAACTGTCAACTGCAGTGGATGTTGTCTATATGGACTTCAGTAAGGCCTTTGACAAGGTCCCTCATGGTTGACTAGTACAAAAGGTGAAGTCACACGGGATCAGGGGTGAGCTGGCAAGGTGGATACAGAACTGGCTAGGTCATAGAAGGCAGAGAGTAGCAATGGAAGGATGCTTTTCTAATTGGAGGGCTGTGACCAGTGGTGTTCCACAGGAATCAGTGCTGGGACCTTTGCTCTTTGTAGTATATATAAATGATTTGGAGGAAAATGTAACTGGTCTGATTAGTAAGTTTGCAGACGACACAAAGGTTGGTGGAATTGCAGATAGCGATGAGGACTGTCAGAGGATACAGCAGGATTTAGATTGTTTGGAGACTTGGGCGGAGAGATGGCAGATGGAGTTTAATCCGGACAAATGTGAGGTAATGCATTTTGGAAGGGCTAATGCAGGTAGGGAATATACAGTGAATGGTAGAACCCTCAAGAGTATTGAAAGTCAAAGAGATCTAGGAGTACAGGTCCACAGGTCATTGAAAGGGGCAACACAGGTGGAGAAGGTAGTCAAGAAGGCATACGGCATGCTTGCCTTCATTGGCAGGGGCATTGAGTATAAGAATTGGCAAGTCATGTTGCAGCTGTATAGAACCTTAGTTAGGCCACACTTGGAGTATACTGTTCAATTCTGGTTGCCACACTACCAGAAGGATGTGGAGGCTTTAGAGAGGGTGCAGAAGAGATTTACCAGAATGTTGCCTGGTATGGAGGGCATGAGCTATGAGGAGCAGTTGAATAAACTCGGTTTGTTCTCACTGGAACGAAGGAGGTTGAGGGGAGACCTGATAGAGGTCTACAAAATTATGAGGGGCATAGACAGAGTGGATAGTCAGAGGCTTTTCCCCAGGGTAGAGGGGTCAATTACTAGGGGGCATAGGTTTAAGGTGAGAGGGGCATGGTTTAGAGTAGATGTACGAGGCAAGTTTTTTACGCAGAGGGTAGTGGGTGCCTGGAACTCACTACCGGAGGAGGTGGTGGAAGCAGGGACGATAGTGACATTTAAGGGGCATCTTGACAAATACATGAATAGGATGGGAATAGAGGGATACGGACCCAGGAAGTGTAGAAGATTGTAGTTTAGTCGGGCAGCATGGTCGGCACGGGCTTGGAGGGCCGAAGGGCCTGTTCCTGTGCTGTACGTTTCTTTGTTCTTTGTTGTTCAAAGCTATTACTTTGCTGCTAATGTGATTGATTGTTTATTTAAATTAAAGTTTGTTTCAACAAACTACTCCTGAGGTACAGTCACCTTTCCTCACAGTTTTACAAATTGCAAATGCTTGGGTTCTGATCCAGGATTCTAATACACCCTTTGCTGTTCCTTAGCTCTAGCCAAATTGATTCTGTCCTTGAACCCTCTGGGACAGCTGCTGGAGCATCGACCTGGTTTCTCTCCACAGACGCTGAGTGACCGGCTGAGTATTTCCAGCTTTGCTTTCTGCTTCTGCTTCAGATTTTCGACATCGGCGGTATTTTGCTTTTGATAGAAAGGGGAAAGGCCGGCCCTCATGGTGGAGCCCAGGGAACTCACCATCTATGCCTCCGCTCAGGCCCAGTTGACCTCCGCGGGTGGTAGCCTCCTGCCCACCCTGGGGAAGAGGGTGCCCCACCCCTCCTTCACAGCACCCAGCAACATCTCCAGCTCTGCATCCGTGAACCTCGGGACTGTTCTTCGTGGTGCCATCTTCTGGGCTGGAATGAGTGTGTGTGGGGAGTGGAGTGCTTATACGCAGCTCCAGCTCATCAAGCTCTCCAGTGCCAATTCGGGCCCCAGCGAATCCCACGCCAATGTGAGTTAGAATTGCACCGGTTTCAGATGGGCAGAGCGGTCGCCCATTAGCATGTCCTGAAGGGCTCCGGGACTGGCGCCACAGCCGGGACTGGGGAACGCTCCTGATTCATTCCCATCAACATTTAAGCCGGAATTTTCCGGTTGATGCGATTCACTTTCCCCGTTGTTTCTACACCCCCAGCAGCAGATTTCCCAGTGGGGTGGGGCAGTTACAATGGGAAATCCCATTGACAAGCAGAGGGAAGATGAAATCCGGCTGTCAGCGAATGATGCTGAGAACCCCACAGCCGGGGGACCGGAGAATCCCGCCCTTCTTCGTTCCCCGACGCCGATTTAGTAATCGCCGATCAGGCGGAGAATCCCTTCTTACGATAGGATCAGGGGCAGCGCCTGTTTTCGCATAGCCCGGCCCCTCCAAAACGGCGTCATCGAGGAGGAAGGAATATTGGTGTGGCGCGGCTGCTGGCCCCTCACCCGCCAGAGGAGCAGTCCTGGGGCGCCGACGATTTTTATTTTGACGTAAAACGCCACGGATCCTCCGGACATAGCCTGACAATCGGAGGATTTAGCACTTAGTCTCTCAAAAGGAGATTCCCACCCATTATCTGGCTCAGAGTTACTATTTTATATTGGTTTTATATTGTGGCTATGCTTAGCGGGAGGGTGCTTGATTCAGAAGTTGTGGAATATTGGTCATTGAGATTGATATACCAACTTCACCTGTTTGAATGTAATGTTGCAGCTGCCTAGAGACCTTAACCAAGGTGGTGTTTGATGTTCCTGTTCATTCGAGCTTCAGCTGTCGGCTTCTTCCTCTGAGCATGAGGGCACATGAGGACTGAACTTGCCGGATCCCAGCCCCGGGTCACTGTCCGTGTGGAGTTTGCACATTCCCCCCGTGTCTGCGTGGGTTTCGCCCCCACAACCCAAAAGATGTGCAGGCTAGGTGGATTGGCCACGCTAAATTGCCCCTTAATTGGAAAGAAAATAATTGGGTACTCTAAATTTATTTTAAAAAACGGACTGAACTTGCCTGAGTGGCAGTCAGAGTTGAATTGCTAATCCATTCCTCCTTCGTTACCTTGAAGTTTAACCGATCCTGTCTCGCCGCCGACCCTTCAACTCAGGCCAGGCGAGGACCCGGTAGTACAGCAAGGTTCTGAAGCCTTGTGGAGCACTGTTAAATCGGACGGAAGGAGATAGTGTCCCATTATTTTATTGACTGCCCAAATCAGGTGTGGTTGAAGCTCACGCCAGGGGGAAGTAAGGATTATCAGGTAAGTGGTTAGAATTTGGGGCAGCTGTTCTGCCAGTCAGTGGGGCGGAGGTTGGTGATTTTGGAGGGTCAGCCAGCTGGGGTGGGGGTGGGGCGGGGGGTTGGCAGTCGTGATGCCGCGATAGAAGGTACGACAGTCAAATTTGCAGATAACACTAAAATAGATGGGAAAGCAAGCTGCAGTGAGGAAATAAGACATTTATAAATCTGCCCTGCCCAGCCTTGGCCTCCCTCACACCCTCCTCGTTGGAAAAGGCCTGCTGTTCATCCTCCACCTCCAGCATGTCACCCCTCTGCTGTGCGATGTTGTGGAGGATGCAGCAGGCCGCCACGATGCGGGCGGCCCTCCCAATGCCATACAGGAGAGCCCTCCAGAGCAGTCCAGGCACCTGAAGGGCATCTTCAGGATGCCGAAGCACCGCTCGATAATGGCCCAGGACGCGGCATGGGCGTCGTTGTAGCGGATCTCCGCGTCGGTCAGTGGCCTTTGAATATGCATTATCAGCCACCACTGCGGCAGATGACCCCCGTCATCCAGGGACCAAGCCCCCAGCCGGGAATGCACCTCGAAGAGGACAGAAACCGTCGAGTGTGCCAGGATGAAGGCGCCATGCGCACTGCCCAGGTATTGGACGCAGACATGCATGATGCGCATCTGATGATCACACACCAGTTGCACGTTCTTCAAGTGGAACGCCTTTCGGTTTATGTAGAGCGGCCTGTCATCTGCAGGTGCTCATAGGGGGACCTGCATCCTGTCAATCACCCCGGGGGCATCTTGGCAATGACGACGAATCCCACTGCCCAGGCACCCTGGTGGGTTCAGTCCACATTGAAATGGATGAATTGTGCAGATTTGATTTGATTTGATTTGATTTATTCTTGTCACATGTATTAGCATACAGTGAAAGTGTTGTTTCTTGCATACTGTACAAACAATGCACACCGTACATAGGGAAGGAAGGAGAGACTGCAGAATATAATGTTACAGTTATAGCAAGGTGTAGAGAAAAGATCCACTTAATACGAGGTAGGTCCATTCAAAAGTCTGATGGCAGGAGGGAAGAAGCTGTTCTTGAGTCGGTTGGTGCGTGACCTCAAACTTTGGTATCTTTTTCCTGACGGAAGGAGGTGGAAGAGACTATGTCCGGGGTGCGTGGGGTCCTTAATTATGCTGGCTGCCTTTCCGAGGCAGCGGGAATTTCAATAGAGTCAATGGATGGGAGGCTGGTTTGCGTAATGGACTGGGCTACATTCACAACCTTTTGTAGTTTCCTGCGGTCTTGGGCAGGGCAGGCTCCATACCAAGCTGTGATACAACCAGAAAGAATGCTTTCTATGGAGCATCTGTAGAAGTTGGTGAGGGTCGTAGCTGACATGTCAAATTTCCTTAGTCTTCTGAGAAAGTAGAGTCGTTGGGGGGCTTTCTTAACAATAGTGTCGGCATGGGGGGACCAGGACAGGCTGTTGGTGATCTGGACACCTAAAAACTTGAAGCTCTCGACCCTTTCTACTTCGTTCCCATTGATGTAGACAGGGGCATGTTCTCCACTACGCTTCCTGAAGTCGATGACAATCTCCTTTGTTGTGTTGACATTGAGGGAGAGATTATTGCCGTCGCACCAGTTCGCCAGATTCTCTGGGCGTGATTCTCCCCTACCTGGCGGGGCGAGGGGTCCCGGCGGGATGGAGTGGCGTGAAGGGCCAAGCCCTCACCGTGAGGGGTTAGGCGCGCGCCAGAGTGGTTGGCGTGCCGTCGACTGGCGGGAAAGGCCTTTGGTGCCACGCCAGCCGGGGCCGAAAGGACTTCGCCGGGCAGCGGAAGTCTGCGCATGCGCGGGAGCATCAGCGGCTGCTGACATCATCCCCGCGCATGCGCAGGGGTGTGTCTCTTCCACATCGGCCATGGTGAAGACTGTGGCTGAGGTGGAGGGAAAAGACTATCCCCACGGCACAGGCCCGCCAGGCCATTGTGGGGGCACCCCCCTGGGCCAGATAGCCCCGCGCCCCCCCCCCCAGGACCCTGGAGCCCGCCCGCGCCGCCAGTCCCGCTGATAAGGGAGGTGGATTGATTCACGTAGGCGGGACAGGCATTCCAGCAGCGGGACTTTGGCCCATCGCGGGCCGGAGAATCGCCGGGGGGGGGGGGCCCACCGACCGGCCCCCCAGGCGATTCTCCGACCCGGCGGGGAGTCAGAGAATCCCGCCCTCTATCTCATTCAGACTGGGCATATAGGACCCCCGAGACTGCTCAAATGCACCTGTCACCGAGCTCCGAGGTCCCACACAGGTGATCACTCAGCGCCTGGAAGGACCCCATTGCTTAGAAGGTCAGGGCCACCGTCACCTTGACGGCCACTGGGAGCAGGTGGCCTTCGCCACTTCCCCCATGGTGCCAGGTGCACTGACCCCCTGTTCAGCCGGAGTGTTCAATGGCATGACCTGTCCGGTCGGTCCTCAAATGACAGGCACTGCCAGAACACGCAAGGCCTCATGCGGCGCCTCCTTTGCACCTCCTCCTCCCCATCCCCAGCAGCTGCCTCCTGTTCCACTGTGGCACACTCCACTACTGCAACTTCCTCCTCCTCAAGCAGTTCGAGCTCATACAGCTGCAGGGCGGCCCCAGGGCCGTGGCGACTAAGAGGAAGGCCACTTTTGCTGGTTGAATCCCAACATCCATTGTCTGCAGCAGCTGAAAGGCCGACATGTTAGCATGGTGCATACCCCTGTGCCCAACCAGGACCACCAGGCTACACAGTGGCCCGGGATGGCATTGAAGACCCTGCCCCCCTATGTGCCCCCCTCATCCCCGACCCCTGGCCCTGTCGGTGCATGGCAGCATGGGAGCCTCTGGCCCAGGCGCCCAATCCCTGCTGCCAGTGGTAGCCTCCGCATCCCCCGTTCCCCCTGTAGGGGCTACTGTGGGCGTTGCCCTTGGGCGGGCCACATGCTGCCCCCTGGCGGTGGTGGCCGGTTGGGTGGGGGGGGGGAGTGGTATGGCAGAGGGTGGAGTGTGGGGGTGGCGGGGACAGGGCACTCCTACGGCCGGTGGCACTCTGCAGAACCAGGGACCATGATGGCTGGTCAGTGGGGTGCGCATCAAGGTGACTGCCTTGCAGGACATCTCCCCAGTCACGTGGGGGGTCACCCTGGCCCCATAGCCTGCCCTACCCCCCACCCTAGCCAGCCAGCCCAGCTAGTGTGAGGACTGGCAGCTGATGTTTGCGCCTCTCTGTGTCCTACCTTCTCTCTCTCCCTCATCAACCATGACGTATGTTTCTTAATTTTTAAAAGCACAAGTGAACCTCGCTGTTAGAGGAGATGGAGAATCATGGAGGCCCCGGGGAATACCGGAGTCAGGCTCGCTAATGATGTGCCAAAAGCATTTACTATATGTGCAGAGTGGGACACACTGACACCACTGACGGGGCACTGGACAATTGTGGTTAGGCGGGAAACCAGCACCCGCCATAATTTTGGTGCCAAAACCGATTCTCCACCCAATCGCACTTCCTGATTCCAGCGTCGGGCGACAGAGAATCCCGCCCTATAGCTATCCTCCACACTGTCCACCATTCGACCAATCTTTGCCTCATCTGCAAATTACCCAATCGTGTCCCCCACGTTCATGTCCAAATCGTTAATATATAACACAAAGAGTTAGGGTACATTTGCAAAGGCAGCCATCGACCATTACCCTTGGTTTCCCATCACTAAACCAACTTTTTATCCAGTTTGTCACATTTCTCTGTATCCCATGGGCTTTCACTTTCTTGACCAATCTGCCATGTGGGACTTTGTCAAACACCTTGCTCAAATCCACCTACGCCACATCCACTGCACCACCTTCATCAACCCTTTCTATCCCTTCCTCAAAGAATTCAATCAAATATGTGAGGCAAAACCTTCCTTTAACAAATCCATGCTGACTCTCCCTGACTAGTCCATGCCTTTCTATGTGACCACAGTAAGAAGTCTTACAACACCAGGTTAAAGTCCAACAGGACTTTAACCTGGTGTTGTAAGACTTCTTACTGTGCTCACCCCAGTCCAACGCCAGCATCTCCACATCATTTCTATGTGACAGTTAATCCCGTCTCTCAGGATTGACTCTACTAATTTTCCAACCACTTCACTGGTCTATAATTCTTTGGCATTTCCTTCGATCCCTTTTTAAATAATGGAACCACGTTTGTACTTCTCCAGTCCTCCAGTACCTCCCCTGTGTCTAATGAGGATTGCAAAATCATCCACAGATCATCTGTTATCTCTTCCTTGACCTGCTTCAGTAGCCTCGAAAACAATCCATCCGGCCCTGGCGACTTATCAACTGTCAAGGATTCCAACCCTTCGAGTACTTCCTCTCTCTAATATCTCACAATGTTCCTCCCGAACTACTATATCTGCATCATCCATTTCCTTTGTAAACACGGATACAATATATTTATTTATACAGTGAAAGGTAGAACCCTCAAGAGTATTGAAAGTCAGAGAGATCTAGGTGTACAGGTCCACAGGTCACTGAAAGGGGCAACACAGGTGGAGAAGGTAGTCAAGAAGGCATACGGCATGCTTGCCTTCATTGGCCGGGGCATCGAGTATAAGAATTGGCAAGTCATGTTGCAGCTGTATAGAACCTTAGTTAGGCCACACTTGGAGTATAGTGTTCAATTCTGGTCGCCACATTACCAAAAGGATGTGGAGGCTTTAGAGAGGGTGCAGAAGAGATTTACCAGAATGTTGCCTGGTATGGAGGGCATGAGCTATGAGGAGCGGTTGAATAAACTCGGTTTGTTCTCATTGGAACGAAGGAGGTTGAGGGGAGCCTGATAGAGGTATACAAAATTATGAGGGGCATAGACAGAGTGGATAGTCAGAGGCTTTTCCCCAGGGTAGAGGGGTCAATTACTAGGGGACAAAGGTTTCTGGGCGAGGGGTAGGTTTTAGAGGAGATGTACGAGGCAAGTTTTTTACACAGAGGGTAGTGGGTGCCTGGAACTCGCAACCGGAGGAGGTGGTGGAAGCAGGGACGATAGTGACATTTAAGGGGCAGCTTGACAAATACATGAATAGGATGGGAATAGAGGGATACGGATCCCGGAAGTGTAGAAGATTTTAGTTTAGTCGGGCAGCATGGTCGGCATGGGCATGGAGGGCCGAAGGGCCTGTTCCTGTGCTGTACATTTCTTTGTTCTTTGTTCTGAAACCCTTCCCACAGCCACTGCATCTACACACAAGTTTCCTTCTGCATCTCTGATAGGTCCCACTTTTTTCTTAACTAACCTTTGACCATTAATATATTGGTAAAATATTTTTGGGGTTTCTTTAACTTTACTTGCTAATTGTTTTACATGCACTCTCTTTGATCTCCTTATTTCCTTCTTGACTTCCTATACTCCTCTAGGCTACCAGTGCTTATTTCTTTCTGCCCATCGTACACTTTCTGTATCTGTTTGATCTTCCCCTGTATTCCTCTAGACAACCAGGAGGGTCTAGATTTGGCAGTACCACTCTAATGTTTGGAAGGGACATGTCTACATGGTACATGGGAAAAGCCTGCTGAGTTTTTCCAGCATTTTCCAATTCTATTGTGCATGCTGGAACTAATTATTATTTCCACTACTTACGTTCAGTTGAGATCACTCCGAATCCTTGTGAGCGATGGGTACTAAGCATACTCCTTCCCTGTTGGCCTTGTGATGGACCTGTTTTCATAAAATGCAATACAAAGACTCAGTAAAATACTTGCACATCAATACAAATCTCAAAGCTAAAAATGTTGAGTGTTGACAGAATGTGAATAATGCTGAACCAGCCATTATTCCTCTCTATAAATAATACAAGGCAATACAAGGTGAACACAGCTGTCTCAAAGCACCAGGGACCCATGTTCAATTCTGGACTTGGATGATTGTGTGTGTGGAGTTTGAACTTTCACCCCATGTCTGTGGTTTCCTCCAACAGTTCAAAGAGGTGCAAGTTAGGTAGATTGACCATGCTAAATTGCCTCTTAGTATCCAAAGATGTGCTGGTTTGGTGGGATTGGCCATGATGAATGTGCGGGTTTTTGGGGATAGGGTAGGGGTGTGGACCTAGGTAGCATTAATAGATGGCAGCAAAAGTTCCATGTCTGCTCACCCTCCTCAGTTCACCATTTAGCAAGGGTGCATTGCCAGATTGTGGAGGGCGCAATGATGTGTAAAACCCTAATGGGAGTGCATTGTAGTTAGCCACCTGAGCAGTCCATGCATCTGTAGTGCTTCTTCAGAAGCCCTGGCTGCTCTATAATAATAATCATCTTCATTGGTGTCACAAGTAGGCATACATTAACACTGCAATGAAGTTACTGTGAAACTCCCCTAGTCTCCACACTCCGGCACCTGCTCAGGTACACAGAGGGAGAGTTCAGAATGTCCAATTCACCTAACAAGCACGTCTTTCGGGACTTGTGGGAGGAAACCGGAGCACCCGGAGGAAACCCACGCAGACACGGGGAGAATGTGCAGACTCCACACAGACAGTGACCCAAGCCGGGAATCGAACCTGGGTCCCGGGTGCTATGAAGCAACAGTGCTAACCACTGTGCTACCGTGCAAGTGGAGTTGTGAGCATCATTGTACCTCTCCACTGAATGACTCTGAAGGTGCCATCAGTCGTCATCTCCAAGCAAACATTCCTATCGATGGTCAGGCCCTTCAAAAACCTCAGGCACCTGGAATGACTCAGGATGCCGGAGTCATGGCAACTCCCAGGATGCCAAGCACAAACATGCAGTCTGTGCTCCCGATGATCACACAGCACATTGGCAGAATTGTAGCTCTTGTGGTTTATAAAGATTAGGAGCTGCAGCCATGGAGCCCGTATAATCACATAGCGCAGTGTTAACCACATACAGTTCGTCCAAACAAAATCAAAGAATGGTGAACAAAATGTTGAGCAAGTAATGTTACCTCAGGTATACATGAAATTCCACACATTTATTACTTTGAAACCGGGATTATAAGTAAAATATTGCGAGCTGGAGAAATCAGTAATGTATCTTCCTTTTCTGTTAAATCTTTGCATCTGCAATTAGCTTGATCGGTAATTTGAGGTGATATGTTATTGACAGATTTGTCTGTCACTCAGTGTTGGAAATTATATTCTGGGATCATTAATTATTTTCAGTGCATACTTAATGATAAAAGATATTCATTGTTTGCCTCAAGATCTGGGCAAAATTCTCCCGAAACGGCGCGATGTCCGTCGACTGGCGCCAAAAACGGCGCCAATCAGACGGGCATCGCGCCGCCCCAAAGGTGCGGAATGCTCCACATCTTTGGGGGCCGAGCCTCAACATTGAGGGGCTAGGCCGGCGCCGGAGGGATTTCCGCCCCGCCAGCTGGCGGAAACGGCCTTTTTTGCCCCGCCAGCTGGCGCGGAAATGAGATCCCCGGGCGGCGCATGCGCGGGAGCGTCAGCGGCCGCTGACAGTTTCCCACGCATGCGCAGTGGAGGGAGTCTCTTCTGCCTCCGCCATGGTGGAGACCGATGCGGAGGCGGAAGGGAAAGAGTGCCCCCACGGCACAGGCCCGCCCGCGGATCGGTGGGCCCCGATCGCGGGCCAGGCCACCGTGGGGGCACCCCCCGGGGCCCGATCGCCCCGTGCCCCTCCCAGGACCCCGGAGCCCGCCCACGCCGCCTTGTCCAGCCGTTCAAAAGGTGGTTTAATCCACGCCGGCGGGACAGGCAATTTATCGGCGGGACTTCGGCCCATCCGGGCCGGAGAATCGAGCGGGGGGGCCCGCCAACCGCCGCGGCCCGATTCCCGTCCCTGCCGAATATCCGGTGCCGGAGACTTCGGCAACCGGCGGGGGCGGGATTCACGGCAGCCCCCGGCGATTCTCCAACCCGGCGGGGGGGTCGGAGAATGACGCCCCTGATTTCAAAGATCATTTCACACATTCTGGGAGGAAGCTTACCAGAATTTGGCAAAGTGTGGGGCTCAGATTGAAATCTGCCCTGGAACTCTTCAGTTCCACTGACCAGTTTTCTCTCCAGGGGCGGGATTCTTCGCAATCGGCGCGATGTCCGCCGACACGCGCCAAAAACGGCGTGAATCAGTCCGGCATCGCGCCGCCCCAAAGGTGCGGAATCCTCCGCAACTTGAGCGGCCGAGCCCTGACCTTGAGGGGCTAGGCCCGCGCCGGACTGATTTCCGCCCCGCCAGTTGGTGGGAAACTGACTTTGCGGGGCGGCGCATGCGCGGGAGCGTCAGCGGCCGCTCACGACATCCCCGCGCATGCGCAGTGGAGAGGGTCTCTTCCGCCTCCGCCATGGTGGAGACCGTGGCGAAGGCGGAAGGAAAAGAGTGCCCCCACGGCACAGGCCCACCCGCTGATCGGTGGGCCCCGATCGCGGGCCAGGCCACCGTGGGGGCACCCCCCGGGGCCAGATCGCCCCGCGCCCCCCCCAGGACCCTGGAGCCCGCCCGCGCCGCCTTGTCCCGCCGGTAAGAGAGGTGGTTTAATCCACGCCGGCAGGACAGGCATTCCAGCAGCGGGACTTCGGCCCACCCGGGCCGGAGAATCGCTGGGGGGGGGGGGGCCCGCCAACCGGCGCGGCGCGATTCCTGCCCCTGCCGAATATCCGGTGCCGGAGAATTCGGCAACCGGCGGGGGCGGGATTCACGCCAGCTCCCGGCGATTCTCCGACCCGGCGGGGGGGGGGTCGGAGAATCTCGCCCCAGATCTTGATCCTCTTTAGAGAAAATAAATGAGTGGCCAGGGTTTGTGCCATCACTCTGGCGGGGCGGGACCTGACCGCACTGGCAACCGGCTCCACAGAGAACGAGGCACTATCTTTAAAGGGTGCCCCTATCAGCATTGAAACCTAACGGCCCCCAACCCCCTCCATGGAGGTATCATGCCCCCCCCCCGCCCCCGAACAATCATCGCTGTCATTCCCCCCGAAGCACAGGAGAAGTATCGCTGGCACGGCTAGTGCAGGCTCAGAATCGTCCCATGTGTTGCATTATGCTTCATTGGGAACTTTGTTTTATGTTGTGAATGAGAAAAATACTTGGGTTGAATTTGAATTGTAACTTTGGCTGGGTAATGCTGTGCATCACTGAAACTTCCTTAATACTGCAACAATTTAAAACGTCAAGTTAGTTCAAGTTACCTTTTTCATTACTTACCAGACGCAGGTAGATAGCTTTGAGGGAGTCCAAAGTTGTAAGGCGTTTGTTCCGGTCGAGCTGCTGCCCAGGTTTTTATAAAACAAGATAACAAGAGTAGTCAATAAGAGTCTGGCATATCAATATAAATATAAGCTAAAGATGTTGACGTTGGTGTCATAAAATTTAACTATGAAAAAGCAGAATGACACGCTAGACTAGGACTTGAACTCAGAATCTAAACCAATATGGAGAGGGAATAGTCCAATAAGGTATTGAACCTCTTTCAGACAGTTTGGGTGGATGTTAAAGATCCCATAATTCTAAAGCAAAGAAAGTGATGAAATTCTCCCAGTGCCTGGACGAATACATTTCCCTCAACTAGTACTACCGGATAACTAGTCATCCAAGGTAATGCGAAGGCTTACGTTGTGTGAAAGCCTCTTCAGGTGGTAAAACCGAGAGGCATGGCTGTGAGGGGAATATTGAGGTCATAGAGAAACAGTAAACTCAGAACAAACAACACGATGGAAGAGCTGAGATTGAGATTGAAATCATCAAGGGTTAACTTTTGGGTTAGGGTTAAGGTTAGGGTTTAGGAGAGCTAGGAGGGGGCATGAGAAGTCCTTGGCGGGTAGGATCAAGGAAAACCCCAAGGCTTTTTACGCTTATGTGAGGAATCAAAGAATGACCAAGGTGAAGTCAGGCCGGTCAAGGACAGTAGTGGGAACGTGTGCATGGAGTCTGAAGATATAGGAGAGGCCCGAAATGAATACTTTTCTTCAGTGTTCACAAAGGAGAGGGGCCATGTTGTTGAGGAGGATAGTGCGATACAGGCTGGTAGGCTGGAGGAGGTAGATATTCGGAAGGAAGATGTGTTAGAAATTTTGAGAAGCCTGAGGATAGATAAATCCCCTGGGCCTGATGGGATATATCCTAGGATTCTTTGGGAGGTGGGGGATGAGATTGCAGAGTCTTTGGCTTTGATCTTTATGTCCTCACTATCGACAGGAATAGTGCCAGAAGACTGGAGAGAGGCAAATGCTGTCCCCTTGTTCAAGAAAGGGAATAGGTATAACCCTGGGAATTATAGGCCGGTTAGCCTCACTTCGGTCATAGGTAAAGTATTGGAAAGGGTCCTGAGGGATAGGGGGCGAGATTCTCCACTCCCACGCCAGTTGGGAGAATCGCCTGGGCCGCCAAGCTTTCCGGGGACGCCGGTCCGACGCCCTCCCGCGATTCTTCCAAGCGGCGGGAATGGCCCGGTCGAGTTTCGCGGGCCGCAGGCCGGAGAAACGCCGGAGACACCGAAAATGGCGATTCTCCGTCACCCCCGCTATTCTGAGGCCCGGATGGGCCGAGCGGCCAGGCCAAAACGGCGGGTTCCCTCCGGCGCCGTCCACACCTGGTCACTGCAGTCGTGGGCGGTGCGTGAACGCTGGGGGGGGGGGGGGGGGTGGCCTGCGGGGGGGCGAGGGGGGATCCTGCACCGGGCTTTACCTGGAATGTGGGGTGGCCCGCGATCGGTGCCCACCGATCGTCAGGCCGTCCTCTCTGAAGGAAGACCTCCTTCCTTCCGCGGCCCCGCAAGATCCGTCCCCCATCTTCTTGCGGGGCGGACTTAGAGAAGACGGCAACCACGCATGCGCGGATGACGCCCGTTATGCGACGCCGGCCACGTCATATATGCGGCGCCGCTTTTACACGGGCGACAAGGCCTGGCGCGTGTAGATGACGTGGCCCCGATCCTGGCCCATTGTCAGGGCTTGAATCGGTCGGGACCAGGGCCGTTCCGCGCCGTCATGAACCTCGACGTCGCGGCCACTTCGGCGTGGGAGTGGAGAATCCCGCCCAGGATTTATGATCATTTGGAAAGATACATCTTAATCCAGGATAGTCAGCACGGATTTGTGAGGGGTAGGTCTTGCCTCACAAGGTTGATTGTATTCTTTGAGGAGGTAACTAAGTACATAGATGAAGGTAGAGCAGTTGATGTTGTATACATGGATTTTAGTAAGACGTTAGATAAGGTGCCCCTGGTCGGCTCATGCAGAAAGTAAGGAGGCATGGCATAGAGGGAAATTTGGCCGATTGGATCAGTAACTGGCTCTCACATAGAAGACAGAGGGTGGTGGTAGATGGTAAATTTTCAACCTGGAGCCCAGACACCAGCGGTGTACCACAGGGATCAGTGCTGGGTCCTCTCCTATTTGTGATTTTTATCAATGACTTGGATGATGGAGTTGAAGGTTGGGTTAGTAAATTTGCTGATGACACCAAGATTGGTGGAGTAGTGGATAATGTGGAGGGCTGTTGTAGGCTGCAAAGAGACATTGATAGGATGCAGGGCTGGGCTGAAAAGTGGCAGATGGAGTTTAACCCTGATAAGTGTGAGGTGATTCATTTTGGTCGGACAAATTTGAATGCGGATTACAGGGTTAATGGCAGGGTTCTGAAGAATGTGGAGGAGCAGAGAGATCTCGGAGTTCATGTCCATAGATCTCTGAAAGTTGCCACCCAAGTGGATAGAGCCGTGAAGAAAGCCTATAGTGTGTTAGCATTTATTAACAGGGAGATTGGGTTTAAGAGCCGTGAGGTTATGGTGCAACTGTGCAAGACCACATTTGGAGTATTGTGTGCAGTTCTGGTCACCTCATTATAGGAAGGACGTGGAAGCATTGGAAAGGGTGCAAAGGAGATTTACCAGGATGCTGCCTGGATTGGAGGGTAGGTCTTATGAGGAAAGGTTGAGGGAGCTAGGGCTTTTCTCATTGGAGCAAAGGAGGATGAGAGGTGACTTAACTGAGGTTTATAAGATGATGAGAGTGATAGATAGTGTGGACGTTCAGTGACTTTTTCCTCGGGTGAATGCATAACTATAAGGTTCATGGTGGAAGATATAGGAGAGATGTCAGAGGTAGGTTCTTAACTTAGAGAGTGGTTGGGGCGTGGAACGCACTCCCAGCTATGGTAGTGGAGTCGGACACTTTAGGAACTTTCAAGCGGTTATTGGATAGGCATATGGAGTGCACTAGAATGATTGGGAGTAGGTTGATTTGATCTTAGTTTCAGACTAGTTCAGCACAATATCGTGGGCCGAAGGGCCTGTACTGTGTTGTACAGTTCTCTGTTCTATAAGAAGTTGAGAGAGGAAAATAGTGAAGATATCTTGGTGAGGAATTTGGCATGGTTCTTGGCTGGCTCGTACAGACCACGGATTTTAAAGGTGAGGATGGCACTCGTTTGCAAAGGAGGAGAAAGAGCCAAATGAGTAGGGGGAATAGAGGAACATAGAAAATGGAGATAAAGGCAAATCCATGGCTCCAAAGTGCATAGGGAGCACAGCAAAGCCCAGGAATAAAGTGATCAAGTGTGGAAGTAGATACATGGCTTTACAAATGTCACAGGCATCTTGGATATTGTGTTGCCTCTTCAGGACCAGGGAAAATTCCATCATGGAATGGGTTCAAAATTTTCAACAGGAGGGTGGGGGAAGTGGATGTGGCAGAAATATGGTCCAGGTTGGCAAGGGCCGGATTTTGTTTTGATTCATTTATGGGATGTGGCTGTCGCTGATTAGCCAGTACTTATTGCCAATCCCAGATTACCCTTCAACATTTCAGGAGCTAGAGAGGGAATCAAATAGTTTGATGCAAAATGTCTGGATTCCTCTCAGTGTCGTATACTGGTGAGTCGAGGTCCAGTGAGATAATGAGATTTTAGCTTGGCTGCACTGTTTCAGATTTCAGGGGCATTTGGGCCAGTTTTGGGGCTGGAGGGAATTACACCTCAACAGCCTGGGGATTAATGCACTTGCATGGCGAGCGACATTAGTTAATTGTAGAATAGTAGTAACCAGGTTCAAATAAGGGGAAGACTGTGCACTTCGAGACTGCTCCACCATTCATTATAATCATGGCTGATCACCAGGTCTATACCCTGATCCCGTCTTCCCCCCCATATCCCTGGATCCCCTTAGCCCCAACAGCAAGATCTAATTCCTTCTTGAAATCACACAATGCTTAGGCCTTAACTACTTTCTGTGGGAGTGAATTCCACAGATTCACCACTCTCTGGGTGAAGAAATTTATCCTCACCTCAGTCCTAAAAGTCCCTTATCCTCAAACTATGACCCCTAGTTCTGAACACCCCCACCATCAGGATCATTCTTTCTGAATCTAACTTGTCTAATCCTGTTAGAATTTTGTAAGTCTCTGTGAGATCCCCTCTCACTCTTCTAAACTCCAATGAATATAATCCTAACCGACTCAGTCTCTCCTCGTGTGACAGTCCCGCCATCTCAGGAATCAGCCTGGTAAACCTTCACTGCACTCCCTCCACAGCAAGAACATCCTTCCGCAGATAAGGACACCAAAACTGCCCACAATACTCCAGGTGTGGCCTCACCAATGCCCTATACAATTGCAGTAAAACATCTCTGTTCCTGTACTCAAATCCTCTCGTTATGAAGGCCAACATACCATTTGCCTCCTTTACTGCCTGCTGTACGTGAACACTTATTTATAGCGACTGATGCACGAGGACACCAAAATCTCACTGAGTCTCTACCTCTCTCAATTTACACCCATTAAAATAATAATCTGCCTTCCTATTTTTGCTACTGTAGAAGGTAATCTCACATTTATCCACATTATACTGCATCCGCCGTGCATGTGCCCACTCACTCAGTCTGTCCAAATCCCGCTGAAGCATCTCTGCATCCTCCTCACAGCTCACCCTCCCACCCAACTTTGTATCATCTTCAGATTTGGAGATAATGCATTTAGTTCCCTCATCCAAATCATTAATATATAATGTGAACAGTTGGGTTCTAGCACAAATCCCTCCAATACCCCACTAGTCACTGCCTGCCAATCAGAAAAAGACCCATTTATTCCAACTTTTTGCTTCCTGTCTCCTAACCGGTTTTCTATCCATCTCAAGACACTACTCGTAATCCCACGTGCTTTAACTTTACATAGTAATCTGCTATGTGAGACCTTGTCAAAAACCTCCTGAAAGTCTAAATAATCCACATCCACCGGTTCTCCCTGGTCAACTCTACGAGTTACATCTTCAAAGAATTCTCGTAGGTTTGCCAAGCATGATTTTCCTTTCATAAATCCATGCTGACTTTGTCTTATTACACCACTTCTTTCCAAATGCTCACTGGTCTATAGTTCCCTATTTTCTCTCTACCTCCCTTTTTAAATAGTGGGGTTACATTTGCTACCATCCAACCTGTACGAACCATTCCAGAGTCTAAAGAATTTTGGAAAATGACTAGGGCCACTTTCCAAGTACTCTGGGATGAAGATTTTCAGGCCCTGGAGATTTGTCCGCCTTCAATCCCATTAATTTCCCCCAAACCATTTTTTTCCCCTAATTTCAATTTCCTTCAGCTCCTCACTATACCTTGTGTTTCTCAGAATTTCCGGTACATTATTCCTGTCTCCCTTTGTGAAGCCGGAAGCAAAGTACGAATTTAGTTCCTCAGCCATTTCTTTGTTCCATAGATCATAGAATTCACAGTGCAGAAGGAGGCCATTCGGCCCATCGAGTCTGCACCGGCTCCTGGAAAGAGCACCCTACCCAAGGTCAACACCTCCACCCTATCCCCATAACCGAGTAACCCCACCCAACACTAAGGGCAATTTTGGACACTAAGGGCAATTTATCATGGCCAATCCACCTAACCTGCACATCTTTGGACTGTGGGAGGAAACCGGAGCACCCGGAGGAAACCCACGCACACACGGGGAGGATGTGCAGACTCCGCACAGACAGTGACCCAAGCCGGAATCGAACCTGGGGCCCTGGAGCTGTGAAGCAATTGTGCTAACCACTATGCTACCGTGCTTCCCTGTTATGAATTCCTCTGTTTCTGACTGTAAGGGGCCTACATTTGTTTTTATCAATCTTTTCCTCTTTACATATCTATAGAAACTTTTACAGTCAGTTTTTATGTTCCCCGCTAGTTTACTTTCAAATTGTTTTTTCCCCTTCTTTATCAATCCCTTGGTCTGCCTTTGCTGAATTTTAAACTGTTTCCAATCTTCAGGTCTATTGCTTTTTCTTGCTAATTTGTATGCCTCTTCTTTGAATCTAATACTATCTCTAATTTCCCTTGTAAGCCATGGTGTGGCCACATGGTTCCCGGCCTGGGTCACTGCCTGTGCAGAGTTTGCACTTTCTCCCCGGGTGCTCCGGTTTCCTCCCACAGTCCAAAGATGTGCAGGTTAGCTGGACTGGCCATGCTAAATTGCCCTTAGTGTCCAAAAAGGTTGGGTGGGGTTACGGGGATAGGGTGACGGTGGGGGCTTAGGTCGGGCGCTCTTTCCAAGGGCCGATGCAGACTCGATGGGCCGAATGGCCTCCTTCTGCACTGTAAATTCTATGATTGAGAAATAAAAAAAGGTGTGGCAATATTGTTCAAAGATACTGTTAACAGAATTAAGTGCTTTTTAATCATCTCCCTTCATGTTTGAGTATTTTTGAAGTGGTCAGCTAGAAATAGACAGTACTTCACTCTGTTTGAAGTGGTCCAGTAGCTGTCAATCAATGCTTGATGTTTATAGACATTGCAGCCAGTTTCTGAGCACACCATTTCAAAGTTATTCAACTGTGAAGGGAGATGAATGGAACAATGCTGACAGCTGGAGGTGTGTGGAAGCTGTTAATCACAGCCTAGTAAAATCAATATCAAAGACAAATTAATGAATGGCTTGGAAATCAAAGATCTGAGGGGGTTTAAACCCAGCTGACTGGTTTTCCCTTTCCAGGAATTGACAGGTGCTGCTTCCTGTGTCTTAGTCAGCAGGTATTGCCCAGGTGAGTGTTAAAGCAGTAATATTTTTTCACTACCTCTGTATGGCTGCTCCCTTGATTCCAAGCAGGGGGCTGTCTTCTGGGGAGCTTCCTGGACAGGGGTTTACAAGAATGTTGCCAATGCAAGAAATGTGCAGCTACAAGGTGAGATTTGAGAAGTTGGGTTATTTTCCTTGGTACAAAGAAGGCTGAGAGGTGACTTGACTGAGCTGTACCAAATTATAAGGGATAGAGATAGAGTGGACAGGATGCAATTGCTTCTCTTAGTGGAGAATTCAAGGATCAGGGGGATTCACAATAAGTGTCAGGAGGTGTAGAGAGGACATGCGGAAGAACTTTTTATGCAGAAGGTAGTAGGAGTCTGGAATTCACTGCCCAAATTGGAGGCAGAGACCTTAAACTCTTTTAAAAGGTACCTGGATCTGCACCTTAAGTACTGGGCTTGGTACATTGGTACAAGAATGTGGGATTGGAAAGGGCTCCTGGGTGTCCTCGGGCTGCCATGGAAAAGATGGGCTGAATGGCCTCCTTCTGTGCTGTAACCTTCATATGGCTTTATGGTTCTGGATAAAGGGAAGCCAGTGGATGTGTACTGTACTCAGGTTTCCAGAAGACATTTGTAAGGTGCCATATCAAAGTATATTGCAGAAAATAAAAGCTCCTGGTGCAGGGGTAACATATTGGCATGGATAGAAGATTGGCCAACTAACAGGAAACAGAAAGCAAGCATAAGTGTGTCAGTTTCCAGTTGGCAATGTGTGACGATTCATGTGTCACAGAGATCAGTGCTGGGACCTCAACATTTTACAATCTCAATAAGTGACTTGGATAAAGAGGCCAAAGGTCCAGTTGCTAAATTTGTTGGTGATGGGTGGGAAAGTAAGTTGTGAAGAGGATATCAAGAGGCTACAAGGTGACATAGATAGGGTACGTGAGTGGGCAGAGATCTCGAAAGTGGAGTATAATGTGGGAAAATGAGAAATTGTCCATTTTGGCAGGAGGAGTAAAAAAGCTTATTATTGCATGGTGAGAGATTGCAGAGCTCTGAGATGCAGAGGGATCTTAGTGTCCCAATACATAAATTACAAAAGGTTAATATACATGTATAGCAAGTAATTTAGAAAGCTTGGCAGGGTGGACGTGCAATGGATATTTTCTTTAATAGGAGAATCTAGAACTAGGGCTTACTATTTAAAAATTGAAGACAAATGAGGAGAATTTTGCTTTCTCTCAGAGTTCGTGAGTCTTTGTAGCTCATCCTCTGAATGAATGGAACCAGAGGCTTTGGCTATTTTTAAGGAGAGGTGGATAAATTCTTGATAAGCACGAGGATGAAGGATTATGGGGGAAGGCTGGCATGTGGGGTCGAGGTTACAATCCGATCAGTCACGACCTTATTGAATGGTGGAGCAGGCTGGATGGGCTGAATGGCCTGAATTCATAATTTGGTTTCCTCGTATGTTATTGCCTGTTCCTTGTATGTCCCTGACCATTAGTGTTGCCACCATAACAATCGGACTGCAGACAGTTTGGGGTTAGGCTTCTGATTTCTAAGGCTTTTACGATTCCAATGCCCTTATTCGTCCAAAACCCACTAATTTTGTGATGAAAATTTCTCCCTTAGTCTCTTCGTGCCTTATCAGGCTCGGAGGGTCAAATGGCCTCCTTCTTCCCTATTACCTATGTTTCTATCATTGTACTTGTAATTCCAGAGTTCAGATATGGAGGGTTAGATTTTATGCAGGGGCAGTGGCCCTGCCTAGCCTGGCTTAGAGGTCAGGGCTGAACCCACCTTCCATCAGCTGGGTCACCGATAGGACCATTAAATGGCCATTGACCTGTTAAAGTGTTCAGGGCAGGACTTCTGTCCCACCAACGAAGAGCAAGTCTCGTCTCTGAGAATTGTTGCCCAGTCTTTTAGGAATTAAAGAGTAGGGTTAGATCCTTAACTATTTTCAGTGCACACTTAATGGACAAATGTATTCATTGCTCATCCTGGAAGCTGAATGTCACATATAATACAATACTTTGGTTCTATGGGAATACATTGGACATGCAAAAGATATCTGGACTGAGCTTTAATCGCAAATTTCTGACTTGTTCTGCTGTGTACCACTGAGCCTTCATTCAAACTGCATTGCTTAAAAATGGGCGGGACCTTCCGTTCCGCTGCACTCGTTTTCTGGTGCGGCGCTGCCCCGCCGACAGCGGGATTCTCCGCTCCAGCAACTGGCCAATGGGGTTTCCCATTGTGGGCACCCCCACGCCGTCGGGAAATCCGCGGGCGAGAGTGCACTGCCAGCGAAACAGAGGATGCTGCCGACGGAAGGTCCAGCCCCATGTTTCAAGTGACCCTCATTTTGTCTCATTTCTGTTACTTACAAGGTCTAGGCCTGAATGGACATGACTGTGGAATATTGCTCTCAGTCTGATATGACTCAAGGACCTCCTTGACCGCCCTCAAAGCTGTAATAAAGCACAGAAGTCAGTATTATTTTTGTACCTAAAACAAATGCTAAAATCTCTCTCCTTCTTTATCAGACACTGTTTAAAACGTAACTCTAGTCAACATCACGCTTTTGATCACCAGTCCTATCATCACCTGAGGTGAATGGTGTCAAATTTTGAATGACTCTCCTGGTTGTGTCTTTGGTTATGTAGTGACATTAGAGAAGATACATAAATGCACATTGTTGCTGCAGTAAAGATTCTGGGTGTTGCTATTAAAGTATGGAAGCAATAATCTTTACACTATTCCTATTTAAACGATTGAACTGGAGGTCAAAGTTCACACCAGGACTTGTGATTGTAATCCAAACTGACATTTCTTTCAATACCGAGGGAATACTGTTCATTCACTTCAGTTACGTGATTGGCTGAAACTGTTTTGCTTGGAAAAGAGGAGGTGATTGAGGTGACAAGGCACGTTCAATCATGACTTTCAATAAGAATTGGTTCATTATCTGAAGATAACAAGTCTGCAGGGTTGTGGGGAAAGGTGGGGGAGGGGGACACAGTGAATTGCTCCTGCAGAGAGCCAGCATGGGCACGCTGGGCTGAATGGCCTCCTTCTGTGCTGCAACAGTTCTATGATTCCAGATGTTGAATCAGTTTCGGACGGTTGGAGGAGATGTTAAAGATCCCACTCCAACACTCAATCAGAAGTCGAGAATTTATCCAAGGTCCGAGAAAATACTTTTCCCTCAGCAAACATCACTGAAAATAGATTCACTGACGGACAGGCCGAGAAAGCTGTGATAGTGCAAAAGGGATCCTGAACTTTACAAATTGAAACTTAGAAACCACAGAAAAGTTACGATGCAGAAGGAGGCTGTTCAGGCCTGTGCCAGAGCTTCAGGCCAGAATTTCCTGCCGGGTAGGTGGGGTGGGCCCGGGAGTGGATGTGGAATCTGCTCCCGGGTGACATCACATTAGTGACCCAATTTCATGCTGGCTGGCCAATCAAGACCCGCCCAGTGTGAAACGTGTCCCGTGAGTGATCGTAATGTCCAGGTGGGAGTGCGAGTTGGACGGTGACCCAATGGGGGCTTTCAAAGGTCACCAGCTCCCTGGGGGAAGGCTGAAATTGGGAGGAGACTCAGCAAGCTGTCCGGAAGAGATTTGCTGACCTTACCCTTCTCAGCAGTCTTGGCCTCAGCACTGGGTGGGCAGGGCAGGTGGGAGAGCAGGTCGAGTGGGCACTCTGTCCGACCTAACTCCCCCATCCCGCCCCGCCCCCCTCCCCCTCCATACACCGGAGGAGGTCAACATCAGGTGGGACATTTTGATGCCATTGGAGAAGGGCACCTCACCTGACCAAGATGTCCTGGCCAGAGGTAACAGCCCCAAACAGTGGTCATGACGTGGTTTGGTGCCCCTGGCTTCAATGCCGCTGCCACATGTGCCAAGGCGCAGCTCTCGCAAATGTACGTTCAAATCACTGTGAGTACAAGGGGGACTTTTCATGGGTAATCTTCCATTCTGCCACTATCTGGAAGTAGTGATACTGGTGCAACCGTTAACACCTTATAATGTTATATTCATTGTCTGTAAGTGCCAAGAACGTATAAATGCTACTTTAGTGTGAATGGCCTAAGTATGATTCATTTGCTTTAAAGGTGCCGGCCACGCTGGACATTAAGGGCTGCAAACCTTATTGCACAGGCACTGAATGGACTTTGCATTCAATGGAACAGGTCATTGTAAAGGTCTGCGAAGGAGAAAGTGCCCCTGGCACGAGGTGGAAGCAGTGCGTTGGCAGCTTATCTGAAGGTGCGTTCAATCATGTACCTGCCCCCATGAAAGTTCCAGACGTCTGCCTCCATGCCCTCACTGTGTTCTTCCCTGGGCTCCTCTTCTGATCTACCACTGGAGTCATCATCTGAGGTCTGTGGAGCTGCCTTGATATCCTCAACGTCTAATGGGTTCCCACTTGCCAGGTCCAGGTTATGGAGACCACAGCATACAAGGACTCGAGGAAGCACATGCTGTTGGGGATATTGTAGTGCTCCCCCTGAACGGTTCAGGCACCTGAACCTCATCTTCAGCAGACAAATGGTCATCTCTGTTACCGCCTTTGTGGAGGCATAGTTCCTGTCACCTTTCCTCAGCTTCTGGCCTTGGGTACTGGAGAAGCATCATAAATCACCTTTCCAATAGATAGCCCTGTCACCCAGCAACGATGAGCCGCCTGTGAGTGTCAGACAATGGATGCATCATGGGAGCTGCCAGGGTATCTTGAATAGACTTGCAGAGTCTCTGTCTTGTGCCACTCACTATCTGCACATTCATGGAGTAGAAGCCCTTCCTGTTCACAAAGGCACCTGGCTCATCTGTTGACATCCTGATGGCCACATGAGTGCAGCCGTGCCACCCTGGATGCAGGGTAACCCTCCAATTGCAGCAAAGCCTCTGGCATGCTCAGTCCAGCTGGTTTCATCCATCCGTTAATGAATAAATATCATGACCCACCTGAACAGAGCATCAATGACAAGCTTGACCCAACTGTGGGCAGCAGTTTGGGACACTCCACGTAGATCCCCACTGAGTCCTGGAAAGAGGCATAGAAGTTGAGAGTAGCTGTGACCTTTGGAGTTGCTGGCATGGGGTGGCTTCCCACACAATTGGAGATTATCAGCATCTGACAAATGGAAGTCAGGGTCTCCATGGAGAGGGAGAGTTTGGAACTCCCCCGCTGGCATGCTCAGGTATCTGGATCACAGTCTGTGTACTCTGGTAGCAGAATAGTAGCATCTTCTGAGGCTCCTTCCCCCTTGTACTCCCTGCTGGCTCTGCAGCCCCGGTGCCTGCACCTCTCCCCCTAGGTCACTCTCTTGGATGCTGCATGCGCGCACCTGGTCTCCTCTCCCTGCCTCTGACTTCCTCCTCAGAGCAGCTCCCACCAGTGGAGTAGAGAGAAACAGAAAGCTGTCTGGTGACCGGAAAACTCCACATGGTCTGAATCCTCCAGGAGCCCTGGAGGCACCAATGAGTTCTGAAATGAACGCTAGCAGTACAAAGACTGAAGCTAAAACAGAGATAAAGCTATCGAGTTTCACTAAGCAACTAGCAGCAAACTATCTCCTAAACTCTTCACTATTCATAATGACACCGGGGTCCGGGGTCCCAGGTTCGATTCCGGCTTGGATCGCTGTCTGTGCGGAGTCTGCGCGTCCTCCCCGTGTGTGCGTGGGTTTCCTCCGGGTGCTCCGGTTTCCTCCAGCGGTCCAGAGATGTGCAGGTTAGGTGGATTGGCCATGATAAATTGCCCTTAGTGTCCAAAATTGCCCTTGGTGTTGGGTGGAGGTATTGAGTTTGGGTAGGGTGCTCTTTCCAAGAGCCGGTGCAGACTCAAAGGGCCGAATGGCCTCCTTCTGCACTGTAAATTCAATGATAATCTATGATTAATCTGGGACAAAGGTTCGGCACAACATCGTGGGCCGAAGGGCCTGTTCTGTGCTGTATTTTCTATGTTCTATTTTCCATGTTCTATGACACAGCTCTGGAACCCTTTTATCCTGTGCATGGATGACATCGTGAAAAACAGATTGTCTACATGCTCGCTTTGCCTGCGCGTTTCACGCTTGTCACAGGGGCAATGTAAAATCTAGGTCAATAGGCTTTTTAATTGCCTTAATTGGCCCTTTAATTGTCAAAAGAACAGAAGAACATAAGAACTAGGAGCAGGAGTAGGCCATCTGGTCCTTCGAGCCTGCTCCACCATTCAGTGAGATCATGGCTGATCTTTCTGTGGTCTCAGTTCCACTTACCCTCCCGCCCACTCTAACCCTTAATTCATTTACTATTCAAAAATCTATCTACCTTTGTCTTAAAAACATTTAACGAGGTAGCCTCAACTACTTCACTGGGCAGGGAATTCCACAGATTCACAACCCTTTGGGTGAAGAAGTTCCTCCTAAACTCAGTCCTAAATCTACTTCCCCTTATTTTGAGGCTATGCCCCCTCGTTCTGCTTTCACCCGTCAGTGAAAACAACCTGCCCGCATCTATCCTATCTATTCCCTTCATAATTTTATATGTTTCAAAGGGCAGGGGTCCAACTTCCACACACGCCAGCTCGCCAAACTTAATATTGCACATGTGCGCAATGACATCAGGACGCATGACCGATGTAATTGTGCGCAATTTTGCATTTGACACAGGCATGGGCTCGACCATGGAACATTAAGATTCAGGACCAAGAGTACAATCTTTATAAACCACTGCTTCAGTCATAACAATGACTCCAGAGATGAGCCGTGGATGGAGAAGACAAAGGGGAGATCAGCTGAATGTCTCCAGAATCAAGAGTGGTCTGGACAGAAAAGGAAACAGATCCCATTAACCAGAAACTGAACTGTGCTCCCCATACAAAAGCTATAGCTACAGGTCAAGGGCTGGGATTCTGCAGCATTCAATTCACCTCCCAAGTTCCCAAAGCCTACTCAACTTTGAGAAGGCACACATCAGGGGTACGATCACCGATACATGTCAGAAAGAGAGGATCTTGTTTGTGTCCTGCAGAAACCCATTGAAAATAGCTTTCTATTTATCCTGTGTTTGCTGCCACTGGCCAACTTTGGATCCAATTTGATATGAACACAAAAGTGGTGGCAAGGTCACCGTCCCTTCTGTTCTTGAAATACTGCAATGGCGCCTTCATAGCCCATCTGAACATATTGATGGACAGCTTGGTTTACTGCCCATTCTGAAAGACTGCACCTCTGACAAAACCAATTTCCCAAAGTACTCTGGACTTGCAATGAATGACTGCTGCTTTAACAATAATCGTCAAGTCCAACACCATCAGATCCTTTGTTTTGCACCCCGTTCAGGGGCGTCATCCTGTGCTGTGGGGGCACTCTTTCCCTTCCGCCTCCACCACGGTCTCCACCATGGCGGAGGCGGAAGAGACTCCCTCCACTGCGCATGCGCGGGAAACTGTCAGCGGCCGCTGACGCTCCCGCGCATGCGCCGCCCGGAGATGTCATTTCCGCGCCAGCTGGCGGGGCAACAAAGGCCGTTTCCGCCAGCTGGCGGGGCGGAAATACCTCCGGCGTCGGCCTAGCCCCTCAATGTTGGGGCTCGGCCCCCAAAGATGCGGAGCATTCCGCACCTTTGGGGCGGCACGATGCCCGTCTGATTGGCGCCGGTTTGTGCGCCAGTCGGTGGACATCGCGCCGTTTCGGGAGAATTTCGCCCCAGGTTCTTAAATATTCAATGCCCCCATCAATGTGCACAATGGCAGCATTGTGCATTGTGTATCTCCCATCTACATCTATCTATTCCTTTGTCTAAAGGTGGAATGTTTCATTCTGTGCATTAAATGGGCATGAAAACCTGAGTGTTGGATCCTCCGTTTCCGCGGCTAAGTGCTGATGCCAACGGAGGATCCGTGGAGTTCCACGACGGAAAACTCGGCGTCACACCGGCACCGATTCTGCTACCGGTGAGGGGCTAGTACCGGCGCCGCGTGGAACATCTGCGGAACACATGAAAAATGGTCGGGTAATCTCCAGGGCCATGATGGATGCGCAGGGCTGACAAGCTGCAGCCGCATGTACACGATACACCCACCCCCACCACATTCGCACCGATCGCACCTGAAAAGATGCCGCCGGTTGTGCTGGATTGCATCCCCGTCCACCCCGACCCCACAGCCCACCACCCGGTCATCGCCCACTACACCCCCCAGCCCTGGCAGAAGCCCCCCACCCAGCGGCAAGACTGTCGGCAAAGTATGGTGGTGCTGGACACTGTCCGTACACCCTTTCTCTCCTCAGCCACCGCGCCAGGTTCACGACTGTTGAGGCCACACGTGGACCGCAGCGTCGGGAACGCAGCCCATCAGAGGTAGAGCATCGCGAGTGGATTTGGAGTGGGAAGAGCATTGCGACCCGGCATTAAACTGGCACCTGCTGCGTTTTCAGCGTCAGGAGCTATTCTCCGCTCGATCGCCATTCCCGATTTCGGCATCGGGCGACGGAGAATGCCGTCCTGAATTTTTCCCGTAGGCCACAATATCTGTTTCAGAGCAAATACATCCACGTGAAACCCACCGGTTCGCTGGCGGACAGCCCCCTAATTCACCACTCTGACATCACCTCACCATTTCCTCGCTCCGAGCAGCATATTTAAAGCACTTTGGAGCGCAGCCTCCTTCATGTCTGCAGACCAGGATTGCTTCAGGCCGCAGATGACCCCAAATTTAATGACACCTCACTGGGTCACTTGCTCGACGACGCATCGACCCACTACAATTACCTCTACCCCCATAATGGCTGGATGTTCAAGCTCATCACTCCAGATTAGGAGGTGGGAGTAGTGGCGGTTAGCGCCAACGCCCTTCAAAGAGACCACTCCCAATGCAGGGAGAGGATAAATGATCTCATCTGTACCATCAAGTAAGTCCATCATTTCATCATTCTTAATGCCCGGATTCATAAACCCATCGCACATTCACACAGATCTAACATACTATCAGCTCAAGTTAGCACAGGGCTAAATCGCTGGCTTTGAAAGCAGACCTAGGCAGGCCAGCAGCACGGTTCAATTCCCGTACCAGCCTCCCCGAACAGGCGCCGGAATGTGGCGACTAGGGACTTTTCACAGTAACTTCATTTGAAGCCTTCTTGTGACAATAAGCGATTTTCATTTCATTTCATTCATTTCAAGTAACATCGCCATTCACTCTCACACACACATCTCCATCTGGGGGCATCTCCTCTGGAGATTGCATCCTCATCTGGTCCATGGCTCCACTCACCACCCACACATGCTAGGCATCCTCATCACCTGTCCTGGAATGTGACTTGTTCACAATCTCTTCATCTGCCTATATGCAGGACAGGTTCATGCAGGGAGAGGTCCACGAATGGGGGTGCATCGCCCAACATCAAGGTCCACACAAATGTTGAGAATCGAACCGTTGAGCTGGTCAGCGAAGACCTCAATCATGTCTGCACCAACGGTGAGGTAGTTGTCGCACACCCAAGTGAGAATCTTGCAGCAGCACATCCCTCAACCATACCGTGAGTCGTCTGCCATGCACTAAATGTATCTCCTCTTTTTCATAGGTACCTTTGGAAAGCAGCTGAGGCCACCTGAAAACCAGGTCCTCAGTTGTAGTATTGGTGACACCCCGGTTGAGGAACTTGAAACCAGTACTGTCACAGCGCTCACCCACACCCTCCACCAGCACAGACACACACACCTCTGTGGGACCTAGTCCTAGCCGGGCTCAGGGTCACAATCTGGTGAGCACAGAAGACATTCTGGTCCACAGCAGAGGCAGGAACATTCGAGGGTGCCGGAACTCTGAGGAGTGCTCGAGGCCATGATCCTTCTGGGTATGAGCCAGATGACAAGCCCCCGATGGGGGTCATAAATCAGCTGCTGGAGCTGCAGCGACAATCTCAGGAATATCAGGAAGGGACGTCTGCTGCACTCCTCAGGTGGTGCTGATGATGGAGAAGCCCATCCCCCTTCAGTGTGACGTGATAGCGCCCGCATGCCACACACCAACACTGGCAGGAGAGTGATCACACTGGCATCCATCAGAATAGAGGGCTGAGGAGCACCTTTCTCCCACTCCAGCTGTCCCTTATCCTCAAGGAGTCAGCCGGGGGCCCTCAGGTACCCTTAGGGAGAAGGTACACACCCTGGGGCCATCCAGCCAAGTGCTTCCGCAAGTGTCCAGAAGATCCCAATCCTCTCTACCCGTGACCCCTTGAGGGTGGCAGAGTAGCACAGTGGTTAGAATCATAGAATTTACAGTGCAGAAGGAGGCCCTTCGGCCCATCGAGCCTGCGCCGGCCCTTGGAAGGAGTGCCCTACTTAAGCTCACACCTCCACCCTATCTCCGTAACCCAGTAACCCCACCTAACCTTTTGGAGACTAAGGGGCAATTCAGCATGGCCAATCCACCTGCACATCTTTGGACTGTGGGAGGAAACCCACGCGTACATGGGGAGAAAGTGCAAACTCCACACAGACAGCCATCTGAGGCTGCAATTGAATCTGGGACCTTGGAGTTGTGAGGCAGCAGTGCTAACCACTGTGCCGCCGTACTGCCCCACTGCTGCTTCACAGCGCCAGGGACCCGGGTTTGGTTCCTGGCTTGGGTCGCTGTCTGTGCAGAGTCTGTATGTTCTCCCCGTGTCAACGTGGGATTCCTTCCACAATTTCCGAAAGATGTGCTTGTTAGGTGAATTGGACATTCTGAATTCTCCCTCAGTGTCCCCGAACACAGTGGCACAGTGGTTAGCACCGTTGTCTCACAGCGCCAAGGACCCGAGTTTGATTCCCTCCCGGATGACTGTCTGTGTGGAGTTTGCACTTTCTCCCTCTGCCTGCGTGAGTTTCCTCCGGGTGCTCCGGTTTCCTCCCACAGTCCCACAGTCCAAAGACATGCAGATTAAGTGGATTGGCCATGCTAAATTGTCCCTTAGGGTGGCCTCCTTCTGCACTGTAGGGATTGTATGAACACAACGGGCATGATCAAAGGGCCTCATTGGGTCATAAACAGAGTCCCGTTTGATAGCGGGGTCGTTCTTGCCACTGCAGTGGCGGGAACCAGGGCCGCACCTTCAGGGGCTAGGCCGGCGGCGGAGTGGTTTGCACCCCGCCGGCCACGTGGAAGGCCTTTGGCGCCGCGCCAGCCGGGGGCGAAGGGACTCCGCCGGCCGGCGCGGGTCCGCGCATGCGCGGGAGCGTCAACGTCTGCTGACATCATCCCCGCGCATGCGCACATGGAGTCACTTCCGCACCGGGAATGGCGGATGACCACGGCCTCCGGTGCGGAAGGAATAGAGTGCCCCCACAGCACAGGCCCGCCCGCGGATCGGTAGGCCCCGACCGCGGGCCAGGCCACCGTGGGGGCACATCCCGGGGCCAGATCACCCCGCGACCCCCCAATAACCCCGGAAGCCGCCCGCGCCGCCAGGTCCCGCCGGTAAGGGACCAACTCCAATTTAGCTGGCGGGACTGGCTACAGGCGGGAGGGACTTCGGCCCATCGCGGGCCGGAAAATTCGGGAGGCCATTCTCCGAGGCGGGCGGCGCGACTCACGCCACGCCGGTTTTTGGGGGTGCGGGAGAATTCGGAGGCCGGCGGGGGCGGGATTCACGCCGACCCCCGGTGATTCTCCGACCCGGCGGGAGGTCGGAGAATCCCGTCCACAGTCTTTTGACTTGACAGATCATTCACAAACCCTGTCACCTGTGAAGGTGATGGTCTTGGCACTCTGCTTCGGGTACTTCGATTGAGTGATCAGGGGCGTCATTCTCCGACCCCCCAGCGGGTGGGAGAATGGCCGTTGGCCGCCGTGAATCCCGCCCCCACCCCCGCCGAAGTCTCCGGTACCGGAGATTGGGCGGGGGCGGGAATCGGGCCGCGCTGGTTGGCGGGACCCCCCCCGCTCAATTCTCCGGCCCGGATGGGCCGAAGTCCCGCCCAGAAATTGCCTGTCCCGCCGGCGTAAATCAAAGCTGGTATTTACCGGCGGGACCAGGCGGCGTGGGCGGGCTCCGGGGTCCTGGGGGGGGGCGCGGGGCGATCTGGCCCCGGGGGGTGCCCCCACGGTGGCCTGGCCCGCGATCAGGGCCCACCGATCTGCGGGCGGGCCTGTGCCGTGGGGGAACTCTTTCCCTTCTGCCTCCGCCATGGCCTCCACCATGGCAGAGGCGGAAGAGACTCTCCCCACTGCGCATGCGCGGGAAACTGTCGGCGGCCGCTGATGCTCCCACGCATGCGCCGCATTTCCGCGCCAGCTGGCGGGGCAACTAACGCCATTTCCGCCAGCTGGCAGGGCGTAAATCCCTCCCGCGTCGGCCTAGCCCCTCAATGTTGGGGCTTGGCCGCCAAAGATGCGTAGCATTCCGCACCTTTGGGCCGGCGCGATGCCCGTCTGATTGGCGCCGTGTTTGGCGCCAGTCGGTGGACATCGCGCCGTTGGGGGAGAATTTCGCCCCAGATATCCGGGGCGTCATTCTCCGACCCCCCAGAGGGTCGGAGAATGGCCGTTGGCCGCCGTGAATCCCGCCCCCGCCGGTTGCCGAAGTCTCCGAAGGGAGAAAAGCCGGCAGGGCGTTAATAGCGCCGCTGCCGCGGAGAATGTCACGGGTCTGCGCAAGGCAGACGATTTTCGGCCTGCCGATATTCTCCCTTCCGGATGGGCTGAAGTCCCGTCGCGTGATGACCGTTCACGTCGACGTAAATTAAACCTCCTTTTCATCGGCGTGAACCTGTGCTCCAGGTTCATGCCGACCAGCGTGGAGGTGAGTGACGGCCTGGGGGGTTGGCCGCTGGGCAGGCGATGGCGTGGCCGCAGTCTGAATGTGTGGGGAGAGGTGTGTCTCGGGTTGTGTGTGTGTGTGTGCGGCGGGGGGGGGGGGGGTGGTTAGAGTGGGCTGGGCTCCGGGGGAGTGCCGGGAGGGGGGTCCGTGCCGGGGAGGAGGATGGGGGGTCCGTGCCGGGGAGGGGGATGGGGGGGGTCCGTGCCGGGGAGGATGGGGGGGTCCGTGCAGGGGAGGGGGATGGGGATTCCGTGCCGGGGTGGGGGATGGGGGTCCGTGCTGGGGAGGGGGATGGAGGGGGGTCCGTGCCGGGGAGGAGGTTGGGGTCCGTGCCAGGGAGGAGGTTGTGGTCCGTGCCGGGGAGGAGGATGGGGGGGTCCGTGCCGGGGAGGGGGATGGGGGGGTCCATGCCGGGGTGGGGGATGGGGGGGGGGTCCGTGCTGGGGAGGAGGTATGGGGTCCGTGTCGGGGAGGAGGATGGGGGGGTCCGTGCTGGGGAGGGAGATGGGGGGGGTCCGTGCCGGGGAGGGGGATGGGGGGTCCGTGCCGGGGATGGGGATGGTGGGGTCCGTGCCGGGGAGGAGGCTGGGGTCCGTGCCGGGGAGGAGGATGGGGGGGTCCGCGCCGGGGAGGGGGATGGGGGGGGGGGGGGTGTCCGTGCCGGGGAGGAGGTTGGGGTCCGTGCCGGGGAGGGGGATGGGGGGGTCCGTGCCGGGGAGGAGGATGAGGGGGCCCATGCCAGGGAGGAGGATGGGGGGGGTGCGTGCCGGGGAGGGGGATGGGGGGTCCGTGCCGGGGAGGGGGATGGGGGGGCAAGTGAGTTGGTCCACCTGGCCAGGTGCCAGCCTCCAACAGTTGGACCCATGCGGTCCATGCCACCTGGCTGGGGGGGAAGGAGGGGATATGGGCAATGTTGACATGTCGCCGCCCCCCCCCCCCCTCCTCCTCCAACCAGGCCGTCATGTTTTCCGATCATCCAGCGATGTTGGCCGCCGTGGCGGCAGCCGCTAATGTCCATGTTGCCCTGGAGGAAGAGGAGGAGGAGGAGCGTGCCAGAGAGGCGGCGCAGGCTGCCGCAGAGGCAGCCGCCCAGGCTGGAGGGACACCTGACCGACAGGGGGAGGAGGGGGAGGAGGACATCGCGGCCCCACGGCAACGGAGGCACCCGAGGGCGCCCCGTGTGTACCGGCCCCGGCAGTTATACCAGGACCTCACGGACCGGGATTGCAGGAGGAGACTCCGGATGAGGCGGGAAACATTGGCACACATCTGCCACCTGCTGGCACACCTGTCACCGCGTGGCACTGGCGGGGGACACCCTCTCCCCGTGTCCATCAAGGTTACGGTGCCCCTGAACTTTAATGCAATGGGGTCATTCCAGGCACCGAGTGGGGACCTGTCCGGCATCTCGCAGACATCGGTGCATCGGTGCATCCGGGCAGTGACAGATGCCCTATATGCCATGGCGCACCGCTACATCCGCTTCCCCGTGGACCGGGCCAGCCAAGATGCCCGGGCAGTGGGCTTCTCTGCCGTGGCCGGGTTCCCCATGGTCCAGGGCGCGATCGATGGGATGCACGTCGCCGTGCGGCCACCTGCAGATAACAGGGCCGTGTTCACTAATAGGAAGGGGACCTATTCGATGAACGTACAGGTGGTCTGCGACCACCGCATGATGATTCTGCACGTCTGCGCCCATTACCCAGGCAGTGTACACGACTCATATGTGTTGTCGCGGTCATCCATCCCCGGCATGTAAGAGGGACGCCATCCCCGGCTGAGGGGCTGGTTGCTGGGCGACAGGGGCTACCCATTGCGATCGTGGCTGATGACGCCTGTACGGAGGCCACGCAATGAGGCGGAGAACCGCTACAATGATGCCCATGTAGCGACAAGGGGAGTGATAGAGAGGTGCTTTGGCGTGCTGAAGATGCGTTTCAGGTGCCTGGACCTCTCTGCGGGCGCCCCCCAGTATCGGTCAGATAGGGTCGGCCGCATCATTGTGGTGTGCTGTGTCCAGCACAACATAGCCCAGCAGAGGGGCGATGTGCCGCAGGCAGAGGAGGGCGGAGTGGAGGAGCAGCAGGAAGAGGCGCAGTCCTCCCCAGATGAGGGGGATGGGGGCAATGGTCAGGGCAGACGGGCTTGACACAGGCGGGTGGCTATCCACCGTTACCGGCTGGCCCAGCGGGCACGGGACAGACTGATAGACGCCCGCTTCACTGACTGGATGGGCGTGGGAATCGGGTAGTATGGCCACAGACCGCACACCATGGCAACAGCCGACCACCCACACCCCCCACCCATCCACCCACCCAGCACCCTCACCCCCCTCCCCGACCCCACCCACCCCACCCGCATGCACATCACCCCCCCCCCCATTGCCGATCCACCTGCGGCACAACGGCCGGGCTCACACAGTTGCGGGTAGACGCGTGTCTATTGCAGGCCATGGAGGATGATGATAACCCGCCCTGCGATGAGCTCCTGGCTCCACATCGTTGGACTATGTCTGACCCATGGCCACAGTACCACCATCCACCCGGACCATCCCTGCATGCGGCTGTGACACTGCAGCGCACAGTCACGTCCTCTGCCCGGGGGGATGTTGATGGCGGCCCAGGGGGAAGGGGGCAGACTCACCTGGGGCTGAGGTAAGACCACCCCTCACACACACACTTGCGCTCAACGTACATGACACCCCCGCACGCTTTGGACAGAGCACAAAGGCAGCTTCTGTAGGTGTAACATTGACTTTAATAACTAAACGAGTTCATGCACGTGCCCGAGCCCCTAAAACTCATCTGTGCCCTGCACCCGTGCCAACTTACTCAGTGTCTAATTGTTTGGCCTTCCGGGCCCTTTGACTACGTCTACGTGGTTCCCCAGATGGTACAGCAGAACTGGAGGTGGACTCCTGTGATTCCTGCCCTCTGACACTGGATCCCTTTGGCGGCCGTTTCCTGGGGCGTCCTGGCCTAGATGGGCCAGGCTGCGGCCCGGGCGACTGGGATGGCGAGCTGCCAGCCTGTCCTGCCCGTTGCCCATCTGATGCACCTGAGACGGAAGGGGGGGAGTCTGAGGTGTCGCGGTGTACCGGGACCTCCCCTACAGAGGGAGCCGGGACGGACCACACCACATCCTCCTCCCTCGGGGTGCCCGATGGCCCCCAGGCCTCTACATGGGTGGGGGATGCGAACGGACTGGCCATCCGACGCCCCCCTGGCATCTGGCGCTGCCAGTCCTGGAGGCTAGCCCATTTCGGGCCGGAGACCTTCGAACCATTTTTCCGACGTGACGCACGTTGGATTTGTGCCGTTTTTTGCGCCGATCGGCGGTCTTTGTGCCGATAACGGAGAATTTCGCCCCCGCTTCCTCCTCCACTCCGAGGTCTTTCTCACTCTGGCACCACCCAATGCAGTCTGATCTCAGCCCGTTCCAGCTTAATGTGTAAAATTCCCAATCCACTGCCATTTTCCTCCTGATTAGCACTCTGTTACTGAACACCTTGCTGTTCTTTCCCGATTATTGTGTCTTTCTTCTGACCATAATAACTTCCTCTTGCTGAAAACAAGCACAACGATTTTCTAGCCCCTCGCTCTGCTTTTGAAATCTGTTTGGTTCATCTGTCTTCGAGTCTCTGTCAAGGTGAATGCAACATTCTCCCCAACAACATTTGATAACGGCCTCTCCCTTCTCATGCTCAGCATAGTTTGAGACCACAGCCATGTTTTTTTAGTTGTGGTTTTGTTGAACTTTACTTATTCTTTCAACATTACTTCCCTCTTCCTGTCATGTTTCTTAGACAATTCTCCTGAATTGCCAACTTGTCCCAATAGTTGTGTTCTTCTTTTGGGTTTGTCCACGGCCACATCCTCCACAGCACCCTCAGACACAGGGCAGTTTCGGCCTCTCTGAAGAATTCCCATTTCTTAAACTTCTCTGTATCTTCTGCACAACTGGTAGTTCATCATTCGATTCGATCTGCAAAGAACCCCCAGTTATGGCTCTTGTAAATTTCCATCTGCTTAAACTGCTCTTCCAGATCTGCCATACTCAAAGCTCCATTCGCCTTCAGCATTGATCATAGAACATAGAACATACAGCGCAGACGGAGGCCATTCGGCCCATCGACTCTGCACCGACCCACTTATGCCCTCACTTCCACCCTATCCCCCTTCCTCAATAACCACTCCTAACCTTTTTGGACACTAAGGGCAATTTAGCATGGCCAATCCACCTAACCTGCACGTCTTTGGACTGTGGGAGGAAACCGGAGCACCCGGACGAAACCCACGCAGACATGGGGAGAGCGGGCACACTCCACATGGACAGTGACCCAGCGGGGAATCGAACCTGGGACCCTGGCGTTGTGAAGCCACAGTGCTAACCACTATGCGACCATGTTGCCCAATTGGAATTTCATCTTCTAAATCCATAATATTTCTCTCCAGTGAGACAATCTTGGTATCCCCTGATTGAAGGACGGCCGCAGTGATTCTTTGAGTTTGTTTCCAGTCAGAATTTTGATTGTCTAACATTTAAAGCTTGGTTTGTAAGGCAAGGAGTTCAGATTGTTTGACAAGGCTTTGGCAAAGAGTCACCCAGACTCAAAATGCTCGCTCCCTTCTCTCTCCGCAGATAGAACATAGAACATAGAACAATACAGCGCAGTACAGGCCCTTCGGCCCACGATGTTGCACCGAAACAAAAGCCATCTAACCTACACTATGCCATTATCATCCATATGTTTATCCAATAAACTTTTAAATGCCCTCAATGTTGGCGAGTTCACTACTGTAGCAGGTAGGGCATTCCACGGCCTCACTACTCTTTGCGTAAAGAACCTACCTCTGACCTCTGTCCTATATCTATTACCCCTCAGTTTAAAGTTATGTCCCCTCGTGCCAGCCATATCCATCCGCGGGAGAAGGCTCTCACTGTCCACCCTATCCAACCCCCTGATCATTTTGTATGCCTCTATTAAGTCTCCTCTTAACCTTCTTCTCTCCAACGAAAACAACCTCAAGTCCGTCAGCCTTTCCTCATAAGATTTTCCCTCCATACCAGGCAACATCCTGGTAAATCTCCTCTGCACCCGCTCCAAAGCCTCCACGTCCTTCCTATAATGCGGTGACCAGAACTGTACGCAATACTCCAAATGCGGCCGGACCAGAGTTCTGTACAGCTGCAACATGACCTCCCGACTCCGGAACTCAATCCCTCTACCAATAAAGGCCAACACTCCATAGGCCTTCTTCACAACCCTATCAACCTGGGTGGCAACTTTCAGGGATCTATGTACATGGACACCTAGATCCCTCTGCTCAGCCACACTTTCAAGAACTTTACCATTAGCCAAATATTCCGCATTCCTGTTATTCCTTCCAAAGTGAATCACCTCGCACTTCTCTACATTAAACTCCATTTGCCACCTCTCAGCCCAGCTCTGCAGCTTATCTATATCCCTCTGTAACCTGCTACATCCTTCCACACTATCGACAACACCACCGACTTTAGTATCGTCTGCAAATTTACTCACCCACCCTTCTGCGCCTTCCTCTAGGTCATTGATAAAAATGACAAACAGCAACGGCCCCAGAACAGATCCTTGTGGTACTCCACTTGTGACTGTACTCCATTCTGAACATTTCCCATCAACCACCACCCTCTGTCTTCTTTCAGCTAGCCAATTTCTGATCCACATCTCTAAATCACCCTCAATCCCCAGCCTCCGTATTTTTTGCAATAGCCTACCGTGGGGAACCTTATCAAACGCTTTGCTGAAATCCATATACACCACATCAACTGCTCTACCCTCGTCTACCAGTTCAGTCACCTTCTCAAAGAACTCAATAAGGTTTGTGAGGCATGACCTACCCTTCACAAAGCCATGCTGACTATCCCTGATCATATTATTCCTATCTAGATGATTATAAATCTTGTCCCTTATAATCCCCTCCAAGACTTTACCCACTACAGACGTGAGGCTCACCGGTCTATAGTTGCCGGGGTTGTCTCTGCTCCCCTTTTTGAACAAAGGGACCACATTTGCTGTCCTCCAGTCCTCTGGCACTATTCCTGTAGCCAATGATGACATAAAAATCAAAGCCAAAGGTCCAGCAATCTCTTCCCTGGCCTCCCAGAGAATCCTAGGATAAATCCCATCAGGTCCCGGGGACTTATCTATTTTCAGCCTGTCCAGGATTGCCAACACCTCTTCCCTACGTACCTCAATGCCATCTATTCTATTAGCCTGGGGCTCAGCATTCTCCTCCACAACATTATCTTTTTCCTGAGTGAATACTGTCGAAAAATATTCATTTAGTATCTCGCCTATCTCTTCAGACTCCACACACAATTTCCCATCCCTGTCCTTGACTGGTCCTACTCTTTCCCTAGTCATTCGCTTATTCCTGACATACCTATAGAAAGCTTTTGGGTTTTCCTTGATCCTTCCTGCCAAATACTTCTCATGTCCCCTCCTTGCTCGTCTTAGCTCTCTCTTTAGATCCTTCCTCGCTACCTTGTAACTATCCATCGCCCCAACCGAAACTTCACACTTCATCTTCACATAGGCCTTCTTCTTCCTCTTAACAAGAGATTCCACTTCCTTGGTAAACCACGGTTCCCTCGCTCGACGCCTTCCTCCCTGTCTGACCGGTACATACTTATCAAGAACACGCAGTAGCTGATCCTTGAACAAGCCCCACTTATCCAGTGTGCCCAACACTTGCAGCCTACTTCTCCACCTTATCCCCCCCAAGTCACGTCTAATGGCATCATAATTGCCCTTCCCCCAGCTATAACTCTTGCCCTGCGGTGTATACTTATCCCTTTCCATCATTAACGTAAACGTCACCGAATTGTGGTCACTGTCCCCAAAGTGCTCTCCTACCTCCAAATCCAACACCTGGCCTGGTTCATTACCCAAAACCAAATCCAACGTGGCCTCGCCTCTTGTTGGCCTGTCAACATATTGTTTCAGGAAACCCTCCTGCACACACTGTACAAAAAACGACCCATCTATTGTACTCGAACTATATATTTTCCAGTCGATATTTGGAAAGTTAAAGTCTCCCATAATAACTACCCTGTTACTTTCGCTCATATCCAGAATCATCTTCGCCATCCTTTCCTCTACATCCCTAGAACTATTAGGAGGCCTATAAAAAACTCCCAACAGGGTGACCTCTCCTTTCCTGTTTCTAACTTCAGCCAATACTACCTCGGAAGAAGAGTCCCCATCTAGCATCCTCTCCGCCACCGTAATACTGCTCTTGACTAGCAGCGCCACACCTCCCCCTCTTTTGCCTCCTTCTCTGAGCTTACTAAAACACCTAAACCCCGGAACCTGCAACATCCATTCCTGTCCCTGCTCTATCCATGTCTCCGAAATGGCCACAACATCGAAGTCCCAGGTACCAACCCACGCTGCCAGTTCCCCTACCTTGTTTCGTATACTCCTGGCATTGAAGTAGACACACTTCAAACCACCTACCTGAACGCTGGCCCCCTCCTGCGACGTCAAATCTGTGCTCCTGACCTCTATACTCTCATTCTCCCTTACCCTAAAACTACAATCCAGGTTCCCATGCCCCTGCTGCATTAGTTTAAACCCCCCCAAAGAGCACTAACAAATCTCCCCCCCAGGATATTTGTGCCCCTCAGGTTCAGATGTAGACCATCCTGTCTGTAGAGGTCCCACCTGCCCCAGAAAGAGCCCCAGTTATCCAAAAATCTGAAACCCTCCCGCCTGCACCATCCCTGTAGCCACGTGTTTAAATGCTCTCTCTCCCTATTCCTCATCTCACTATCACGTGGCACGGGCAACAACCCAGAGATAACAACTCTGTTTGTTCTAGTTCTGAGCTTCCATCCTAGCTCCCTGAAAGCCTGCCTGACATCCTTGTCCCCTTTCCTACCTATGTCGTTGGTGCCAATGTGGACCACGACTTGGGGCTGCTCCCCCTCCCCCCTAAGGACCCGGAAAACACGATCCGAGACATCACGTACCCTTGCACCTGGGAGGCAACATACCAAACGTGAGTCTCTCACGCTCCCACAAAATCTCCTATCTGTGCCCCTGACTATAGAGTCCCCAATTACTAATGCTCTGCTCCTCTCCCCCCTTCCCTTCTGAGCAACAGGGACAGACTCCGTGCCAGAGGCCCGTACCCCATGGCTTACCCCTGGTAAGTCGCCCCCCCCACAAGTATCCAAAGCGGTATACTTGTTTCTCAGGGGAACGACCGCAGGGGATCCCTGCACTGACTGTTTTTTCCCAGTCCCTCTTACAGTTACCCACCTATCTCCAATCTTTGGTGTAACTAATTCCCTGAAGCTGCTATCTATGACCCCTTCTGCCTCCCGAATGATCCGAAGTTCTTCCAACTCCAGCTCCAGTTCCCTAACTCGGTCTTGGAGGAGCTGGAGATGGCAGCACTTCCTGCAGGTAAAATCAGCAGGGACACTAACTGCATCCCTCACCTCAAACATCCTGCAGGAGGAACATTGCACTCCCTTCCCTGCCATTCCTCCAACTTTCTACCAAGATCTTGCTAACAACTAAATTAAATTTTTATAAAAAATAATAATAATATAATAAAAATATGGTACTTACCTCAGACCAATGGGTTTTATTATTAGGTTAGAGGAGGAGGGCGGGTGGGAGACACTACACGTGTAGTGTCTCGGGTTTCCTCTCCACCAGAATTTATTGGTGAGGGTCTTCCCAGACGTCCGCGGGTCGACTTCCTGATCCCGCCTCAAAAACTAATTTAAAAAAAAAAAGAAAAATTCTCAGCTCCTGCTGAAATTGACTAACCAGCCAGCTCCACTCCCGCCGAAATCGACTGGCCTGCCCCTGCAAAGAGAAGTGCTTTTAAAGGTTGACTTACCTCCCAGCAACCTCCTTCCGCAATGCTCCCGCTGAAATTGACTAACCAGCTGCTCTCACGCCGCCGAAATCGACTGGCCTGCCCCTGCAAAGAGAAGTGCTTTTAAAGGTTGACTTACCTCCCAGCAACCTCCTTCCGCAATGCTCCCGCTGAAATTGACTAACCAGCTGCTCTCACGCCGCCGAAATCGACTGGCCTGCCCCTGCAAAGAGAAGTGCTTTTAAAGGTTGACTTACCTCCCAGCAACCTCCTTCCGCAATGCTCCCGCTGAAATTGACTAACCAGCTGATCTCACGCCGCCGAAATCGACTGGCCTGCCCCTGCAAAGAGAAGTGCTTTTAAAGGTTGACTTACCTCCCAGCAACCTCCTTCCAATGCTCCCGCTGAAATTGACTAACCAGCTGCTCTCACGCCGCCGAAATCGACTGGCCTGCCCCTGCAAAGAGAAGTGCTTTTAAAGGTTGACTTACCTCCCAGCAACCTCCTTCCGCAATGCTCCCGCTGAAATTGACTAACCAGCTGCTCTCACGCCGCCGAAATCGACTGGCCTGCCCCTGCAAAGAGAAGTGCTTTTAAAGGTTGACTTACCTCCCAGCAACCTCCTTCCGCAATGCTCCCGCTGAAATTGACTAACCAGCTGCTCTCACGCCGCCGAAATCGACTGGCCTGCCCCTGCAAAGAGAAGTGCTTTTAAAGGTTGACTTACCTCCCAGCAACCTCCTTCCGCAATGCTCCCGCTGAAACTGACTAACCAGCTGCTCTCACGCCGCCGAAATCGACTGGCCTGCCCCTGCAAAGAGAAGTGCTTTTAAAGGTTGACTTACCTCCCAGCAACCTCCTTCCGCAATGCTCCCGCTGAAATTGCTGGCAGACCTGCTGAGATTGCCCAGTATTTTCAGTTTTAGTTCAGATTCCTTCTTGGACAAATCCTGCTTTAACTGATCAATCTTATTTTTCATCAACTTTGAATGACTCTCGTAGTCGATGATACAGAATGTCCTGCAAGAACGCCATGGGTCACATCCTTGATGTGTTCCACTTTGACAATCAGTTCTACCACTTATCACCAAGACTCCTCATGTGAACAAACAGAATTTATTGATAACAATAAACAAAGGTACAGAGGCCCCTGGCCTCGCTGCCCCGGAGTAGCAGGGAGCTGCTGCTCCAGTCCTTACATCTACCGGCTCCCTGGTGTATTCCGCCCGGCAGAGGGCTCCAGCCTCTGGGGGATTATCAGCACCCGTTCCCCATTGGTCCCAGGAACCAGCTGACCTTCCTCTGATGTCATGTCTTAAAGAGTCAGGCACCTCAATCTACCACAAAGGCCACCTCCTTTTCCGTGTTAGCTGAATAACAGAGATGTTCTCCCAAGTTTTATGCGTGCTTAAAATGTGAAGGTGTAGTGTGGAAGTGACAACGCATGGAGAAGTTTGATATGTCCTGGCCACTGACGACACTTCAACTAATCTTTTTTATTGTCACAAGTGGGCTTACATTAACACTGCAATGAAGTTACTGTGAAAATCCCCTAGTCGCCATATTCCGGCGTCTGTTCGGGTACACGGAGGGAGAATTCAGAATGTCCAATTCACCTAACAGCACATCTTTCGGGACTTGTGGGAGGAAATCGGAGCGCCCGGAGGAAACCCACGCAGACACGGGGAGAACGTGCAGACTCCGCACAGACAGTGACCCAAGCCGGGAATCGAACCCGGGACCCTGGACTGTGAAGCAACAGTGCTAACCACTGTGTGATCGTGCCGCCCTTTTTTTTGTGTCAGCTTCTGCAGGCCCCTGTCACGGATGGAACTCCGTGCACTATGCCATTTGCCAAGGCTTCAATGCTGCGACGCCATTCTGTAAGGGACTGAGCAGCCCTGCCTGGCAGCCAAACCTGCGACTTCCTGCCTACATCTAATACCTGTGCGAGCACCTTTCCAACGCTGACCCTGTCAGCCAAACTAGAGTCCTTTCACTCAAACCTACAGACCTGAGCGTCTGTAACAGAGGGGTGTGTAAGTGTGTGGTGCATCCACAGGGCTTCCATTTAATGTGCAGATGCAGCGCTGTGCATACAGGGATAGAAGGTATTTAAGGGAATATATATTTTCACTGAAGGCAGTCCAGAGAGTTACGGGGATGATCCTGGGTATGGACAGGCTGCCATGTGAGGAGAGGTTAAACAGGCTGTGTCTGTACTACCTGGAGTTCAGAAGAATGAGTGATGATATGATTAAAACGTATAAGGGGCGATATTCTCTGCCCGGTGCCAATAACATAATCGGCAATCGGGCAGAGAATCCTATCCGATGCCCAAATCAGGGATGACGCTGGTTTTCTATTCTCCACCCCTCCGAAATGACATCATCGCGTCACGCACCGCATTCTGTCGGAACGCCGTTGGCGTGTCATCGGAAGGCCCTTCCCCAAAGCTCTGCCCCCGATGGGCCTGGTACCCGGTGTGGTCTGAGCGGTCGGGAACCCTGCGTGGTGGCCGGGGACGGTGACCAGCGCTGCCACAGTCGCTGGGAGCCGTGCTGCTGGCCACAGGGGCTTCCGCGAGGGCTGGGGGGACAGGTGGGGGAGATGCAGTGTTTGGCAGGTCGGGTCCGCGCACGGCCAGCACCATGTTGTACGGTGCGACCGCGGCAGGTCATCGCCGTGCGCTTGCGTGGCTACTATCGCAGCCATTCTCCAGCTGTTTCTGGCACGCGGGCCGGGAGTTTTACCCGACGCGGTTGCAAGTCCTTCAACGGTCCCAGGATCGGTGAGGTTTCGGTGCCGATTTGGCATTGCAAAACGCCATAGTTCCCACGCCGCCGTCGGCATTTAGCTGCAAATTCGGAGAATCCAGTCCAAGATTCTTGAGCGAAATTCTCCTACCCGCCCCTCCACATTTCTGCCCCGACCGGCCGGCGGGAGTCTCCGTAACACCGGCCGGTCAATGGGGTTTCCCATTGTGGGACAGCCCCACGCCGTCGGGAAACCCCCCGGCGCCGGCAAAACGGAGACTCCCGCCGGCGGAGAATGACGCCCCTTAAGAGGTGAAAACTGGGGCGAGATTCTCCGACCCTCCGCCGAGTTGGAGAATCGCCGGGGGCTGGCGTGAATCCCGCCCCCGCCGGTTGCCGAATTCTCCGGCACCGGATATTCAGCGGGGACGGGAATCGCGCCGCGCCGGTTGGCGGGCCCCCCCCCGGCGATTCTCCAGCCCAGATGGGCCGAAGTCCCACTGCTAGAATACCTGTCCCGCCGGCGTGGATTAAACCACCTCTCTTACCGGCGGGACACGGCGGAGTGGGAGGGCTCCGGGGTCCTGGGGGGGGAGCGGGGCGATCTGGCCCCGTGGGGTGCCCCCACGGTGGCCTGGCCCGCGATCGGGGCCCACCGATCCGCGGGCGGGCCTGTGCCGTGGGGGCACTCTTTTCCTTCCGTCTTTGCCATGGTCTGCACCATGGCGGAGGCTGAAGAGACCCCCTCCACTGCGCATGTGTGGGGATGCCGTGAGCGGCCGCTAACGCTCCCTCGCATATGCCGCACGGCAAAGTCAGTTTCGCACCAGCTGGCGGGGCACCAAAGGCCTTTCCCGCCAGCTGGTGGGGCGGAAATTTGTCCGGCGCGGGCCTATCCCCTCAAGGTTAGGGCTCAGCCCCCCAAGATGTGGAGGATTCCGCACCTTTGGGGCGGCGCGATGCCGGACTGATTTGCGCCGTTTTTGGCGGCAGTCGGCGGACATCCCGCCGATTGCGGAGAATCCCGCCCCTGATCTCAGCAGGGTTCGGGTGTACACTGTCACAACATCAGAACCTCCACTTCTGCGAGTGCTTCATGGTTTGGAACCCACTTCTGCCACACCAGTCTTGATCAGCCATGGCTGGATCAGGCCAAGTTTCTGTTCCACCTCAGAGCAAGTGCCCCAAACCCAATAGCGGGTGAAAAGAGAACTCGGAGGCAGAGCCTCAAAATAAGGCAGAGCAGATTTAGGACTGAGTTGAGGAGGAACCTCTTCATCCAAAGGGTCGTGAATCTCTGGAATTCCCTGCCCAGTGAAGCAGTTGGGATTACCTCATTGAATGTTGTTACGGCAAAGTTAGATAGATTTTTGAACAGTAAAGTAATTAAGGGTTACGGTGAGCGGGCAGGTAAGTGGAACTGAGTCCACAAAAAGGTCAGCCATGATCTCATTGAATGGTGGAGCAGGCTCGAGGGGCCAGATTGCCTACTCCTGCTCCTAGTTCTTATGTTCTTAAACCTTGGCACTGGGCAGGCAGTACAACCTTCCGGACTTTTTCTCTTGGCTGCAGAGAATAACCATATGGCGCGATTCTCAGAAAAATTTCCAAGTGCTGTAGCGAGCGGGAATTGCCACGGGTTTCCCGGTGCTTGGCCCAGCGAGGACGGCAACACCATTCAACGCTAATTGGTCCACTTACCGAGGCCTCGCGGGCTTCTCGCCCCAACTGCCGGCTCGCCAGCTGATTCGCCGGGACCACGCTCACCAGCCCCTCGCTAACAAGGCCGAGCAGCACTGAAGCCGCACTTGCTGGGGTGGCAGAGGACAGATTGGTCACCCACGCGGAGGCTGGCAGAAGCCGCAGAGGTGAGGAGCCGCCAGGCTCCACCCGGAAGACCTGTCAAACGTGAGTAGTGGTTACCTTGCTGAATGAACCGTCCCTCCCACTGACCACATGTCCATTCTCCTGCAGGTCCAGCAGTCCCACCAGGGCGGCTCCTCCCCTGACTCTGAGGAGAACACCTTGGAAGAGAGCTCCGAGTACGCAACTGTTATAGTCGCGGCACAGCTGTCATCCCCGCTTTCCACCAGCGCAGATACACACACCTCGGTGGGACACGTGGGTGGCCAGGCTTCTGGGGCACAATCTGGTGAGCACCACACTGCTGCTGATGCACATCAGGTGGAGGCAGGAACCCCCAGGCGGGACAGCATTCGGAGGGCTGCTGGATCCCAGGACCCAGCTGGGACCCAGGCTGATGCTGAGATTCTGGAAGTAGGTTACGCAAACCTGATGGGGCTGATAGGGACCAACCTGGCCGTTCAGAGGGCGATGTCACGTTAATTCCAGCCCGTCAGAGGATCCCAGAAGACAACGGGTGCAGGAGATGGCGCTGGCAATCAGTGGCACCGAGGCCGACACTGTTAGGGTGGCGACCACAGTGGAAAGCCTGGTGCATGGCGTCGGCCCATGAATGAAGGTGGCCAAGGCATCGCTCAGTCGGTGACGGCCATGGCTGAGGGTCTCGGAAGTATGTCTGCCTCACTGGGAGACGACACCCAGTACCAGGCCTCCCTTGATGGGTTCCGCGGGACATGTCCCGCTCTTAGATGAGCATGTTCGAGACACAGCGAAGCTTGTCCCAGTCGCAGTCGCAGGTGGGCATTGCTAAGGCATGTCCCAGTCACTGAGGGCGTTGACACAAAGGTACAGACCATGGGTAACCGCCAGGGTTGGCAGAGCCAGATGATACAAGGGTAGCCGGGTCCCGAAACAGCTGCTCCATCAACCCAAGGTGAACCCCATGGCCCTATGGGCACCAACCAGGAGGAAGGGGCGCTGAGTGCCAACCCAGGCCTATCCCATGTGGCGGTGAAGGTGGCCACTAGCACTCCGGAGTTCCACCCCTCGGATGAGGCCATGTCGAGGGGTCAGCATACGGGCAGGGGGGCACGGCTATGCATGTGCCGTCGACAAGTGAACCGGGGCCCTCAGGCCCCGGAGCCCCCAGAGGACACCCGCCATTTTAAACCTTAAGAATAGAATAGACATTAACCATTTATCAGGGGCGGGATTCTCCGACCCCCCGCCGGGGGCTGGCGTGAATCCCGCCCCCGCCGGTTGCCGAATTCCCGGCACCGGATATTTGGCGGGGGTGGGAATCGCGCCGTGCCGGTTGGCGGACCCCCCGGTGATTCACCGGCCCGCGATGGGCCGAAGTCCCGCTGCTGGAATGCCTGTCCCGCCGGCGAGAATCAAACCACCTCTCTTACCGGCGGGACAAGGCGGCGTGGGCGGGCTCCGGGGTCCTGAGGGGGGCGCGGGGCGATCTGGCCCCGGGGGGTGCCCACACGGTGGCCTGGCCCGCGATCGGGGCCCACCGATCCGCGGGCGGGCCTGTGCCATGGGGGCACTCTTTTCCTTCCGCCTTCGCCATGGTCTCCACTATGGCGGAGGCGGAAGAGACCCCCTCCACTGTGCATGTGCGGGGATGCCGTGAGCGGCCGCTGACGCTCCCTCGCATGCGCCGCACGGCAAAGTCAGTTTCGCACCAGCTGGCGGGGCACCAAAGGTCTTTCCCGCCAGCTGGCGGGGTGGAAATCAGTCCGGCGTGGGCCTAGCCCTTCAAGGTTAGGGCTCGGCCCCTCAAAATGCGGAGGATTCCGCACCTTTGGGGTGGCGCGATGCCGGACTGATTCGTGCCGTTTTTGGCGCCAGTCGTCGGACATCCCGCCGATTGCGGAGAATCCCGCCCCAGATACTTACCAAACAGTGAGCTCCTTGCCTGCAGTAGGGTAAGAACCAGTTTCCACAGAGTAAAAACTTTCAAAAAAGGAAAGGTGCATCTCTTTCCCCTCTCCAGCTAATTCCCTCACTCACTGAATTCCCTCACTCACTGAATTCCCTCACTCACTGAATTCCCTCACTCACTGAATTCCCTCACTCACTGAATTCCCTCACTCACTGAATTACCTCACTCACTGAATTCCCTCACTCACTGATTTCCCTCACTCACTGAAATCCCGCACTCACTGATTTCCCTCACTCACTGATTTCCCTCACTCACTGAATTCCCTCACTCAATGAATTCCCTCACTCGCTGAATTCCCTCACTCACTGAATTCCCTCACTCACTGAATTCCCTCACTCGCTGAATTCCCTCACTCGCTGAATTCCCTCGCTCGCTGAATTCCCTCACTCACTGAATTCCCTCACTCACTGAATTCCCTCACTCACTGATTTCCCTCACTCACTGATTTCCCTCACTCACTGAATTCCCTCACTCAATGAATTCCCTCACTCATCCAATTGCCAGCGCTTTTGTTCAAACTCACTCCCAAGTTCACAACGCAGTTCAACTATTTCAACGCTGAGCCACAAACAATTAGTTTTAGTGTTTGAAATCATATGCTTTCAGGCTTTCAGAGCTCTCCATTTGACAAAAAGAGACTGACCACAGGCCACTGGAGATGATCTGGCAAAGACCATTGTCCAGTGCACCGCTGGGATTGCAACAACACTTGATAAGGATTCAAGGTTATGACTGAGAAACTTTGTATCCGGATGGTTGCATCGGATAGACTTAGCAGATTGCCAAACCCAGCAGAACAGAAGATGTATCTATGGATCTACAAGTTGACGTCACTGACATTGAACTTGAGGTTTTGATCAGGTACATTTTGAACAACACAAATACCAGCACCACAAGAAGAAACAGCAAATATTCTACACTATAGAAACTGTGGAAACCCATCATTGAAGGACGGCCTGATTCAATTCAACATGTGCACAAATACGGGACCATATGGGACAAGCTCGGCATCTCCCGGGAAGTCAGTTTTAAAGCAGGCAGGTCATCAACCAGAATCTCTGCAACCTGATATTCTTCAACAACTTAATCACTCACACCTCAGTATAGACTGGATGACAAGACTCACAAGAGAGACGGTCTATTGGCCAGGAATGGACAGTTAACATTGAAGTCATTTGTCATGACGAGGGAAGCATGTCAAGAGCGTAAGGAACCACTGATTCCACATGAGGTTCCTCCCCATCCTTGGTCCCAAATCGTAATGGACCTCTTTTCCATGTCCGCGGCATTGACTTTATTGTCATCATTGACTACTTCACCATGTACCCCATTATTTGACAATTGCACATTCTAAATACAATTTCAGTTTATTTTGTGTGCCTCGAGACGTCATTATGGATAATAATCCACAGTTTAATGGTAAGCAATTTCAGGATATGTGCCAGAAGTGGAATGTTGATCGCACTATTTCTTCTCCTCATTACCCTGGATCTAATGGCCCAGCTGAACAAGTGATTCAAACCGTGAGATCCCTAATTCTCAAATGTAGACAGACCATGCAAGAATGTTACCGCCTGAGAATGACATCTTGAAGTGCAATTATTTCATTGCTGCCCAAGAGTTGGGATTCTCTGCTCCCCGACGTCGAAATCGCGTTCAGCGGCGTGGTAGAGAATACATTTTGGCACCGAAATCGGGAGCGGCGCCGGTTTCTGAATTCTCCGCCACCTGAAAAGCAGCGTACTCTGCGCCGATTGTCCACCGCCTCAGGCCATTGCCTGAGGCCTGCCCGCGATGCTCTGTCCCTGACCAGCCGAATTCCCGACGGCGTGGATTACGTTTGCTCACACTGCCCGGGAAGCTCGTGTGGCGGCTGTGGACTCAGTCGGGGTAGGGCCAATCGGCTGGCAGGGAGGGCTTCATTTGGGGCTGGGGGCAATGTGGGCGGGCGGTCCGGGGCGTACGAACGGCCGATGGGGGGCACCACTTTGGCGGTCCAGGTCCGCGGGCTGAGTCCGCCATGGAGCACACACGGCTGCAGGCCGCCACCGTGCGACTGCACGGCCTCTGAGCTGGAAGTGCTGGGGGCCGTATTGGCAGCTAGAGCTCTACGCTGGCTCCCTGCTAGCCCCCAGCAAAACGGGGAATCAGTGGCCTCTTAGTCTTCAAAACGTAGAATCCAGCCCCATGTTTGGCAGACCAGTGGGTAGAAATTTACCGACTCGTATGCATTGTCCCCTCTCAGAAACTGTAGAGAAACGTTTACATTTAAACAAGGTGACCACCGTGAACGCTAAAAACGCGGGTACTGAATTAACAAGTTTACAGTCAAGCCAAAATGTTCACATCCAGGATCCCACAGACGGTCTGTGGCAACCGGCCAAGGTGTCAAGGGCTTGTTCGGAACCCAGATCCTGCAAAGTAATTCCAAGTAAAGGCACTAGGGTAAGACACAAGCGAAGATAAATCAGACCCACTCTGGCTCCTCAATCACCATACAGTCCTATTGCAACTGGGACAAAGGTCGGAATTTTCCGTCCATTCAGGCCAGCGGGATTCTCCAGCCTCGCCGCAGTGAATGGAGCTTTGGCTTAGCGCCGAGTTCTGCATTCTCGCTGGCAGCGGCGGCTGGACAAACTCGGATCGGACAACCCGAGCGAAATATCAGCGAATTCCCCCCCCCCCCACAATGCAAAGATTGGAGAACCCCCCACCGTGCAGGCATCAGGGTGACCCAACCTCCCCCCCGCAGCCATTGGGACAGCCTCCCCTCTCCTCATCACATGTGGCACCAACCCCTCTTCATCACTGGAATCATCCCAGGTCCTCATCACTGGCTCAAGCCCAAACTCCCTTTACAAAGCTCACTCATCCCGCAGAAGTGTTGGGTCGAGCCCACCACCCCTTAGGATTGGGGCACCACCCTCCTTCACAGGCATTGGGCCCATCCCACTGCCGGCAGCCCCCCCCTCCCCCCCCCCCTCCCAAACATCGGGTCCCCATACATATGGGAAACCCCCAGTGGGGCTCTTCAGAGGACCCACCCCTGGCACACCACCATGGCACTGCCACCTTGGCACTGCCAGATAGGTACTGCCTGGTTGGCACCACCAGGTTAGCACTGCCCAGGGTGCTAGGCCACGATCCGCACCACCCTCACTGTGCGCCCCGGTTATCACGACCAGGTTTCGTGTTTGACAATCAGTAGTGCTTCGCGCCTGTGTTACATCATGATGGGTGGGTGGAAACATAAAAGGGTCAAGCTAGAAGTTAAGCCCGCTAATCATACTATACAATATGCAAATTAGGTTTGTGCCTTTGTGGATGGAGGTAGGGTGGGGAATATCACGCTTGGGATTCTCACTGGCGCAAATCCCGTTTTTGGCCTCTTGCGAGATTTTGCGGTCATGATAGGATTTGCGCCAAATCACAGTCCACAGTTCTGCTGCTGATTTCTTGAAGCTATCTACCTATGTATAAATGTTTCTATGTGCCCGATCTAACTAAATGAACCCACAACATATTTACCAAAAATGTGATTGGATCCCATGTCTATGTAACAACACAACCATAGGCAGGCATTTTTAATGTTTTAAAGAGCTGGCCATTTAAATTACTTCACCGCTTGAACTTTTTCCCTTCTCATTGACAGGTGCATGTTGTGTATTTTTTTTAAAGGGCTGGGGATTTAAAAAAATTCACAACCTAACAGTTCGACAGACATAATACAAAAGCAAATGACTGCGGATGCTGGAATCTGAAACCAAAGAGAAAATGCTGGAAAATCTCAGCAGGTCTGGCCGCATCTGTAGGGAGAGAAAAGAGCGAACGTTTACTAGTCCAGATGACAAAGGGTCACCTGGTCTCGAAACGTTAGCTCTTTTCTCTCCCTACAGATGCTGCCAGACCTGCTGAGATTTTCCGGCATTTACTCTTTGAGTTCTACAGACATTATCCGCCCTTCACAAGCATTTATAGTTCCTTCAGAAATTTGTGACTTCCAGCTGTGGGATAAGGCCCTTGCTACAGTTAAAATGGGATCTGTTTGAACTCAACACTCAGGTCCAGGTCCCATCGTCAATATTAAAGATCCACAGCGTCGCCAGGACCCCATGTAGTTTTGGATTGGCATGAGAAAATTATGTGAAATTAAGTCCAATCAAAACTTTTGACTGTTAATACCGTCTAAGTCTTTGATGAAACTACAACGTCTTTATAAAGTGAATACATTGTTTTTTTATCACTACTTACCTGGCAGAGGTGTACGCAACCTTGTACATGCTAGCGACTTGGATTTTGGTCGTGCACCCGAACCTGGGGCTGCTGTTGGGGTTGTTGGTTGGCCTTCAGCTTCGGCCCCTTTTGAGGCAGTAATAAAGGAAAGAATGAAAGTTGTCAATATTATATTTCTGCACAAAAATAAATCTAAGAGCTTAGAATTGCGATCAATAGATGGCTATGACAATTTTGACCTCGTTATTATTCCCCCATTTGAACAATTAAAGCCAAGGTCAAGCCACACTAGGATTTGATGACATAATCTAGTAAGGGACTTAACATCAACAATTAGGGAATGCCGTGCTGTATGCTAATGTGAGTTGACGTCCTACAGATGAGAAATTGAACATGTTTTGGGCAGTTCAGCTGGATGTTAAAGATCTTCACAGCATTACTGAAAGAATTCTACCAGTGTCCCGGCAAACAGTTTTCTCCCAACCAAAGCACCAAAAATAGATTAGCTGGTCCCCATTGGGATTTGTGTTGTGAGGAATTGTTCACTTCAGCTGGGGGTAGAGATGGAAGCATTCTTATTGCCAAGCCACAAAGCTGCGACTTCCAAATCGCACTCATAAAAACTTGAGCACGTTATCCTATCTGACAGTTCAGTGCAGTTCTAAGGAGATGCTGCACAGTTGGAAGTGCTTTTATGTTGAAGACGAGCAGGCCAATATTTATTCTTCAATCAGCATTATTAAAATTGATTGTGTGATCAACATCACATTACTGATGATTTGGGGATCTTGCTGTGCCCAATTTGGATGCTACATTTTCTTTAACAACATTTTATGACACTTCAAATTTGGCTGCAAAGCACTTTGGGACACCATGAAGTTGTGAAAGAACGATATTTTTTCAGTTTTCCCAATGAGTATGTGGGACAGGCGGCCACACTTGCCTATAGTGACTACAATATTTCACTGGGTGAAGTTATTACCAGGTGCTGATGGGCATTCACAAATGTCCTTCTATTCAGTGACCCATTTATTGGTTTTCCCTGCTTTGCACTGTTTACCTTTCTCCACCCCGACTTTGTGTCATCTGCAACTTTAAACAATCTTGTTCATTGACCCCCATCACAAATAACATATATTCACTGTAAACACCGATGGCCTTGGGTCAATTTCTATATCGCTCGTTGGTTTAGCTTTATTCCAATCCGCCTCAGGGGCTTTCCTCCGAATGTATATCTTTCTACCTGCTAGCCTTGTTTCTGCTGCTGCTGGTGGTGATCGGGCTGGTATTGGCAGGCGATTAGCAGGGCAGCTTGCTCTTGCTGTTCGATGGAGGCCTGAAGCCCTGTGCCTTTCCAGTTCTGATTATGAAACAGTTAAATGTTTACAGCAAACAAACATTGAATACTGCCATCAAAGCACAATTACAGTAATGCCAAATCAGCCATTTTTAATTGTTACGGACTGTTAAAGGACCTCCATGCAGGGAATGTAAATTCATCTCCGATGGAGACCCAGATATCTGTTGAGTGATTGAAGTTGTGTTTATTAGAAGCCAATCTGACCACAGGTCCATCAAACATAAAGATATTTTGGGAAACTTAGTCTAAAAAGTTCTGTATTAAGCAATGAGCTTCTAAGCTAGATTGTCATGCCTGGAGTTTCTTCAATTGCAGAACCTGCCACTGAGATATGAAGACATAGAAAAAAAAAGAAAATCACTTGATTGAATCCCTAAATCCACCGTCAGGGATTTTCTTCCACCGTTTATTCTTGTTGGGGAACTGGATGGATTTCCAAATCCCACCTTCACACTTAAATGGCAATGGGATTGGGAGCAGAGGCCAGAAAAGCTATCCAGAGGAAAATACATCCTGTGACAGTTTATCGAAATCTCTGGACAGGGGGAGGGTACAATACAAACCATCTAGTTCCCTATCGGGTCGAATGGTTCGTGGGCAACCTTCGATTAAAAGCTGAAAAGGTACTTGATGAACTCTTTCATTATGGCTGCTGCTTCTCTCAAGCCTACAGCGGATTCCAATTCTTTCCCTGTCAATGGCTCCACCTGTATGATGACAACGCTAGCTCAGCGTCTGCCCTACCTTTTTAGGAAATTAGGTAAGGCCGGTAAGCAGCTGCAATGCCTCAAACAACCTGTTGGCAAAGCCATCGGGCAGGGGAATTAAAACTTCAAATAACTTTGGCAGTACCGCTGACAGTCAAGAGTTACTGGTCGGTGTGGTGGGGGCCCGATGGGCCGAATGGTCATCTTCTGCACTGTAGGGACTCTATGATTCTATGACCTTTCACCTCAGGAATTCCCCACCATTATTCTCCGACTCGTGTGTAGACAAGAAAAATAGGATTCAGAACTTAATTATTGAAATAAGCTCAATAACTGAAGTCAACTGCTGTTAAAATTGGTGAAGTCATAAGAAGATAGTTCAAGTTAAATGCAGCTTGCTGTTTAAAACAACAGACGGAAAAATAAAGTATTTGTTCTGTGGAATGGAGTATCCAACTCAGTATATGTGAGTAAAATGAATAAAGAACAGGCAAAAAGAAATGTAGTGGGATGTTATCAAGCTATGGGCAATCTCACAATCAACATCGCAGATCAAAGATTTGCTATCCTAATCCACCCAGTTAGCAATGCTGTTGGATAATGATGGTGCATCCTGGAACGTCAGTGCAAAAGACAAGGCTGAAACATTCCCAGCTGTTTTCAGCCAGCGATACACAGTGGAAACATCAGTCATGCTCACATCCCAAGAACAAACTGAAAGACTATATGGAATATATAACACAAAAGGAGCCTATTTGGGCTGACCGATCTATGCCTCTAATTATGCTAAACTTGATGAGGGTGAGTAGACAGTGAAGCGGGCCGACAAATATCTCTGCCTCCACATACCAAGATATTAACCTGGTTTTAATCATGATTATGAAACCCTTCACATCACTGTCCTCCCAACCCCCATGCCTATTCATATCTCTTAAGCCCTCTCCCTGTCCCCTTATAACTTCCATCCATCTCCATGCCTCCTCATCTTTCCCATGTCCCTTGCAGGCCCCTTTATTTTCCTCATGCCCCTTCCATGCCCCCCATGCATCTTCCTTTAACAGTATCCACTGTACGCTGAATCAATAATCCACTGACAAGCCTGAAAAGTCTTTGAAATATTCCTAAAACTGACACAATAACAAAAGGCACTGAAAAGATCATTTGAAAAATGATCAATTAACTAGAATCATTTACAGTATCAATGTCTGAAGATTTTATCTACGTTAGACCTGGTTTTCTGGGGAGGGGATTCACTGGGTGGGGTGGGGGGAGCATGGCGGGTATGGGGGGTGCTGGATTGGAAATCAGGCCGACTGCCACTGGGATGAGTGCAGAGGCTGTGAGGTGTGATGGAAGGCTGAGCCGAAGAGCTACCTTTGTGCTCAGGCACTTGTTTGAATGCAATGAAAAAATAATTGTCATGAAAAGCAATCCCTAGCCCTCAACCTAACCCACAGACACCCCATTCCCCACCCAAGCCAATCTGTGCTACCTCACACCCCTTTTGGCCTCTCATGCCTCCTATGAGAACCCATGTTAAAATTACGCCATGGTCCTTGATGCCCCCTTGTCCCCCACGCCTCAAGGTCCTTTTTAGCCCCATGACAAATCATGCTAATTGATGACCACCACCCACCACCCTTTGCACCTTAACTCCTCCATGCAAGTCCATCTCATGCATTTTGACAGCTTTGACAGTTCATTGACACCTCCGACAGCTCCCTGACAACGTTATAGTTCTTTCATAGTTCTTTGACAGTTCTTTGAAATTTTTACAGCTATGTCATGGTTCTTTGACAGTTCTTTGACAGATTGACAGTGCCAATGAATTTGTGTGTGAAAGTGGAGAATCATGTTTACATTTAACAATCCTGAAGGGTGCCTTTCCTTTCCAAAAGAGTGGCACAAGGTGCCTTACCTCTCCCAAAGAGTTCCCAGGACTATAACAAAAGGGGTACCCTGGCTATTCAAATGAACTCACCAAGTTCAGACCTACTCATATTCGGTCTAATCTGCATACCTTGCGTTTCACACTGCTGACGTACCAAAATCCTGGTTCATTGGAGACAGCTGCTGGCCTGTGGATGTGTGAATCCCAGCCCGACTGAAGTCCTGCCCCACAAAAATGGAACATACATTTTTCTGGAGTAAGATTTTGAATTTCCAAACCTTTCCACAGTTTTCACCAGGAGGGAGCACCTCTCCGTTACGACAGGAATTTGGACCTTTATTGTTTTTATTTTTGCTTATCTCCCTTATTTGTGTATATATTGTGAAATGCAATGTGTTGCTGTTTGAAGCAAATTCAACAGTGCCTTTCGAAGGAGAATTGGATAAATACTTAAAAATAAATAATGTACAAAGCCAATTGGAAAGAATTGGGAAATACGACTACTTGGATAGCTCTACGAAACAGCCAGTGCAGGTACCATGAACCGAACAGTGTGTCTCTATCCTGTATCATTCTACGAATCTATAAAATAATTTGCTGATTATCAGCTGATAAACCTATTCATGTACTTGGTGAATATTCCTCAGTTTTCCTGACTTAAAAAAATGTTTAACCTTCAAAAATGCTGTTGTTATTTCGTAACGTTGTGTGTTCACAGCCGAGGTGAAAGGGGAGTGTCATGGGAGGCCTGGGGCCTGTCGACCAAATGGGTGGGACACATTTATCTATTGTCACAGCAGGTTAACAAATTCCTTATTCCTTACATCCTTTGTGAAAAGAATTTCAATGCCTAATTATCATGTTAGCTGCCTTTTGCATCTGTGTTTGAAAAAAATCTTTAAAATATCACTTTAAGCAGCGTGATGGCGCAGTGGTTAACACTGCTGCCTCACAGCGCTGAGGGCCCGGGTTTGATCCCGGCGTCGGGTCACTGTCCGTGTAGTGTTTGCACACTCTCCGTGTTTGCGTGGGTTTGACCCCACAAACCAAAGATGGATTGGCCACGCAAATTGCCGCTTAATTGGAAAAAAGAATAATTGGGTACTCTAAATTTTAAAAAATAAATCACTTTAAAACATTTGAATGGAATTCCCTTTTTGCACTGCGTCTTTTCTGAGCTCTGCAAAGAACTTGATTTCCCTAATCTCATCGTTCTTGATATCAACATCCCTCATGCACTAACTTACCGCCTGCAAGCATTCTTTCTTCTTGAATCATCATCTCTGTTGACAGAGAATAGAGTTGAGTTCAAACTCGGCACATTAAAAATATTAAGAAATGGCTGCGCAGTTTATAGCTTCTGTACATGTCCTTGACTTACTATTCAACTGTGACCATCATAATTTCCAATAGGCTTAAAACATTCCACGAGAAGTTATTTGAAATGATTAAAAATTGACTGCTGCTGTGAGATAGTTCACAGGTGATAATACAAGGCTCACTTCATGCGGTCGAGCTGCAAAATGGAGGCCAGGAGGCTGAGGCTAACATTCAGATGTCACTTTCAATTGTATTAGGGAGAGGTTGGAAGGATGTGGGGAGTACCTGGCCAAGGTTGAATTATTAATGATTTAAAAGTAATTCCACCTGTAGACTAAATGATGATCTTGTAGTATCTCCCTCAGTACTCTTTATCTGCGGTGTGACCAACTCGCTTAAAGTATTATCTATGGCATCCGCAGCATCGTGGATACTCCAAAGTGAGTCCATCCGCAGCTCCAGAGCCGTCAAGGGGCAGGTTTAGCACAGTGGGCTAAACAGATGACTTGCAATGCAGAACAATACCAGTAGCACGGTTCAATTCCCGTCACAGCCTCCCCGAACAGGCGCCGGAATGTGGCGACTCGGGGCTTTTCACAGCAACATTATTTGAAGCCTACTTGTGACAATAAGCGATTTTCATTTCATTTCATTTCAAGTTAATTTCAGGGACGGAGGGTGAGAGAAGCCATCCCAGAGTAAGACTTAAATAAAAACAGAAGATGCTGGTAAAACCTAGCAATTCTGTCTCCATCTCTGGAGAGAGAAACAAAATGAAAACCTCCAGTCCAACCTGAGTGTTCTTCAGCGCAAGTCTTTGTAGTCTGAACATTGTAAAACTGTTTTCTTTGGTTCAAAGACGTTGAAGCTTAATTTTTGGCACTTCAATTGTACGGGTCCTTGATGAGCTCCATTTTTTTTCTGTGGTTGAGATTTGATCAGCATTGAAGCCTTGGCAAATGGCAGTGCATGGAGTTCCATCCTTGACGAGAGCCTGCATGATGCAGGAGCTGACACAAAAAAAAGGGCGGCACTGTCGCACAGTGATTAGCACTGTTGCTTCACAGCGCCAGGGTCCCAGGTTCGATTCCCGGCTTGGGTCACTGTGTGTGCGGAGTCTGCACGTTCTCCCCGTGTCTGCGTGGGTTTCCTCCGGGTGCTCCGGTTTCCTCCCACAAGTCCCGAAAGACGAGCTTGTTCGGTGAATTGGACATTCTGAATTCCCCCTCTGTGTACCCGAACAGGCGCCAGACTGTGGTGACTGGGGGATTTTCACAGTAACTTCATTGCAGGGTTAATGTAAGCCGACTTGTGACACTAATAAAGATTATGATAGGAGGAGGACATCCACTCTCAGTGGCTGTCAAACTGATGGCTCCCCTCAACTCCAAGACTCTGGCTCATTTCAGAGCTTGTGCAGTGACATGTGTGGGATTTTTCAAACGTCCACACACAGGAGCAGCTGCGAAATCACGGATTCCCTATTGGCCCAGGCAGCTGTCTGTATCCACTTTAACCAGGAACAGGCCCACCAGGGTGTCCAGGCTGCTGGATTTACTGCTATTGCTGACGTGCCCCAGGTCCAGCGGGTTATTGATGGCACGCATGTCACCCTCAGAGCACCAGCTCGACAGGGGATGCGACTTGCTGCACATCATGCACGTCTGTGCATGATACCCAGGCAACTTGCAAGATGCAAATATTCTGCACACTTGAAGGTTCCTGGCATCTTTGAGGCATTCCTTCAGGTGAGGGATTGGCTAGTGAGTGACATAGTCTATCCACTGAGGCCATGGCTGATGTTGCAGACGAAAAGGCCCCAGATTGAGGTGGAGAGGCGTTATAGCCAGGCTCATTCAGCAACCAGGAGCATCATCAACTGGTGCATCGGGCTCCGAAAGGTGCACTTCCACAGCCTAGGCCGCTCTGTTGGGGCTCTCCAATACAGCCCCCAGAGGAGGGGTAAGAACAGCAGGCTTCCTTGGATGAGGGAGAGGTTGATCAGCTCCCAATTCGCCGAGCAGGAGGCCAAAAGGCCAGCAGCTCCATCACCACCACCACTTCCCTCCCTGCCACCCACACCCCCTGTGCCCTCAGACCCTTCTGTCCCATTGCCCTAATTTCCCCGCGCCCCCCCACCTTCCTGATCATTAACATTACCCACTGAGGTGATAGCCTCTGCACTGGTTAATGGTGCTGGTGTAAGCTGTGCAGAGAGGTTGGTGTCTTCCCCAGAGCTCTGCTCCGGGGTGTTTTGAGACTCTGGAGGTTGGGGGGGGGGGGTGGGGGGGGTGGTGGGGGTTCTCGCTGGAAGTACATGTGGGCAAGGTGCTCAGCCAAAGATGGAAGGGCATGTATTGTGTGTTCCAGGAGGGTGGGTTCTGAGAGACATGTCGGCAGGTGGAGTGTTACTGACAGAGAGGTCTTTGGGGGCAGATGTCAGAGATCAAGGATGGCAGTGGTGCTGGGGTCACACAGATGGTTTCTCACCCTAACAGCTGGAAGGAGGTTGTTCATCTTCTTTGTGCATTTCATGCTGATTCAGGCAGTGAGGCTGCCAGCACTCACAGCCTCCACAAACTCATCCCAGGCTTCATTCTGTACAGCTGGCTGTTGTCTCCGCTCCACACTGGGAAAGAGGGTGTCGCACTGATGCACTATCAATTATGACGAGACGAGAGTAGAGAGTAATCGAGGCTTTATTAAGCAGAGATGTGTTGCCTCCTGCAGCTGCTACTGGAAATGGGAGCAGCTCGGTGTGCACACACATTTATACTCCGCCTACTGGGCGGAACCAGCAGGCTGGGATCTACCCCCGTACCTGTAGTACAGGAGCCTTACCGTATTACCTCTAATATACAAACAGTGGTGACTACCATATTCGCCCCCTGTTAAAAAAGAGTCCAGCGGGGTGGGGGGTGGGGGGGAGGGTGGGGGTGGAAAAACTATTTACAAGTATGTGAGAATTAAAAGTTTCCAATCTTTTGAAAATTTACAAATTTAGCCGGTCGGGTGCCTTGATCCTCCGCTGTGAGTGCCGCAGTCCCGATGGTGATGCAGGCGCCAGCTTGGTCGCCTGTGACTCCGGGAGCGTGTTGTCCTCATCTTCATCCCTGGGTGGAACCAGTGGGAGGATGGATTGTCCTGTAGTAAGGTGCGCTGGGGGGAGGGTGGGTGGCGCCGGGGCAATCGGAGGGGGGTGGGGGGGTGTTGAGTGGTGTGGGGCCGTGGGTGGGGATCCAGCTGGTGGATCTGAGGGAGACTGTGTCCTGGCGGCCGTCAGGATTGGCATACTGTGGGTTCACATGCAGCAGCTGCACCCTTTCGACCAACGGGTCCGCCTTGTGGAGCCGCACGTGTTTGCGGAGGAGAACGGGTCCTGGAGCTGCCAGCCACGTTGGGAGCGAAACCCCGGAGGTGGACTTTCTCGGGAAGGCAAGGAGACGTTCATGGGGGGTTGCATTAGTCGTAGTGTAAAGTAGCGATCGGATGGAGTGAGCGCGACGGGGAGGACCTCCTGCCAACGGGAGACCGGGAGAGTTTTAGACCGCAGGGCCAGCAGGATGGCCTTCCAGACAGTCCCATTCTCTCTCTCCACCTGCCCGTTTCCCTGGGGGTTGTAGCTGGTCGTCCTGCTCGAGGCGATGCCCTTGCTGAGCAGGTACTGACGCAGCTCATCGCTCGGAAAGGAGGATCCCCGGTCGCTCTGGACGTAAGCGGGGAAACCGAACAGGGTGAAGATGCTGTTGAGTGCTTAAATGACCATGGCAGATGTCATATCGGGGCATGGGATGGCAAAGGGAAATCTGGAGAATTCATCGACCACGTTCAGGAAGTTCGTGTTTTGGTCGGTGGAGGGGAGGGGCCCTTTGAAGTCCATGCTGAGACGTTCAAAGGAGCGGGGGCCTTCACCAGGTGCGCTCGATTTGGCCGGTAGAAGTGCGGTGTGCACTCCGCGCAGACCTGGCAGTCTCTGGTGATAGCCCTGACCTCCGCAATGGAGTAGGGCAGGTTGCGGGCCTTTATGAAGTGAAAGAACCGGGTGACCCCCGGGTGACAGAGACCATCGTGTAGGGCCCGGAGTTGGTCCACTTGTGCGCTGGCACATGTACCTCGGGATAGGGCATAGGGGGGCTCGTTGAGCTTACCGGGGCGATACAAAATCTCGTAATTGTAGGTGGAGAGCTCGATCCTCCATCTTAAGATTTTATCATTTTTTATCCTGTCCCACTGCGTATTATTAAACATGAAGTCAACCGACCATTGGTCAGTGAGGAGAGTGAATCTCCTGCCGGCCAGGTAATGCCTCCAGTGCCGCACAGCTTCTATGATGGCTTGGGCCTCCTTTTCGACGGAGGAGTGCTGAATTTCGGAGGCATGGAGGGTGCGGGAAAAGAATGCCACGGGCCTGCCTGCCTGGTTGAGGGTGGCGGGCAGAGCGATGTCCGATGCATCGCTCTAGATCTGAAAGGGGAGGGTCTCGTCGGCCACGTACGATGTCAGCCTTGATACGGTTGAAGGCCTTGCGAGCCTCAGCCGTCAGGTGGAAAACTGTGGTGTGGATGAGTCCGCATAGTTAGGGACCCACTGGGCATAATAGGAGAAAAACCCGAGGCATCGTTTGAGGGCCTTGGGGCAGTGGGGGAGGGGGAGTTCCATGAGGGGTGCATGCGGTCGGGGTCGGGCCCTAACACTCCATTTTCCACAACATAGCCAAGGATGGCTCAGCGGTTGGTGCGGAACTCGCATTTCTCCTTATTGTACGCGAGGTTCAAGAGTTTGGCGGTGTGGAGAAATTGGAAAAGGTCCTGCTGGTCGTGGCCGCAGATGGTGACGTTATCTAGGTACGGGAAGGTGGCCCGCAGCCCGAACCAGTCAACCATTCGGTTCATCTCACATTGGAAGACCGAGACCCCATTAGTGACGCCGAAGCGAACACTAAGGAAGTGGTAAAGGCGGCTGTCTGCTTTGAACGCAGTGTATTGGCGGTCCGCCTTGCGGATGGGGAGCTGGTGGTAGGCAGATTTCAGGCCCACTGTGGAAAAGACCCAGTACTGTGCAATCTGATTGACCATATCAGATATGCATCTGGAAAGACACTGCTTGATTAGGGATAGTCAGCACGGATTTGTGAGGGGTAGGTCTTGCCTTACAAATCTTATTGAATTCTTTGAGGAGGTGACCAAGCATGTGGATGAAGGTAAAGCAGTGGATGTAGTGTACATGGATTTTAGTAAGGCATTTGATAAAGTTCCCCATGGTAGGCTTATGCAGAAAGTAAGGAGGCATGGGATAGTGGGAAATTTGGCTAGTTGGATAACGAACTGGCTAACCGATAGAAGTCAGAGAGTGGTGGTGGATGGCAAATACTCAGCCTGGATCCCAGTTACCAGTGGCGTACCGCAGGGATCAGTTCTGGGTCCTCTGCTGTTTGTGATTTTCATTAATGACTTGGATGAGGGAGTTTAAGGGTGGGTCAGTAAATTTGCAGACGATACAAAGATTGGTGGAGTTGTGGATAGTAAGGAGGGCTGTTGTCGACTGCAAAGAGACATAGAATGGATGCAGAGCTGGGCTGAGAAGTGGCAGATGGAGTTTAACCCTGAAAAGTGTGAGGTTGTCCATTTTGGAAGGACAAATATGAATGCGGAATACAGGGTTAACGGTAGAGTTCTTGGCAATGTGGAGGAGCAGAGAGATCTTGGGGTCTATGTTCATACCTCTTTGAAAGTTGCCACTCAAGTGGATAGAGCTGTGAAGAAGGCCTATGGTGTGCTCGCGTTCATTAACAGAGGGATTGAATTTAAGAGCCGTGAGGTGATGATGCAGCTGTACAAAACTTTGGTAAGGCTACATTTGGAGGACTGTGTACAGTTCTGGTCGCCTCATTTTAGGAAGGATGTGGAAGCTCTGGAAAAGGTGCAAAGAAGATTTACCAGGATGTTGCCTGGAATGGAGAGTAGGTCTTACGAGGAAAGGTTGAGGGTGCTAGGCCTTTTCTCATTAGAGCGGAGAAGGATGAGGGGCGACTTGATAGAGGTTTATAAGATGATCGGGGAATAGATAGAGTAGACAGTCAGAGACTTTTTCCCCGGGTGGAACAAACCAGTACAAGGGGACATAAATTTAAGGTGAAAGGTGGAAGATATAGGAGGGATATCAGAGGTAGGTTCTTTACCCAGAGAGCAGTGGGGGCATGGAATGTACTGCCTGTGGAAGTAGTTGAGTCGGAAACATTAGGGACCTTCAAGCAGCTATTGGATAGGTACATGGATTACGGTAAAATGATATAGTGTAGATTTATTTGTTCTTAAGGGCAGCACGGTAGCATTGTGGATAGCACAATTGCTTCACAGCTCCATGGTCCCAGGTTCGATTCCGGCTTGGGTCATTGTCTGTGCGGAGTCTGCACGTCCTCCCCGTGTCTGCGTGGGTTTCCTCCGGGTGCTCCGGTTTCCTCCCACAGTCCAAAGATGTGCGGGTTAGGTGAATTGGCCAATGATAAATTGCCCTTAATGTCCAAATTGTCCTTGGTGTTGGGTGGAGGTGTTGAGTTTGGGTAGGGGGCTCTTTCCAAGAGCCGGTGCAGACTCAGTGGGCCGAATGGCCTCCTTCTGCACTGTAAATTCAATGATAATCTATGATTAATCTAGGACAAAGGTTCGGCACAACATCGTGGGCCGAAGGGCCTGTTCTGTGCTGTATTTTCTATGTTCTATGTTCTATGCGTGGGAGGGGGTACGCGTCGAGCTGCGTGTACCGATTGATGGTCTGACTGTAGTCAATGACCATCGTGTGTTTCTCCCCAGTCTTAACTACTACCACTTGGGCTCTCCAGGGGCTGTTGCTGGCCTCAATGATGCCTTCCCTCAGCAGACGCTGGACCTCAGACCTGATGAAGGTCCTGTCCTGGGCACTGTACCGTCTGCTCATGGTGGCGATGGGTTTGCAATCCGGGGTGAGGTTCGCAAACAGGGAAGGTGGGTCAAAACAAAAAAAAAGGGGAAGGTGGGTCGACCTTGAGGGTCATGATGCTGCATACGGTGAGGGGTGGTAGGGGTCCACCGAATTTCAGGGTTAGGCTCTGGAGGTGGCGCTGGAAGTCGAGGCCGAGTAGCAAAGCAGCGCAGAGGTTGGGGAGGATGTCGAGCCGGACGTTGCTGAACTCTACGCCCTGGACAGTGAGGGTGGCGGTACAGTACCCCCAGAGTGGGATCCGGAGGCCAGAGAGATTCTTTGGGTAACGGGGTGTACCGCGAGGGAGCAGCGCCTTACCGTAGTGGGGTGGATGAAGCTCTCCGTGCTCACGGAGTACAGAAGGCAGGATGCCTCGTGCCCATCAACTTTCACCGGCGTCGTCGCGGTTGCGAGGTTGTGCGACCGGGACTGGTCGAGCGTGATGGAGGCGAGCTGTGGCTGGTGTTGGTAGGCCCCGGGCTGGTCGGTGGCTGGCGATGAGCGGCCAGATGAAGTGTTCAACGAGCAGGGGTCCTGAGGCGAAGTCCAAAATAGAGCCGAAGATGGCGGCGCCCACGGGGCACATGTGTTCTGCTGGGGAGAAGATGCCGGCGGCCATGGGCCGCACGTGGGCTGCGGGGATGAAAATGGCGGCACCCACGTGGGAACAATGGGCCTGGATACAGCGGTGACCGACCGGGCCTGGTACACCGCAGCAAAATGTCCCTTCTTCCCGCAGGCCTTGCAGATTGCGCTCCGCCCCGGGCAGCATTGCCGCAGGTGCTTTGTCTGGCCGCAGAGGTAGCAGTTGGGCCTCCCGGGGTTGGCTGGCTGCCGCACGGCGCAGGCTTGGGGTTGGCTGGGGGGTATCCGCTGGTGGGGTCCACGATGTCCATGAGGGCGCCGTGCGGCCGGGGGCGTACGACTGTACGTTACGGGAGGCAACATTCAGTGAGTTTGCGAGTTGCCTGGTTGCCTGGTTACCGCAAGGTCGAGCGTACCCCCTTCTAATAGGCGCTGGCGGACGTACGCTGACCTCAAGCCCGTAACAAAAGCATCCCAGATTAAAAGTTCAGTATGTTCGACTGCTCAAACTGCCTGGCAGTCACAGTTCATCGCCAGGATGTGCAGGGCACGCCAGAAATCGTCTAAAGACTCACCAGGGAGCTGCTGTCTCGTGGATAGGAGGTGCCTGGCGTAGTTTGTTGATTGAGCGATATAATATCCTTTCAGGAGCACCATTGCTTCCGTGTAAGTAGGCGCATCCCGGATATGGGGGAAAATATCGGAGCTCACCCGTGAGTAGAGGACCTGGAGTTTCTGTTCTTCCGAGGGTTGGTCCGTCGCGGATCGGAGGTAGCTCTCGAAACAAGCGAGCCAGTGGTCGAAGGCCGAAGCGGCGTTGGCTGCTTGCGGGTGCAGCTGTAGGCGATCAGGCTTGATGCGTAGTTCCATCGCTGTAATATCTCTGCTTAATAAATTGATGCACTATCAATTATGACGAGACGAGAGTAGAGAGTAATCGAGGCTTTATTAAGCAGAGATGTGTTGCCTCCTGCAGCTGCTACTGGAAATGGGAGCAGCTCGGTGTGCACACACATTTATACTCCGCCTACTGGGCGGAACCAGCAGGCAGGGATCTAGCCCCGTACCTGTTGTACAGGAGCATTAACGTATTACTTCTAATACACGTATTATACAAACAGTGGTGACTACCACACCCACTTCTCCTCAAAGGCGTCCAACATCCTGTGGAGGTCTGCATCAAGGAAGCGCAGTGCGGGTCTTTTAGCAGACATCTTCCCGGCTGGAATGAGAGTCTGGGGTGAGTGGAGCACTTAAGCTGCTCCAGGCTGTCCGACAGGATTCCCGGCCCCAGCGAATCCCTCAGCTGGGGAATGGGGACTCGGGAGGGAGCTGCGTCTGGGCAGTGCGCTGGCCCATTTGCATGGATGGAATCGCACTCCTTGCAACAGGGCAAAATTGTTCCAATTCTCCGCTGGGGGAACACTAAGGCCGGGATTCTCCCCTACCGGGGCCAGATCGCCCCGCGCCCCCCCCCCCCCCCCCCCCCCAAGGTGTTTGACTCACGTCGGCGGGACTGGCATGACAGCAGCGGGACTTCGGGCCATCGTGGGCCGGAGAATCGCCGGGGGGGGGGGGGGCCCGCTGACCGGCGCGGTGCGATTCCCGCCCCCGCCAAATTTTCGGTGCCGGAGAATTTGGCGACCAGCGGGGGAGAATTCCACCCTCACCCCCTCCCTCAACAGCACCTTATCCTGCAGCTCCAAGGGCGGCAACCCGGGAAAGGATGGCACCTCCCTCCTCATGAAATCCCGGACCTGGAAGTACCTAAACCCATTCCCACCGGGCAGCTCATATTCTTCCTCCTGGTCCTCTAAGTTTGCAAAGCTGCCCCTTACGAACAGATCCCCCAAACCACTCAATCCTCGCCTGTCGTCACTCCCGAAACTTCGCGTCCAGCCCCCCGGTGCAAATCTATGGTTAACACAAATAGGTGCCCACACCAAGGCACACTCCAGTCTCAAGTGATGCCTCCACTACCCCCATACCCTCAAGACCGACACCACCACTGGGCTTGTGGAGTATCTGGCCAGCGTGAACGGCAGAGGCATAACAAACAATGCCCCAAACATCTGCAAGAAGCCGCCTCCATCCGCACCCATACCAAGCCCTCCCCGCTACCCATTTCCTAACCACAGCGATGTTAGCTATCCAGTAGTAATTTATTATATTCGGCAATGACAACCCTCCCCATTCCAAAAATGCCCTCTTGACCCGCGTGGTCTTCCCTACCCACGCAAACCCCAAGATCAACACATTGACCTTTTTAAATAATGACTCCGGATCGAAGATTAAGAGGTTCTGAAATATAAACAAGAACATTGGCAGCACCGTTATCTTCACTGTCTGCACCCATCCCGCCAACGACAATGGCAGCACATCCCACCTCGCAAAATACCCCTTCAACTGCCCCACCAACCGAGCCAAAAACAGCTTATGCAGCTGTGCCCAGCTCTGCGTCACCTGAATGCCCAAGTACCAAAAACGCACCCCCACCACCTTGAATGGGAGCTCTCCCAACCTCCTCTCCTGCCCTCTGGTCTCAATCGGGAACACCTCGCTCTTCCCCATGTTCATATTGTATCCGGAAAACCAGCCAAATTCCACCCAAACCCCTTTAATTCTGCCAATGTCCCCCATTGGGTCCGAAACCCTGTGCTCGACCCACCCCACCCCGCACAATCCCTTTCCCACTCCTCGATGCTCCAAGCGTCATAGCCAATGGCTCTATAGCCAAGGCCAAAAGCAACGTGGAGAGCGAGCACCCCTGCCTTGTCACACGGTGCAAACCAAAATATCCCAAACTCACCCAGTTTGTGCGCACACATGCTACCAGGAGCAACTGGACCCAATCCACAAACCCTTCCCCAAACCCAAACTGCCCCAACACCTCCCACAGATATTCCCACTCCACCTGGACGAAAACCTTCTCTGCCACTGTCACCTCCTTTCTGCCCCTTCGAGGGCATCATAATCACATTGAGTAACCTCCTCACATTTGCCAACAACTGCCTCCCCGTCACAAACCCCATTTGATCCTCCCCTGTCCCGGGGCACAATCTTCAATTCGCAAAGCCAACCATTTTCCAGCAACTTAGTAAAACCTTTAACGTCGATATCGGACTGTGGGGCGATCTGGTCCCGGGGAGTGCCCCCACGGTGGTCTGGCCCGCAATCAGGGCCCACCGATCCATGGGCAGGCCTGTGCCGTGGGGGCACTCTTTTCCCTCCGCCTCGGCCACAGTCTTCACCATGGCTGACGCGGAAGGGGCACCCCCCTGCGCATGCGCGGGGATGACGTCAGCAGCCGCTGATGCTCCCGCGCATGCGCGGACTTCCGTCGCCCGGCGAGGTCCCTTCGGCCACAGCTGCCGTGGCGCCACAGACCTTTCCCGCCAGCTGGCGGCACGCCACCCACTCCGGCGCAGGCCTAGCCCCTCAAGGTGAGGGCTTGGCCCCTAAAGGTGCGGGGAAATCCACACCTTTGGGGTGGCCCGACGCCGGAGTGGTTCCCGCCACTCCATCCTGCCGGGACCCCCCCGCCCCGCTGGGTAGGGGAGAATCCCGCCCATGATCTTTCTTCAGTATCCGGGTGATGGACGTCTGCGATAGTGTCGAGGGGAGCAACTCCCTCTCCCTGGCCATGTTTAAGCCTTCACCAGCAGCAGCCCCATATTCCCTAAAAACATTTTAGAAAACTCCACCGGGAACCCCTTCCGGACCGGGGTCTTCCCTGCTGTCCTCACAGTGAACAAGGCTTGCATCCGATTTAAACTGGTCACCGACGCATCAGCGAACCTCATCTCACAATCCGACCTCGACACCATCCGCGCCAAACCAAGCATTCTTCCACCAGCCTGCCAGCTCCTTGACTACAATGGCAATGTCACAGCTGCCAGTGGCTCCTGTCAACTAGGGGTATCCAACAAGGCGATCAAGGCAACACTGCAGTTTGAAATCGTCCCTGAGCGTCCCTGCTCGGTGCTCGAGCCTGCAAGCTCCTGAACCTGGCTCAGCGAGTCCACACCATGTCATCATCACCGGCGATGGCCTCGCCCGATGGAAACTTGCAAGCCGACATAGACGACATTGTCACGCAGTACCACAGCATCTTCGATGGAATGGGCACTCCCGTACCGACATAAAATCCTGCTCAAGCTGAACGCCACCCCTGTAATTCATGCACCACGCCGGGTGTCGGCGCCCCTCAAAGATCGTCTGAAGAAGCAATTACAGGACCTCCAAGACTAGGGCATCATATCGAAGGTCACAGAGCCAACAGACTGGGTCAGCTCCATGGTCTGCATCAAGAAGCAGTCAGGGCAGCATTGACCCTAAGGATCTAAACCGCAACATCTTGTGGGAGCATTATCCGATACCAAAACGTGAAGAGTTGACCAGTGAGATGGCTCATGCCAAATTCTTTACTAAGGTGGACGCCTCCAAGGGTTTTTGGCAAATACAGCTGGACGCGTCCAGTCGCAAGCTGTGCACGTTCAACACCCCGTTCGGTCGCTACTGCTACAACCGGATGCATTTGGGATCATATCTGCCTCCGAAGTATTTCACCGCATCATGGAGCAGATGATGGAGGGCATCGAGGGGGTGCGAGTATACGTTGACTACGTAATTATCTGGTCCACAACGCCCCAGGAACACATCGCTCGCCTCAAGAAGGTCTTCCAGCAATTCATGAACATGGTCTCCAGCTCAACAGGGCCAAGTGCTCATTTGGTCAATCGGATATTAAGTTCCTGGGTGACCACATCTCGCAGCAGGGCGTGCGGCCAGACGCCGACAAGGTCTCAGCGATCAATGCCATGAAGACCCCGGAGGACAAGAAGGCGGTCCTCCGCTTCCTCGGGATGGTCAACTTCCTCGGGAAATTCATTCCCAATGTGGCATCCAACACCACGGCCCTCCGCCATCTCGTCAAGAAGTCGCCGGAATTCCAGTGGCTGCCCACACATGAAGAGGAATGGCGTGAGCTGAAAGCAAAGCTCACCACAGCCCCGGTTCTAGCGTTCTTCGACCCAACCAAGGAAACCAAGATATCGACTGATGCAAGCGAGGACGGCATTGGGGCGATGTTCCTTCAGCGAGATGACTCCTCTTCCTGGGCTCCAGTGGCGTATGCCTCCAGGGCCATGATGCCCACTGAGCAATGGTACGCTCAGATTGAGAAGGAGTGTCTGGGCCTCCTGACAGGGATAGTCAAGTTTCCCGACTACATTTACGGCCTGCCAAAATTCACGGTAGAAACGGACCACAGGCCTCTAGTCCATATAATCCAGAAGGATTTAGATGACATGACACCTTGGTTACAGCAAATTCTTAAGCTACGCTGCTACGACTTCGAACTTGTCTACACGCCAGGTAAAGAGCTGATCGTTGCAGATGCCCTATCCAGGTCCATTACCACACCGTGTGAACAAAGTGACTTCATCTGCCACATAGAAGCGCAAGTGCAATTGTGTACCACAAACCTCCCAGCCTCTGACGAACAGGTGGTCCAAATTCATGAGGAAATGGCCAAGGATCCTTTACTGCAGGGTGTGATGCAGCACCTTACCAATGGCTGGCAGAAGGGACAATGTCCCCAGTTCGATAACGTAAAAGACGACCTGACGGTGGTGGAGGGAATCCTTCTGAAACTCGACAAGATCGTAATTCCTCAGAGCATGTGGGCTATGGTGCTGGGCCAACTCCATGAGGGTCACCTTGGGGTCGCGAAATGCCGGCGCAGAGCTCGGGAGGCGGTCTATTGGTCGGGCATCAGCCAGGACATTGCCGACACAGTCCTCAATTGCCCTACCTGTCAGAAGTTTCAACCAGCTCAACCCAAGGAAACGCTGCGACAGCACGAGATCGTGACATCTCCGTGGTCCAAAGTAGGTGTAGACCTTTCCCACGCCAAGGGCCGTGACTACGTACTCCTGGTCGACTACTTCTCCAGTTACCCAGAAGTGGTGAAACTGTTCGACCTTACGTCGAAGGCGGTAATCAAAGCCTGCAAAGAAACGTTCGCCAGGCATGGGATACCGCTCATGGTAATGAGCGACAACGGTCCATGCTTTTACAGCCAGGAATGGTCTGACTTTGCACAGTTCTACAACTTCCGTCACGTAACCTCCAGTCCCCACCACCCGCAGTCAAACGGGAAGGCCGAGAAAGGGTTCCATATTGTAAAGCGGTTGCTGTGCAAAGCTGCAAACTCAGGCTCCGACTTCAACCTGGCGATGCTGGCATACAGGGCAACCCCACTGTCCACTGGGTTGTCTCCAGTGCAGAATCGCACTCTGAGGACCACAGTTTCAGCCATCCACGTTCCAGACCTTGATCACCTCACGGTCTTACATAAAATGCAGCAGTCACAGGCCCAACAGAAGGCCACATATGATGATCATGCCACGGACCTACCTGAGCTGGCCCCAACTGATCATGTTCGTGTCCAGTTGCCTGAGGGCGGCTGGTCAGCGACAGCTGTTGTGATCAAACAAGTGGCCCCAAGATCGTTCCTCATCCACATGGTTGATGGCTCCCTGCGACGGCGCAATAGACGGGCGCTGCAAAGAGTTCCACGCCCGCTACCTGACCGAAGTGCCCCGCCGCCTACGATGCTTCCTCCGGATGTACCCTGCCACGAGGCCACCGATCTACCAGCAATCCTGCCGGCCCATGCGACAACCACGATGGCAGCGATCCCACCTATCCATGTGCAGGCGGCTCCTGATCCACCTCTGCGGCGATCGACAAGAATTCGTCGCCCACCCCAAAGACTGAATCTGTAGACTGAACCTTTGTACATTTTGTGACTTCATCGATTTAACCTCTGTAAATATTGCTTTGTTTGCCATGTATCTGCACTATCGACACCTTCCTATGTATATACGTTCATTTAGACACCTTTTATATATAATCAGGCATATATATATATATATATACGCACGCACACCTTAGTATTTATTTACCTAAAAAAAAGGGGGCGATGTCATAATATCCACTCATGTATATAATGAGATGCAGACAGGCAGTGATTGACACACAGGATGACCAGTAAGCACACAGCACAGTGCAGCCAATCACCAGACAGGACACCACCACTATAAAGCCAGAGGGCACTAGGTTTCCCGCTCTCTCGGGACCCTGCCACTGAGACAGTCAGAGTCCACGAGCTAGCACAGTGCAAACACCATGCGGTAGCTAGTAAGTCTGGTCAGGCTACTACAAGGTCTCCAGTCAGTATAATGTCGACCCACAGCTGAATATGTATATCAGTTGTATTGTTGAATAAAACAGTGTTGGATCTTCTCCAGTGTTAGACGTCTGTTTCTAGCTTCCCTGCATCGAGTGCAGTCCACATCGAGCCTACCTGCCTAACACATCAGTACCCGCCTCTTTAACTCTACATCGTCTCAGTTTGGGGCATAGATATTTACTAAAACCACCGGCATCACCTCCAGCTTCCCACTCACCATCGCAAACCTTGCCGCCCCGAATCTGCCACAATGTTCCCCACCTCAAACGCCAGCCACTTATTTGCCAACACCACCACCCCCCTCGTCTTCATATCCAGTCCCGCGGAACTCCTGCCCTAGCCATCCTGTCCCCAGCCTTGTCTGATCCCAATTCCATGTGACCAGCCTAGTTGGGGGCTCCCATCCCCCCTCCCCTGTCGATCAACCATATCCCTTTTTGGGTCAGCCCTTGGCCCATGTCACGCGACCCTCCAGGCCCACCCTTGGAAGTCCACCGTCACCACTCCCTTTCCCGCTGCAGCACAGCGATCACACTCTTGTCAGCACCCCCCTCCCCAAGTAAAACAACCACCCCATCCCCCTCCCCAAACACCAACCACATGACCGCACCCACTGTGCTCCCGTTAATTAGCCCGCGCTGCGAGTCTGGCAGCCCCTGCCCAAGACCTCCAGGCCTCCTACCCCCCCCCCCCCACTGATTCCCCTCCCCTTCCCTTCGCACTGCCGTAAGAAACCAAGAAACAGAAAAAAGGTGCACTCACCCTCGATGATCCCCAAGCACCTCGATACCAAGCCCAACAAAACATTTCAAAGGAGAAAATGCTCTTCAAAAACCACCAAAAGAAACCACCTCCTCACATCTCATCCAGATCCCCCACCATCTCCTTCACATTCGGGACCACCTGGCCCCGGGACTCCAGTCTCTGCTCCACACAGTCAATCTCCACTTTAAGCAGCTCTACCATCCTGGCTAGGTCTTCCTGGGCTCTTTTTTGCTGGCTGAACGTCTCATTTAAGAAGTTCACCAGCTGCTCCGTTGACCACTGGACGGGCAGAACAGGCCATTTACCCTCCGCCATCTTGACCTGTGGCACACGGAGATTCTTCTGCTCCACCAGCTCCCTTCTTCTCGACCCATTTCTGGTCCATGAATCCATCCTCCAGCCACACCAATGCCTGGCCCTCCTACACCTTTTTCCAACCAAACCTCCACTCTACGAATGGGGAAAGGTAAAAAGAAAATCCACCTTGAGCAGGAGCTCCCATGCTCGCTCCATGGCCGCCACCGAAAGTCGCTGTAAGACTCATTTGTGACATGACAATAATTTATATAAAGATCTGCCTCAGATTTCTTCCTTGACATTTACATAATTCTCACTTTAAGCCTGGATTCTTCTCCATTGGCTGTTCAAAGTCAAGTGGTGGATGAATAGGCAGAAGAACGGTGGGTAACCTGGATTTTACTGGATTTTCCTCCTCCCCGTTGTTGTGTTCGGTGTTCGTTGTCGAGCAAGGAATGTACAGAACAGCTGGTGACTCGTCCAAACCAGGATTTTATTAATACACACGCTGTAAGGTAATGATCAGATGCAGAACAAATTATCATGGAGTTTCTTTATACTCCCCTGGAACTACCCCAATGCATGACTGTCCTCATGTAGGTCTGACAACTTTCTAAGGATCACCGGATCTGCCTTGACATATATCTGAGTGCCTTGTCACATGACCATTTTCTCAGAATCGCATAGCGAATCTGTACCGCCACCTGCTGATTAGAGGTTGCACCACTAACTATGTACAACACCGTCTACAGGCGTATCACCACATCCCCCTTCCTTCGGAGATATTGAAGTTTGTTTACAAACACGATTATATCATTACTCCATAGTTAGTAATAAGCATAAACATTATAACTATGCCTGGTCAGCGACTGTCCCTTTCGCAGAAGTCATTGTGCCTCCCTCACGAGATCACCCCTCTGATCACTGGGACTGTTGCCAGCTTTTTCAAAGACTGGTTTGTGTGCCAGTCTCTTTGTATCCTCTTTATACTGTGTCTTTGGAAGGCATGCATCGGTGATGGCCACACGTTTTTCTTTCTTGCCACGCGCTGTTTGCTGCTTTGCTCTATGTTTTCTGTCTCTTCTGTTTCTGGCTTGTCAATCATGACATCACCTCCTTCTCTTTTGTTTTTGTCAGTGGGTAAGCTAGCTCTTCCATTCTTCTCCTCTTCCTCCTTCTTGTTTTAACAATTAGTTTGCAAATTCTTTTCTTCTTATCTTTGGGTTTGGCAGCCCCTGGTTCGGTGCTGTTCTACACCCTGTGCATGGAAGTATGCAGATGTTCAGGTGGAGCCTGAGGCACCGACGTGTTGTCATGGGGTTGTGTGACCACGCCCAATTCTGCACCTTTAACTGGATGTCGGAGCACTTCGCTATCTGGGTGCAGGTTAGATCTATGACAACAGGTGCCGTCCCCTCTTGGCTCGTTGGAGCAATGCTCAAAGGCTCCCCATCACCAGAAATGACGATGCAAGCCGTCTCTTGCCCTGATGATCAAGGCTTTGGGTCATCCTGGTCTTGCTCGAGTATATGTGTGATCCATCGAGCTGTATAGCAAGATAGTCATCACTCTCGGAATTGTCATTTGAAAATGAAAAAATGAAAATCGCTTATTGTCACAAGTAGGCTTCAAATGAAGTTACTGTGAAAAGCCCCTAGTCGCCACATTCCGGCGCCTGTTTGGGAAGGCTGAGTTAATATCATCGTACTCATCATCAACATCTTCCCACTCATCATCAGGGTCAGTGAGTCGACAACCGAAACCACTTCAAGGGCCTGAAATGATTCACCAAGTGCCTCTGAGATTGGTTTGAGGCCGTCTGTTACGAGCTTGTCCAGGAACTGACCCTCCGAGATATCAGCCACTGCGATCGCACTTTTTATTTAAGCATGCATCGTCTCAGAGGTCTCGTCCTTCTCAGTGTCCAGCGTGGTCTGGGTGTCCCTTGTGACCATCTCGTCATTCCTGCCAAACCACTGGAGTAGTACATCTTGGGCCTCTCGATTAAGTCCGTCATTGCTCCTGCAAAATACATCTACGAGCTTGGTCTTCATCTGGCTCACTTTCCACGCCATTACTTTCTGCATCATCTACAAAGTCATCATATATATCTTGGTAGTATGCATCATTGGATTCAGCATCGTCTGCAACGATTTCTCCTGTAAAATACAACATTGCAAATGGAATTATATGTTCACGCAGGAGGCAGCCAATTTCAAAGTCAGCCTTGAGCTTTACTGCCGAACTTTTGCTTGACATTCCATGCTGTGGAACCTCAGGAGGACTGAAGAAATGAAAGAATGATTCATTTGGTACAGTTTTCGTAACTGTTCTGTGAGTGCTTCGATCTTTGTGTTTCGGCTTAATTTTAATTGTTTTCAACGTGACATTTTTTTTCCTCCCGCCAGTCAATCTAACAGCCTGTGCACCCCATGATTTCTGGTTCATCAAAGAATGAAGATTCAAGCTTGTCAGGCCGCGAATCCATCTGGTATACTTTCGTAATCACCTCGTTTGTGACATACTCATTGGGCTCGAACGTAAACTCCAGGGTGAAGCTCCTCGGCTTCTCAAGCTCTGAACATTTAACATTCACATCTTGTAGAAGGTGTAATACGGGCTCGTCATGCTCCTGTATCCTGCCACTGAGCACATACACCTTCAGGACTGTTAACCAGAATTGCGGATGATCGCTGGCTCTTCCGTCTCTTTGTCTGATTTGTCCTCCACCTGGATTTCTTCTGAATCCTCATCAAATTACTGCACTATGGTCACTTGTATGGATCTGTAGTATTCAACTGGCCACCCATCTTCTGGGACGTACAGTCGATCAACTAAGTTTGGGGATTCACATGCCTCTGCTTCTAGGATGGACTTACGTTTTGTGCTCACAATGGAGAACGACACAATATCTATTTTATTGTGCACCCAAGCTTCTAGGACACATTCCCCCAATGTCTCAAACTTATTTCCATTGTAGTCGACCAGGGTCCTTGGCCGGGTTATGACTTTCGGCGGCACCCATAAGCCGGGCAAATCACCCACACTGAGGAGCCTTTGTTTCCATGTCAGATTTACACGTTACTATCGTGTTGTTTAACATCACTGGAATGGTCCATCTGCTTTCGCTGTAACTGTCGCTCCAATCGGTCATCAAAACGTCTGTCTCGTCCATTTTCCGACTTAATATGTCTTTGGACAGATTAAATGCTCAAAGAATAATTCATCAAGGGTCATCTCATTAACTGCATTTATCGACTCCATCTGGTCAACAGATCTGCTTTGGGCCACTGTAGGACGCGCAAAACACTGTTTCGTAAAGTGCCTAACACGACCGCACCTGAAACAGACTTTTCCAAGGGCCGGATATTGCCGTGGGTCATGTCGATTGCCACAATTTGGGCATAAGATGGCGGCTTCTGTTTAAAATGGCCGCCCGCACTGAGACCACGCTTCTTCATGACGTGTATCACAGCACTAATGGCGCTGGCGTCTTTCTCTGTGTTGACGGCAAAATGTTTTCAGCAGAGTGTGCTGATTTGCTGTGCAGCCACCTCACTCGCCTGGTAAATCTTTATTGCTTGTTCCAATACTAAATCTTCTTCCTGCAGCAACCTCTCACTCTAGCTTATCATTTGATACACAAAAGACAACTTGGTTGCGGATCACAGAAGATTTCAGGCTACTGAAGTTGCATGACTGGGCCTTCAGTCTCAAGTCAGTGACCAAACTGTCAAACGATCGCCAGGTTTCTGGGTACATGTGTGGAACATATGTCTCTCAAATGTCTCATTCTTTTTGGGGGAGCAATGTCGATCTAAGTACGCCTCTTGCTATCCTCCTCATTGTCAAAAGCAAAAGTATTATACAGTTCAATTAATTGTGGCCCTGCCACTGTTAGTGGCAATGCTATTCGCTAATACATAGAGTTTGAACTGCTGCTTGAAGAGATGCCAGTTTACCTCTATGTTACCCGATATTTGAAGCTGGTGGGGTGCTTTTAGTCCATCCACCTCGAGCTTCAGTGTCTTTTACTATGTTGAGTTGCCAATGGCTGCAGTTCACCAGCTTGGTCCTTCCGTCGATTTCAGCTTTGTCACTGCCGTGGTTATCTTCAAATCTTCCCACTCTGGTACCATGTTGTGTTCGGTGTTCAGTGTCGAGCAATGAATCTAGAGCACTGCTGTGACTTGTCCAAACCAGGATTTTATTAATACACACGTGGTAAGGTAACGATCAGATACAGAGCAAGTTATCGTGGAGTTTATTTATACTCCACTGGAACTATCCCTATGCACAACTGTCCTCTTGTACGTCTTACAACCGTCTGAGGATCACCGGATTTGCTCTGATTTAGATCAGTGCCTTGTCACCTGACCACTGTCTTGAGACCGCATGGTGGATCTGTACCACCACCTGCTGGTTGGAGGTCGCACCACCGACTATATACAACACCGTCTACAGGCATATCACCACACCTATTCCAACAAAGATCTTGGCTATCTGACCCTTGATCACTTTGCCAAATGGAGGCGGGTCTCAGGGCTAAGAAAGCCAGAATAATTCCCTCTACAGCGTCACTATCTAAAACAGCTGCTGGTGTTCCAATAATAACATTAGCAGTGTTAAAAATTCTTCCGGTCGACCTTTTAATGGTCACTGAGGAGTCCCGTTTGTGAACGTAAAAAGAACCCCTCATGTTTTAAGCAACTATATACATATTAACATTCAGATCCCAGCTGGGACTACCCTCACTCAGCTTCTATGTGGACTGGCTTCTGGGCTGTGAGAGTCCATTCGTCTACTGATATGGGTCACGCCTCTCATCAGGGAAGTTTGTATTCCACGAGGCTGATGGGGAGGCTAATCAGCCCATCCCTGCAGGTCTTGTGCGGGTTATAACAGCCCTATTGGAAGGAAAGAGCCAGGCAGTTGCCACCTCTCACAATATGTCCAAGTGTGTGCTGTATAAATCATTTCTGAGGACTTCATCAAAAGTTCAAATGCAAATCAACAGGAACTTTTTTATCAATGTCTTCTACTCATTCTGGTACTATAACACAACAAGTTCGGCACAACATCGTGGGCCGAGGGGCCTGTTCTGTGCTGTATTTTTCTATGTTCTATGTTCTAAGTTATGATAATTGTCAGTGGCATAGTTATTTTGTAAGTGAAGGGACCAATTTTTTCAGAGTGACAATCTCTGACTGAAACCCGGGGAGTAGCTCTCCAGCTGCACAGCCGGGCTTTTAGGCTGAGTGGTAGGTCGAGGCCTGATGCAGCCAACGTGGCGAGCTCCTCAGAGATCAGGGTACCCTTGAGCAACGGCGCCCCGAACAGCACAGAAAGAAAACCCCCCCAGTCCCTCCCGTCCATGGACATGGTGAATCCCCCGCCCATAAGCATTGAGGACTCCTCCTTACCACCCTACCACCATCAGCATCAGGGCTCTCACCCCCAACCCAACTCCCCCCCTCCCCCTCACCATAAACATCTGCATCGTATTTTCCTTTTTATATCCCCGCGGGAGGATCGCCTCAACTGATTCAGGTATTTTAGAACGTGTTGTAAGCTACTCTGACGTAACCATGCTGGTGAGGTATGACTATTCAGCGAGGAAGGATCATGTGGCGGGGAGGAGTCTCGGTAAGTATATTGAAATGCATTCAAATGGGATTCCTGCCCTTTCTGGGCATGAACCTCGTCACATCACTTGCAAGGGGTGTGGTAAGTCAGAAAATACGATCTCACCGGCGGAAATCATGGGCTGGATTCTCCGGTCGCCGACGTCGAAATCACGTTCGGCGAACGGCCGGAGAATCGCATTTCCCGACTGTATCGGGGGTGGCGCCACTTTCGGATGCTCCGCCCCCTCCAAAGCGGCACTCTGTGTGCCGCATCGATGGCCTCAGAACGTTGCCTGAGGCCCACCCCCCGATGCTCCGCCCCCGGCCGGCCGAGTTCCCGACGGCGCGGGACATGTGTGGTCTCATCCGTCGGGAATTCGGGGTGGCGGCTGCGGACTCAGTCCAGCGCCGCCACAGTCAGGGAGGGGGCTGATCCACTGGGGACATTATTCGGGGCTGGGGGCACTGTGTTGGGTTGGTCCGGGGCCAAGAGCCGGGCAAAGGGGGGCACTATTTTACAGGCCGGGTCCGCGGGCAGCCACCGCCATGAAGCACGGCGCGGCCGGTGCAGGTCGACGACATGCACATGGGCGGCCTCTGTAGCTAGAGCTGGGCGCTCTGCACTGCCTTCCTGCTAGCCCCCAACAAAACGGGGAAGCGGTGGCCGTTTTGCACCAGTTTTTCCCACCGTTCCCATGCCGGCGTGGGGACATTGCCATATTTTCTGATTCCTGCGTGATTTCCCGCCCGTGTTGCTGTTCTCGCTGACAACTGGCGTGGGCTGCAAATCACCCCCTTTATTTTTAATGACTAAGGCATTTTGATTCCAGCCACAGTGGGTGGTGTGCACAAGTCCAGTTCCAAAGCACAACTGGTGGCAAAACTGCCCGAGAAGGAGCTCTTTATTTCTGAGCTGCATTTGCTCTGTTCTGCAATATTACAAGGCAATGATTATTACTATTAGTTCACTGTTTATGCATAACACATTTTAAAACATGTCACATATATTTCAAAGTGTGCCCACCAGCTATGTGGACAAAATAATCCTCCCTGGTGCCCACTATCCTTTTCTTCCTTCCATATTCAAAACTTACCAATTTCTTCTTCTGAAATGTCACCATGCTGCAATCTCTCTGTTGAGGGAATAACAGTACTCAGACTTTCTCTTAATATACAAGGTTTGATCTAGGCATTGAATGTTGCTATCGAAACCCCATAATTTTAAAACAAATTCCTTTTCAGATCATCCATCAACTTACCAAGTTGGTCCTGAAGTTCTCTCAGAGCCTCCTCTGCCAACAGAGAACAAGACTCAGTACAAACCTTGCATATTAAAGAAAATTCTAAAATACCGTATTTGTTAAAAATTACATATAAAACATAATCCAAATGAAACATTTCTCAATGGACTAACTATTGAAGTTGTCGGGAGAAATGAGCTGATTAATAGGAGTCAGCATTGCTGGAAATGTCTAGGAATGCTATTCAGCAATTACAGTTCATTTTTAAATGGTGTTGCATTTAGAAAACGGAGGTGAGGGGGCACGGCATTACTTGGGAAGCAAGTAGTCCAGCATACATTTGGCTAAGATTGAGGGGTACTCCTGCTCAATCTTGCCCCACAAAAATAATTTTGAAACCTACTGTTCATCTTTCTCTATGATTACACACATACACGCACCCACGCACACACACACACGCACACAAATGCGCACTCACACACATACACGCACACGCACACACACACACATACACACACACACACACACACAGTTATAGAGCTCCAATTAGTCTGCTGCCAGCCAATCTGTTGCTGGGGAAATTGGGCCTATACACTCTACAGTTTAGAAGAACGAGAGGCAATCTCAATCAAGCCTACAAAACTCTGAAGGGGTTTGATACGGCGATTGCTGAGAGATTGTTTCCACTGTCGGGAAATCTAGAATACGGGGCGGGGGGGGGGGGGGGGGGGGCAGAGATTCAGGATTAGGAACCAACCAGTTAGGACTGAGATGAAGAGAAATTATTTTACTCTCAGGCTGTGAATCTTTGCAAATTCTCCATTGATGAACACACTGAAGGCTAGGATTACGAGAAATTTGGTCTCTCAGGAAATTAAGGGAAACGGGAAGCAGGAGGGAATATGGAGTTGAAGCCCTGATTCAGTGATGATTGTGTTGAATGGTGGAGCAGGCTCTGTGGGCCATGGGGCCTATCTGCACGTGCTCTGTTGTGAAATGCTCTGGTGGTGGGACTGCCCCCCCCCCCCTCGATATTTTAACACCACCAGCAACGGCCGGAACGCTCACTATTCCCGCCGGTCGCACACCATTGGGTTCCTGGTGCCTTTGGGGAGTCACAATGGGAAATTCCATTGACAAGCGGCGGGAAGATAGAATCCCGCCACCAGCGAACGGTTGTCGTTAAGAAGCACGCGGCAGGGGAACCAGAGATTTTGTCCCCAAGGTAAACTGATTTTTTGTGAGCAGGAGACAAAAGTAAGAAACTCCGACCACAATTACATGTGAAATTAAAACTCATTGTCCAGAAACATTGGCCGGAATTCTCCAGATGTTGGGATTCCTGGGGCGAAATTCTCCGGAAACGGCGCAATGTCCGCCGACTGGCGCCCAAAACGACGCAAATCAGATGGGCATCGCGCCGCCCCAAAGGTGCGGAATGCTCCGCATCTTTGGGGGCCGAGCCCCAACCTTGAGGGGCTAGGTTGGCGCCGGACGAATTTCCGCCCCGCCAGCTGGCAGAAAAGGCCTTTGGTGCCCCGCCAGCTGGCGCGGAAATGACATCTCCGGGTGGCGCAGGCGCGGGAGCGTCAGCGGCCGCTGACAGTTTCCCGCGCAGGCGCAGTGGAGGGAGTCTCTTCTGCCTCCGCCATGGTGGAGACCGTGGCGAAGGCGGAAGGGAAAGAGTGCCCCCACGGCACAGGCCCGCCCGCGGATCGGTGGGCCCCGATCGTGGGCCAGGCCACCGTGTGGGCACCCCCTGGGGCCAGATTGCCCCGCGCCCCCCCCCCAGGACCCCGGAGCCCGCCCGCGCCGCCTTGTCCCGCTGGTAAGGTAGGTGGTTTCATTTACGCCCCCGGCGGGGAGTCGGAGAATGACGCCCCTTGTTTCCGCTGGCAGAGCATGCCTGTGGGAAGGGAGAATCCCTCTGCCAGCAAATGACACGTCGCCTAGAAACACGCAGCTGGGGGGACCGGAGAATCCAGCTCATTAAATCTTCTCTCCACTGATACTGCCAAAGCTGCTGAACTTTTCCAACATTTTTGTGCAGAGAAAAGGGAGCTTACCTTTCAAATCTGGATGACTCTTTGTTAAAGCTTTGACAAAGAGTCATACAGACTCGAAGTGTAGCTCCCTTCTCACTCCACACATACTGTCACAAAAATGGTGGAAATATTTCCGATTCCAGCATCCGCAGTCATTTGCTTTTATCCAACACTTTTGTTTTCATTTAAGATTTTCAATGTTCACAATATTTTACTTTGGTTTCAATTATATGTTATTTTTGGAAAGGTTTAGGACAGTAATTTACAGCAGGTATCTATTGAAAAGCAGTAAGACAGAATGCAAAATGGGCTGGAAATGCTGAGTTTACAGTTGTCTAAGGGCCAGATTTTGGCGACTGAGGCAGTTATTGGGACATTTCCCGACTCACGGGACCCACCTCAGGAAAAAGAGCCCCAAATCCCAAGCTTTTTGGTCCTGGGAGTAGGGGGTGGTTTTCTCCATGATGAATTTTGGCCCATGGCGTTGCAAGCAGGTGGTGGGAGGCCATGGGGAAGGTGAATGCCGAGGTAGGCTGATTAGAATGCCTGCTTTGGTTCTCTGGGATCAGGCCCCCACTCTTTTTAAAGATTCTAGGCCCTCTCGCCCACACACATACCAACATATCTCCCCCTCCCCCCCAACCATTGACTCTCATATCCTCCATGCCAACTCAATGCAAACGTATGTGCCCCACCTGCCCTCCATGGCCTCTTATGCATCCATTGCCAACCCACTTAACCCACTCAGTATCAGCCATGGGCTGACCTCATTTGAGGGAAAGATAATCCTCTGAAAATCTCAAACAACTCTCACTTTACAGATCTGATAGTGAAAATGCTGTCATTCATCAAAACATCAATCTCTGTGAATCTCAAGTAGTTAATCTGTTATAAAGAACAAACAAACATCTGTTCAGACTAATCCTTCAATACTCTCTTTAATCTGTCAATAAAACTGTGCACTCAGAACCATGGGCGAAATTCTCCGTTATCGGCGGAAAGTCCGCCGATCGGTGCAAAAAACGGCGCAAATCCCACTTGCGTCACGTCATAAAAATGGGCCGATAGTCTCCGGCCCGAAATGGGCTAGCAGCGACGTGACGGGATCCGCGCTTGCGCAATGGTTCACGCCATGCAGCGTCATACGCGCTGCACGGCGTGACGGCTCATAAGGCCGCGCAGCTCCCCCCCACCCGACCGGAACACCCGACCGCAACACCCGACTTGATGGCTGGCCGTCGCTCAGCCCCGAGGTTCGAGTCACGCGATGTGGAGGCGCTCCTGGACGCGGTGGAGCAGAGGAGGGACGCCCTGTATCCCGGGCACGGCCGCAGAGTTGCCCCACGCCACAGCCGGCGTCTGTGGAGGGAAGTGGCAGAGGCCGTCACCGCTGTGGCCCTAACACCACGGACAGGCACCCAGTGCCACAAGAAGGTGAACGACCTCGTCAGAGCAGGCAGGGTGAGCCTCCCCCATATCCCCCATATCCCCCCCTCCCCATATCCCCCCTCCCCCATATCCCCCATATCCCCCCTCCCCTATATCCCCCTCCCCCGTATCACCTGATCACTGCCTGATGTCTAACCATGCATGCTTCATTGTGTATCGCAGGACCAAACGTCCAGGCACCCATCCCCGCAGATGCACACCGCCCGCAGGATGCCCCTCGCACACCACGGGAGACGGAGAGACCCGCACCCTCCAGCATGCGACGCCCGCAGGATGCCCCTCGCACACCACGGGAGACGGAGAGACCCGGACCCTCCAGCATGCGACGCCCGCAGGATGCCCCTCGGAGACCACGGGAGACGGAGAGACCCGGACCCTCCAGCATGCAACGCCCGTAGGATGCCCCTCGGAGACCACGGGAGACGGAGAGACCCGGACCCTCCAGCATGCGACGCCCGCAGGATGCCCCTCGCACACCACGGGAGAAGGAGAGACCTGGAGCAACAGGGAGACGACACCCCCGTCACGTGCGGGAGCGACCACCCAGCGATGAGGGGGGCAGCCACAGGCCCCCGTCACATCCGAGCCAGGACACCACTACCCAGGACACCCCTACCTGGGACACCACTACCCAGGACACCCCTACCCGGGACACCACTACCCAGGACACCCCTACCCGGGACAGCACTACCCGGGACAGCACTACCCGGGACAGCACTACCCGGGACAGCACTACCCGGGACAGCACTACCCAGGACACCCCTACCCGGGAAGACGAAATACCGGACAGTGACTCAGAGTGGATGGGTGGAGACGAACCCCCACCCCAAAGTGCCATGGACTCAGAGTGGGACGAAGAGCACAACACAACGCCACTGCTGTCACCAACACCCTCCACCATCGCAGAAACACTCACCACGGTTGGGCACTTTAGTGATGAGGCGTCTGGTACACTCACTGGTGCGCCCAACACAGCCGTCCCGGTACAGCAGGTGGAGGTAGGAGCAGCAGAGGGACCGGGCGGTCGGAGGGCAGCCCAGGCCAAGCGAACATCTGCCGCCCAGATGGATCCCGGGTTCCTGCAGTTACCACACCCACACATAGATCCGATGCAACCACCGACACGGAGACGAGCGAAGAGGGTGACGGGTGGCTTGCGGCGGCTGCGGTCGCAGGTGGAGGAGTCCACCCGCGTCCAGGAGCTGGGAGTGGTCCCGGTCATGCGTGCCACCCAGGCTGACACCGCACGGGTGGCGTCCGCGGTGGAGGCAATGGGTGCGACGGTGTCAGACATGGGGAACGGTTTGCGAGGCCTGGGGCCTTCCGTGCAGGCGGCGCCTGTGGCCCAGGAAATGGCTGCCCTCTCACAGGAGGCCATGAGCCAGTGCCAGCGCCAGATGGCAGAGGCGCTCAACGCCATAGCCCAGTCTCAGCAGGCCATGGCCCAGTCTCAGCAGGCCATAGCCCAGTCTCTGCAGGCCATGGCCCAGTCTCTGCAGGCCATGGCCCAGTCTCAGCAGGCCATCGCTGAGGGCATCGGCGCCAGTGGCCATGTGCGAGCCGGCGTCGCACTGTCACAGACAGGGTTTGACAACACCCTGGGCTCCATGGCTGCAAACCTGCAGACCCCTGTCGATACCAGCACGGGCCTCCAGGACTGGCAGCGCCAGATGTCGGGGGCGCGTCGGATGGCCAGTCCGTTCGCATCCCCCACCCATGTAGAGGCCTGGGGGCCATCGGGCACCCCGAGGGAGGAGGAGGTGGTGTGGTCCGTCCCGGCTCCCTCTGTAGGGGAGGTCCCGGTACACCGCGACACCTCGGACTCCCCCCCTTCCGTCCCAGGTGCATCGGGTGGGCAACGGGCAGGACAGGCTGGCAGCTCGCCATCCCAGTCGCCCGGGCCGCAGCCTGGCCCATCTAGGCCAGGACGCCCCAGGAAACGGCCGCCAAAGGGATCCAGTGTCAGAGGGCAGGAATCACAGGAGTCCACCTCCAGTTCTGCTGTACCGTCTGGGGAACCACGTAGACGTAGTCAAAGGGCCCGTAAGGCCAAACAATTAGACACTGAGTAAGTTGGCACGGGTGCAGGGCACAGATGAGTTTTAGGGGCTAGGGCACGTGCATGAACTCCTTTGGTTATTAAAGTCAATGTTACACCTACCGAAGCTGCCTTTGTGCTCTGTCCAAAGTATGCGGGCGTGTCATGTACGTTGAGCACAAGTGTGTGTGTGACGGGTGGTCTTACCTCAGCCCCAGGTGAGTCTGCCCCCTTCCCCCTGGACCGCCATCAACATCCCCCGGGCAGAGGACGGGACCGTGCGCTGCAGTGTCACAGCCGCATGCAGGGATGGTCCGGGTGGATGGTGGTACTGTGGCCATGGGTCAGACATAGTCCAACGATGTAGAGCCAGGAGCTCATCGGAGGCGGGTTGTCATCATCCTCCATGGCCTGCGATAGACACGCGTCCACCCGCAACTGGGTGAGCCCGGCCTGTTGTGCCGCCGGTGGATCGGCAATTGGGGGTGGGGGGGTGGTGTGCATGCGGGTGGGGTGTGTGGGGTTGGGGAGGGGGGTGAGGGTGCTGGGTGGGTGGATGGGTGGGGGGTGTGGGTGGTCGGCTGTTGTCATGGTGTGCGGTCTGTGGCCATACTACCCGATTCCCACGCCCATCTAGTCAGTGAAGCGGGCGTCTATCAGTCTGTCCCGTGCCCGCTGGGCCAGCCGGTAACGGTGGACAGCCACCCGCCTGTGTCTACCCCGTCTGCCCTGACCATTGCCCCCATCCCCCTCATCTGGGGAGGACTGGGCCTCTTCCTGCTGCTCCTCCACTCCGCCCTCCTCTGCCTGCGGCACATCGCCCCTCTGCTGGGCTATGTTGTGCAGGACGCAGCACACCTCAATGATGCAGCCGACCCTATCTGACCGATACTGGAGGGCGCCCCCAGAGAGGTCCAGGCACCTGAAACGCATCTTCAGCACGCCAAAGCACCTCTCTATCACTCCCCTTGTCGCTACATGGGCATCATTGTAGCGGTTCTCCGCCTCATTGCGTGGCCTCCGTATAGGCGTCATCAGCCACGATCGCAATGGGTAGCCCCTGTCGCCCAGCAACCAGCCCCTCAGCCGGGGATGGCGTCCCTCGTACATGCCGGGGATGGATGACCGCGACAACATGAATGAGTCGTGTACACTGCCTGGGTGACGGGCGCAGACGTGCAGGATCATCATGCGGTGGTCGCAGACCACCTGTATGTTCATTGAATAGGTCCCCTTCCTATTAGTGAACACGGCCCTGTTATCTGCAGGTGGCCGCACGGCGACGTGCATCCCATCGATCGCGCCCTGGACCATGGGGAACCCGGCAACGGCAGAGAAGCCCACGGCCCGGGCATCTTGGCTGGCCCGGTCCACGGGGAAGCGGATGTAGCGGTGCGCCATGGCATAAAGGGCATCTGTCACTGCCCGGATGCACCGATGCACCGATGTCTGCGATATGCCGGACAGGTCCCCACTCGGTGCCTGGAATGACCCCGTTGCATAAAAGTTCAGGGCCACCGTAACCTTGACGGACACGGGGAGAGGGCGGTGACAGGTGTGCCAGCAGGTGGCAGATGTGTGCCACGGTTTCCCGGCTCATCCGGAGTCTCCTCCTGCATTCCCGGTCCGTGAGGTCCTGGTATGTCTGCCGGGGCCGGTACACACGGGGCGCCCTCGGGTGCCTCCGTTGCCGTGGGGCCGCGACGTCCTCCTCCCCCTCCTCGTCCTGTCGGTCAGTTGTCCCTCCAGCCTGGGCGGCTGCCGCCTGCCCCTCTGCGGCAGCCTGCGCCACCTTTCTGGCACGCTCCTCCTCCTCCTCCTCCTCCTCATCCAGGGCAACATAGACATGAGCGGCTGCCACCACGACGGCCAACATCGCTGGATGGTCTGAAAACATGACGGCCTGGTGGGGGGGAGGGGAACGACGACATGTCATCATTGCCCATATCCCCTCTTCCCCCCAGCCAGGTGGCATGGACCGCATGGGTCCAACTGTTGGAGGCTGGCACCTGGCCAGGTGGACCAACTCATTTGCCCTCCCATCACCCACCCCAGCACGGACCCCCTCCCCAACCCCCAACCTCCACCCCAGCACGGACCCCCCCCCCAACCTCCACCCCAGCACGGACCCCCCCCCAACCTCCACCCCAGCACGGACCCCCCCCCAACCTCCACCCCGGCACGGACCCCCTCCCCAACCTCCACCCCAGCACGGACCCCCCCCAACCCCCAACCTCCACCCCAGCACGGACCCCCCCTCCCAACCTCCACCCCAGCACGGACCCCCCCCCCAACCTCCACCCCAGCACGGACCCCCCCCCAACCTCCACCCCGGCACGGACCCCCCCCCAACCTCCACCCCAGCACGGACCCCCCCCAACCCCCAACCTCTACCCCAGCACGGAACCCCCCCCAACCTCCACCCCAGCACGGACCCCCCCCCCCAACCTCCACCCCAGCACGGACCCCCCCCAACCCCCAACCTCCACCCCAGCACGGACCCCCCCCAACCCCCAACCTCCACCCGGCGCGGACCCCCTCCCGGCACTCCCCCGGAGCCCAGCCTACTCTAACCACCCCCCCCCCCCCCGCCGCACACACACACAAGCCGAGACACACCTCTCCTCACGCAATCAGTCTGCGGCCACGCCATTTCCTGCCCAGAGCCAACCCCCCAGGCCGTCACTCACCTCCTCGCTGGTCGGCGTGAGCCTGGAGCACCGGGTCACGCCGATGAAAAGGAGGTTTGATTCACGTCGACGTGAACGGTCATCACGTCGACGGGACTTCGGCCCATCCGGAAGGGAGAATATCGGCAGGCCGAAAATCGGCTGCCTTGCGCAGACCCGTGACATTCTCCGCGGCAGCGGCGCCATTAACGCCCCGCCGACTTTTCTCCCTTCGGAGACTTCGGCGGGGGCGGGGGCGGGATTCACGGCGGCCAACGGCCATTCTCCGACCCGGCGGGGGGTCGGAGAATGACGCCCCTGATGTTGAGATAACCATAGGTTTTGAAACTTAACCAAGGATTGATGATGAATAGGTTTTATCAAAATGTGAAAATTTGTTCTTTTGAAACTGCATGAACAGATGGTGTAACATCACCAACTGGCCTGTCAATCAAAAGAGTCCAGCAGAGGCTTTTATTTGCATAGGAAAATTGGAATTAGGAGCAGAAGTCGGCATTTCATTCTTCGAGCCTGCTCCACCACTCAATCAGATCATGGCTGATCTCTTCCTGGTCTCAAATCCACCTCCCCAACTGTTTCCCATATCCCTTTTTAATCAAAAATATATCTATCGCCTTTTTGAAATCATTTAATGACTCAGATTCCACCGCACTATGAGGCAGTGAGTTCCACAAATTCACCACCGTCTGCGAGAAGTAGTTCCTCCTCAACTCAGTTCTAAACCTACCGCCTCTCAACCTCTACTGTGACCTCTAGTTCTAGATTGCCTCACAAGGTGGGACATTTGATCTACCTCTACTTTATCAATCCCTTTTAGTATTTTGTACACCACGATCATATTCCCTCTCATCCTTCTAAACTCCAGCGAGTATAAGCCCAAACCGTTTAATCTCTCCTTAAAAGTCAACCCTTTCACCCCCGGAATCAATCTGGTGAACCTCCTCTGAACTGCTTCCAAGGCCACCACAGCCTTCCTGAAATAAGGAGACCAAAACTGGACACAATACTCTAGATGTTGTCTCACCAACACCCTATACAATTACAACAATACTCCTCTACTTTTACACTCCAGTCCTTTTTCAATAAACACTGGCATTCCATTTGCCTTTTTAATTACATGCTGTTCCTGCATACTGACTTTCTGTGATTCATGAACAAAGACTTCCAGATCCCTCTGCCCAGACACATTTTGAATCTGCTTTCCAGTTAGATAATGATTTGCCTTTCTATTTTTTCAGCCAAAACAAATAACCTCACACTTATCCACATTAAACTCCATCTGCCAAATTTTACTCTAATTTCCTAGCCTATTTATACGTGTCTGTAAAATCTGTATCTCCTCTTCACTGCCTGCTTTCCCACCTATTTTAGTATCATCCACAGATTTTGCTGTTATATTCTGTCCCTGCTTGCAGATCATTTTTGTAAATTGTAACCAGTTGAGGTCCGAGGACTGACCCCTGCGACACCCCGCTAGCTACAGTTCGCCAGCCCCACAGTTGCTCCAGGGTCCCAGGTTCAATTCCTAGCTTGGGACAGGAGTCTGCTCTTTCTCCCCGTGTGTGCGTGGGTTTCCTTCGGGTGCTCCGGTTTCCTCCTACAGTCCAAAGATGTGCAGGTTAGGTGGATTGGCCGTGATAAATTGCCCTTAGTGTCAACAAGATTAGGTGGGGTTACTGGGTTACAGGGATGAGGTGGAGGCATGGGCTTAAGCAGGGTGCTCTTTCTGAGGGCCGGTGCAGACTCGATGGGCCAAATGGCCTCCTTCTGCATTGCAGATTCTATGATTATATGATTCTATGAATTCCTCTTGGAAGTCTAGATATACCATATCCACAGGTTCCCCATTATCCATCTTGTTGGTTACGTCTTCAAAGAAGTGAAGCAAGTTTGTCCAGCATGAATTACACTTCTGGGGCGAAATTCTCCCGAAACGGCGCGATGTCCGCCGACTGGCGCCCAAAACGGCGCCAATCAGACGGGCATCGCGCATCTTTGGGGGCTGAGCCCCAACATTGAGGGGCTAGGCCGACGCCGGAGGAATTTCCACCCCGCCAGCTGGCGGAAACGGCCTTTGTTGCCCCGCCAGCTGGCGCGGAAATGACATGCGCGGGAGCGTCAGCGGCCGCTGTCAGTTTCCCGCGCATGCGCAGTGGAGGAAGTCTCTTCCGCCTCCGCCATGGTGGAGACCGTGGCGGAGGCGGAAGGGAAAGAGTGCCCCCACGGCACAGGCCTGCCCGCGGATCGGTGGGCCCCGATCGCGGGCCAGGCCACCGTGGGGGCATCCCCCGGGGCCAGATTGCCCCGCGCCCCCCCCCAGGACCCCGGAGCCTGCCCACGCCGCCTTGTCCCGCCGGTAAGGTAGGTGATTTAATTTACGCCGGCGGGACAGGCAATTTATCGGCGGGACTTCGGCCCATCCGGGCTGGAGAATCGAGCGGGGGGGGGGGCCCGCCAACCGGCGCGGCGCGATTCCCGCCCCCGCCGAATATCCGGTACCGGAGACTTCGGCAACCGGCGGGGGCGGGATTCACGCCAGCCCCCGGTGATTCGGGGGGTCGGAGAATGTCGCCCCAGAAAACTATGCTGACAATGGCGGAAGAGCTTTGTCTTTCCAAATGTTCAGTCATCCCCTCCTTAATTGATTCCAGCAACTCCCCCACCACAGAGATCAAGCGAACCTGTCTTTGGGTTCCTACTTTTTGCCTCTCTCCCTTTTTGAATAGGGGCGGTCACATTAGCATGTTTCCAATCCACCGGGAACCTTCCAGAATCCAGGGAATTAAAAAAAAATGTAGAATATCCAATTCATTTTTTTTCCAATTAAGGGGCAATTTAGCGTGGCCAATCCACCTAACCTGCACATCTTTGGGTAGTGAGGGCGAAACCCACGCAAACACGGGGAGAATGTGCAAACTCCACACGGACAGTGACCCAGAGCCGGGATCGAACCTGGGACCTCGGCGTCGTGAGGCAGCAGTGCTAACCACTGCGCCACCGTGCTGCCCCAGGGAATTTTTTTTAAAGCTTAAATAGTGGAGGATTTAAAAAGCTTTGGATTATGACAGCAATACAGATTTTATCCGCCCTTCAAGCGTGCTTATGGCTCTCCCATCAATTCATCATTCCCACACCTCAGGTAGCCAAGCAGGTGTCAGTTTGAACTCAGCACTATGTTCAAATGGTCCTGCTGAGTTTGCATTTCTTCCTGTGAGAAGCACAAGTTGGGCGAAATTCTCCCCCAACGGCGCGATGTCCGCCGACTGGCGCCAAACACGGCGCCAATCAGACGGGCATCGCGCCGGCCCAAAGGTGCGGAATGCTCCGCATCTTTAGGGGCCGAGCCCCAACATTGAGGGGCTAGGCCGACGCCGGATGGATTTCCGTCCCGCCAGCTGGCGGAAATGGCATTTGTTGCCCCGCCAGCTGGCGCAGAAATGCGGCGCATGCGCGGGAGCGTCAGCGGCCGCTGATAGTTTCCCGGCGCATGCGCAGTGGGGAGAGTCTCTTCCGCCTCCGCCATGGTGGAGGCCGTAGCGGAGGCGGAAGGGAAAGAGTGCCCCCACGGCACGGTGGGCCCCGATCGCGGGCCAGGCCACTGTGGGGGCACCCCCCGGGGTCAGATCGCCCCGCGCCCCCCCCAGGACCCCGGAGCCCGCCCACGCCGCCTGGTCCCGCTGGTAAATACCAGGTTTGAATTACGCCGGCGGGACAGGCAATTTCTGGGCGGGACTTCAGCCCATCCGGGCCGGAGAATCCAGCGGGGGGTCCCGCCAACCGGCGCGGCCCGATTCCCGCCCCTGCCCAATCTCCGGTACCGGAGACTTCGGCGAGGGCGGGGGCGGGATTCACGGCGGCCTACGGCCATTCTCCGACCCGGCGGGGGGTCGGAGAATGACGCCCAAGCTGTCTACTTTCCTTGCCCGATAATGATGTGATATCAGAAATGGGGCAGGCCTTCCTCATCTAGGTTCCACCCCTCATTTTCAAAGGCTATTGGATGTTATCCCAACTTTGGAAAGGTCCAGGCCTCAGTGTAATGTTGTGAACGAGATAAGTATAGATGTGTGCATGCGTGCATTCGCTTTCCATAGGCCGCTATATTGCAATTTTAGCAGAGAATGAAATGTAAGATATGGAGGCTTTGCCATCAGAAATGAAACAGAGAAAAGGTTGTTTTGCTGAAGCAGTTAATGTTGATGTTTATCCTCAATGTGAGGAGCAGTCCTAATCTAATCCTAACAGCAGGGGCTGTTTAGCACAGGGCTAAATCGCTGGCTTTAAAAGCAGACCAAGGCAGGCCAGCAGCATGGTTCGATTCCCGTACCAGCCTCCCCGAACAGGCGCTGGAATGTGGCGACTAGGGGCTTTTCACAGTAACTTCTTTTGAAGCCTACTTGTGACAATAAGCGATTTTCATTATGTGTCAGTCTTGTTCTCATATTCCTTTATTCCATTTCCTTCAGCTACCTGTGTGACATTTTTAAAATATATTCATTCTGTCAGGTGGAGCTTTAAGCTAGTAATGAGCTACATGAAGATATTTGAATCATAATTAATACTGATGACAAGTAACATAAGACATTAACAAATAATATAAAACATTATACCATTGCAAATGCTGAGAATAATGTCAGCCATATTTTGCAATCCTCCAGCATACATCATAGATCATAGAATTTGCAGTGCAGAAGGAGGTCATTCAGCCCATCGAGTCTGCACCGGCCCCTGGAAAGAGCACCCGACTTAACCCCACGCCTCCACTCTATCCCCATAACCCAGCAACCACACCTAACCTTTGTGGACACGAAGGACAATTTATCACGGAAAATCCACCTAACCTGCACATCTTTGGACTGTGGGAGGAAAACCACGCACACATGGAGAGAACGTGCAGACTCCGCACAGACAGTGACCCAAGCCGGGCATCAAACCTGGGACCCTGGCGCTGTGAAGCAACTTTGCTAACCACTGTGTTACCGTGCTGCCATATCGATTCCATATTTCAAGTTGCCACAGGGTCCCTCAAAGATAACTCTTTTGCACAGTAGCTTTTACATCACTAAGGGCTGAATTTTACAGAGTGCTGTGGACCCTGACACTCCCCTGCCCCCCTAGCTAAAATGTTAGTTCCTTTGCTTTCACAGCTTCCATCGTCTGCAGCCACACAGAGGTGCTCACCAGAATGTGACCCAGAGCCAATGTACACGTGTCTATCAATGTTCCTCCTTCAGAATGTTTGAGGTGAGGGACGCCGTCAGTGTCCCTGCTGATTTCACCTGTGGGAAGTACACCCATCTCCAGCTCCTCAGAAACCACGTTAGGGAACTGGAGCTGGAGCTGGACGAACTTCGGATCATTCGGGAGACAGAGGTGGTCATAGATAGTAGCTTCAGGGATGTGTCATGTGAGAGTACCTTTAAGAAATGGATGTGTAAGCAATGTACCTTTAAGAAAACAGTGATGTCAGAGTGTGGGTGGAGCTGGGTTTTAGATCAGCCATTTTGCAGTAGTTTAGTTTCAGTTTGAAAAGAGTTTGGGAGTGTCTGTGTTTGCAGTGAGCTGGATCTCTGTCATGAAAGACTATCTCTGGATCATTTGGGTGATTTAAACTCATAATAGTAAAGTCTTTAACCTGATGTGATTCTGTTTAAAAGTGTTAAGTCTCTTGGAAGTTTGAAGGAACATTTTGAGGAATTATTTACTGTTGTAATATTTTCGTAGTTATCTTTGAAGTAAGGGGTGTTAAGAGATCCAATGTTTATTTAAGATGTTAAGTTGAGTTCATGGAATAAACAGTGTTTTGTGTTTAAAAACCATCGTGTCCATAATTGTAATCCCACACCGAGGAAAAAAGCCGTGTGCTAGGAAAAGCAACAAATACATTAAAGGGGAGGTTGGTTGAACTCCATGATACATTTTGGGGTTCTGAAAACACCTCGCCTGTAACAATTGGGGGCTCATCCGGGATAAAAGTCTATCTATTGGATTGGCTTTTGTGAACTTAAAGACAGTGACGGATTGTTGCCTTTCCGGTGTGGGTATTTTAGTTTAAGTGGGGAGTGTGTTGTGGACAATGGCTCTTTCAGAGGCTAAGAAGGTTTTGGAGGTGGAGAATGTCACATGCAGTACTTTACGGACAGAGACGAAAAGCAGACTGTTGGGTCCGGCAAAAACATTGCAGTTAACATTACCTGACAAAATGCGAAAAGATGAGGTGATTATGGCGCTGGTTAAGCATTTAAAGTTGCCTGAGATGGAGTTTGACTCATGGGAAATGGCAAAACTTCAGTTGCAAATTAAACAAATGGAACATGAGAAAGAATTAAAGTGGCTTGAATACGAAAGAGAGACAGCGGAAAAAGAAAGAGAAATAGATAGAGAGGAAAAAGAAAAGGAGAGAGAAGAAAGAAACAAAGAAAGAGATAGAGAGGAAAGGGAAAAAGAAAGAGAGTTTGAACTTCGGAAAATGGCTCTGAAACATGAAAATCAGTTAAAATTGGCAGACACAAAGGGACAGGTACAGTTGGAGGAGATGGATGAGGATAATGAGACAGAGCATCATAGTCGAAGACGTGGTGGGGATCTATTTAAATATGTTCAAGCATTGCCAAGGTTTGACAAGAAGGAGTTGGAAGCCTTTTTCATTTCATTTGAGAAGGTAGCTAAACAAATGCAATGGCCACAGGACATGTGGGTATTACTGATTCAAACAATGCTGGTTGGTAGGGCTAGTGAAGTGTTTGCATCACTACCGGAGGAGGTATCTGGAACGTATGAGGAGGTGAAGAAATCCATCTTAAGTGCATATGAGCTAGTGCCTGAAGCTTACAGACAAAGGTTTAGAAATTTAAGGAAAGAATTTGGCCAAACATACATGGAGTTTGAAAGGCTCAAACAGGGTAATTTTGATAGGTGGATAAGGGCTTTGAAAATGGACCAAACGTATGAAGCTCTCAGAGAAATTATACTTTTGGAGGAGTTTAAAAATGTAATTCCTGATGTAGTGAGAACTCATGTGGAAGAACAGAGGGTTATAACTGGGAGATTAGCAGCGGAAATGGCAGATGATTATGAATTAGTTCATAAATCAAAGATTGGTTTCCGACATCAGTTTCAGCCGGTGAGGGATAGAAACTGGGGACATGAGAAATACTCAAGTGGTAAAGGTGAAGGTGATCTGATGGGAGACAATAAAGAGAGTGTACCTCAGATTAAAAAAGAAATCCAGGAGGGTGGAAAAGAAATGAAAAGTTTCAGATGTTTTCACTGTAATAAACTAGGCCATGTAAAGTCACAGTGTTAGTGGTTGAAGAAAAGCACTGGGAAGGCTGATGTGGTAAAACAGGATAAGACAGTGGGGTTTGTTAGAGTGGTAAAGGAAAGCCCAAGGGAAGCGAAGGCGGTGCAAACGATTGTACAGCCTGTTCAAGAAGTAATTGTTAAGAAGGTGCCAGATGTATTTAAAGAATTTACTTGTGTGCGTAAAGTTTACTCATGTGGAGGAGCAGGTAAAGAAGTTACAATTTTAAGAGATACAGGGGCTAGTCAATCTTTAATGGTAAGAGATGAGGAATTATGTAGTTTGGGAAGAATGTTGCCAGAAAAGGTGGTGATATGTGGAATTCAGGGTGAGAGGACTAGCGTTCCATTATATAAGGTAAGGTTGGAAAGTCCAGTGAAGAGTGGTGAAGTGGTAGTAGGAGTAATAGATAAACTATCTTGTCCAGGAATACCGTTTATCTTGGGTAATGATATTGCTGGATCGCAGGTGGGAGTGATTCCTACTGTGGTTGATAAGCCAGTGGAAAATCAGACAACTGAAGGGTTGAAGGACGAATATCCTGGGAATTTTCCAGATTGTGTAGTAACAAGGTCGCAAAGTCACAGGTTAAGACAAGAGGAGAAATCAAAGAGTGAAGATGAAGTTTTAGTGCAATTATCAGAAGCGATTTTTGATCAGATGGTTGAAAAAGAACAAGAACAGGTGGAGGATGAGGCGGATATTTTTAGTTCAGGAAAATTGGCGGAGTTGCAACAGAAAGATGTAGAAATAAAACGGATATATCAGAAAGCATATACGAAAGAGGAATCTGAGAGTATATCTGAGATCCAATGTTTATTTAAGATGTTAAGTTGAGTTCATGGAATAAACAGTGTTTTGTATTTAAAAACCCACGTGTCCATAATTGTAATCCCACACTTAGGGAACAAGCCATGTGCTAGGAAAAGCAACAAATACATTAAAGGGGGAGGTTGGTTGAACTCCATGATACATTTTGGGTTTCTGAAAATGCCTCGCCCAGAACAGATGTAGTTACTCCGAAGAATCAAGATAGATGGGTGATTGTGAGAGGGGCTGGGAGGAAGCAGTCAGTGCAGGGATCCTCTGTGATCGTTCCCCTTAGTAACAAGTATACCGCTTTGGATACTGTTGAGGGGGACGACCTACCAAGGGTAAAAGCCACGGTGAATGGATCTCCAGCACGGAGTCTGTCCCTATGGCTCAGAAGGGAAGGAGGGAGAGCAGTAGAGCAGTAGTTATTGGGGTCTCAATAGTTAGAGGGACAGATAGACGGTTCTGTGGCAACGAAAGAGACTCACAGATGGTATTTTGCCTCCCGGGTGCCAGGGTCCGTGACGTCTCGGACCGTGTTTTCAGAATCCTTAAGGGTGAGGGGGAACAGTCACAAGTCGTGGTACACATCGGTACCAACGACATAGGTAAGAGAAGGGACGGGGATTTATAACAGGAATTTAGGGAGCTAGGGTGGAAGCTGAGAGCCAGGACAAACCATGTTGTCACCTCTGGTTTGTTGCCGGTGCCACGTGCTAGTGAGGTGAGGAACAGGGAGAGAGTGCAGATAAACACGTGGCTGCAGGGATGGTGTAGGAGGGAGGGTTTCAGTTACGTGGATAATTGGAGCGCATTCTGGGGAAGGTGGGACCTGTACAGACAGGACGGTTTGCACCTGAACCAGAGGGGCACCAATATCCTGGGAGGGAATTTTGCTACGGCTCTTCGGGGGGGGTTTAAACTAATTTGTCAGGGGGATGGGAAAACGAGCTGTAGTCCAGAAGCCAGTGTTGAGAGTAGTGAGGTACTGAGGAGGGTATCAAGGTCGCAGGAGTGTACCGGCAGACAGGAAGGTGGGTTGAAGTGTGTCTACTTCAATGCAAGGAGAATCCGGAATAAGGTAGGTGAACTTGGAGCGTGGATTGGTACCTGGGACTACGATGTTGTGGGCATTACGGAGACATGGTTAGAACAGGAGGCAGTTCGAGGGGGATCTACCGACTGAGGTAATATGGGCTGAAGTTAGAAATAGGAAAGGAGTGGTCACGTTGTTAGGAGTTTTCTATAGGCCCCCACATAGTAATAGAGATGTGGAGGAAGAAATTGCAAAACAGATTATGGATGGGTGTGGAGGTCTCGGGGTAGTTGTCATGGGTGGGGTGACTTTAACTTTCCAAATATTGATTGGAACCTCTATAGATCGAACAGTTCGGACGGGGCAGTTTTTGTACAGTGTGTGCAGGAGGGTTTCCTGACACAATATGTGGATAGGCCGACAAGAGGTGGGGCCACATTGGATTTGGTACTGGGTAATGAACCGGGCCCAGTGTTAGATTTGTTTGTGGGAGAGCACTTTGGGGACAGTGACCACAATTCGGTGTCTTTCACTATTGCAATGGAGAGGGATAGGGCCATATGGCAGGGCAAGGTTTATAATTGGGGGAGAGGTAATTATGATGCGATTAGACAAGAATTAGGGAGCATACGATGGGAACAGAAACTGTCACAAATGAAAAGTGGAGCTTTTGCGTGTCCTTGATAGGTATGTCCCTGTCAGGCAGGGAGGAAATGGTCGTGTGAGGGAACCATGGTCACAAAAGAGGTTGAGTGTCTTGTCAAGAGGAAAAAAGAAGCGTATGTAGGGATGAGAAAACCAGGTTCAGTAGGGTCGCTTGAGGGTTACAAGGTAGCAAGGAATGAGCTAAAAAAGAAAGGGCTTAGGAGAGCGAGGAGGGGGCATACGAAGTCTTTGGCGGGTCGGATCAAGGAAAACCCCAAGGCTTTTAACTCTTATGTGAGAAATAAAAGAGTGACCAGGGTGATGTTAGGGCCGGTCAAGGACAGTGGTGGGAACTTGTGCATGGAGTCAGAAGAAATAGGAGAGGCATTGAATGAATACTTTTCTTTAGTGTTCACCAAGGAGAGGGGCCATGATTTTGAGGATGAGAGTGTGATACAGGCGGGTAGGCTGGAGGAGGTAGATGTGCTGAGGAAGGATGTATTAGCAATTTTGAAAAACCTTAGGGTCGACAAGTCCCCTGGGCCAGATGGGATATATCCTAGGATTCTTTGGGAGGCAAGGGTTGAGATTGCGGAGACTTTGGCTTTGATCTTCGGGTCCTCACTGTCCATGGGGATAGTGCCAGAGGACTGGAGAGTGGCGAATGTTGTTCCTCTGTTCAAGAAAGGGAATAAGAATGACCCTGGTAATTATAGGCAGGTAAGTCTTACTTCGGTGGTCGGTAAGTTAATGGAAAAGGTCCTGAAGGATAGGATTTATGGCCATTTGGAAAGATGCAGCTTAATCCGGGATAGTCAACACGGATTCGTGAAGGTTAAGTCTTGCCTCACAAATTTGATTGAATTCTTTGAGGAGGTTACTAGGTCTGTAGATGAAGGTAGAGCAGTTGATGTCGTACACATGGATTTTAGTAAGGGGTTTGATAAGGTTCCCCATGGTCAGCTCATGAAGAAAGTAAGGAGGTGTGGGATAGAGGGAAATTTGGCCAATTGGATAAGTAACTGGCTATCACATAGAAGACAGAAGGTGGTGGTGGATGGAAAATTTTCAGACTGGAGGCCAGTTACCAGCGGTGTACCACAGGGATCAGTGCTGGGACCTCCCAGTTCTCCCAGTGAGCCAGTGAAGACACAGTATGTAGAAATGTTACAGCAGTTATCATGGGGGATTTTAATCTACATGTCGATTGGTTCAACCAGGTCGGTCAAGGCAGCCTTGAGGAGGAGTTTATAGAATGTATCCGCGATAGTTTCCTCGAACAGTATGTAATGGAACCTACGAGGGAACAACCGGTCCTAGATCTGGTCCTGTGTAATGAGACAGGATTGATTCAGGAGCTCATAGTTAGGCATCCTCTCGGAAGGAGCGATCACAATATGGTGGAATTTAAAATACAAATGGAGGGTGAGAAGGTAAAATCAAACACTAGTGTTTTGTGCTTAAACAAAGGAGATTACAATGGGATGAGAGAAGAGCTAGCTAAGGTAGACTGGGAGCAAAGACTTTATGGTGGAACAGTTGATGAACAGTGGAAAACCTTCCAAGCGATTTTTCACAAAGGTTTATACCAACAAAAAGAAAGGACGGTGGAAAGAGGGAAAATCGACCGTGGATATCTAAGGAAATAAGGGAGAGTATCAAATTGAAGGAAAAAGCATACAAAGTAGCAAAGATTAGTGGGAGACAGAGGACTGGGAAATCTTTAGGGGGCAACAGAAAGCTACTAAAAAAGCTATAAAGAAGAATAAGACAAGATTATGAGAGTAAACTTGTTCAGAATATAAAAACAGATAGTAAACGTTTCTACAAATACATAAAACAAAAAAGAGTGGCTAAGGTAAATATTGGTCCTTTAGAGGATGAGAAGGGAGATTTAATAATGGGAGATGAGGAAATGGCTGAGGAACTGAACAGTTTTTTTGGGTTGGTCTTCATAGTAGAAGACACAAATAACATGCCAGTGACTGATGGAAATGAGGCTATGACACGTGAGGACCTTGAGAGGATTGTTATCACTAAGGAGGTAGTGATGGGCAAGCTAATGGGGCTAAAGGTAGACAAGTCTCCTGGCCCTGATGGAATGCATCCCAGAGTGCTAAAAAAGATGGCTAGGAAATTTCAAATGCACTCGTGATAATTTACCAAAAATTCACTAGACTCTGGGATGGTCCCGGCGGATTGGAAATCCGCAAACGTGACACCACTGTTTAAAAAAGGAGGTAGGCAGAAAGCGGGTAATTATAGGCCAGTGAGATTAACTTCGGTAGTAGGGAAGATGCTGGAATCTATCATCAAGGAAGAAATAGCTAGGCATCTGGGTGGAAATTGTCCCATTTGGCAGACGCAGCATGGGTTCATAAAGGGCAGGTCGTGCCTAACTAATTTCGTGGAATTTTTTGAGGACATTACCAGTGCGGTAGACAATGGGGAGCCAATGGATGTGGTATATCTGGATTTCCAGAAAGCCTTTGACAAGGTGCCACACAAAAGGTTGCTGCATAAGATAAAGATGCATGGCATTAAGGGGAAAGTAGTAGCATGGATAGAGGATTGGTTAATTAATAGAAAGCAAAGAGTGGGGATTAATGGGTGTTTCTCTGGTTGGCAATCTGTAGCTAGTGGTGTCCCTCGGGGATCAGTGTTGGGCCCACAACTGTTCACAATTTACATAGATGATTTGGAGTTGGGGACCAAGGGCAATATGTCCAAGTTTGCAGACGACACTAAGATAAGCGGTAAAGCAAAAAGTGCAGAGGAGACTGGATCCCAGGGGGATTTGGATAGGCTACGTGAATGGGCTAGGGTCTGGCAGATGGAATACAATGTTGACAAATGTGAGGTTATCCATTTTGGTAGGAATAACAGCAAAAGGGATTATTATTTAAATGATAAAATATTAAAACATGCTGCTGTGCAGAGAGACCTGGGTGTGCTAGTGCATGAGTCGCAAAAAGTTGGTTTACATGTGCAACAGGTGATTAAGAAGGCAAATGGAATTTTGTCCTTCATTGCTAGAGGGATGGAGTTTAAGACTAGGGAGGTTATGCTGCAATTGTATAAGGTGTTAGTGAGGCCACACCTGGAGTATTGTGTTCAGTTTTGGTCTCCTTACTTGAGAAAGGACATACTGGCACTGGAGGGTGTGCAGAGGAGATTCGCTAGGTTAATCCCAGAGCTGAAGGGGTTGGATTACGAGGAGGGGTTGAGTAGACTGGGACTGTACTCGTTGGAATTTAGAAGGATGAGGAGGGATCTTATAGAAACATATAAAATTATGAAGGGAATAGATAGGATAGATGCGGGCAAGTTGTTTCCATTGGCGGGTGAAAGCAGAACTAGGGGGCATAGCCTCAAAATAAGGGGAAGTAGATTTAGGACTGAGTTTAGGAGGAACTTCTTCACCCAAAGGGTTGTAAATCTATGGAATTCCTTGCCCAGTGAAGCAGTAGAGGCTCCTTCATTAAATGTTTTTAAGATAAAGATAGATAGTATTTTGAAGAATAAAGGGATTAACGGTTGTGGTGTTTGGGCCGGAAAGTGGAGCTTAGTCCACAAAAGATCAGCCATGATCTCATTAAATGGCGGAGCAGGCTCGAGGGGCCAGATGGCCTACTCCTGCTCCTAGTTCTTCTGTTCTTATGTCCTCTGCTATTTGTGATTTTTATCAATGACTTGGAGGAGGGAGCTGAAGGGTGGGTCAGTAAATTTGCTGATGACACCTAGATTGGTGGAGTAGTGGATGAGGTGGAGGGCTGTTGTAGGCTGCAAAGAGACATTGATAGGGTCCAGAGCTGGGCCGAAAAATGGCAGATGGAGTTTAACCCTGATAAGTGCGAGGTGATTCATTTTGGTAAGAAAAATTTGAATGCGGATTACAGGGTCAACGGCAGGGTTCTGAGGAATGTGGAGGAACAGAGAGATCTTGGTGTTCATGTCCACAGGTCTCTGAAGGTTGCCACTCAAGTGGACAGAGCCGTGAAGAAGGCTTATAGTGTGTTAGTGGTTATTAACAGGGGGCTTGAGTTTAAGAGCTGTGGGGTTATGCTGCAACTGTACATAACCATGGTGAGACCACATTTGGAGTATTGTGTGCAGCTCTGGTCACCTCATTATAGGAAGGATGTGGAAGCATTGGAAAGGGTGCAAAGGAGATTTACCAGGATGCTGCCTGGTTTGCAGGACAGGCCTTATGAGGGAAGGTTGAAGGAGCTAGGGCTTTTCTCTTTGGAGCGGAGGAGGATGAGAGGCAACTTAATAGAGGTTTGACAGGGATGTGGGATGACAGGGAGTGGGATAGCTTGATCTTGGATTCGGACAAGGCTCGGCCGAAGGGCCTGTTCTGTGCTGTACTGTTCTATGTTCTATGTTCTATCATTATGTGTACCTGCACAGTGCCTTAACAGGGGAATGATGTGCCACTGCATCCTCTGAGACTGGGCCACTCTCGTCATCAGAGGCAGTGGCATGGCGATCCCTAGTGGGTTCCTCCGATGCATCCTCTTACAACACTCCAGCTAAAGAAAGACGCACGCAAGTACGTCCTGAGATAATAAATACTCAAATACTGACCACAGGTACATGCTGTCCCCTCCCAGTGTGATCTAATCATAAAGTGCTCATCGTCTTCACTCTTCACAGCAGGCAGTTCGATCTCTGCCTTTGATAATGGCCAATCACTCTCCTCCCCAGCCAGCTCCAGGGCCTTCACCTCTGAGCACACGTAGCAGGCACCCCTCCATCAACCTTTGCCCATTCCAGCCTGTTGACCTCCAAGTACAGAGGGACAGATGAGGCTCAAATGCTGTACTTCCCCCTGGTCCAATGATATGTGAACGTGTCTGGATCTCTCTCCCATGCCTACACTCTTACGTGAGATACTTGAGCTGGAAATGGAGAAGGGTCCGTTTGAAGCCCACGTATTTCCAATCACTCTGACGTAGCTGGTGTGGGTGCACAGGGAACACCTGGTGACCCAATATATCCCTCACAAATTCTGTGACCTCTCTGGCCCCACTCACTTTTCATCCACAGGTTTCCACGGCAGTCACTCAGTCTTGCTTGCAGATTGGAGCAGCTCATTCATCCTTTTCCGACCCTGGTCCTCATCCCGCCTCTTTACCCCTCAGCGACCTGTGGCCACGCCTCCGAGATCATGTGAAATTGGCTCTTCTAGCTTTCCGAAGGGGAAAATAATATCTCAACCCTCCTAATGGAAATCAGTAAGTGAAAAGTCACTCGGCTGGATTCTCCGTTCCTGAGGGGCTGGATTCTCTGTTCCTGAGGGGCTGGATTCTCTGTTCCTGAGGGACTGGATTCTCCGTTCCTGAGGGGCTGGATTCTCCGTTCCTGAGGGGCTGGATTCTCTGTTTCTGAGGGGCTGGATTTTCCGTTCCTGAGGGACTGGATTCTCTGTTTCTGAGGGGCTGGATTCTCCGTTCCTGTGGGGCTGGATTCTCTGTTCCTGAGGGGCTGGATTCTCCGTTCCTGAGGGGCTGAATTCTCCGTTCCTGAGGGACTGGATTCTCCGTTCCTGAGGGGCTGGATTCTCCGTTCCTGAGGGACTGGATTCTCTGTTTCTGAGGGGCTGGATTCTCCGTTCCTGAGGGGCTGGATTCTCTGTTCCTGAGGGACTGGATTCTCTGTTCCTGAGGGGCTGGATTCTCTGTTCCTGTGGGGCTGGATTCTCTGTTTCTGAGGGGCTGGATTCTCCGTTCCTGAGGGGCTGGATTCTCTGTTCCTGAGGGGCTGGATTCTCCGTTCCTGAGGGGCTGGATTCTCCGTTCCTGAGGGGCTGGATTCTCCGTTCCTGAGGGGCTGGATTCTCCGTTCCTGAGGGGCTGGATTCTCTGTTCCTGAGGGGCTGGATTCTCTGTTCCTGAGGGGCTGGATTCTCCGTTCCTGAGGGGCTGGATTCTCTGTTCCTGAGGGGCTGGATTCTCCGTTCCTGAGGGGCTGGATTCTCTGTTCCTGAGGGGCTGGATTCTCCGTTCCTGAGGGGCTGAATTCTCCGTTCCTGAGGGACTGGATTCTCCGTTCCTGAGGGGCTGGTTTCTCCGTTCCTGAGGGGCTGGATTCTCTGTTCCTGAGGGGCTGGATTCTCCGTTCCTGAGGGACTGGATTCTCCGTTCCTGAGGGGCTGGATTCTCTGTTCCTGAGGGGCTGGATTCTCCGTTCCTGAGGGGCTGGATTCTCTGTTCCTGAGGGGCTGGATTCTCCGTTCCTGAGGGGCTGGATTCTCCGTTCCTGAGGGGCGGGATTCTCCGTCCTGAGGGACTGGATTCTCTGTTCCTGAGGGGCTGGATTCTCTGTTCCTGATGGGCTGGATTCTCTGTTCCTGAGGGACTGGATTCTCCGTTCCTGAGGGGCGGGATTCTCTGTTCCTGAGGGGCTGGATTCTCTGTTCCTGAGGGGCTGGATTCTCCGTTCCTGAGGGGCTGGATTCTCTGTTCCTGAGGGGCTGGATTCTCTGTTCCTGAGGGGCTGGATTCTCCGTTCCTGAGGGGCTGGATTCTCCGTTCCTGAGGGGCTGGATTCTCTGTTCCTGAGGGGCTGGATTCTCTGTTCCTGAGGGGCTGGATTCTCTGTTCCTGAGGGGCGGGATTCTCTGTTCCTGAGGGGCTGGATTCTCTGTTCCTGAGGGGCTGGATTCTCCGTTCCTGAGGGGCTGGATTCTCTGTTCCTGAGGGGCTGGATTCTCTGTTCCTGAGGGACTGGATTCTCCGTTCCTGAGGGGTGGGATTCTCTGTTCCTGAGGGACTGGATTCTCCGTTCCTGAGGGGTGGGATTCTCTGTTCCTGAGGGGCTGGATTCTCCGTTCCTGAGGGACTGGATTCTCTGTTCCTGAGGGACTGGATTCTCCGTTCCTGAGGGGCGGGATTCTCCGTTCCTGAGGGGCTGGATTCTCTGTTCCTGAGGGGCTGGATTCTCCGTTCCTGAGGGGCTGGATTCTCCGTTCCTGAGGGACTGGATTCTCCGTTCCTGAGGGACTGGATTCTCTGTTCCTGAGGGGCTGGATTCTCCATCCTGAGGGACTGGATTCTCTGTTCATGAGGGGCTGGATTCTCCGTTCCTGAGGGGTGGGATTCTCTGTTCCTGAGGGGCTGGATTCTCCGTTCCTGAGGGACTGGATTCTCTGTTCCTGAGGGACTGGATTCTCCGTTCCTGAGGGGCGGGATTCTCCGTTCCTGAGGGGCTGGATTCTCTGTTCCTGAGGGGCTGGATTCTCCGTTCCTGAGGGGCTGGATTCTCCGTTCCTGAGGGACTGGATTCTCCGTTCCTGAGGGACTGGATTCTCTGTTCCTGAGGGGCTGGATTCTCCATCCTGAGGGACTGGATTCTCTGTTCATGAGGGGCTGGATTCTCTGTTCCTGAGGGGCTGGATTCTCTGTTCCTGAGGGGCTGGATTCTCTGTTTCTGAGGGGCTGGATTCTCCGTTCCTGAGTGGCTGGATTCTCTGTTCCTGAGGGACTGGATTCTCTGTTCCTGAGGGGCGGGATTCTCTGTTCCTGAGGGGCTGGATTCTCTGTTCCTGAGGGACTGGATTCTCCGTTCCTGAGGGGCTGGATTCTCTGTTCCTGAGGGGCTGGATTCTCCGTTCCTGAGGGGCTGGATTCTCCGTTCCTGAGGGACTGGATTCTCCGTTCCTGAGGGACTGGATTCTCTGTTCCTGAGGGGCTGGATTCTCCATCCTGAGGGACTGGATTCTCTGTTCCTGAGGGGCTGGATTCTCTGTTCCTGAGGGGCTGGATTCTCTGTTCCTGAGGGACTGGATTCTTCGTTCCTGAGGGACTGGATTCTCTGTTCCTGAGGGGCTGGATTCTCCGTTCCTGAGGGGCTGGATTCTCCGTTCCTGAGGGGCTGGATTCTCCGTTCCTGAGGGGCTAGATTCTCCATCCTGAGGGGCTGGATTCTCCGTTCCTGAGGGGTGGGATTCTCAGTTCCTGAGGGGCTGGATTCTCCGTTGCTGAGGGGCTGGATTCTCCGTTCCTGAGGGGCTGGATTCTCCGTTCCTGAGGGGCGGGATTCTCCATTCCTGAGGGACTGGATTCTCTGTTCCTGAGGGGCTGGATTCTCCATCCTGAGGGACTGGATTCTCTGTTCCTGAGGGGCTGGATTCTCTGTTCCTGATGGGCTGGATTCTCTGTTCCTGAGGGACTGGATTCTCCGTTCCTGAGGGGCTGGATTCTCCGTTGCTGAGGGGCTGGATTCTCCGTTCCTGAGGGGCGGGATTCTCTGTTCCTGAGGGGCGGGATTCTCTGTTCCTGAGGGGCTGGATTCTCTGTTCCTGAGGGGCTGGATTCTCCGTTCCTGAGGGGCTGGATTCTCTGTTCCTGAGGGGCTGGATTCTCCGTTCCTGAGGGGCTGGATTCTCCGTTCCTGAGGGGCTGGATTCTCCGTTCCTGAGGGGCTGGATTCTCTGTTCCTGAGGGGCTGGATTCTCTGTTCCTGAGGGGCGGGATTCTCCGTTCCTGAGGGGCTGGATTCTCTGTTCCTGAGGGACTGGATTCTCTGTTCCTGAGGGACTGGATTCTCCGTTCCTGAGGGGCTGGATTCTCCGTTCCTGAGGGGCTGGATTCTCTGTTCCTGAGGGACTGGATTCTCCGTTCCTGAGGGGCTGGATTCTCAGTTCCTGAGGGGCTGGATTCTCTGTTCCTGAGGGGCTGGATTCTCCGTTCCTGAGGGGCTGGATTCTCCATTCCTGAGGGGCTGGATTCTCCGTTCCTGAGGGGCTGGATTCTCTGTTCCTGAGGGGCTGGATTCTCCGTTCCTGAGGGGTGGGATTCTCTGTTCCTGAGGGACTGGATTCTCTGTTCCTGAGGGGCTGGATTCTCCGTTCCTGAGGGGCTGGATTCTCCGTTCCTGAGGGGCTGGATTCTCCGTTCCTGAGGGGCTGGATTCTCCGTTCCTGAGGGGCTGGATTCTCTGTTCCTGAGGGGCTGGATTCTCCGTTCCTGAGGGGCGGGATTCTCTGTTCCTGAGGGGCTGGATTCTCCGTTCCTGAGGGGCGGGATTCTCTGTTCCTGAGGGGCTGGATTCTCTGTTCCTGAGGGACTGGATTCTCCGTATCTGAGGGGTGGGATTCTCTGTTCCTGAGGGACTGGATTCTCCGTTCCTGAGGGGTGGGATTCTCAGTTCCTGAGGGGCTGGATTCTCCGTTCCTGAGGGGTGGGATTCTCTGTTCCTGAGGGACTGGATTCTCCGTTCCTGAGGGGTGGGATTCTCTGTTCCTGAGGGGCTGGATTCTCCGTTCCTCAGGGACTGGATTCTCTGTTCCTGAGGGACTGGATTCTCCGTTCCTGAGGGGCGGGATTCTCCGTTCCTGAGGGGCTGGATTCTCTGTTCCTGAGGGGCTGGATTCTCCGTTCCTGAGGGGTGGGATTCTCTGTTCCTGAGGGGCGGGATTCTCTGTTCCTGAGGGACTGGATTCTCCGTTCCTGAGGGACTGGATTCTCTGTTCCTGAGGGACTGGATTCTCTGTTCCTGAGGGGCTGGATTCTCCGTTCCTGAGGGACTGGATTCTCTGTTCCTGAGGGACTGGATTCTCTGTTCCTGAGGGGCTGGATTCTCTGTTCCTGAGGGGCTGGATTCTCTGTTCCTGAGGGGCTGGATTCTCTGTTCCTGAGGGACTGGATTCTCTGTTCCTGAGGGGCTGGATTCTCCGTTCCTGAGGAGCTGGATTCTCTGTTCCTGAGGGGCTGGATTCTCCGTTCCTGAGGGACTGGATTCTCTGTTCCTGAGGAGCTGGATTCTCCGTTCCTGAGGGACTGGATTCTGTGATCCTGAGGGGCTGGTTTCTCCATCCTGAGGGACTTGATTCTCTGTTCCTGAGGGGCGGGATTCTCTGTTCCTGAGGAGCTGGACATGCGCGAACCCAACCCGCCATCCACGACCCTACAGCCCACTACCTCCTAGTCACCCCCTGGCCACCAGTGCCCCCAGCCATGCCAGAAGCTCCCTCAGCCAGTGGCACAGGTCCCGGCCAATTGTGGCGCCGCTGGACACAGTCCACAGGCGGCACGCCGGTTCATGACCACTGGGACCACACGTGTGCCGCGCTGTCAGGAACTCGCCCATCGGGGTGGAGCATCGCGGGTCGGCCAGCCGATGACATGCTGACGTCGTTGAGACGGCGGGCAGTGCGCATCACGATGATGCCAGTTTGGAGGGGGCGGAGCATGGCGGACCAACGTCAAACCAGCGCCAGCCCGGTTTCGGCATGAAAACCCATTCTGCGCCCGATTGCCGAACACGGTTTCGGCATCGGGCTACGGAGAATCCCGTCCTAAGTGTTGACGCCGGGGCAGGATATATGGACTTCCACGACAGCAAAACTGGCACCTGGTGACAAAAGGTGACAAAAAATTGCAATTTGCCGTGAAGACCGGCGCCAGCCACAATTTGAAATGAAATGAAAATGAAAATCGCTTATTGTCACGAGTAGGCTTCAATGAAGTTAGTGAAAAGCCCCTAGTCGCCACGTTCCAGCGCCTGATGGGGGACGTTGAAACGGCAATTGAACCCGCACTGCTGGCCTTGTTCTGTATTACAAGCCTGCTGTTTAGCCCTGTGCTAAACCAGCCCTTATTCAGCGTCAAAATCAATTGTCCACCCAACCGCGTTTCCAGATTGAAGTGTCAGCCAATGGACAAACACACCCAGTAACTTTGGGACTCTTATTCTCGTCCACGATAGCCCCTCCGGAAAACCTTGAAGCCGAAATCGGGATTTCTCATCAGTGAGCTCTTGATGTAAATTCACAATTGGAATACTCCTCCTCAGATCATATGTCCCCCTTTTTCCCCACAGTGCCCGGCCTTTCAAATGAAGACCCCGACCCTCTCACCATCTTCACCAGAGCCTGCCACCCTTATCCCAGCAAAATGTCGCCACCATTTACTTCCACTGCCTGTAATCCCAGCAAAGACTATTATTCCTGCCTGGTGCTGCTGGGACTGCAGAGCTACCTGTCATCCAATAGGCCTGCAAATGTCCCGAGATAGGAGCACAAGTCTCGCCTTACAGCTGCAACTAACATTAATTGCTGAGATATAGCCACTGGAACGGGTACGGCTCCACAGTGGTTAGCACGACTGCCTCACAACGCCAAGGACCCAGATTCAATTCCGACCCTGAGTGACTGTCTGTGAGGAGTTTGCACTTTCTCCCCGCGCCTGCGTGGGTTTCCTCCGGGTGTTCCAGTTTCCTCCAACAATCCAAAGATGTGCGGGTTAGGTGGATTGGCCATGATCAATGCCTGGGGTTTATGGGGATATGACAGGGGGAGTGGGCCTAGGTAGGGTGCTCATTCGGAAGGTTGGTGTGGACTCGATGGGCCAAATGGCCTCCTTTTGCACTGTAGCTATTCCATGGTGTCCAATGGCAGAGACAACATGCAGGCCACTGAGAGGCCAGCAAGAGGTAAATGATGCTCTTGGAGCATCTGCACCCACAGAAAGTAGGGAATTGCCAGCTCGCATCAAAAGGACTGAGGAGCTGCAACATGACAAATTCACTGGTTCCACTCGTGGCACGCCAAGGTTTGTCAGCAGATTTGGGAGTGTGTGTGTGTGTGTAGGAGCGGGGAGGTCAGGGTCAAGGGGGTAGGTGCCATAGTTATCCAGAAGCTAGGAGTGGTTTTAATTCTTTTAACCTTTTCTAGGTAACTATTGTTGTAACACAGTCGAAGTTTGAAATTTAAATTGATTTTCCAAATGATTCCCAATAAAAAGGTAATTTGAACTTCCCGGGCAATCCCCAAGCAATTTTTACCCTGGAATATCCATTCCCCAGCATCCCTTAGGTTACCCCCAGCCAGGATACACTGTCCTGGAGTTCGGATGTTATGGCCCATTGGTTCTAGAAGCTTCCCGACCACCAAGGTTAAACTGACTGGCTTGTACATGTTGGGCTTATCTTTGAACTGTTTTTTGAACAAGGGTTTAATATTTGCAATTCTCTATTTCTCTGCAATTTCTGCTTTCACTCCAGGTGGTGGGGTTCACAGGTATCTGCTGCTCTTGTCCTTCCAGATGGTAGTGGTTGCGGTTTTAGAATGTGCTGTCTAAGGAACTTGGTGAGTTCATGTAGCGCATCTTGTAGATGGTACACACAGCTGCCGCTGTTCGTCGATGGTGGAGGGTTTGAATGTTTCTGGGAGGGGTAGTAATCAAGCTGTTTGGTCCTGGATGGAGTTGTGTTTCTTGAGTGTGGTTGGAGCTGCACTCATCCAGGCATTTGGAGAGTATTCCATTACACTCCTGACTTGTGCCTTGTAGATGGTGGACAGGCTTTGGGGGTCAGGATTCCTAGCCTTTGACCTGCTCTGGTAGCCACAGTATTAATGTGGCTAGTACAGTTCAGTTTCTGATCAATGGTAACAACCAGGATGTTGATGGTCAAAGATGTAGCGATGGTAATGTGACTGTTAAGGGGTGATGATTAGAGCTTCTCTGACTGGAGATGATCATTGCCTGGCACTTGTGTGGCACAAATGTTATTTGCTACTTGTCAGCCCAAGCCTGGTTATTGTCTAGGTCTTGCTGCATTTGGACATAGAAACATAGAAAATAGGTGCAGGAGTAGGTCATTCAGCCCTTGGAGGCTGCACCACCATTCAATATGATCACGGTTGACCATGAAAATTCGGTATCCCACTCTCGCTTTGTCTCCATATCCCTTGATCCCTTTAGCCGCAAGGGTCATGTCCAGCTCCCTCATGAATATATCCAACAAACTGGCCCCAACAACTTTCTGTGGTAGAGAATTCCACAAATTCACAACTCTCTGAGAGAAGATGATCTTCCTCATCACAATCCTGAATGCCTTACCCCTTATTCTTATGCTGTGTCCCCAACATGGGGAACATTCTTCCCACATCTAACCTGTCCAGTCCCATCAGGATTTTATATGTTTATATGAGATCACCTCTCATTCTTCTAAACACCAGTGAGTACAAGCCCAGTTGATCCAGTCTTTCTTCATGTGGACTGCTTCAGTGTCTGAGGAGTCACAAATGTTGCTGAATATTTCATAGAATTTACAGTGCAGAAGGAGGCCATTCGGCCCATTGAGTCTGCACCAGCTCTTGGAAAGAGCACCCTACACAAGCCCACACCTCCACCCTATCCCCATAACCCAGTAACCCCACCCAACACTAAGGGCAATTTTGGACACTGAGGGCAATTTAGCATGGCCAATCCACCTAACCACATCTTTGGACTGTGGGAGGAAACCCACGCACACACGGGGAGAACGTGCATCTGCACAGACAGTGACCCAAGCCAGGAATTGAACCTGGGACCCTGGAGCTGTGAAGCAATTGTGCTAAACACCATGCTACCGTGCTGCCCAATATTCTGCAGTCATCTGTGAACTTCCCCACTTCTAACCTTATGAAGGAAGGTCATTGATGAAGCAGGTGAAGATGATTGTGATTGGGCCTCGGACACTACTCTGAGGGATTCTTGCAATGATGTCCTGGAGCTGAAATGAGTGACCTCCAAACAAAACAACCATTGTCCTTTGTGCCAGGTATGACTCCAACAAGTGAAGGGTTTTTCCCAATTTCCATTTGCTCCACTTTTGGTAGCGCTCCTTGATGCCATACTCGGTCAAATAATGCCTTGATGTTAATGTGCATATATGCACAGATAATTAAAATTGGCAGGACTGGTGGAGAGAGCAGTTAATAAGGCATACAACATTCTGAGCTTCATTAATAGGGCCATAGAATGCAATTTATGTTGAACTTACACAAGACACTAGTTCGACCACAACTGGGATATTGTGTACAGTTCTGGATGTCACACTATAGGAAGGATGTTAAGGCATTGGAGAGAGTGCAGAAGAGGTTGAGAAGAATGGTTCCAGGGATGAGAAACTCCAGTTGAGGCTAGATTGGACAGTTTGGGACTGTGCTCCTTGGAGAGAAGAAGACTAAGAGGAGATTTATTAGAGATGGTCAAAATCATGAGGGGGCTGGACAGAGTAGATAGCGAGAAACTGTTCCACTTGTAAAAGAATCAAGAACGAGAGGGCACAGATTGAAAGTGATTTGCAAAAGAAGCAAATGTGATATGAGAAAAAGCTTTTTCACACAGTGACTGGTTGGGGCCCAGAATGCTCATCCTGGAAGTGTGGTGGAGCCACGTTCAATCGAGGTGCTGGAGAGGACTTTTGATGATTAATTGAACAGAAACAATGTGCAGAGGTCCGGGGGAAAGGTCAGTGGAATGACACTAAGTCGTGATGCTGGTTTGGAGTCGGTGCAGATACATCGGCCATATAGTCTCCTTCTGCACCGTAACAATTCTGTGATAGCACTTAGTTCCTCCTGCCTTTATGTGGAATCCAGATTTTAAAATTGAAACTGTTGTGCTCCTATTGAGCTTGAAAGACATAAATCAGCAATACTACATATTCTACATAGATTCTACATAGATCTGAAAACATCATACTCAGGACAATTCACAATCTGCAATTGATTACACAAGGTAATAATGTATTCAATCTTTAGATCATGCTATAAATTGGGTGATACTAACAATCGATCACACATACATGCAACATTGCTCATTGGATACTACATATAGGATAACATTCAAGTTATTTCATTGTGAATCAATGTTTGCCATATTATTCAGCTTGATGCCTTATATTATGTAAAATTACGAAACAGGTATAGGTGACTGACCGCATGCAAATGGTTTTGGAACAAATTTCAAGTTCAACGGGTAATCAGAAAACTCTTGCAAAGAACTAAAAGTTAAATTTAACATGTTTTAGACAGCACTTGATATGTAAAACAATGTTCTGACATTCTATTTGCCGAACTTGTTATGAGCCCTGCTGATGTTCAATGTAAGGGCATCCCAGATCCCAGAAGAGAAACTTGGAATGCTGGTTCTGACATATTTATTTTTGCGGTTTGGTAAAAAAAAGTGAGAAAAGAGATGAAATTCGGTGAGGAAAGGTTGTAGATATTCAAATCGCAAAACATTTATTAAATTTTAAAACATACAACAAGAAAGGCAACAGAAAAGAATAACAGTTACAATTAACTACAATAATGGTTACCCAGACAGCATACTTAAATACCCCAAAATCCTAATCTATCTACCTTCATAATCTCTGAGAATATACCTTCCCCAAAACAACATCCCATGGGTTTTAACACGTTCTCCTAGTTTAGAGTAGAATGTCTGGGGGTCACACAAACAGCTTTTCCTGCTTTATTTCTGCCATAACAGCTTTATTCTCTCTGAGAAAGCTCTGCTTTGTAACTGTGAGTGGCTATGATCCAGGTCCCTAGTCTTTACTTTGCTTCACAAAATATTTGTTTCACCCGTCCACTAGGTTAATCTGCATCTCACAAGTCCTGAATACCATTAAATCACGATCAGTTTATTTTTTTCATTCAATTCTTTACTTTTCATTTCATTTCAACTTCCTAACAAACTACTGGCAAGTATAATTAACCATTTTAAAATAGTTGGGAACAGAACTGGCTACCCATGATCAATTATCCTGTGGAACATACGGTCTGGAATTTTCCGCCCGCCCCCCTCCCGTGCCATGTTTTTCCACGGTGGAGGTGGCTCACCATTGGCTGCAGGCAGGATCTTCTGCTCCCTGCAATATCCATGGCGTTTTGCATTGGCTCGCCCTTCCCGCTACTACGGAACCCACGGCAGGGGTTGACTTCAGCACGACTAGAAGATCCTGATGGTGGGAAGGGCTGGAGATCCTCGCCCAGTGGGTAGTTTGTGTTTTGGGTTGGGACCTCGGCCTTGGGATCGAATGTGGATCCTGACCTCACACTGTTAGGAATAGTCATCTGACGGTTGGCCCAGAAGGACTGGTGGGTCCTAAAAGCAGAACCCCTAGTATGGCAGAGGTGGCAATCATTTTGGGGGAGGCAAGGTCATAGAATCATAGAACTTACAGTGCAGAAGGAGGCCATTTGGCCCATTGAGTCTGCACCGGCCCTTGGAAAGAGCAATCTACTTAGGCCCAGGCTTCCACCCTATCCCCTTAAGCCGGTAACCCTACATATCCATTTGGACACTAAGGGGCAATTTAGCATGGCCAATCCACCTAACCTGCACATCTTTGGACTGTGGGAGGAAACCGGAGCACCCGGAGGAAACCCATGCCGACACAGTGACCCAAGCCGGAATCGAACCTGGGACCCTGGAGCTGTGAGGCAGCATTCGAACCTGGGACCCTGGAGCTGTGAGGCAGCAGTGCTAACCACTGTGCCACCATGCGGTGGACTTTGGGGGTAGCCGTCAGTGGCAAGGAGGGATGCCAATGCCCCTGGCAGCCCTGCAGGGACCCTCCCTCCCCACCATCGTTCACACCAGCGGTGGCCTGGCTGCCTCTTGGCTATTTTATTGAAATTTGAATGAAGTGGCTCAATGGGCACCTTCTTGTTCTGAGGCGCACTCAGCTACTTACCTTGCACTGTAGCCTGGTGCTTCTCGAAAGTTGGAAGGCCTCTATTTGGGCCTCCAGTTTTAAGAGTCCTCCCTCCACTCGTAACTGGTCGAGGAACCGACCTCCATGCCAGGGCTTGTTAAGGCCATAAGACATAGGACCATTCAGCCCATCTAGTCCGCTCCACCATTCAATGAGATCATGACTGACCTGCTGTGATAATTCTCAACTTCACTATGTCGCCTCATCCCCGTAATCCTTGATTCATTTACTGGTTAAAAATCTGTTTTACGTGACAATCTTAACTTTAATCTGTTTCCTATCATAGAAGTTACAGTGCAGAAGGAGGCCATTCGGCCCATCGAATCTGCACCGGCTCTTGGAAAGAGCACCCTACCAAAGCCCACAACTCCACCCTATCCCCATAACTCAGTAACCCCACCCAACACTAAGGGCAGTTTTGGACACTAAGGGCAATTTTGCATGGCCAATCCACCTAACCTGCACATCTTTGGACTGTGGAAGGAAACCGGAGCACCCGGAGGAAACCCACGCACACACGGGGAGAACATGCAGACTCCGCACAGACAATGACCCAAGCCGGGAATCGAAGCTGGGACCCTGGAGCTGTGAAGCAATTGTGTTGACCACTCTGCATCCGTGCTGCCCATATAAGAGGAGGGTTCCTGGTCCAAAAAGCAAACCTTGCTCATGTTTCCTACCTCCGTGTGAAGGGAATTCAGTCCCCATTAGGTTTCCTTTGAAAGCAGAAATTTTTGAATAAGACAGCATTGGGTAGTGTCCAAAGGTACAGTAATGTTAGAAGTTTAGGACCAGAGCAAAACTCCCACTTCCCTATACAAATGAGGTGTTAGCAACCAAACATAATTCAAAGCGCAGCAAACAAAGCAAAGAACAAACAAAGAAAATTACAGCACAGGAACAGGCCCTTCGGCCCTCCCAGCCTGCGCCGATCCAGATCCTTTATCTAAACCTGTCTTCTATTTTCCAAGGATCTACTTCCCTCTGTTCCCCGCCCGTTCATATATCTGTCTAGATGCATCTTAAATGATGCTATTGTGCCCGCCTCTACCACCTCCGCTGGCAAAGCGTTCCAGGCACCCACCACCCTCTGCGAAAAAACTTTCCACGCACATCTTCCTTAAACTTTCCCCCTCTCACCTTTAAATCGTCACCCCTTGTAATTAACACCCCCACTCTTGGAAAAAGCTTGTTGCTATCCACCCTGTCCATACCTCTCATAATTTTGTAGCCCTCAATCAGGTCCCCCCCTCAACCTCCATCTTTCCAACGAAAACAATCCTAATCTACTCAACCTTTCTTCATAGCTAGCACCCTCCATACCAGGCAACATCCTGGTGAATCTCCTCTGCACCCTCTCTTAAGCATCCACATCCTTCTGGTAATGTGGCGACCAGAACTGCAGGCAGTATTCCAAATGTGGCCTACCCAAAGTCCTATACAACTGTAACATGACCTGCCGACTCTTGTACTCAATATCCCGTCCGATGAAGGCAAGCATGCTGTATGCCTTCTTGACCACTCTATCGACCTGTGTTGCCACTTTCAGGATACAATGGACCTGAACTCCCAGATCTCTCTTTACATCAACTTTCCCCAGGCCTCTTCCATTGACCGTATAGTCCGCTCGTGAATTAGATCTTCCAAAATGCATCACCTCGCATTTGCCTGGATTGAACTCCATCTGCCATTTCTCTGCCCAAGTCTCCAATCCATCTATATTTTGCTGTATTTTCTGACAGTCCTCCTCGCTATCTGCAACTCCACCAATCTTAGTATCATCTACAAACTTGCTAATCAGACCACCTATACCTTCGTCCAGATCATTTATGTATATCACAAACAACAGTGGTCCGAGCACGGATCCCTGTGGAACACCACTAGTCACCTTTCTCCATTTTGAGACACTCCCTTCCACCACTATTCTCTGTCTCCTGTTGCCCAGCCAATTCTTTATCCATCTAGCTAGTACACCCTGAACCCCATACGACTTCACTTTTTCCATCAACCTGCCATGGGAAACTTTATCAAATGCCTTACTGAAGTCCATGTATATGAAATCTACAACTCTTCCCTCATCAATTAACTTCGTCACTTCCTCAAAGAACTCTATTAGGTTTGTAAGACATGACCTTCCCTGCACAAAACCATGCTGCCTATCACTGATCAGTCTATTTTCTTCCAAATGTGAATAGATCCTATCCCTCAGTATCTTCTCCAACAGTTTGCCTACCACTAACATCAAGCTCACAGGTCTATAATTCCCTGGATTATCCCTGCTACCCTTCTTAAATAAGGGGACAACATTAGCAATTCTCCAGTCCTCCGGGACCTCACCCGTGCTCAAGGATGCTGCAAAGATATCTGTTAAGGCCCCAGCTATTTCGTCCCTCGCTTCCCTCAGCAGGGTGACATTTCCTCAGCAGGGTGTCTTCCTTAGCTTTGTTCTGGTGCTAGTTAAGCCTTGAACTTGGCTTCAAGGTTCATGGACATTACAAGTGCAGTGCTGTCTCAATTGTCATTGATTACTGTAATAAGTACCATATAGCAACATTTCTGTTGGTGCTTTGTAACTTGGTCAGAAATCCCTGGTGAAATTATGTGATCAGCCTTTTAATCAATACCTTCACAGTTTCCGACGGTCTTCCACTCAAGTCAATATTACCGCAGTGTATGTGGAGAATCCCATCGGAAACCCTATCCTCTTATCTCATGGGGTTATCAATTGGAGACACCGAACAATCGAAAATATTGGCTTTCAGATCAAGCATGTTCTAATGGAAAAGTTACTTATATGTAATAACCAGGATGAACTACCACTGGAAATGGAGAGTGAATGACTGATGCACTAATGTCCCAATATATCTCCATCTTTGTAAATGCATGTGTGAACATTATTATGCAGCAGTAATATTTGAAATATGGTTCAGTGTGATTTAATGGCAGTATTTACGTCTTTCAATGCATAACTCATTTCTAAACTTACGTTTATCGGACAGGGTTGTTTCACTACAACTTGCAGCCGCTGCTAATAAGTAACAGAAAAGATCAGTACAAACAAATTCCAATGCTGACAAAACAAAGCAATTTTCTTCCCATCCTTCAGCAGGTATTGATAGAGCCTGCGTTACAATTACCGTTTCTGAAACCTTGACGAAATGGCCATTTTATTCTTGGAGACGGGAGATTTCAGCAAGGCTGCAATTGGTGCTTATGCTTGTTGCCCAGAGAAGGTGTTCTCTTTGACCAGCGAAACCTTTTGTGCTGATAGTGCTCACATATCAGTGTGATCATGAAGGTAAACCTGAGTTTATATTGTGCCTTTCACAACCTAAGGACATCTCAAAGTGCTTTACAGCTGATGAAGTACATTTGAAGTGTAACCACTGTTGTGTCGTAAATTTGTCCACAAAATTGTGATAATAAACAGTAATGAGCTTTAGTTGAGGAATAGCCATTGGCCAAGCCATGAGTCAACCCACCACTGCACTGCTTCAGAATAGTTGCCTGGAATCTTCAAAATTCATCTGAGAGTGCAAGCAATTCAATACCTTGTCCACAAGTGACACTCCATCAGTACTGCACTGGACAACGTCAGTTTGGGCTTTGCACTCAAATCTCTGGTCTGGGACTTGAACCCACAACCTTCTGACATGGGATGAGAGTGCTAACAGAGCTGCGACCAACAGGTGCAGAGTTTTAGAACTAAATTGGCCTGTGCTCCAGGACCCCCACATATTGCAGTTTTCTTGCAAAGGACAATGCCTAGCATTCATTCTTTAAGCCAACAGCATTTAGGCAATTGCTGTTAAAGGGCAGCTCAGTTAACGTGGGAATCAAGCCTGGGCTTTTCTGGTCTGTCAGGCAGTGTCTATTGAGCAAGTTCATACTTTGTATTATGTTTTTCAAAACACAACCAAGCTTTCACTTGCCAAATTTTAAACTTACCACCTCCCTCTGCCCCTTCAGGTTGATCTGTAAGAGAGAGCAGAGCAGTAAATCAGCATGAATCATGCACAATAAAGCTAACCAGAGTACTGAAAGTATTGAAAGTTTCAATTTGAAAAACAAGGAGCTGTTGAACAAGAAGTTACTGTATCTCCAAGGGTAACTGGAGCTTAAAGTTGTAAATTTGACGGCCTTCCATGGGATTTCCTATTGAGATTGTCTCCCAAACTCCTGCCAATGACGTAATGGGATTCTCGCCATGCAAGGTTGGTATAAAGATCCAGGAGGCCAAGTATTTGAGCAAACGCTTGTTTATTCATGGTCAAAAGATACAGCCACTACGGTGGCAAATACACACAGGGCTGGATTCTCTGTCAGCGGGATCCTCCGCTTCTCCAGCAGCGCACTCACATCCGTGGATTTCCTGATGGCGTGGGGGGGTGCCTACAACGGGACACCACATTGGCTGGCTGCCGGGTCGGAGGATCCCATTGCCGGCGGGGGAGCGCCGAACCAGAATCCCACCCACAATATTAGTCCCAGTTGGGACTACCAACATGCCGGTCCCCATCTTTTATACAGTCTACTTGCGAGTCCCAGTTGGGTGCGACTCACCCCACTAGTGGGGAAGTTCGTATTCCACAAGGCTCACGGGGATTAGGGTTTCATGGGGGTTAATGCACTTGGGAACCTCATCAGCATCCACTTAGCAAACCTCCCCATTGTATCCACTTTCACTACATCCTCTTCACAATAGCATCATTATCATTTTCAGGATTTCCCGTGAACTGGATGAGGCCCCATGATTTTTCTGACCGTCATGTTTTACTAACGGTGTAATGCAGCTTCATCCCTGTAAAGCACTCGGTACTGTAAAATATGGATAAAGGGAAATGATTTAGTGACTTTGTAATTATAAGCTCGAATTTAAATCTTGAGCCTTCACAGCCGGCCTGTAATGAGCACCATAACCAGCATTTAAAACATCAATGCAGTCCACTACAATTCAATCCCTACTGCAACAGGTGAGTGCTGAACCAATTTGTATTATACTATCAAAGTCCACCCAACCTCGAGCTCAATTCCTTCATCTTAGATGGAACTTATCAACTTACCAACTCCCACTGCTCCTGTTGCCCATGACAATATGCTGGTGACCCGACACCCCCTTCCCCTCTCCCGACCAAGGGACTCCTGTTGCTAACTTTTGGTTGGTTCAATTGGCTCTGTTTTATAACCTTTGCTCTCGAGTCGCCAGGTATCTTCATGATACCGCCACGAGGTTCAAGTTCAAGTAATGATCAATAACTCAATACACCGATTAGTAAGATTCAAATCAAAGCACATTTATTATACACAGTAATCGCTACTCATGCAGAAATTCTACGTCTAAGCTACTTCTATAACTAACAGGCCAATACTTAGCTTCGGACTGGCCCACCAGGTCAGGGGAACAAATGGTCTTTCATTCGGGTTCTGAGTCTGCGGGATTCGAAATTGGTATGGATTGGTAGCTAGGAGCGCCTATCTCGTAGCGAGCGTTAACTTAAGACTTACTGGATATCGGCGGCAGTTGAACCGGCCACGGTTAAGGTTGGTTCGCGTTGCTGAGTGACCCGGTCAAGAAGAACGATTTGAACTTGGGGGCTTAACTTTATAGTCCCCAGGGGTCTCGCCTTTCGGGGCAGACCCTGTATCTGGTTCCAAGTGATTGGACTTCGTTCCAATCGCTTGGTTCGATTTCTCCAATCCTGGAGCGGTTCCCTGATCGTTGGGCGGTCTTGAGGTGTTCGTTAACCTCTTTTGTGTTGGCTCCTGCTGGCGCCGGGGAGTCTGACTTAGCTTTGTTTGTCCCAAATGTTGCGATTGTTCCCGGGGATTGCTTATTAGTATGTGGATGGCTGCTACATTATTATGCAGATGGCTGCTTGTATCGATGCTGTCTGGGCTTTTGCAGAGTTTAATACACGTTAACTTGCGCCTGCTGGTTTCTGCCTGTGTTGGCTGAATTTCCCTGCAGCCTTTGCTGTTCCCCATTTTACATTGGGAGTTGGCCAACCCAGGTGGCTACACTCCCTAACTAGAAGGATTCCGACAGGGCCCCCTAACTAAAGGGACCCCCCACAGGAACACCTAACTAAAGGGACCGCCCACAGGAACACCTAACTAAAGGGACCGCCCACAGGAACACCTAACTAAAGGGACTGCCCACAGGGATCCCCTGATGAGCGTGATGCCCCCACAAACCCACCCCCTTCCCACAGACCCCCCCCCCTATCTGGTCTGTCTAGATGCTAGAGAGCAGTCCAGACAGGGGCAGTGAAAACAATTATACCTGTAACATTTACCTGGAGGCTCCATGTGTCCATTCCTAAATGCAGCGTCTGATTGCTTGCACTTACTTACTGCTTTTTGATGTGGTTGATGTTTGTAAACCTTAGAGTTTCAGCACTTTTTTAAAAATTTGTTCATGGGATGTGGGCGTCACAGCCTGTGCCAGCATTTGTTGCCCGTCCCTAATTGCCCTTGAACTGAGTGGCCTGCTGGGCCATTTCAGTGGGGGGCAGTTAAGAGTCAAGCACATCGCTGTGTGGGTCTGGAGTCACATGTAGGCCAGACTGGGTAAGAACGGCATATTTTCTTCGCTGAAGGACATGAGGGAACCAGGTGAGTTTTTACAACAATCGACAATGGTTTCATTGGTCATCATTGGACTTTTAATTCCAGACTTTTATTGAATTCAAATTTCACCATCTGCTATGGTGTGATTCGATCCCAGGATCCCAGAGCATTACCCTGGATTTCTGGTCCAGTGATAATACCAGTATGCCACTCATTCATGAAGGGAGATGAATGAATCAAGGCTGCAGCTGATTTGTGAAAGCTGTCAATCACAGCCCACTGCTAGAAAGTTATAAATGACTTGCAGCTAATGGATCTGTGGGGTTAGTAATTGGATCGAGGATTGGATAGAGGATTGGTTAACTAACAGAAGACAAAGAATGGGGAGAAATGGGTGTTTTTCTGGTTGGCGATCGGTGGCTAGTGGTGTGCCTCAGGGATCAGTGTTGGGCCCGCAATTGTTTACAATTTACATAGATGATCTGGAGTTGGGGACCAAGTGTAATATGTCAATGTTCGCAGGCAACACTAAGCTGAGTGGTAGAGCCAAGTGTGTTGAGGACACTGAAAGTCTGCAGAGGGATATAGATAGTTTAAGTGAGTGGGCAAGGGTCTGGCAGATGGAGTACAATGTTGGTAAATGTGAGGTCATCCATTTTGGTAGGAATAACAGCAAAATGGACTATTATTTAAATGGTAAAAAATTGCAGCATGGGTGTCCTTGTGCATGAATCGCAAAAAGTTGGTTTGCAGGTGCAGCAGGTAATTAAGAAGGCAAATGGAATTTTGTCCTTCATTGCTAGAGGGATGGAGTTTAAAAACTGAGATGTCATGTTGCAGCTGTATCGGGTGCTGGTGAGGCCACACCTGGAGTACTGTGTACAGTTTTGGTCTCCTTAGTTGAGAAAGGATGTACTGGCACTGGCGGGGGTACAGAGGAGATTCACTAGGTTGATTCCAGAATAGAGAGGATTAGTTTATCAGGAGAGATTGAGTAGGCAGGGACTATACTCATCAGAATTTAGAAGAATGAGGGGGATCCTCCAGAAACATATAAAATTATGAAGAGAACAGATAGGATCGATGTGGGAGGTTGTTTTCACTGGTGGGTGAAAGTAGAACTAGGGGGCATAGACTCAAAATAAGGGGGAAGCAAATTTAGGACCAAGTTGAGGAGGAACTTCTTCACCCAAAGGGTCGTGAATGTGGAAGTCCCTGCCCAGTGAAGCGGTTGAGGCTCCTTCATTAAATGTTTTTAAGGCAAAGATGGATAGATTCTTGAACAGTAAAGGAATAAAAGGTTACAGTGAGCGGGAGGGTAAGTGGAGCTGGGTCCACAAAAAGATCAGCCCTGAGCAGGCCCAAGGGACCAAATGGGCAACACCTGCTCCTAGTTCTTATGTTCTAATGTTCTTATGCTTGTGGCATGTGGCGCCTCCAGGTAAGTGTTACAGCTATAATTTTTTTCACTGCCCCTGTCTGGTCTTCTCTCTAGCTTCCTGACAGGTGTCTCTTTTGTGGGGTGGGGGGTGCCTGTAGGGAGGGGTCCACCTAGTCAGGGGCCCCTGTGAGGTGGACTCTTTAGTTAGGGGGTCCTTGTGGGGGGGGGGTCCATTTAGTTAGGGGTCCCTGTGGGAGATCCCTTTGATTAGGGAGTCTCTGACAAAGTCCCTCTAAGGTGTCCCTATGGGGGGGTACTTTAGTTGAGGTTCGCTGTGGGGTGGGTCCCTTTAGTTAGGGGGTCTCTGGAGGGGGTCCCTTTAGTTAGGGGGTCTCTGTGGGGGGGGGGTTCCTTCAGTTAGGGGGTCTCTGTGGGGGGGGTTCCTCCAGTTAGGGGTCTCTGTGTGGGGGTTCCTTCAGTTAGGAGGTCCGGGGGTGGGGATCTCCCTATTCATGGGGTCCCCTTGGGGGTCTCTCTAATTAAAGGGTCCCTGGGTGGGGTGTGGGGGGGCTGCTGGTAGAGGAAGGGTGGGAAGATAGTGCATTGTGGGTGCGGAAAGTGGCCTTCGTATGGACTTTGGGGACAATGAGTCACATCAGACTCTGATTGGTCTAGTCCCTGTCATTGCACCCAAAATGGGCGGGATCAAATGACGCTCGAGGAAGTAGGTCCTAAACCTACTTACAACCTACCTGCCCGGGATTTATTGGGTCTGTTGATTCTCCGGCCTCCCTGGGGAGGCTGCAGCCGGGCACCAATCAGTGCCAGGCCACACAAACGTGGACTAGGCGGAATGGCACTGGGGGTCTCCCGGGCCATGTGAGGCCCTTGGGTGGCCAGGGTAAGTGCAGGATGGCTCCATAGCCCTCCTCCTAGAACGCGGGCTCCTTGGCACTGCCCAGACAGCACCTTGGCACTTCCACCCTGGCATTGCCAAGGTGGCACTGCCAAGCCAGCAGGAGCACTTGCCTGGGTGCCAGCAGAACGTGCAAGGGTGCCAGAGTGTTAGGGTAGCACTGCCAAGGGTTAGGGGCTGAGAGAGACCATGCCCAAGAAATAAGGGTGGCGGGCAGGTTGAAGGGTGGAGGGGTGCAGGGCAAGTAAGTAGGGGCTTCTGGGAGGTTGGGGGGAGGGGGTGATGGGTGGGGGTCCTGGAAGGGTGGAGGGGGGGTGCTGTAAGGAGGCTTGTGGGAGCCTGAAGAGTGGGGATCCCCAGGGACTCCATAGCAGGGTGTCCTCACTTTGGGGGTGTGGGGTAGTATCCATGTGTGTGGAGGGTGACATGGCCCATGGGTGTGGGGTGTGGGGACCCCACAAGCTCACTTAGAGATTGGGGCACCCTTTCAAATTGGGCTCCGATCTCTGAATTCAGCTCCCTAGAGCTAAATACAATTCTGAGGGCGTAATTGCCCGGCCACGCTGCACCTGGAAACCAACTCGCCGTGGCGCAACGTGGCCGGTGAAAGCCGAGAGACAAGGGGTTAGATTACCTTTCAGCAAATCTGCATACTTGAGCGAAGCAGTAAGCCTTAGTCTAATGTGCAGATTTCCAAAGTAGCTGAGCCTTTGGGATTCAATCCCTTCACCTTGGGGAGCTCTGGCGACTGGTACTGATCCCCACAAACGGTGATCAGAAGGAATAGCACTTGTGGGAGTCTCCAAGGGATCTGGAGGCCACCAACTGCATGCCCTTTGGACAGGGTGGCTGGCACTGCCACCAAAAATGGACTTGAGAGGACTTGAGTACGCATGCATGAATGCCTTAATGCAGCTGTATAGGGCCTTGGTGTGACCCGACCTGGTGTAATGTGTGCAGAATTGTTCTCCTTAACTAAGAAAGGATATTCTTGCCATAGAGGGAGTACAGCTAAGGTTCACCAGTCTTCTATGTCGCTTATTTGAATGATGAATAATAGGCGACCCAACACAGAGCCCCAGTCACTCAAGCAGCTGAACTGCTCTCATAAGACCATATGACCATAAGAAATAGGAGCGGAAGTAAGGCCATTCGGCCCATCGAGTCCACTCCACCATTCAATCATGGCTGATTTCAACTCCATTTACCCGCTCTCTCTCCATAGCCCTTAATTCCTCGAGAAATCAAGAATTTATCAACTTCTGTCTTAAAGACACTCAACGTCCCGGCCTCCACCGCCCTCTGTGGCAATGAATTCCACAGACCCACCACTCTATGGCTGAAGAAATTTCTCCTCATGTCTGTTCTAAAGTGACTCCCTTTTATTCTAAGGCTGTGCCCCCGGGTCCTGGTCTCCCCTGCTAATGGAAACAACTTCCCTACGTCCACCCTATCTAAGCCATTCATTATCTTGTAAATTTTATTACACACCTGGTTTCATCTACACACCTGGGGCGAAATTCTCCGTAATCGGCGTGATGTCCGCCGACAGGCGCAAATCAGTCCGGCATCGCGACGCCCCAAAGGTACGGAATCCTCCGCATCTTGGGGGGCTGAGCCCTAACCTTGAGGGGCTAGGCCTGCGCCGGACTGATTTCCGCCCCGCCAGCTGGCGGGAAAGGCCTTTGGTACCATGCCAGCTGGCGCGGAAATGACATTGCCGGGCGCGCATGCGCGGGAGCGTTAGCGGCCGCTCACGGCATCCCCACGCATGCGCAGTGGAGGGGGTCTCTTCCGCCTCCGCCATGGTGGAGGCCATGGCGAAGGCGGAAGGAAAAGAGTGCCCCCACGGCACAGGCCCGCCCGCGGATCGGTGGGCCCCGATCGCGGGCCAGGCCACCGCGGGGGCACCCCCCGGGGCCAGATCGCCCCACGCCCCCCCCAGGATCCCGGAGCCCGCCCGCGCCGCCTTGTCTCGCCGGTAAGAGAGGTGGTTTAATCCACGCCGGCGGGACAGGCAATCAAGCAGCGGGACTTGGGCCCATCTAGGCCGGAGAATCGCCGGGGGGGCCCGCCAACCGGCGCGGCGCGATTCCCACCCCCGCCGAATATCCGGTACCGGAGAATTCGGCAACCGGCGGGGGCGGGATTCACGCCAGCCCCCGGCGATTCTCCGACCCGGCGGGGGGTTGGAGAATCTCGCCCCTGGTCACCTCCTCAAAATATTCAATCAAATTTGCTCACCATGTCCTCCCTCTGACGAAGCCATGCTTTAATAAGGCATTTGACAAGGTCCCACATGGTAGACAAGTACAAAAATTTAAATCACATGGGTTTCGGGGTGGGTTGGCTAGATGGATACAAAACTGGCTTGGTTGTGGAAGGCAGAGAGTAGCGGTGAAAGGGTAAGGTGAATGGGGATCTGTAGCTAGTGATTTTCCGCAGGGATCAGTGCTGGGACCTCTGTTGTTTGTAGTATGTATAAATGATCTGGAGGAAAATGTGGGTGGTCTGATTAGTAAGTTTGCGGATGACACAAAGAATGCGGAGTTGCTGGTAGTACCGAGGATTGTCAGGGGTACAACAGGATATGGATAGATTGGAGATTTGGGCACAGAAATGGCAGATGGAGTTTAATCCGAACAAATGCGAGGTGATGCATTTTGGAGGATCAAATCTAGGTATGAATTATACTGTAAATGGCAGAACCCTTAGCAACATTAACGTACAGAGGGATCTGGGCGTGCAGGCCCACAGTTCCCTAAAAGTGGTAACACAGGTGTCCAAGGTGATTAAGAAGGCAAGAACAAAAATGCAGGAAGACCTCAGCAGGTCTGGCAGTATCTGTAAGGAGAGAAAAGAGCTCATGTTTCGAGTCCAGGTGACCCTTTGTCAAAGCTGATTAAGAAGGCATATGGCATGCTTGCCTTCATCAGCCGGGGCATTGAGTACAGGAGTTGGGAAATCATGTTGCAGCTATACAAAACCTTGGTTAGGCCGCATTTGGAGTATTGCGTGCAGTTCTGGTCACCACATTATCAGAAGGGCGTGGAAGCTTTGGAGAGAGCGCAAAGAAGGTTCGCCAGGATGTTGCCTGGCCTTGAGGTTGTTGGCTATGAGAAGAGGTTGAATAAACTAGGATTGTTTTCACTGGAAAGACGGAGGCTGAGGGGAGACCTGATAGAGGTCTACAAAATTATGAGAGGCACAGACAGGGTGGATAGTCAGAGGACTTTTCCAAGGGTGGAAATGCCAATTACAACGGGCACAGGTTCAAGGTGAGAGGGAGAAAGTTTAAGGGAGATGTGCAGACTAGGTTTTTCACGCAGGGAGTGGTGGGTGCCTGGAACGCGCCAGAGGGTCTAGTGGAAGCAGGCACATTAGCAACATTTCAAAGGCATCTGGATGAGATGAATAGGGACGGAATAGAGGGATACGGACTGAGTAAGGGCAGAAGGTTTTGTTTTTGGTTAGGGCATCATGATCGGCACAGGCTTGGAGGGCCGAAGAGCCTGTTCCCATGCTGTACTTTTCTTTGTTCTTTGACTATCCCTGATCAAACCTTGGCTCTCCAAGTGGAGATAGATTCTCTCCTTCAGCATTTTCTCCAACAGTTTCCCTCCCACTGGTGTAAGATTCACTAGTCTGTAGTTCCCTGGCTTGTCTCTACATCCCTTCTTAAATAGTGGAACCACATTAAGTCATATATCACCTCCCCCATGATCAGAGAGGAATTGAAAATTTAGGTCAGAGCCCCTGCAATCTCCTCCCTCGCTTCCCACAGTATCCTGGGACACAATTCATCTGGACCTGGATATTTGTCCAGGTGCACTACCCTCATCTACACACCTGGCCACCTCCAATACCTTGTCACTCCCGATGACAACTTGCTCAAGAACCTCACAGTCTCTTTTCCCGAGTTCCACACCTACATCTTCATTCTCTTGGGTGAAGGCAGATGCGAAATACTCATTCAACCCCCGACCAATGTCCTCTGGCTCCACCCACAGATTTCACCCTTTGTCCTTAATGGGCCCTAATCTCTCCCTGGTTATCCTCTTCCCATTGATATATTTATAGAATATCTTGGGATTTCCCTACTTTTACCAGCCAGAACTTTCCCATATCCCCTCTTTGCTCTCCTAATTGCTTTCTTAAGCTCCATCCTGCATTTTCTGTACTCCACTAATGCCTTCGCTGATTTGCTTTCCTTGTATTTGGTAAATGCCTCTGTTTCCCTTCTCATTGTATCCTGAATATCTCTGGTCATCCGTGGTTCTCTGGGCTTGTAACTCTTTCCTATCACCCTAGAGGGAACATGTTGGGCCTGTACCCTAACTATTTTTTTAATGCCCCTCCCCCCACTTCTCTTCAGTAGATTTCTGCTCCTATATCTAATGGTCTTATGGGCTGATTTCCAAGTCAGAACGAGAGGTATCGGTTGAGAGGCGGGAGATTTAAAACTGAGATGAGGAGGAACTACTTCTCGCAGAGAATGGTGAATTTGTGGAATGCGCTGTCCCTCGAGCAGTGGAATCTGATCATGAAATGGTTTCAAGAAGGAGATAGATATATTTCTGATTTTAGAAATGGGTGAAAGGGATATGGGCAACAGGTGGGGAGGTGGATTTCAGAACAAAGAACAAAGAAAATTACAGCACAGGAACAGGCCCTCGACCCTCCCAGCCTACGTCGATCCAGATCCTTTATCTAAACCTGTCGCCTATTTTCCAAGGATCTACTTCCCTCTGTTCCCCGCCCGTTCATATATCTGTCTAGATGCATCTTAAATGATGCTATCGTGCCCGCCTCTACCACCTCCGCTGGCAAAGCGTTCAGGCACCCACCACCCTCTGCGTAAAAAACTTTCCACGCACATCTCCCTTAAACTTTCCCCCTCTCACCTTGAAATCGTCACCCCTTGTAATTGACACCCCCACTCTTGGAAAAAGCTTGTTGCTATCCACCCTGTCCATACCTCTCATAATTTTGTAGACCAGGAAGAGATCAGCCATGATCTGATTGAATGGCGGAGTAGGCTCGAAGGGCTGAATTACCTACTGCTGCTCCTAATCGCTATGTTCCTATGTTCAGGATGGTGAGTGACTCGGAGGGGAACCTCAAGGCAGTGGTGTTCCCATGTGTCTGTTGCCTTTGTCCTTCTAGATGGTAGCGGTTGTGGGTTTGGAAGGTGCGTTTTGGTGGGGGGGTATTGCCCCAGTCCTTTTGGGAGGAACGTTTCCCCGGTGCTTGTGTCGGCCGGGAGTGGGGGTGGGGGTGAAGTAATGGTGACATGGGGAAGAGCCTTTTCACACAGTAAGTGGTTAATATCTGGAGTGCGCAGCCACAGGATGTGGTAGCGGCAGATTCAATCAAGATTTTCAGGAGGTAATTTGATTGTTATTGCAAAGAAGGAACAGACCTGGGGCGAAATTCTCCCCCAACGGCGGGATGTCCGCCGACTGGCACCAAAGCCGGCGCCAATCAGACGGGCATCGCGCCGGCCCAAAGGTGCGGAAGGCTCCGCATCTTTGGCGGCCTAGCCCCAACATTGAGGGGCTAGGCCGACGCCGGAGGGATTTCCGCCCCGCCAGCTGGCGGAAATGGCGTTTGTTTCCCCGCCAGCTGGCGCGGAAATGCGGCGCATGCGCGGGAGCGTCAGCGGCCGCTGTCAGTTTCCCAGCGCATGCGCGGGAGCGTCAGCGGCCGCTGTCAGTTTCCCGCGCATGCGCAGTGGGGAGAGTCTCTTCCGCCTCCGCCATGGTGGAGGCCGTAGCGGAGGCGGAAGGGAAAGAGTGCCCCCACGGCATAAGCCCGCCCGCGGATCGGTGGGCCCCGATCGCGGGCCAGGCCACCGTGGGGGCACCCCCCGGGGTCAGATCGCCCCGCGCCCCCCCAGGACCCCGGAGCCCGCCCACGCCGCCTGGTCCCGCTGGTAAATACCAGGTTTGATTTACGTCGGCGGGACAGGCAATTCCTGGGCGTGACTTCGGCCCATCCGGGCCGGAGAATCCAGCGGGGGGTCCCGCCAACCGGCGCGGCCGGGTTCCCGCCCCCGCCCAATCTCCGGGAGCGGAGACTTCAGCGGGGGCGGGGGCGGGATTCACGGCGGCCATTCTCCGACCCGGCGGGGGGTCGGAGAATGACGCCCCTGGTTCCAGGAGGGGGACAGGATGTCACAAGGTGCCAAAAGGCCTCTTTCTGTGCTGTAACGATGCTGTGATTATGAAATTTGTTAAGAATCAAAATGAGGTTGTAAATTATGCCTGGCTTTAGCTGGAGGGACGATTGCATGTCCGATTCTCACCCGGAAGAACATGTCCAGGGTCGAAAGTTACCAGACTGTTAAAAGAACAGAAGCTAAGAATAATTTTGGATTGTTTTGGGACGTATTAAATGTCGACAGAGAGGACAGCATAACATACACCTGTGAAGCGAAAGAGAAAATGCTGGAACATCTCAGCAGGTCTGGCAGCATCTGTAGGGAGAGAAAAGAGCGAACGTTTCGAGTCCAATGACTCTTTGTTTTAGCTAACAGACAGAGAAAGTGGGAAATATTTATACTGTGGAGTGAGAATGAAAGATGAGTCATAGCCACAGAAACCCAGGGAAACCGGGTGCTAATGGCCACAGGAACCAAGGGGAAAGAGTGGTCATGGACACAGGAACCAAGGGGAAAGAGTGGTCATGGCAGTTCCCAGAGAGAACAAAAGGTGTGAGAGCTCAAACAGCAGAGAAACTAACATCAGAGGCTATGTTCGTTTCAGATTCCAGCATCTGCAGTAATTTGCTTTTATCCAGTGTTTAACTCACTGCCACCTCTCTTCCAGGAATGCCTACCCTGAACAAGTACTGCTCTTCTCTCCGACAGGATTTCCGTATGTCCCTCCCCCACTGTCCACCTTCACTGCTTTCCATTTCTCTCTTAGTGTTGGACAAGGTATGAAACCAAGACTCGCTTCCGCAGCCATATTTCCTTCCTCAGTGACTGTCTTCGTCTCCGGCTTACCCCACGGGGATTTCAATTTAAATTCCACCCTGCATGTAACCTCCAGGATTACAGATACCTCCAAGATGTACAACATTCTTCCAACTGCTGCTCTCGCCGCATCCTGAAAGCCACACTCAGTGCCATGGTGATGCGCTAAGCGTCAAGAACCACAAAGACATGTGAGACTTTAACTCAGGCTTTAATATACTACATGGGAGGCTTACCCGACACAGACGACCCCAGACAGAATGGGGCCTGTCCCAGAAGAGGTTCTTATACTGACTCCCGGGGGAGTGGCTAAGGCGGAGCTCTCCGTGGCCAGGTCGGGTTACCTACCAGTGACCGAACCTCTGCAGAGTTACAGTACAATACACAGTATTACAGGGCCACGTTACGCACAACTATTATATACTATGTACAATGGTAGGGAGGTACAGTGGTGTATCACCACACATGGGTCACCACATGAAGGCTCTGGACAGCTCTCTCCAGCAGCACCGTTTTACTCGCCCTCAAAGCTGTCCCTGTCCCCAGTTACATTTCATACTTTGCATCATTCGACGCCTTCACAAGAATCTTTTCCTGTTTCTTGCAGAGGTTAAGGAACGCAAGCTTCAACAACTTAGCAACACCACTGCCCAGCCTAGGCACGCCCAGTCCCAATCGCTCGTACCCCATTTCTCTCAGTATCAACACCACTGCCCATCCCAGGCCCTCCACCAGTCCCAATCCCTCGTACCCCTTTTCTCCCTGTATCAACACCACTGTCCATCCCAGGCCCTCCACCAGTCCCAATCCCTCGTACCCCATTTCTCCCAACCTCAGCCCTTGCCGTGTGTTCACCATAACCTCCAACCTTTCCCTCTCTGAGGATGAGCGTGCTGTTCTCAGCAAAGGACTCAGCTTTGTACCCTTACGTCCCCACCTTAACGAATTCCAGGCTCGACATGATGTTGAACTCTTCTTTTCATGCCTTCGCCTCCGTGCCCACTTCTTTGGGCAAGAATCCTCCCCTCGTTCCACTGATCCTTTTATGTGCCTCCAACATTCTGCCTCCAAGTGGACCCCCCCCCCCGACGGGACAATTACCTGCCCTTGATCTTTTCATTGAGAACTGTTGACGGGACATTGGATGTCTCAATTTTTCTGCCCCCCTCACCCATTCCAACCTCTCTCCTTCTGAACTTTCTGCTCGTCACTCAGTAAGGTCTAACCCCGGCTTTGTCATCAAACCTGCCGACAAAGGGGGCGCTATTGTCATCTGGCGCACTGACCTCTACCTCGCAGAGGTTGAGCGCCAACTCTCAGATACTTCCTCTTACCTACCCCTGGACCATGACCAGACCACTGAACATCAAGCCATTATCTCCAACACCGTTAGCGACCTCATTTCCTCCGGATGCCTTCCCTCCATAGCTTCCAACCTCATAATCTCCCAACCCCGGACAGCCCGCTTTTATCTACTTCCCAAAATCCACAAAAAGGACTGTCCCGGCAGGCCCATTGTGTCAGCATGCTCCTGCCCCACCGAACATATTTCCTCTTATCCTGACTCTACCCTCCCTCCTCTGGTCCATTCCCTCCCCACCTACATCCGGGATTCCCCTGATGCCCTGCGTCACATTGTCAGCTTCCAGTCCGCGGGCCCTAATTTCATTCTATTCACCATGGATGTGCAGTCTCTTTACACCTCCATCCCACACCAGGATGGCCTGAGGGCTCTTCGCTTCTTTCTCCTAAAGAGGCCCGGACAATTCCCATCCACCACCACTCTCCTCCGCCTGGCTGAACTCGTTCTAGCTCTCAACAACTTCTCCTTTAACTCATCCCATTTTCTCCAAATCAAAGGTGTAGCAATGGGTACCCGAATGGGTCCTAGCTACGCTTGTCTTTTTATGGGGTAGTGGAACATTCCTTGTTCCAGACCTACCTGGGTGCCCTCCCACAACTCCTTTACCGGTACATTGATGACTATTTTGGTGCCGCTTCATGCTCTCGTCCGGACCTGGAAAAATTCATCAACTTCGCTTCCAGTTTCCACCCCTCCATCACTTTCACCTGGTCCATCTCAGACACTTCCCTTCCTTCCTTTACCTTGCTGACTCCATTTCCGGCAATAGACCATCTACTAATATCCACTATAAGCCCACTGACTCCCACAGCTATCTGGACAACAGCTCTTTGCACCCTACACCCTGTAAGGCCACCATCCCTTTCTCTCAACTCCTTCGTCTCCGTTGCATTTGCTCCGATGATGCCACTTTCCAAAATGGTGCTTCGAAAATGTGTCCCTTCTTCCTCAACCGTGATTTCCCACCTACAGTTGTTGACAGGGCCCTCAACAGTGTGCGGTCCATCTCCCGCACCACTACCCTCACCCCCTCCACTCCCTCCCAAACAAGCATAATCCTCTGTCATTTTCGCCAACTCCAGCGTGATGCCACCACCAAACACATCTTCCCTTCACTCCCTCTGTCGGCATTCCGCAGAGACCGTTCCCTCCGAGATAATCTAGCCCACTCCTCCACCATACCCAACACCTCTCCCATCACCCACGGCACCTTCCCATGCAATCGCAGAGGGTGTAACACCTGCCCCTTTACCTCTTCCATGCTTAACATCCCAGGCCCAAAACACTCATTTCACTTGCACCTCTTCCAATCTGGTCTATTGCATTCGCTGCTCCCAATGTGGTCTCCTCTATATCGGAGAGACCAAACGCAGACTGGGTGATCGCTTTGCTGAGTATCTTCGGTCTGTGCGCATTCATGACCCTAACCTTCCCATTGCTTGCCATTTTAACAAAAGACCCTGCTCCCATGCCCACATGTCTGTCCTTGGCCTGCTGCAATGTTCCAGTGAAGCTCAACGCAAACTGGAGGAACAACATTTCATCTTCCGGTTAGGCACGCTACAGCCTTCCGGTCTCAACATCGAATTCAACAACTTCAGATGATTAGCTTTGCCCCACCTCGACCCATTTGTGTTCATCCCATTTCATTTCAACTGTCTCTTACCATTTCTTTCTTTCTTGTCTTTCTTTATATATATTTATCCCCCCCCCCCCCCCCCCCCATCTTATCCACCGCCCTTACCCCTTCTCCTGTTTGCTTCCACCTTCCCCTCCCCCACATCTACATCTGCCACAGTTCACCCTCTGATGTTAGTTTCTCTGCTGTTTGGCCTCCCACACCTTTTGTTCTCTCTGGGGACTGCCATTAGCACTCTTTCCCCTTGGTTCCTGTGGCCATTAGCACCCGGTTTCCCTGGGTTTCTGTGGCTATGACTCATCTTTCATTCTCACTCCACAGTATAAATATTTCCCACTTTCTCCGTCGGTTAGCTTTGACTAAGAGTCATCAGACTCGAAACGTTAGCTCTTTTCTCTCCCCACAGATGCTGCCAGACTTGCTGAGATTTTCCAGCATTTTCTCTTTCGTTTCAGATTCCAGCATCCGCAGCAATTTGCTTTTATACACCTGTGAAGGGTATTTTTTGGCTAAACTCAAAATAAATTGGGTATACATATATAAAGATATACATCTGTGGTTTGATGTATACGTTGCTGACAAACATAGTCATTTTAAACAGTGCCTTTCATATCTTGCTTCAGTAAATGTTTCAAATTATGAAATCTTTTGGAGTTTGGAACTTTTTAAAAAGCCATCCGTCTCGAGAGAGAACAGAACCGTTACGATGCACACAAAAAAGGTAGAATTAATCTAGAGGTTTTGAGTGAATCATCATATATTGCAACTTGTGATGTCCCTGTTTGTCTCATATTGGAGCATGATTTATTTAAAGACCCATTCGATACATTGGATGGTATTTAATCCAGAAGACAAGGTTCTTGGGCCCTGGCTAGAGAGCCATATAATCCCCACAGTGCAGAAGGAGGCCATTCAGCCCATCGAGTCTGCACCAACCCTCTGAAAGAGAACCCTATCTCGGCCCACTCAACCGCCCTATCCCTGTAATCCCAGCGAACCTAACGGTCAATTTTATCATGGCCAACCCACCTAACCTGCACATCTTTGGACTGTGGGAGGAAACCGGAGCACCCGGAGGAAACCCATGCAGACACGGGGAGAAAGTGTAAACTCCACACAGACAGTTACCCAAGGCCGGAGATGAGCCTTGGTCCCTGGCGCTGTGAGGTAGCAGTGCTAACCACCGTGCCACCATCCCGCTCCCTGCATTGCCTGCTTTGGGGAAGTCATGTCATATTATGTCCCATTTGGGAATTTAACTGGTCAGTGTCTGGCCTTCCCCAGTATCAAGGAAACCCCACCCTGTCCTCCAGTTGTGAGCCAATGCGAGGCCTGCAGCTGTCCATTTCAGGGGGTAACACTTGCAGCGGCGGCAGCTTTGGCAATGCAGCCACCTTAGGCTGAGGATTAGCGAGAGAACCCAGAGCACAAGAGTATAGGTTTGGCTGTCGCTGGTTAGGTGGCAGGGATTCAGAGGCAAAGGCCAGGGTGTGGTTTCCAGTGGGCCCACCCTTCCTGATGCCGAGTCCCTTGATCAGGCACTGAGTACCTGACAACAAGAGCCCATCCCCAACTCCCACCCCAGGAGCCCACAAGCAAATGCAACAGAGATTGCTTTTCCAGCTCCCTGTTTGGTTGACCTCCCTGCTCACCTCTGATTGAATGTTAGCAACAGAGGGACGAGGCCCTTAAGTGGCAAGCATGAATTGTCCACCTTCAGGTCTCAACTGGTAGTGGGGAAGGACGTAGGGAAGTTGTTTCCATTAGCAGGGGTGACTAGGACCCGCGGGCACAGCCTTAGAATAAAAGGGAGTCACTTTAGAACAGAGATGAGGAGAAATTTCTTCAGCCAGAGAGTGGTGGGTCTGTGGAGTTCATTGCCACAGAGGGCGGTGGAGGCCGGGACGTTGAGTGTCTTTAAGACAGAAGTTGATAAATTCTTGATTTCTCGAGGAATTAAGGGCTATGGAGAGAGAGCGGGTAAATGGAGTTGAAATCAGCCATGATTGAATGGTGGAGTGGACTCGATGGCGTCATGTATTTGAGAGCATATGCGGGACCGTTTAGTGAGATAACTGATTAAAAGACCCGTTCTGATGTTTTTAAAAACTGATATGTTTATACGGAACACAAGAACAAGAAACGTCTCAACATTGGTGACCTTTGCAAAAATCCAACCAGATTAATTCAAAATCCATGTTGGCATTCTTTAAACAGCTCTAGTGGCCAAACACTCAATTACTCTATCCTTTCTGAGAATAAATTCCAGCAAAATCCCCTTAAACGGTTGTTAAATGACAATCATTTAGTTTCTCCCTCCCTAACTTTTAAAATAATGGTGTGACATGGGGCGAAATTCTCCGGAAACGGCGCGACGTCCACCGACTGGCGCCCAAAACGGCGCAAATCAGCCGGGCATCGCGCCGGCCCAAAGGTGCGGAATGCTCCACATCTTTGGGGGCCGAGCCCCAACCTTAAGGGGCTAGGCCCGCGCCGGACGAATTTCCGCCCCGCCAGCTGGCGGAAAAGGCCTTTGGTGCCCCGCCAGCTGGCGCGGAAATGACATCCCCGGGCGGCGCATGAACTGGAGCGTCAGCAGCCGCTGACGGCATTCCCGCGCATGCGCTTTGGAGGGAGTCTCTTCCGCCTCCGCCATGGTGGAGACCGTGCGAAGGCGGAAGGGAAAGAGTGCCCCAACAGCACAGGCCCGCCCGCGGATCGGTGGGCCCCGATCGCAGGCCAGGCCACCATGGGGCACCCCCCGGGGTCAGATCGCGCCGCGCCCCCCCCAGGACCCTGGAGCCCGCCCGCGCTGCCTTGTCCCACCGGTAAGGTAGGTGGTTTAATCTACACCGGCGGGACAGGCATTTTAGCGGCGGGACTTCGGCCCATTCGGGCCGGAGAATCACGGGGGGGGCCCGCCAACCGGCGCGGCGCGATTCCCGCCCCCGCCGAATATCCAGTGCCGGAGACTTCGGCAACCGGCGGGGGCGGGATACCCGCCAGCCCCTGGCGATTCTCCGACCTGGCGGGGGATCGGAGAATCTCGCCCCAGAAATCCATAAAAAGCCTCACTTTGACTTCTTGTCAGGCTGCACCGCGGGTATTCGGTATTCTGCCATTTGCTTATCCTGCATCCACCTTTACACATTTCTCTTTACCACGCTGCCGATAAGTATTTCCCCTCCTAGATGGAACTTACCAGCTTCTGCTGCTGCAGGTGCTGCTGCTGCCGGTTGACCTGCTGCTGTAGATGGAGAACCATTTGTTAAAAAACAAATCAGAGTGCTGAATTTGATTATATAATGCAAATAGCTTCTGGTTGTATTTTATTTCTTCCTTAGTGTCATGTGAGAGTACCTTTAAGACATGGATGTTTAAGCAATGTACCTTTAAGAAAACAGTGATGTCAGAGAGTGGGTGGAGCTGAGGTCAGGTCAGCCATTTTGCAGTTTAGTTTTGCAGGTTTGGAGGAAAAGAGCTGGGTGTGTGTCTGTGTTTTGCAGTGAGCTGGATCTCTGCCATGAAAGACTATCTCTGGATCATTTGGGTGATTTAAACTCATCATAGTAAAATCTTTAACCTGATGTGATTTTGTTTAAAGGTGTTAAGTCTCTTGGAAGTTTGAAGGAACTTTTTAAGGAGTTATTTACTGTTGCAATATTTTCTGAGTTATCTTTGAAGTAAGGGGTGTTAAGAGATCCAATGTTTATTTAAGATGTTAAGTTGAGTTCATGGAATAAACAGTGTTTTGTGTTTAAAAACCATCGTGTCCATAATTGAAATACTACGCCTAGGGAAAAGCCGTGTGCTAGGAAAAGCAACAATACATTAAAGGGAGAGGTTGGTTGAACTCCACGATAGATTTTGGAGTTCGGAAAATGCCTCGCCCATAACACTTAGTTTGGACTTACCATCTTTCGGTTTTGGTGATTCTGCTTCTTGTCTCACTGTGGACAGGGCATAGAGACAATCATCTCACATGAACCACACACATACATAGAGTTTATCAGTAATTATTTCAGTGGTGCCTTGTTCATAAAGTTTTCCCTAATACTTCACTCACATAAACAGATTTTTAATCAGTAAGGCCGTCGAGGGTTATGGGGACTGTGGTAGTCACCACTGTTTGTATATAGTACACATATGAGATGCAATATGGTAAGGCTCCTCTACTACAGGTACGGGGGTAGATCCCTGCCTGCTGGCTCCGCCCAGTAGGCAGAGTATAAATGTGTGTGCTCACCAAGCTGCAGCCATTTTGGCAGCAGCTGTAGGAGGCAACACATTTGTGCGTAATAAAGCCTTGATTACTCTCTACTCTCGTCTCGTCGTAATTGATAGTGCATCAATTTATTAAGCAGAGAGTTTACAGCGATGGACCTTCGCATCAAGCCAGATCGCCTGCAGCTGCACCCTCAAGCAGACATCGCCATGTCGGCCTTCGACCACTGGCGAGCTTGCTTTGAAGCCTACATCGTATCAGCGACAGAACCACACTCAGAGGCACAGAAACTACAGATCCTGTATACACGGTTGAGCTCCGATATTTTTCCTCTTATCCGGCTCTACGTCCTCCCCAACCTCTGCGCTGCCTTGCTACTTGGCCTGGACTTCCAGTGCAACCTCCAAAGCCTAACTCTGAAATTCGGCTGGCCCCTACCACCCCTTACTGTCTGCGGCCTCACGACCCTTAAGGTCGACCCACCTTCCCTGTTTGCGAACCTCACCCCGGATTGCAAACCCGTCGCCACCAGGAGCAGACGGTACAGTGCCCAGGACCGGACCTTCATCAGGTCGGAGGTCCAGCGGCTGCTGCGGGAAGGCATCATTGAGGCCAGCAACAGCCCCTGGAGAGCCCAAGTGGTAGTAGTAAAGACTGGGGTGAAACACAGGATGGTCGTTGACTACAGTCAGACCATCAACCGGTACACGCAGCTCGACGCGTACCCCCTCCCACACATATCTGATATGGTCAATCAGATTGCACAGTACCGGGTCTTCTCTACATTGGGCCTGAAATCTGCCTACCACCAGCTCCCCATCCGCAAGGAGGACCGCCTATACACTGCGTTCGAAGCAGACGGCCGCCTTTACCACTTCCTTAGGGTTCCCTTCGGCGTCACTAATGGGGTCTCGGTCTTGCAACGGGAGATGGACCGAATGGTTGACCGGTACGGACTGCGGGCCACTTTCCCGTACCTGGATAACATCACCATCTGTGGCCACGACCAGCAGGACCACAACGCTAATCTTTCCAAATTTCTCCACACCGCCAAACTCCTGAACTTAACGTATAACAAGGAGAAGTGCGTGTTCCGCACCAACCGCTTAGCCATCCTCGCCTATGTGTGCAAAATGGAGTTCTAGGGCCCGACTCCGATCGCATGCGCCCCCTCATGGAACTCCCCCTCCCCCACTGCGCCAAGGTCCTCAACGATGCCTGGGGTTCTTCTCATACTAAGCCCAGTGGGTCCCTAACTATGCGGACTCATTCACTCCACAGTTTTCCCCATGACGGCCGAGGCTCACCAGGCCTTCAACCGTATCAAGGCCGACACCGCCAAGGTTGCGATGCACGCGGTCGACAAGACCCTCCCCTTTCAAGTCGAGAGCGATGCATCAGACGTCGCTCTAGCCACCAGGCTCAACCAGGCAGGCAGGCCCGTGGCATTCTTTTCCCGCACCCTCCACGCATCTGATATTCGGCACTCCTCCGTTTAAAAGGAGGCCCAAGCCATCGTTGAAGTTGTGCGGCATTGGAGGCATTACCTGGCCGGCAGGAGATTCACTCTCCTCACTGACCAACGGTCGGTTGCCTTCATGTTCAATAACACACAGCGGGGCAAGATCAAAAACGATAAAATCTTTTGGTGGAGGATCGAGCTCCCCACCTACAATTACGAGATTTTGTATCGCCCCGGTAAACTCAACGAGCCCCCCTATGCCCTATCCCGAGGTACATGTGCCAGCGCACAAGTGGACCGACTCCGGGTCCGACATGATGGTCTCTGTCACCCAGGGGTCACCGAGTTCTTTCACTTCATAAAGGCCCGCAACCTGCCCTACTCCGTCGAGGAACTAAGGACGATCGCCAAAGACTGCCAGGTCTGCGCGGAGTGCAAACCGCACTTCTACCGGCCTGACCGGACGCACCTGGTGAAGGCCCCCTGTCCCTTTGAACGCCTCAGCGTGGACTTCAAAGGGCCCCTCCCCTCCTCCGACCGAAACACGTACTCCCTTAACGTGGTCAACGAATACTCCAGATTCCCCTTCACCATTACATGCCCCGATATGACGTCTGCCACAGTCATCAAAGCCCTCAATAGCATCTTCACTCTTTGGTTTCCCTGCTTATGTCCAGAGTGACCGGGGATCCTCCTTTATGAATGATGAGCTGCGTCAATTCCTGCTCAGCAAGGGCATTGCCTCGAGCAGGACGACCAACTACAACCCCCGGGGAAACGGGCAGGTGGAGAGGGAAACGGGACGGTCTGGAAGGCCGTCCTTCTGGCCCTACGGTCTAAAAACCTCCCGGTCTCCCGCTGGCAGGAGGTCCTCCCCGATGCCCTCCACTCCATCCGATCGCTACTCTGCATTGCGACTAATGAAACCCCCCATGAACGTCTCCTTGCCTTCCCGAGAAAGTCCACCTCCGGGGTTTCGCTCCCAACATGGCTGGCAGCTCCAGGACCTGTTCTCCCCACAAACACCTGCGGCTCCACAAGGCGGACCCATTGGTCGAGACGGTACAGCTACTCCATTGAAACCCGCAGTACGCCTACGTGGCGTACCCCACCGGCCGCCAAGACACAGTCTCCCTCAGGGACCTGGCACCAGCTGGGTCCCCATCACCCCCCCATCTGCCCCGGCGCCGTCCATCCTCCCCCCAGCGCACCTCACCACAGCCCCCGCTCCAGGACGATCTGTCCTCCCATTGGTTCCACCCGGGGATGAAGATGAGGACTACACGCCCCCGGAGTCACCGGCGACCAAGCCGGCGCCTGCATCGCCACCGGGACTGCGGCGCTCCCAACGGAGGATCAAGGCACCCGATCGGCTGAATTCGTGAACTTTTCCAGAACTGTACACTTGAGAAATGCTCACTTACATGTAAATAGTTTTCCACCACCCCGCTGGGCTCTTTTTTTAACAGGGGGTGAATGTGGTAGTCACCACTGTTTGTATATAGTACACATATGAGATGTAATACGGTAAGGCTCCTGTACTACAGGTACGGAGGTAGATCCCTGCCTGCTGATCCGCCCAGTAGGCGGAGTATAAATGTGTGTGCTCACCGAGCTGCAGCCATTTCGGCAGCAGCTGTAGAAGGCAACACATCTCTGCGTAAGAAAGCCTTGATTACTCTCTTCTCTCGTCTCGTCGTAATTAATAGTGCATCAGGGACAAGGCAGGAAAGTGGAGTTGAGGATTGTCACATCAGATTAGTCATAAGTGATGCACGATCAATGACTATTAAAGCGAGGTTGTAGTCCAACTGAAGGCTTTAATAAGCTAGATGTTTCCCCCAGCAGCTCAGGTATAGAAAGAAGGCTGCTGGGTCGGCACGGGCTCTTATACCCCGCCTTGCAGGGCAGAGCTACCATACAGCTTGACCAATGGGAAACATGCAATATCTACCAATGGTGTTCCAGCATTACTAGATACCGTAATACCTCTACACAGACTACCACATTCACCCCATGTTAAAAAAAGAGTCCGGCGGGGGGGGGGGGGGGGGGGGGGGGTGGCTTGGTATTACAACATGGTAACGTGGTAGAAGTTATGGTTATGGAGGTACCGTAATACCTCCGTACAGCGTTTCGTCTTATTATCGTAACTATTTACAATTTCACAATTAACTATGTACACTTTAAGATGAAACAATCTGTCGATCGGGGGCCCTGGTCACCCTCTGTGATCGTCGAAGCTTTGGTGGTGACGCCGGTGGAGGCTCGGGCATCTGTGACTCCGGGAGTGTGGCCTCGATCTCTGTGGCAGCTTCAACACCCCTAGATGGCGCTGGTGGGGAAACCGATTGACCTGGGAAGGGAGCGTCTGCGGGGTGCGTCGATGGCCGGGGGGTCTAGACGGGGTCGGCAGAAGAACCGATCCTCCTGGGAAGGGGGCGGCTGTAAAGTACACTGGTGGGAAGGAGGGTGGGACTGGTGGCTGGGGTGTACGTGGGGATCCGGCGGGTGCCAGGTCTCGTAGGGAGACCGTGTCTTGTCGGCAGTCGGGGTACGCCACATAAGCGTACTGGGGTTAGCGTGGAGAAGTTGGACCCTCTCGACCAACGGGTCCGACTTGTGCGCCCGCACGTGATTTCAGAGCAGGATGGGTCCGGGAGCTGCCAGCCAGGTCGGGAGAGAGGTCCCAGAGGAGGACTTCCTGGGGAAGACAAGGTGACGTTTGTGAGGTGTTTGGTTAGTCGTGGTACAAAGCAGTGACCGGATGGAGTGAAGGGCATCCGGGAGGACTTCCTGCCAGCGGGAGACTGGGAGATTCCTGGACCATAGGGCCAGTAGGACGGTCTTCCAGACTGTTCCGTTCTCCCGCTCTACCTGTCCGTTACCCCGGGGATTGTAACTGGTCGTCCTGCTCGAGGCGATGCCCTTGCTGAGCAGGAATTGGCGCAGTTCGTCGCTCAGAAAGGAGGACCCCCATCACTGTGTATGTAAGCGGGGAAGCCGAACAGTGCAAAGATGCTATGGAGGGCCTTGATGACGGTGGTTGTGGTCATGTCGGGGCAGGGGGTGGCGAATGGGAACCGGGAGTACTCGTCAATCACGTTCAGGAAGTACGTGTTGCGGTCGGTGGAGGGGAGGGGGCCTTTGAAGTCCATACTGAGGCGTTCAAAGGGACGGGAAGCCTTTATCAGGTGCGCCCTCTCTGGCCGGTAGAAGTGCGGTTTGCATTCCGCACAGATTTGGCAGTTCCTGGTGGCGGTCCAGACCTCCTCGATGGAGTACGGCAGGTTGCGGGTCTTGATAAAATGGAAGAAACGAGTGACCCCTAGGTGGCAGAGGTCCTCGTGGAGGGCTCGGAGGCGGTCCACTTGTGCGTTGGCACATGTGCCGTGGGACAGGGCATCAGGAGGCTCGTTTCGCTTCCTGGAACGATACAAGATCTCAAAGTTACAGATGGAGAGTTCGATCCTCCACCATAAGATTTTATCGTTTTTTATCTTGCCCCGCTGTGCATTATCGAACATGAAGGCTACCGACCGTTGGTCAGTGAGGAGAGTGAATCTCCTGCCGGCCAGGTAATGCCTCCAATGTCGCACAGCTTCTACTATGGCTGGGCCCCCTTTTCGACTGAGGAGTGGCGGATTTCGGATGCATGGAGGGTACGGGAGAAGAAAGCCACGGGTCTGCCCGCTTTTTTGAGGGTGGCCGCCAGAGCGACGCCAGACGCGTCGCTCTCACCTGGAAGGGGAGGGACTCGTTGATGGCGCGCATCGTGGCCTTTGCAATGTCTGCTTTGATGCGGCTGAAGGCCTGGCGGGCCTCTATCAACAGGGGAAAAACTGTGGATCGGATCAGGGGACGTGCCTTGTCTGCATAGTTGGGGACCCACTGGGCATAGTAAGAAAAAAAGCCTAGGCAGCGCTTCAGGGCCTTGGGGCAGTGAGGGAGGGGGAACTCCATAAGGGGGCGCATGCGTTCGGGGTCGGGGCCTATAACTCCATTTCGCACTACGTAGCCAAGAATGGCTAGGCGGTCAGTGCTAAACACGCATTTATCCTTGTTATACGTAAGGTTAAGGATTTTAGCGGTCTGGAGAAATTTTCGGAGGTTGGTGTCGTGGTCCTGCTGGTCGTGGCCACAGATGGTGACACTATCGAGATACGGGAACGTTGCGCGTAAGCCGTACCGGTCACCCATTCGGTCCATCTCGCGCTGGAAGACCGAGACCCCATTAGTGGTAGAGCCGCCCATCTGCTTCGAAGGCAGTGTACTGGCGGTCACTAGTGCGGATGGGGAGCTGGTGGTAGGCGGACTTAAGATCCACCGTGGAGATCGTAGGTCCGCGGATGGCAGTTGGTGCCCAAGCCAGTCAAGACAAATGGCAGCTTTATTGCCAGCTGGAGGCTGAGTAGGAATGTGCCTCCAATTCAGGCAGCTTTTGCTCTTTGAAACTCGAGGGAACAAAAAGACAGTTTCCTCAATCTCGCATCAAAAAACAAACCCGCAATCCCAAGGATTAATCTGGTGATCTTCAATCATTTGGCCAGGTGTGTAGATGAGGGTAGTGATCATAGAATCCCTACAGTGCAGAAGGAGGCCATTCGCTCCATCGGGTCTGCACCAACCCTCCAAAAGACAACCCTAACTAGGCCCAAGTACCCGTCTTATCCCCTTAACCCTATCTAACTTTTGGACACTTAGGGGCAATTTAGCATGGCCAATCCACCTAACCTGCACATCTTTGGACTGTGGGAGGAAACCGGAGCACCCGGAGGAAACCCACGCGGACATTTGGAGAACGTGCAAACTCCGCACAGACAATCGCCCAAGGCCGGAATTGAACTTGGGACCCTGCGCTGTGGGGCAGCAGTGCTAACCACTGTGCCACCCTCATTGGTTGGAGATGGTCATTGCCTGGCACCTTGTGACTTAGCCCAAGTCTGAACCTCGTCCCAGTTTCTCTGCACATAGACATAGATTGCTTCAGTCTCTGAGGAATTGTAAAACTTACTGCTTCGCTCCCGAAGTTGTTTCTCCCGTTTCAAAACCTCTGTTAATGAGAACATAAACAATCAATATCAAATATAACATAAGAGAAACAATACTGCAGTTTCTGGTAATCTGTAATAAAAACAAAAATGCTGAATACATTCAACAGGGCAAGGAGCTCCGATGGAGAGAATGTGGCTTTGACAATGAGTGACTGGCCTAAAATGTTGGGTTGGGTTCTCCGTTTGGGAGATTATGTGCTGACACCAGCGTGGGAACAGTGGCGTTTTATGGGAGGGGGTTAGCAGACACGCAGTGTGGAGTCCCCGGGCTTTACCTGCAGATACGGCCAGAGAATTGCCGGGTCCATGGCCGCGCGTGTGCGTGGCCGCGGCCTGCAGCGGCTGTGCCGTGCAACATGGCGTCGGCCGCGTGCAGACCCGGTCTGCCATATAATGCCCTCCTTTGACCAGGCTCGCCACCTCTGGATCAGCCCCCTACCAGTGCCCCCAGCCCCGCCAAAGCCCGCCCTGCCCGCGGATCAGCTCCCCCCCCCCCCCGCCCCGACTGTGGCGCCGTTGGACTCAGCCTGCAGCCGCCACAGTCGTGTTTCCCCCCAAAAAATAGGGCACGTGTCCCACACCGTCGGGAACTTGGCCCATCGCGAGTGGAACATCGGGGGAGGGCCTCAGGTGAAGTCCTCAGGTGTACGTGTGATAATCGCAAAATCGGCGGCGCCCCCGATTCCGGCACCAGCGGGGATTCTCCAGCCGATCGCCAAGCGCGATTTTGGCGTCGGAGTCCAGAGAATCCCACACGTTGAATTTCACTCCCAAGCTGGGTAGCTGGAGTCCAGGAGTCAGGAAACTCCCCAGCTCCCCACACCCTCGTCAGGAGTGAGTGCCGCAATCTCAGCATCGAGTTCAAATGGCCCGGCTGACATGAAACGCAGAAGGGCCTCACTTTGTTTTCAGAGTTTATTATATTACTGATCGATATCACTCACAGATTTCACCTATTGTAAGACCTCGGTCACTTGGCAAGGAAGGGGACACTCGCGTGTCGGTGCCTCAGTCCAGCATGTGGTGTGTGTGAGGAATGCCCCATTAACATCGTAGCCTGGCAAATTATTAACCAACTCGCGATTCTTCCATTAGTTCACACTTCACTAATGGAAGAACAGTAATAACCATCAATATTGTTTTTGATATTTAAATTTAGTTAAAAGTCAGAGTTGGGGTTTTGTTCACATTTTTAAAATTCATTTACGGGATGTGGCCGTCGCTGGTTAGGCCAGCATTTATTGCCCTTCCCTAGTTGCCCTTCAGAAGGTGGTGTTGAGCTGCCTTCTTGAACCGCTGCAGTCCCTGAGGTGTAGGTACACCCACTGTGGTGTTAGGGAGGGAGTTCCAGGATGTTGCCCCAGCGACAGTGAAGGAACGGCGATACATTTCCAAGTCGGGGTGGTGAGTGACTTGGAGGGGAACCTCCAGGTGATGGGATTCCCAGGTATTTGCTGCTCTTGTCCTTCCAGATTGTTGTGGCCGTGGGTTTGGAAGGTGCTGTCTAAGGGGCTTTGGTGAGTTGCTGCAGTGCATCTTGTCGATGGTGCACACGGCTGCCACCGTTCACCGGTGGTGGAGGTGGTGAATGTTTGTGGAAGGGGGAGCAATCAAGCGGGGCTGCTTTGTCCTGGATGGTGTCGAGCTTCTTGAGTGTGGTTGGAGCAGCACTCACCCAGGCAGGTGAAGAGTCTTCCAGCACACTCCTGACTTGTGACTTGTAGATGGTGGACAGGCTTTGAGGGGGTCAGGAAGTGAGGATTCTTAGCCTTTAACCTGCCCTGGTAGCCACAGTATTAATATGGCTAGTCCAGTTCAGTTTCTGATCAATGGTAGCCTCCAGGATATTGATTGTGTTGGATTCAGCAATGGTAATGTCATTAAATGTCAAGGGATGGTGGTTAGATCCTCTCTTGTAGGAGATGGCCATTTCCTGGCATTTGCCAACCACCACACCATCCTCCTTTGTGCCAAATATGACTCCAACCAGCGGAGAATTTTCCCCTCATTCCCATTGACTCCAGTGTAGCTCGGGCTCCTTGATTATCATAGATTATCATAGAATTTACAGTGCAGAAGGAGGCCATTCGGCCCATCGAGACTGCACCGGCTCTTGGAAAGAGCACCCTACCCAAGGTCAACACCTCCACCCAATCCCCATAACCCAGTAACCCCACCCAACACTAAGGGCAATTTTGGACACTAAGGGCAATTTATCATGGCCAATCCACCTAACCTGCACATCTTTGGACTGTGGGAGGAAACCGGAGCAGCCGGAGGAAACCCACGCACACACGGGGAGGATGTGCAGACTCCGCACAGACTGTGACCCAAGCCGGAATCGAACCTGGGACCTGGAGCTGTGAAGCAAGTGTGCTATCCACAATGCTACCGTGCTACCGTTGATGCCATACTCAGTCAAATGCTGCCTTGATGTCAAGGGCAGCCACTCTCACCTCAACTCTAGCATTCAGCTCTTTTCTCCATGTTTGAACCAAGGCTGTAATGAGGTCAGGCGCTGAGTGACTCTGGCGGAACCCAAACTGAGCGTCCGTGAGCAGGTTATTGCTGAGTAAATGCTGCTTGATGGCGCTGTTGACGACTCCTTCCATCACTTTGCTGATGATGGAGAGTAGGCATATTTGACTTCAGTATCTGGGGAATTTGTGCTGTAGTGTCTCTCAACCCAAAGTTGGCAGCCATTATCACGCTCACCTACGCCATCTAATTATGGCTTGCCCTAGTAAATTCCAGCTTCAGACAATGGTTTGCTGCATTCTCCTGTAAAGAATCTGCTGATGTCACTCCACAAGTTACCCAGCACATTAAGGAGCGCAGTTTCATAGAAAATTCTGGAAACTCTCAACTGGAGCTGGAGCTTAGGCACGTGTTTTGTTTTTTGTTTGGTTCAGTTTTGAATTACTATGCCATCTCCACGCAAGAACAGTAAACTTTATTTAATGTGGTGCTTCTAATGTGTTGAACAATCCCACGGAGACCACCAGGAATTAGTACCATATCATGTGACCCTGGCCTGATTAATTATGCAGTCGGATTATTCCCAACATTTTATGCAGCACTGCAGGCCATCATATCCACCATTTTTAAAAGGCGTCCAGACATAACTGGCCCATTGTTGAAGAAAGAAGATGGATCTCCTGAAAATAACGTCCAGCCTCACTCTGAAGCTGGAGATGGACCTCTTTGGAGACTCTGAAGATGAAAGATCCACCTGATAGAAGCTCCCACATCCCAGCTGCATGTTTCAGGGTATAATGCTGGATCTTCCGTCCCAAACTCCGGAGACAGCCCAGGCCATCTTCAGATATGTCTTAATATGTGCACGGCATGTTGGTCCAGACATGTTCTAGACTGGCATGATGGTGCAAGCAATGGGAATGTTGTTCAATATCGCTCAGGCCTTCATCTGCATCCCATTTGTGGGATGCAAACCAGATCCAGGCCAGTCTCTGACAGGAATTGCAAACCACTGTGGCGAGCAGCAGTGGAAGATTCCACCATCTTTTTACACTGGCGTGAAACCGATTTTTGAGCCACCCGCCGCATTCTCCCCCGCCCATCAACAAACCAAATGCCAGGGACATGGGAGGAATTCTGCCCCCTGGAAGCATTTGAAAACAAGGCGAGGATTTTAAATTTAAGGCTGAGGTGTTACGTAATCAAGAGGTAGTATTGGTCAGACGGATGATGGGTGAAATGGACTCGGTGTGAGGAGGAACACAGGCAGCAGAGTCCGAAGACCTCGGGCGGGATTCTCTGTGGGCCAGCGGCGGAATCGGGAAACGCCGTTGGCGGAAAATCGGTTCTGATCCCAAATTCAGGGCGGCACGGTAGCAGTGGTTAACACAGTTGCCTCACAGCTCCAGTATTCCAGTCTCGATTCCCGGCTTGGGTCACTGTCTGTGCGGAGTCTGCATGTTCTCCCCGTGTCTGCGTGGGTTTCCTCCGGGTGCTCCGGTTTCCTCCCACAAGTCCTGAAAGACGTGCTAGTTAGGGGAAGTGGATATTCTGAATTCTCCCGCTGTGTACCCGAACAGGCGGCGGAATGTGGCGACTAGGGGCTTTTCACAGTATCTTCATTGCAGTGTTAATGTAAGCCTACTTGTGACAATAAAGATTATTATCAAATCGGGGCCAGCGCCAGTTACATGCCAAATTGCAATTCTCCGGTGCCTCGATAGTGGCATCAATGCATGCCAGAATTCATGTACAGTAAACCCGTTGGCATATCATTAGTGGACCTGACCCGGTATTCTTCGGGTCCTCTCCGATCCTCCACTTCCACTGTGGTGAATACCCGACAGCGCGGTTCACTTGTGCTTTTAAAAATTGTGAAACAGGTGTGGTGGCTGCTGAGGGCGAGAGAGGGGGTACGGAATGGGTCCAATATCGCCATAGTTTGCTGACCGTCATACTGTTGGTTGGGGGGCTTCAGTCAGGGTCGGGGGGGAGTAGCAGGGAGTTCGCAAGGCTGTGGGATCGGGATGGACAGGCACAGAGCACCATTGCCGCGGCCGACAAGGCAACCATGCAGCTGCGCACGCTGTTGACTGACCACTGTGAGCATAGGGCCACAGGTTGCATGGGTGTCCGACCAAGGCACCCCACCCTAGGCGCCCTCTGGCTTCAGCCGACCAATCAGCGGGATCAGATTAGCTTCAAAGCTTGGTCAGGTTGAATCAGGTAAGGAGCTTAATGACCACTGCAGAACCCAAACTGAGCGTCTGTGTGAAGGTTATTGCTGTGTAAGTGCTGCTTGATAGCAGTGTTGGTGACTCCTTCCCATCACTTTACCGACGATTGAGAATAGACTGATGGGGCAGTAATTGGCTGGGTTGGATTTGTTTTTTGAGTAAAAGACACACCTGGGCAACTTTCCACATTGCCGGGTAGATGTCGGTGTTGTAGCTGTACTGGAACAGCTTGGCCAGGGGCGCGGCAAGGTCGGGAGTACAAGTCTTCAGTACTATTGCCGGAATAATGTCAGGGTCCATAACCTTGACAGTGTCCGGTGCCTTCAGCATTATCACGTGGAGTGAATCTCTTCTGCAGTTCTATCTTCTGCCTTAAAATTTACCAAAACCTAGGAGACAGACTTTAACAGACGTTTATAATCTTTCTTTGGGGTTCTTTCAATCTTTTGATGCAGCATTGGGGGGAATTTTTCAGTAAAGGGTGAGACATGAAAATCAGCAGTATAGTCAAAAGTCTGTATTCTGTTGGCATAAAGATAGATTACGATTTTCCACTCATGAGTTTGAATGGGGGGTCAGATTGCCCACTGTGCCAGGTCGGGAAATACATTTGCATCTCATGAACTTACTTTAAAAACCCAGTTGGCTGGAATCACAGTCTCACTCCCATTCTAATTTCCTTGCCATAGACAATTCCACTGCTCTGATTCACGACTGGATAGGATTGTCGGCAGCTGATGCTTTGCACTTCACTCATGACTTGGAGGGTTGTGCGTGCGGTATTCACTGCACTGCGCGAGCAACACCAGTGGGAAGGGAAAGGACCGGAAGGCATACATTAAATTAGTGGCGTGACCAGGCAGAGGTAAAGAAATAGCTGGCAGACATATGCTTGTCTTAGTGGGGTAACAGTGACGAGAGCAAAAGAGGGAAGTGGAGGACACTTGATTCTCGGGGGTGTTAATGCAAAGAGGTGGAACAGGCAGTCCTGGAGCAGAGAGCACCGTGTGGTCATTGTGATGATATGAATAAAGCAATTCTGTACATAATATTATACATAACATCTGACCACCATGTGATCCTGTGTCTGGGGAATTGGGAGGAAGTAGTGTTGGTGGATAGGTGTATTTTGCAGTAGCTCTGCATTAGTTAGTGTTAGTAGTTTGTATTTTATTTAATCTAGTAATCTTTACCACACAGTTGTTTCATAATAAATTATTTAAACTAGATGTTCTGACGTGCTTCATTCATATCAGCCTGTCTACAGAATATGACATGGAACCAGGATGGATGATCGATTGAGAACAAGAAGATTCTGCAAAACATCCGAACTATTAAAGATAACTTTGAAGAGGATGAAAGAAAACGCATCTTTTCTACTAACCTTGCAAACTACTGGCAACAGGTGCTCAACGCACAGTAAAACTTCAAAGCCCATGATGGAAGGTATCAAGGCACCTCAACAGCTTCAGATTATCAGTAGTGTAGACGAGACTTGGAGGGTGTGTAAGCAACAGTTCAAACTCTATGTTGTAGAGGCGTATCGCGTTGCTGCTCACTGTAGTAGGTCCCCAAGCAATTGAAATTTTCAACACGTTTGTCTTCGAAAGCAAGGCAGACAGTAAGAATTTCGACGAAGTTCTCAAGCAATTTGATAGGCATTGCTCTCCGAAAAAAATGAAACCTACAAGCGCTATATATTTTGCATGCACATCTAGAATGCAGGCAAGGCATTTGATAGCTTCCTCATTGACTTTCGGTTGAAGGCGCAGTCATGCAATTTTAGTATCCTCCAGTCGTCAATGATCCACGATCAGATCATTTTCGGGATCTCCAACGATAAGGTAGGCGAGCGGCTTCTAAGGGAAACAGCTTCAACTCGAAAATGCTACCCAAATATGTCATGCTAGCGAGCTTGTAGCAAATCAGATCAACACATTGAATCTCCAGCATTTTGGCGCGAAGATAGAAGAGGCAGCAGCCATTAGTGGTGACGCAGTCGAATAAAAAACGTGCTCCCAATGCAGGCGCCAATTTTGAGCAGCTCACAGCTGACTGCTCTGCAACAGGCCCACATGCCTCAGGAGACTCCACACTAAATGATTTCCCTGAGATTTTCCAAGGTTTTGGTACGTTACCATGCACATACAAAATCCAAATTACCGAGAACGCAAAGCCAGTGATTCACGCACTGAGACGTGTACCAGCTCCATTGAGAGATAAATTGAAGGCTGAGCTAGAGAAGATGACAGCTTTAGGTATCATTAAGCGCGGAGACGAACCTACAAACTCAATGGTCTGTATCAATAAGCATAATGGAGACCTATGAATATGTGGACCCTAAAGATTTGAATATCAATATTAAAAAATAATATTATCCTATACCAAAAAGGGAGGAAATAACATGCGAGAGAGCAGGAGCAACTTGTTTCAGCAAATTAGATATGTCACAAGGCTTCTGGCAACTTAAATTAGATAAAGAAAGCACTAAACTATGTACGTTCAACACACCCTTCGGAAGATGTTGCTTCTTAAGAATGCCATTTGGCATAATTTCTGCTTCGGAAATTTTTTATCGTGGCATGGAGTACATAATCGAGAGGATTCCAAGAGTCCGAGTTTATGTGGATGACATAATCATTTGGGGAGCAACACAGGAAGAACATGACAGACAGCGTCTCAGGGTCCTGAAAAGTATGAAGAAGAATGGTCTGAAGTTGAACTGGGCGTATCGTGAAATCGGTGCATCACCTTCCTGGGAGACAAGCTCTCCGCACAAGGCATCCTGCCCGATCAAGACAAGATGAGGGCAATTCTGCAGATGCCACGTCCTACTGATAGAAAGGGCATTTTAAGAATGCTACGGATGATTAATTTTGTGGGCAAATTGATTCCCAGCTTGGCAGCTAAAACTACACATCTAAGGGATGTTCCAACATTCCAGTGGTCTAACAGCCATGAACAAGAATGGTAAGCATTGCAAGTCTCCCTCACCACGGCACCAGTCCTGATGCTTTTCGACTCAGCAAAAAATACAAAAATCTCGACGGACGCATCAAAGGATGGTTTGGGAGCGGTCCTACTCGAATAAGATCTGGAAGGAAACTGTATTCCAGGAGGATACAAATCCAGATCAATGTCTGATACTGAACGCAGGTATGCACAAATTGAAAAGGAATGCCTCAGGCTGATTAATGGGCTGACATAGTTCTATGATTATGTTTATGGTCTTGCAACATTTGTAGTGGAGACTGACCAGAGACCGCAGGTCGCTATCATAAAAAAAAACTCTGAACGAGACATCGCTGAGGATTCAGCGAATGATCATGAAGTTGCAACGGTATGACTTTGAGCTGATTTATACACTGGGAAAGCATCTCGTTGTTGCAGATACACTATCTGGGGCCGCAGGCCTAGAGGAAGCACTCCAGCGGGATGAGGCCGTGCAGGTCCATGTTAACCTGCTCACTGAGTCTCTGACAACAAGTCAAAATAATTAGAGAAGAAACCACCAAGGACACAGTCCTGTAGAAAGTGAGAAAATATCTCTGCGAAGGATGGCCCAGAGGATCCTGATCAGGTTTATACAAGGTGCGAGCAGAGTTATGTGATGCAAGTGGATTTTTGCTGCGGAATCAGCGGACTGTGATTCCACAGTCACTACGGTTAATGATCCTAGTGAAGCAGCATGTAGGGCACTTGAGGATGGAAAAGTGCAAGCATCGAGCCAGGGAGGCAGTTTATTGGCCAGGAATAAACCACGACATTGAAATGATAGTGGATTACTGCGAAACCTGCCTAGGGAAATTGCAAATGCACTAGTGCTAATTTACCAAAATTCACTAGACTCTGGGGTGGTCCCGGCGGATTGGAAATTAGCAAACGTGACACCACTGTTTAAATAGGAGGTAGGCAGAAAGCGGGTAATTATAGGCCAGTGAGCTTAACTACGGTAGTAGGGGAGATGCTGGAATCTATCATCAAGGAAGAAATAGCGAGGCATCTGGATGGAAATTGTCCCATTGGGCAGACGCAGCATGGGTTCATAAAGGGCAGGTCGTGCCTAACTAATTTAGTGGAATTTTTTGAGGACATTACCAGTGCGGTAGATAACGGGGAGCCAATGGATGTGGTATATCTGGATTTCCAGAAAGCCTTTGACAAGGTGCCACACAAAAGGTTGCTGCATAAGATAAAGATGCATGGCATTAAGGGGAAAGTAGTAGCATGGATAGAGGATTGGTTAATTAATAGAAAGCAAAGAGAAAATGAAAAATGAAAATCGCTTATTGTCACAAGTAGGCTTCAAATGAAGTTACTGTGAAAAGCCCCTCGTCACCACATTCTGGCACCTGTTCGGGGAGGCTGTTACGGGAATCGAACCGTGCTGCTGGTCTGAACCTTGGTCTGCTTTCAAAGCCAGCGATTTAGCCCTGTGCTAAACAGCCCCAGGGCACTTCAGGATGGAATTGAGAGTGGGGATTAATGGGTATTTCTCTGGTTGGCAATCAGTAGCTAGTGGTGGCCCTCAGGGATCAGTGTTGGGCCCACAAATGTTCACAATTTACATAGATGATTTGGAGTTGGGGACCAAGGGCAATGTGTCCAAGTTTGCAGACGACACGAAGATAAGTGGTAAAGCAAAAAGTGCAGAGGATACTGGAAGTCTGCAGAGGGATTTGGATAGGCTAAGTGAATGGGCTTGGGTCTGGCAGATGGAATACAATGTTGACAAATGTGAGGGCATCCATTTTGGGAGGAATAACAGCAAAAGGGATTATTATTTAAATGATAAAATATTAAAACTTGCTGCTGTGCAGAGAGACCTGGGTGTGCTAGTGCATGAGTCGCAAAAAGTTGGTTTACAGGTGCAACAGGTGATTAAGAAGGCAAATGGAATTTTGTCCTTCAATGCTAGAGGGATGGAGTTTAAGACTAGGGAGGTTATGCTGCAATTGTAAAAGGTGTTAGTGAGGCCACACCTGGAGTCTTGTGTTCAGTTTTGGTCTCCTTACTTGAGAAAGGACGTACTGGCACTGGAGGGTGTGCAGAGGAGATTCACTAGGTTGATCCCAGAGCTGAAGGGGTTGGATTACGAGGAGAGGTTGAGTAGACTGGGACAGTACTCGTTGGAATTTAGAAGGATGAGGGGGATCTTCGTGAAACATATAAAATTATGAAGGGAATTGATAGGATAGATGCGGGCAGGTTGTTACCACTGGCGGATGAAAGCAGAACTGAGGAGCATAGCCTCAAAATAAGGGGAAGTAGATTTAGGACTGAGTTTAGGAGGAACTTCTTCACCCAAAGGGTTGTGAATCTATGGAATTCCTTGCCCAGTGAAGCAGTAGAGGCTCCTTCATTAAATGTTTTTAAGATAAAGATAGATAGTTTTTTGAAGAATAAAGGGATTAAGGGTTATGGTGTTCGGGCCGGAAAGTGGAGCTGAGTCCACAAAAGATCAGCCATGATCTCATTGAATGGTGAAGCAGGCTCGAGGGGCCAGATGGCCTACTCCTGCTCCTAGTTCTTATGTTCTTATGTTCTGCCAGGTCAGCACAGGCAGAGCAAGGAGCCGGTGCAGCTGGGTGAGATAGTCACAACTCGGTGGCAGAAGATTAGCATGGATCTCTTCCCCTTGAATGGAAAGGAGTACCTTCTGGTCATAGACTATTTCTCTATCGGTAGGTAGCACAGCTGTTGAATTCTACAGCCAGATGTGTCATTGAGCATGCTAAGGAGATTTTTGCGTGCCACGGCATACCGAATGTGGTCATGAGTGACAATGGTCCCTGTTTTGATAGCTATGAGTGGACTGAATTTGCATGGAAGTATGATTTCCAACATGTTACCTCCAATCCTCCATCCCCTTATCGAGTGGCAAGGCTGAGAAGGGCCTTCATATCATTAAACAGCCCCTGAAAAAAGCATTCGATGGCTGAGACGACATATCTCACGCTCCTATCGTTTGACAACACTAATCAATGGGCTTTCGCCAGCTCAGATGCTGATGAATAGGCAACTGAGAACAATCTTTCCCTGTACTTCTCAAGAACCAGTGAGCCATACGTTCGAGAGACAACTGGGGCGAAATTCTCCTACCCGCCCCGCCACATTTCTGCCCCGACCGGCCGGCGGGAGTCTCCGGAACACCGGCCGGTCAATGGGGTTTCCCATTGTGGGGCAGCCCCACGCCGTCGGGAAACCCCCGGGCGCCGGCAAAACGGAGACTCCCGCCGGCGGAGAACGACGCCCCAGATCTCTTAAAAAAGTAGGCAGAAGGGATTCCGCGAAAAGACTCCAACCTATCCAGCCAGAAAACACGGTTAGACTGGAAGATTCCAAACGAATTGGATGGTCTAAGCAGGCGAAGGTACGTCAACAAGCACGTCCAAACTCGTATCTCATCATCACGGATGAAGGTGCTGTCTGGAGAAGGAATAGAAGACCTCTGCTGAAAGTTCGGCAGCCTTTTGTAATGTAGCCACCAGGAGAAGCATGCAACAAACCTAAAACAGCTGACGAACATTCAGTGCAGCATACGGAACAAGATAATGACACCACGATACATGAACATCAACAAATTCGAAAGAAGATGAAGTAACTTCACAAGTTCAGCAGCCACTTAGAAGATCAAGAAGATTAAGACGCAAACCCGAAAAACTGAGCTTGTGACAGACTGTAAATACTCTAAAGATGTAAATAGTTATGCATATCATATTGAAATGTACAAATAATCGAATGAATGTAAATAATTACATTTTCCAGTGTCAGTGTAAAACCCACCACTTGACCCTGTGTCTGGGGAGTTGGGAGTAAGTCGTGTTGGTGCACAGGTGTATTTTGCAGCAGCTACACAATAGTTTGTTAGTGTTTTTGATATTATCATAACCCCCAGCATTCCAAGGGTTAATGTAGGAGCAGGAATAGGGAGCTGCCTGGGATATGATGTAAGGCAGTGATGCCATACCTGGGGGGCAGTGCAACCGGGAAACAGGCAGAGAACAGAATAAGAGGAGTTATTGTGAGGAGGTAAGGGCATAGTTAAAACAAGTGAGTTGGATTAACAGTGGCCGCGTGTACGTAGATGCTATTGATCTATTCTGTATTCGTAAGGGACCAGTATCAAAACCAGTTTTAGTAGTGTAAATAAAATCATAGTTTTTGTTTAAGTAAAAGCTATACTGTGGTCTTTGTGGAACCCCTCACCACCCGTTCTAAACGAACAACACAAAAAACATGACAGTGTTAGTAGTTTGTTATTTATTTATTCAAGTTACCTTTAACATGCAGTTGTTCAATAAAAAAGTATTTAAAATAAATGTTCTGCAGTGCATCATTCCTATCAGTGAGCAGGCTGTAGTCAGACTCAGGAAGCAGAGACAGTCCTGGGACAGTGAGCATCCTGTAGTCAGACTCAGGAAGCAGAGACAGTCCTGGGACAGTGAGCACCGTGTAGTCAGACTCAGGAAGCAGAGACAGTCCTGGGACAGTGAGCACCCTGTAGTCAGACTCAGGAAGCAGAGACAGTCCTGGGACAGTGAGCACCAGGTAGTCAGACTCAGGAAGCAGAGACAGTCCTGGGACAGTGAGCACCGTGTAGTCAGACTCAGGAAGCAGAGACAGTCCTGGGACAGTGAGCACCGTGTAGTCAGGCTCAGGAAGCAGAGACAGTCCTGGGACAGTGAGCACCCTGTAGTCAGACTCAGGAAGCAGAGACAGTCCTGGGACAGTGAGCACCGTGTAGTCAGACTCAGGAAGCAGAGACAGTCCTGGGACAGTGAGCACCGTGTAGTCAGACTCTAGGAAGCAGAGACAGTCCTGGGACAGTGAGCACCGTGTAGTCAGACTCAGGAAGCAGAGACAGTCCTGGGACAGTGAGCACCGTGTAGTCAGACTCAGGAAGCAGAGACAGTCCTGGGAGAGTGAGCACCCGGTAGACAGACTCAGGAAGCAGAGACAGACCTGGGACAGTGAGCACCCTGTAGTCAGACTCAGGAAGCAGAGGAAGTCCTGGGACAGTGAGCACCGTGTAGTCAGACTCAGGAAGCAGAGACAGTCCTGGGAGAGTGAGCACCCAGTAGACAGACTCAGGAAGCAGAGACAGACCTGGGACAGTGAGCACCCTGTAGTCAGACTCAGGAAGCAGAGACAGTCCTGGGACAGTGAGCACCGTGTAGTCAGACTCAGGAAGCAGAGACAGTCCTGGGACAGTGAGCACCGTGTAGTCAGACTCAGGAAGCAGAGACAGTCCTGGGACAGTGAGCACCGTGTAGTCAGACTCAGGAAGCAGAGACAGTCCTGGGAGAGTGAGCACCCGGTAGACAGACTCAGGAAGCAGAGACAGACCTGGGACAGTGAGCACCCTGTAGTCAGACTCAGGAAGCAGAGGCAGTCCTGGGACAGTGAGCACCGTGTAGTCAGACTCAGGAAGCAGAGACAGTCCTGGGAGAGTGAGCACCCAGTAGACAGATTCAGGAAGCAGAGACAGTCCTGGGATAGTGAGCACCCTGTAGTCAGACTCAGGAAGCAGAGACAGTCCTGGGACAGTGAGCACCCTGTAGTCAGACTCAGGAAGCAGAGGCAGTCCTGGGACAGTGAGCACCGTGTAGTCAGACTCAGGAAGCAGAGACAGTCCTGGGAGAGTGAGCACCCAGTAGACAGATTCAGGAAGCAGAGACAGTCCTGGGATAGTGAGCACCGTGTAGTCAGACTCAGGAAGCAGAGACAGTCCTGGGAGAGTGAGCACCCAGTAGACAGATTCAGGAAGCAGTGACAGTCCTGGGATAGTGATCACCCTGTAGTCAGACTCAAGAAGCAGAGACAGTCCTGGGACAGTGAGCACCCTGTAGTCAGACTCAGGAAGCAGAGACAGTCCTGGGATAGTGAGCACCCTGTAGTCAGACTCAGGAAGCAGAGACAGTCCTGGGACAGTGAGCTTCCTGTAGTCAGACTCAGGAAGCAGAGACAGTCCTGGGACAGTGAGCATCCTGTAGTCAGATTCAGGAAGCAGAGACAGTCCTGGGACAGTGAGCACCGTGTAGTCAGACTCAGGAAGCAGAGACAGTCCTGGGACAGTGAGCATCCTGTAGTCAGACTCAGGAAGCAGAGACAGTCCTGGGACAGTGAGCATCCTGTAGTCAGATTCAGGAAGCAGAGACAGTCCTGGGACAGTGAGCACCGTGTAGTCAGACTCAGGAAGCAGAGACAGTCCTGGGACAGTGAGCACCGTGTAGTCAGGCTCAGGAAGCAGAGACAGTCCTGGGACAGTGAGCACTCTGTACTCAGACTCAGGAAGCAAAGACAGTCCTGGGACAGTGAGCACTGTGTAGTCAGACTCAGGAAGCAGAGACAGTCCTGGGACAGTGAGCACCCTGTAGTCAGACTCAGGAAGCAGAGACAGTCCTGGGACAGTGAGCATCCTGTAGTCAGACTCAGGAAGCAGAGACAGTCCTGGGACAGTGAGCATCCTGTAGTCAGATTCAGGAAGCAGAGACAGTCCTGGGACAGTGAGCACCGTGTAGTCAGACTCAGGAAGCAGAGACAGTCCTGGGACAGTGAGCATCCTGTAGTCAGACTCAGGAAGCAGAGACAGTCCTGGGACAGTGAGCATCCTGTAGTCAGATTCAGGAAGCAGAGACAGTCCTGGGACAGTGAGCACCGTGTAGTCAGACTCAGGAAGCAGAGACAGTCCTGGGACAGTGAGCACCCTGTAGTCAGACTCAGGAAGCAGAGACAGTCCTGGGACAGTGAGCACCGTGTAGTCAGACTCAGGAAGCAGAGACAGTCCTGGGACAGTGAGCACCGTGTAGTCAGACTCAGGAAGCAGAGACAGTCCTGGGACAGTGAGCACCGTGTAGTCAGGCTCAGGAAGCAGAGACAGTCCTGGGACAGTGAGCACCCTGTAGTCAGACTCAGGAAGCAGAGACAGTCCTGGGACAGTGAGCACCGTGTAGTCAGACTCAGGAAGCAGAGACAGACCTGGGACAGTGAGCACCCTGTAGTCAGACTCAGGAAGCAGAGACAGTCCTGGGACAGTGAGCACCGTGTAGTCAGACTCAGGAAGCAGAGACAGTCCTGGGACAGAGAGCACCGTGTAGTCAGACTCAGGAAGCAGAGACAGTCCTGGGACAGTGAGCACCGTGTAGTCAGACTCAGGAAGCAGAGACAGTCCTGGGAGAGTGAGCACCCGGTAGACAGACTCAGGAAGCAGAGACAGTCCTGGGACAGTGAGCATCCTGCAGTCAGACTCAGGAAGCAGAGGCAGTCCTGGGACAGTGAGCACCGTGTAGTCAGACTCAGGAAGCAGAGACAGTCCTGGGAGAGTGAGCACCCAGTAGACAGATTCAGGAAGCAGAGACAGTCCTGGGATAGTGAGCACCCTGTAGTCAGACTCAGGAAGCAGAGACAGTCCTGGGACAGTGAGCACCGTGTAGTCAGACTCAGGAAGCAGAGACAGTCCTGGGAGAGTGTGCACCCAGTAGACAGATTCAGGAAGCATACACAGTCCTGGGACAGTGAGCACCCTGTAGTCAGACTCAGGAAGCAGAGACAGTCCTGGGATAGTGAGCACCCTGTAGTCAGACCCAGGAAGCAGAGACAGTCCTGGGACAGTGAGCACCGTGTAGTCAGACTCAGGAAGCAGAGACAGTCCTGGGACAGTGAGCATCCTGTAGTCAGATTCAGGAAGCAGAGACAGTCCTGGGAGAGTGTGCACCCAGTAGACAGATTCAGGAAGCATACACAGTCCTGGGACAGTGAGCACCCTGTAGTCAGACCCAGGAAGCAGAGACAGTCCTGGGACAGTGAGCATCCTGTAGTCAGACTCAGGAAGCAGAGACAGTCCTGGGACAGTGAGCATCCTGTAGTCAGATTCAGGAAGCAGAGACAGTCCTGGGACAGTGAGCACCGTGTAGTCAGACTCAGGAAGCAGAGACAGTCCTGGGACAGTGAGCATCCTGTAGTCAGACTCAGGAAGCAGAGACAGTCCTGGGACAGTGAGCATCCTGTAGTCAGATTCAGGAAGCAGAGACAGTCCTGGGACAGTGAGCACCGTGTAGTCAGACTCAGGAAGCAGAGACAGTCCTGGGACAGTGAGCACCGTGTAGTCAGGCTCAGGAAGCAGAGACAGTCCTGGGACAGTGAGCACTCTGTACTCAGACTCAGGAAGCAAAGACAGTCCTGGGACAGTGAGCACTGTGTAGTCAGACTCAGGAAGCAGAGACAGTCCTGGGACAGTGAGCACCCTGTAGTCAGACTCAGGAAGCAGAGACAGTCCTGGGACAGTGAGCACCATGTAGTCAGATTCAGGGAGCAGAGACAGTCCTGAGACAGTGAGCACCATGTAGTCAGGCTCAGGAAGCAGAGACAGTCCTGGGACAGTGAGCGCGGTGTAGTCAGACTCAGGAAGCAGAGACAGTCCTGGGACATGCATTGCGCTGGTCAAGGAGACACAGTCTGAGTGAGTGAGACACAGACAGAGTGAGAATTTGATAATATGGTGCAGTGAGGTAATTCGGAGAGTGGGAGAAGGTGCTTTTTCCCGACTGTTTTGTTCTCGCTCTTTCTTCGGGCCTAATTTTGTGAGCCGTTCGGAGGATGTGGTGATACACCACTGTACCTCCCTACCATTGTACATAGTATATAATAGTTGTGTGTAACGTGGCCCTGTAATACTGTGTATTGTACTGTAACTCTGCAGAGGTTCGGTCACTGGTAGGTAACCTGACCTGGCCACGGAGAGCTCCGCCTTAGCCACTCCCCCGGGAGTCAGTATAAGAACCTCTTCTGGGACAGGCCCCATTCTGTCTGGGGTCGTCTGTGTCGGGTAAGCCTCCCATGTAGTATATTAAAGCCTGAGTTAAGTTCTCACATGTCTTTGTGGTTCCTGACGCTTAGCGCATCAGAGGAGGAAGAGCAGTCTCTGAGTATAAAAACCTAACGTTACTTCCTGTTTTCCAGTTTTTTCCCCCAAAAGTGACGTCAGAGGGAAACTGTGATCTGATTGGTTGATAGCAAATCTGCCCCAAATTTTAAAAAAAACACAGCTAAACGCGTCAACTTAAATTAAACTAATTAATTAATTAGTGATGGCTGGTTAGGTGATGTGCTTGAGCTGCTTGATGTGGGAGCTGGCAGATCCCATTGCGAGCTGCAGCGACCACATCTGCAGTAAGTGTTGGCTGCTCGAAGAGCTCCGGCTCAGAGTTGATGAACTGGAGTCTGAGCTTCAAATACTGCGGCACATCCGGGAGGGGGAGACTTACCTGGACACTGTGTTTCAGGAGGCAGTCACACCTGTCAGAGTAAGTAGTTTAAATCCTGCCAGTGGCCAGGGACAGCAGGGTGTGACTGCAAGTCAGGCAGGTAAAGGGAACCAGCAGTCAGGAACTCAGGAGCCTCAGCCCTTGACCCTGTCCAACAGGTACGAGGCACTTGCTCCCTGTGTGGATGGTGAACAGGGTTGCAGGAAGGATGAGTCAGCTGACCAAGGCACCATGGTTCAGCAGGCCATTCAAGGGGAGGGAGTAAATAGGCAAGTTGTAGTTGCAGGGGATTCTATTATCAGGGGGATAGATAGTATCCTTTGTGAGCAGGATAAAGAGTCCCGCATGGTATGTTGCCTGCCCGGTGCTAGGGTGCGGGACATCTCTGACCGGCTTGAAAGGATACTGGAGAGGGAGGGGGAGGATCCAGTTGTTGTGGTCCATGTCGTTACCAACAACATAGGCAAGTCTAGGAAAGAGGACCTGTTTGGAGATTATAAAGAGCTAGGATTCAAATTAAAAAACAGGTCCTCAAGGGTCATAATCTCCAGATTACTGCCCGAGCCACGTGCAAATTGGCATAGGGAGGCAAGAATAAGGGAAGTTAACACGTGGCTGAAAGAGTGGTGTGGGAAAGAGGGGTTCCTTTTCATGGGACACTGGCATCAGTTCTGTGACAGGGGGGACCTATACGTTGGGATGGTCTCCACCTGAACCGAACTGGGACCAGTGTTCTGGCGAATAGAGTAAATAGGGTGGTCAATAGGACTTTAAACTAGAGATTGGGGGGGAAGGGAAAGTCAGGGAACCAAAAGGTGAAGTAATCAGTGGGAAGCGTAGCTGCTTAGGAATACAAAAAAGCACGAAAAGACAAAACTCAGGAGAGGTTACGATAGTCCCAATCCCACAAAATATGACAGTGTATGGAAAGGCTCAGTAAACCAAGGTCCACCACACTAAGAAAACAAAAAGTGACGGTCAATAGAGAATTAAAGGTGCTATATTTAAATGCGCGCAGTGTACGGAACAAGGTAGATGAGCTTGTGGCCCAGATTGTGACTGGCAGGTATGGGGCGTCATTCTCCGACCCCCCGCCGGGTTGGAGAATCGCCGGGGGCTGCCGTGAATCCCGCCCCCGCCGGTTGCCGAAGTCTCCGGTACCGGATATTAGGCGGGGGCGGGAATCGGGCCGCGTCGGTTGGCGGGCCCCCCCGCTGGATTCTCCGGCCCGGGTGGACCGAAGTCCCGCCGATAAATTGCCTGTCCCGCCGGCGTGGATTAAACCACCTTTTGAACGGCGGGACAAGGCGGCGTGGGCGGGCTCCGGGTTCCTGGGGGGGGCGCGGGGCGATCTGGCCCCGGGGGGGGCCCCCACGGTGGCCTGGCCCGCGATCGGGGCCCACCGATCCGCGGCGGGCCTGTGCCGTGGGGGCACTCTTTCCCTTCCGCCTCCGCCACGGTATCCACCATGGCGGAGGCAGAAGAGACTCCCTCCACTGCGCATGCGTTGGAAACTGTCAGCGGCCGCTGACGCTCCCGCGCATGCGCCGCCCGGGGATGTCATTTCCGCGCCAGCTGGCGGGGCAACAAAGGCCGTTTCCGCCAGCTGGCGGGGCGGAAATTCTTCCGCCGTCGGCCTAGCCCCTCAATGTTGGGGCTCGGCCCCCAAAGATGCGGAGCATTCCGCACCTTTGGGGCGGCGCGATGCCCGTTTGATTGGCGCCATTTTGGGCGCCAGTCAGCGGACATCGCGCCGTTTCGGGAGAATTTCGCCCATGATGTGGTAGGCATCACAGAGACGTGGTTGCTGGGTGTTCAGGACTGGCATTTAAACATCCAGGGATTCACAACCTATCGAAAAGACAGAGAGGTGGGCAGAGGGGGCGGGGTTGCCTTGTTAATTAGGAATGAAATGAAATCAATAGCACTAAACGACATAGGGTCAGATGATGTGGAGTCTGTGTGGGTAGAGTTGAGGAACCACAAAGGCAAAAAAACCATAATGGGAGTTATGTACAGGCCTCCTAACAGTGGTCAGGACCAGGGGCACAAGATGCACCACGAAATAGAAAGTGCATGTCAGAAAGGCAAGGTTACAGTGATCATGGGGGACTTCAATATGCAGGTGGACTGGGTAAATAATGCTGCCAGTGGACCCAAGGAAAGGGAATTCATTGAATGTTTACAGGAGGGCTTTTTGGAACAGCTTGTGATGGAGCCCACGAGGGAACAGGCCATTCTGGACTTAGTGTTATGTAATGAGCAAGACTTGATTAAAGATCTTAAAGTAAGGGAACACTTAGGAGGCAGTGATCATAATATGGTAGAATTCAATCTCCAATTTGAAAGAAAGAAGGTAGAATCAGATGTAAAGGTGTTACAGTTAAATAAAGGTAACTACAGGGGCATGAGGGAGGAACTGACAAAAATCGACTGGGAGCAGAGCCTAGTGGGAAAGACAGTAGAACAGCAATGGCAGGAGTTTCTGGGAGTAATTGAGGACACAGTACAGAGGTTCATCCCAAAGAAAAGAAAGGTTATCAGAGGGGGGATTAGGCAGCCATGGCTGACAAAGGAAGTTAGGGAATGCATCAAAGCAAAAGAGAAAGCCTATAATGTGGCAAAGAGTACATAGAACATAGAAAATACAGCACAGAACAGGCCCTTCGGCCCACCATGTTGTGCCAAACCTTTGTCCTAGATTAATCATAGATTATCATTGAATCTACAGTGCAGAAGGAGGCCATTCGGCCCTTTGAGTCTGCACCGGCTCTTGGAAAGAGCACCATACCCAAACTCAACACCTCCACCCAACACCAAGGGCAATTTGGACATTAAGGGCAATTTTTAATTGGCCAATTCACCTAACCCGCACATCTTTGGACTGTGGGAGGAAACCGGAGCACCCGGAGGAAACCCACGCAGACACGGGGAGGACGTGCAGACTCCGCACAGACAATGACCCAAGCCGGAATCGAACCTGGGACCATGGAGCTGTGAAGCAATTGCGCTATCCACAATGCTACCGTGCTGCCCTTAAGAACAAATAAATCTACACTATATCATTTTACCGTCATCCATGTACCTATCCAATAGCTGCTTGAAGGTCCCTAATGTTTCCGACTCAACTACTTCCACAGGCAGTGCATTCCATGCCCCTACTACTCTCTGGGTAAAGAACCTACCTCTGATATCCCTCCTATATCTTCCACCTTTCACCTTAAATTTATGTCCCCTTGTAATGGTGTGTTCCACCCGGGGAAAAAGTCTCTGACTGTCTACTCTATCTATTCCCCTGATCATCTTATAAACCTCTATCAAGTCGCCCCTCATCCTTCTCCGCTCTAATGAGAAAAGGCCTAGCACCCTCAACCTTTCCTCGTAAGACCTACTCTCCATTCCAGGCAACATCCTGGTAAATCTTCTTTGCACCTTTTCCAGAGCTTCCACATCCTTCCTAAAATGAGGCGACCAGAACTGTACACAATACTCCAAATGTGGCCTTACCAAAGTTTTGTACAGCTGCATCATCACCTCACGGCTCTTAAATTCAATCCCTCTGTTAATGAACGCGAGCACACCATAGGCCTTCTTCACAGCTCTATCCACTTGAGTGGCAACTTTCAAAGATGTATGAACATAGACCCCAAGATCTCTCTGCTCCTCCACATTGCCAAGAACTCTACCGTTAACCCTATATTCCGCATTCATATTTGTCCTTCCAAAATGGACAACCTCACACTTTTCAGGGTTAAACTCCATCTGCCACTTCTCAGCCCAGCTCTGCATCCTATCTATGTCTCTTTGCAGCCGACAACAGCCCTCCTTACTATCCACAACTCCACCAATCTTCGTATCGTCTGCAAATTTACTGACCCACCCTTCAACTCCCTCATCCAAGTCATTAATGAAAATCACAAACAGCAGAGGACCCAGAACTGATCCCTGCGGTATGCCACTGGTAACTGGGATCCAGGCTGAATATTTGCCATCCACCACCACTCTCTGATTTCTATCGGTTAGCCAGTTCGTTATCCAACTGGCCAAATTTCCCACTATCCCATGCCTCCTTACTTTCTGCATAAGCCTACCATGGGGAACTTTATCAAATGTCTTACTAAAATCCATGTACACTACATCCACTGCTTTACCTTCATCCACATGCTTGGTCACCTCCTCAAAGAATTCAATAAGATTTGTAAGGCAAGACCTACCCCTCACAAATCCGTGCTGACTATCCCTAATCAAGCAGTGTCTTTCCAGATGCTCAGAAATCCTATCCTTCAGTACCCTTTCCATTACTTTACCTACCACCGAAGTAAGACTAACTGGCCTGTAATTCCCAGGGTTATCCCTAGTTCCTTTTTTGAACAGGGGCACGACATTCGCCACTCTCCAATCCCCTGGTACCACCCCTGTTGACAGTGAGGACGAAAAGATCATTGCCAACGGCTCTGCAATTTCATCTCTTGCTTCCCATAGAATCCTTGGATATATCCCGTCAGGCCCGGGGGACTTGTCTATCCTCAAGTTTTTCAAAATGCCCAACACATCTTCCTTCCTGACAAGTTTTTTATAGGCCTCCTAATAGTTCTAGGGATGTAGAGGAAAGGATGGCGAAGATGATTCTGGATATGAGCGAAAGTAACAGGGTAGTTATTATGGGAGACTTTAACTTTCCAAATATTGACTGGAAAATATATAGTTCGAGTACAATAGATGGGTCGTTTTTTGTACAGTGTGTGCAGGAGGGTTTCCTGAAACAATATGTTGACAGGCCAACAAGAGGCGAGGCCACGTTGGATTTGGTTTTGGGTAATGAACCAGGCCAGGTGTTGGATTTGGAGGTAGGAGAGCACTTTGGGGACAGTGACCACAATTCGGTGACGTTTACGTTAATGATGGAAAGGGATAAGTATACACCGCAGGGCAAGAGTTATAGCTGGGGGAAGGGCAATTATGATGCCATTAGACGTGACTTGGGGGGGATAAGGTGGAGAAGTAGGCTGCAAGTGTTGGGCACACTGGATAAGTGGGGCTTGTTCAAGGATCAGCTACTGCGTGTTCTTGATAAGTATGTACCGGTCAGACAGGGAGGAAGGCGTCGAGCGAGGGAACCGTGGTTTACCAAGGAAGTGGAATCTCTTGTTAAGAGGAAGAAGAAGGCCTATGTGAAGATGAAGTGTGAAGTTTCGGTTGGGGCGATGGATAGTTACAAGGTAGCGAGGAAGGATCTAAAGAGAGAGCTAAGACGAGCAAGGAGGGGACATGAGAAGTATTTGGCAGGAAGGATCAAGGAAAACCCAAAAGCTTTCTATAGGTATGTCCGGAATAAGCGAATGACTAGGGAAAGAGTAGGACCAGTCAAGGACAGGGATGGGAAATTGTGTGTGGAGTCTGAAGAGATAGGCGAGATACTAAATGAATATTTTTCGTCAGTATTCACTCAGGAAAAAGATAATGTTGTGGAGGAGAATGCTGAGCCCCAGGCTAATAGAATAGATGGCATTGAGGTACGTAGGGAAGAGGTGTTGGCAATTCTGGACAGGCTGAAAATAGATAAGTCCCCGGGACCTGATGGGATTTATCCTAGGATTCTATGTGAGGCCAGGGAAGAGATTGCTGGACCTTTGGCTTTGATTTTTATGTCATCATTGGCTACAGGAATAGTGCCAGAGGACTGGAGGACAGCAAATGTGGTCCCTTTGTTCAAAAAGGGGAGCAGAGACAACCCCGGCAACTATAGACCGGTGAGCCTCACGTCTGTAGTGGGTAAAGTCTTGGAGGGGATTATAAGGGACAAGATTTATAATCATCTAGATAGGAATAATATGATCAGGGATAGTCAGCATGGCTTTGTGAAGGGTAGGTCATGCCTCACAAACCTTATTGAGTTCTTTGAGAAGGTGACTGAACAGGTAGACGAGGGTAGAGCAGTTGATGTGGTGTATATGGATTTCAGCAAAGCGTTTGATAAGGTTCCCCACGGTAGGCTATTGCAAAAAATACGGAGGCTGGGGATTGAGGGTGATTTAGAGATGTGGATCAGAAATTGGCTAGCTGAAAGAAGACAGAGGGTGGTGGTTGATGGGAAATGTTCAGAATGGAGTACAGTCACAAGTGGAGTACCACAAGGATCTGTTCTGGGGCCGTTGCTGTTTGTCATTTTTATCAATGACCTAGAGGAAGGCGCAGAAGGGTGGGTGAGTAAATTTGCAGACGATACTAAAGTCGGTGGTGTTGTCGATAGTGTGGAAGGATGTAGCAGGTTACAGAGGGATATAGATAAGCTGCAGAGCTGGGCTGAGAGGTGGCAAATGGAGTTTAATGTGGAGAAGTGTGAGGTGATTCACTTTGGAAGGAATAACAGGAATGCGGAATATTTGGCTAATGGTAAAGTTCTTGAAAGTGTGGCTGAGCAGAGGGATCTAGGTGTCCATGTACATAGATCCCTGAAAGTTGCCACCCAGGTTGATAGGGTTGTGAAGAAGGCCTATGGAGTGTTGGCCTTTATTGGTAGAGGGATTGAGTTCCGGAGTCGGGAGGTCATGTTGCAGCTGTACAGAACTCTGGTCCGGCCGCATTTGGAGTATTGCGTACAGTTCTGGTCACCGCATTATAGGAAGGACGTGGAGGCTTTGGAGCGGGTGCAGAGGAGATTTACCAGGATGTTGCCTGGTATGGAGGGAAAATCTTATGAGGAAAGGCTGACGGACTTGAGGTTGTTTTCGTTGGAGAGAAGAAGGTTAAGAGGAGACTTAATAGAGGCATACAAAATGATCAGGGGGTTGGATAGGGTGGACAGTGAGAGCCTTCTCCCGCGGATGGATATGGCTGGCACGAGGGGACATAACTTTAAACTGAGGGGTAATAGATATAGGACAGAGGTCAGAGGTAGGTTCTTTCCGCAAAGAGTAGTGAGGCCGTGGAATGCCCTACCTGCTACAGTAGTGAACTCGCCAACATTGAGGGCATTTAAAAGTTTATTGGATAAACATATGGATGATAATGGCATAGTGTAGGTTAGATGGCTTTTGTTTCGGTGCAACATCGTGGGCCGAAGGGCCTGTACTGCGCTGTATTGTTCTATGTTCTATGTTCTATAAGTATTTCCTCGAGCTTACCAATCTGTTTCACACTGTCGTCTCCAACAATATCGCCCCTCTCATTTGTAAATACAGAAGAAAAATACTCATTCAAGACCTCTCCTATCTCTTCAGACTCAATACACAATCTCCCGCTACTGTCCTTGATCGGACCTACCCTCGCTCTAGTCATTCTCATATTTCTCACATATGTGTAAAAGGCCTTGGGGTTTTCCTTGATCCTACCCGCCAAAGATTGTTCATACCCTCTCTTAGCTCTCCTAATCCCTTTCTTCAGTTCCCTCCTGGCTATCTTGTATCCCTCCAATGCCCTGTCTGAACCGTGTTTCCTCAGCCTTACATAAGTCACCTTTTTCCTCTTAACAAGACATTCAACCTCTCTTGTCAACCATGGTTCCCTCACTCGACCATCTCTTCCCTGCCTGACAGGGACATACATATCAAGGACACGTAGCACCTGTTCCTTGAACAAGTTCCTGAACGAGTAGTGGGAAGTCAGAAGATTGGGAAGTCTACAAAAACAGGATAACAAAGAGAGAAATAAGGAAAGAGAGGATCAAATATGAAGGTAGGCTAGCCAGTAACATTAGGAATGATAGTAAAAGTTTCTTTAAATACATTAAAAACAAACGGGAGGCAAAAGTAGACATTGGGCCGCTCCAAAATGACGCTGGTAATTTTGTGATGGGAGACAAGGATATAGCTGAGGAACTAAATAAGTACTTTGCGTCAGTCTTCACAATAGAAGACATGAGTAATATCCCAACAATTCCGGAGACTCAGGGGGCAGAGTTGAATATGGTAGCCATCACAAAGGAGAAAGTGCTAGAGAAACTAAGAGGTCTAAAAATTGATAAATCTCCGGGCCCAGATGGGCTACATCCTAGAGTTATGATCTTTCAAAAGTCACTGGAGTCAGGAAAAGTCCCAGAGGATTGGAAAATCACTGTTGTAACCCCCCTGTTCAAGAAGGGAACAAGGAAAAAGAGAAAATTATAGACCAACTAGCCTAACCTCGGTTGTTGGCAAGATTCTAGAATCCATTGTTAAGGATGAGATTTCTAAATTCTTGGAAGTGCAGGGTCGGATTAGGACAAGTCAGCATGGATTTAGTAAGGGGAGGTCGTGCCTGACAAACCTGTTAGAGTTCTTTGAAGAGATAACAAATAGGTTAGACCAAGGAGAGCCAATGGATGTTATCTATCTTGACTTCCAAAAGGCCTTTGATAAGGTGCCTCACGGGAGACTGCTGAGTAAAATAAGGGCCCATGGTATTCGAGGCAAGGTACTAACTACAGTACCTTGATTGAATCATAGAATCATAGAAGTTTACAGCATGGAAACAGGCCCTTCGGCCCATGCCGCCCAGTTTTTACCATTAAGCTAGTCCCAGTTGCCCGCACTTGGCCCATAACCCTCTATACCCATCTTACCCATGTAACTATCTAAATGTTTTTTAAAAGACACAATTGTACCCGCCTCTACTACTACCTCTGGCAGCCCATTCCAGACACTCACTACCCTCTGAGTGAAGAAATTGCCCCTCTGGGCCCTTCTGAATCTCTCCCCTCTCACCTTAAACTTATGCCCTCCAGTTTTAGACTCCCCTACCTTTGGGAAAAGATGTTGACTATCTACCTTATCTATGCCCCTCATTATTTTATAGACCTCTATAAGATCACCCCTAAGCCTCCTACGCTCCAAGGAAAAAAGTCCCAGTCTATCCAGCCTCTCCTTATAACTCAAACCATCAAGTCCCGGCAACATCCTAGTAAATCTTTTCTGCACTCTTTCCAGTTTAATAATATCCTTTCTATAATAGGGTGACCAGAACTGCACACAGTATTCCAAGTGTGGCCTTACCAATGTCTTGTACAACTTCAACAAGACGTCCCAACTCCTGTATTCAATGTTCTGACCAATGAAACCAAGCATGCCGAATGCCTTCTTCACCACCCTGTCGACCTGCGACTCCACCTTCAAGGAGCTATGAACCTGTACTCCTAGAACTCTTTGTTCTATAACTCTCCCCAACGCCATACCATTAACTGAGTAGGTCCTAGCCTGATTCGATCTGCCAAAATGCATCACCTCACATTTATCTAAATTAAACTCCATCTGCCATTCGTCGGCCCACTGGCCTAATTGATCAAGATCCCGTTGCAATCCTAGATAACCTTCTTCACTATCCACTGTGCCACCAATCTTGGTGTCATCTGCAAACTTACTAACCATGCCTCCTAAATTCTCATCCAAATCATTAATATAAATCACAAATAACAGTGGACCCAGCACCGATCCCTGAGGCACACCACTGGTCACAGGCCTCCAGTTTGAAAAACAATCCTCTACAACCACCCTCTGCCTTCTGTCGTCCAGCCAATTTTGAATCCAATTGGCAACCTCACCTTGGATCCCGTGAGCTTTAACCTTCTGCAACAACCTACCATGCGGTACCTTGTCAAAGGCTTTGCTAAAGTCCATGTAGACAACGTCTACTGCACTGCCCTCATCTACCTTCTTGGTCACCCCCTCAAATTGACGATTGACGATTGACGATTGGCTGTCAGGCAGAAGGCAGAGAGTTGGGATAAAAGGTTCTTTTTCAGAATGGCAACCGGTGACGAGTGGTGTCCCGCAGGGTTCAGTGTTGGGTCCACAGCTGTTCTCTTTATATATTAACGATCTAGATGATGGGACTGGGGGCATTCTGGCTAAGTTTGCCGATGATACAAAGATAGGTGGAGGGGCAGGTAGTATGGAGGAGGTGGGGAGGCTGCAGAAAGATTTAGACAGTTTAGGAGAGTGGTCCAAGAAATGGCTGATGAAATTCAACGTGGGCATGTGCGAGGTCTTGCACTTTGGAAAAAAGAATAGAGGCATGGACTATTTTCTAAACGGTGACAAAACTCATAATGCTGAAGTGCAAAGGGACTTGGGAGTCCTAGTCCAGGATTCTCTAAAGGGAAACTTGCAGGTTGAGTCCGTAATTAAGAAACCAAATGCAATGTTGTCATTTATCTCAAGAGGCTTGGAATATAAAAGCAGGGATGTACTTCTGAAGCTTTATAAAGCATTAGTTAGGCCCCATTTAGAATACTGTGAGCAATTTTGGGCGCCACACCTCAGGAAGGACATACTGGCACTGGAGCGGGTCCAGCGGAGATTCACACTGATGATCCCAGGACTGGTAGGCCTAATATACGATGAACGTCTGAGGATCCTGGGATTATATTCATTGGAGTTTAGGAGGTTGAGGGGAGATCTAATAGAAACTTACAAGATAATGAATGGCTTAGATAGGGTGGATGTAGGGAAGTTGTTTCCATTAGCAGGGGAGACTAGGACCCGGGGGCACAGCCTTAGAATAAAAGGGAGTCACTTTAGAACAGACACGAGGAGAAATTTCTTCAGCCAGAGAGTGGTGGGTCTGTGGAATTCATTGCCACAGAGGGCGGTGGAGGCCGGGACGTTGAGTGTCTTTAAGACAGAAGTTGATAAATTCTTGATTTATCGAGGAATTAAGGGCTATGGAGAGAGAGCGGGTAAATGGAGTTGAAATCAGCCATGATTGAATGGTGGAGTGGACTCGATGGGCCGAATGGCCTGACTTCCGCTCCTATGTCTTATGGTCTTATGGTCTTATGGGACAGTGAGCACCGTGTTGTCAGACTCAGGAAGCAGACACATTCCTGGGACAGTGAGCACCGTGTAGTCAGACTCAGGAAGCACGGACAATCCTGGGACAGTGAGCACCCTGTAGTCAGACACAGGAAGGTGAGTCAGTCCTGGGACAGTGAGCACCGTGTAGTCAGACTCAAGAAGCAGAGACATTCCTGGGGCAGTGAGCACCGTGTAGTCAGGCTCAGGGAGCAGAGACAGTCCTGGGACAGTGAGCACCCTGTAGTCAGACACAGGAAGGTGAGTCAGTCCTGGGACAGTGACCATCGTGTAGTCAGACACAGGAAGGTGAGTCAGTCCTGGGACAGTGAGCACCGTGTAATCAGGCTCAGGAAGCAGACACAGTCCTGGGACAGTGAGCACCGTGTAGTCAGACTCAGGAAGCAGAGACAGTCCTGGGACAGTGACCATCGTGTAGTCAGACACAGGAAGGTGAGTCAGTCCTGGGACAGTGAGCACCGTGTAGTCAGACTCAGGAAGCAGAGTCAGTCCTGGGACAGTGAGCACCGTGTAGTCAGACTCAGGAAGCAGAGACAGTCCTGGGACAGTGACCATCATGTAGTCAGACTCAGGAAGCGGAGACATTCCTGGGACGGTGTGTACCTGTGGTAATACCAGGTATTGCAGTACCAGAGAGAGGAATAACCATTGGCTAGACCGCAGGGTCTACCATTGGGCAATGTACATAGCCCCGCCCTGAGAGGCGGGGTATAAGAACCAGTGCCGCCCCCAGCAGCCTTCACTTCTGTAACTTCGCTGTTGCGTACAGTTCTATCTGATTAAAGCTGAATCGATATGACTCCACGTGGACTCAAGCGTATTGATTGTGCATCAATTTAATCAGATAAGTACTTTGAAGGATGGATCTGCGCATCAAGCCGACGTGCCTTTAGCTCAGCCCGCACGCAGAAAACTCCACCAAGATGTTTAAGCATTGGCTGGCATGCTTCCAGAGCTACCTCGAGACGGCTGCCGACACCCCCACGGAAAGGCAGAAAATGCACCTCCTACGCTCGCGGGGCAGCCTGGCGATCTACCCCCTGATCGAAGGGGCGGCGAACTATGATAAAGCCATGGAACTGCTGGAAGGACACTACATTCGTCCACTTAATCAGGTCTACGCCCGTCACCTGCTGGCAACGAGACAGCAGAGCCCAGATGAGACGCTAGAAGATTTCTACAAGGCGCTGATCGTGCTGGGCCAAAACGGCGGCTGCCCAGCGGTGACGGCGAACGAGCACTCTGAACTTTTAAATCGAGACGCCTTCGTGGCAGGTATGATATCCCCCGATATTCGCCTAAGGCTGCTTGAAATGGAGACGCTGGGCCTCGCCGAGGCCCGGGCCCTGGCCGGGTCTATGGACGTGGCGTACAGAAATGCCCTGGCGTACGCCCCCGTGCCCCCCTGGGCTGCGTGGCACCCCGCCGCGGCAGCCCCCCCCCAACTTACCCGGCTAACCCCCGACTTACCCGCAAACTCCACAGGCCTGCGCGGCAAGGCGCCCCGCTACCGCCGCCGGCCAGCGCTGCTTCTTCTGCGGCCAGGCGAATCACCCGCACGCGCGCTGCCCGGCCCGCACCGTCACCTGCAAAGGGTGCGGCAAGAAAGGCCACTATTCGCGGTCTGCCTCGCCCGCGCGGTGAACGCGGTGTCCAGCGACTACCCTCAGCCATTCCTCCAGCCGCCCGCCGCGCAACCACAGCCGTTCCTCCACGCCCCGACCGTTCCAGGCCCACCGCTGCACTCCCTTTTCCCAGCCCCGCCGGCCCAACGCGCACCGCAGTTTTTGCCCCGCCAGGCAGCATCGTTGCCACAGCCTTTCTTCTCCACGGCAACCACGCTGGAGTACGTGCCGCCATTTGGTCCCTCGCCGACCCAATCGTCGGGGTCTCCGTCCCCAAACTCCACGGGCGACCCCTGGCCGGCGCCATCCTGGACGGGGCCTCAAGCCCCCAGCGCGGCTGGCTACGTGCTGCCGGGCCAAAACCCCTCGCTGCAGCTGGCCTCCGTCACATTGGAGCAGCATGCACCGCTAGTTTACTCCTCCCTGCCTAAAACACCGCAGCTCCAGGCCCCGACCGCCCACCTCTCCCTGCCCCGCGCCGCGTCTTCTGCGCACCCGGAATGACGCAGCACGCCCCACTCCGGGCCCTGACCGGCCAGCGCTCACCGCCCAAAACGCCGCGGCACGCCCCGCTCCAGCGCTCACCTCCACCCCCCTGCCCTAGGGCCACAGCCGACCCACGGGCGCAGTCTTTCTGGCAGGTCCCGGCCGTCCAAGGCCCACCTCCACCAGTTTGCTCCCCCCCCGCCGCCATCTTCCGAGTCCCCGGACTCCACGTGCGATCCATGGCCGGCGCCATCTTGGATGGGGCCTCAAGCCCCCAGCGCGGCTGGCTACGCGCCGCCCGACCAAAACCCTGTGTTGCAGCTGGCCTCCGCCACGCTGGAGCAGCGTGCGCCGTCAGTTTGCTCCTCCCCGCCGCCATCTTCAGAGTCCCCGGACTCCACGTGCGATCCATGGCCGGCGCCATCTTGGATGGGGCCTCAAGCCCCCAGCGCAGATGGCTATGCGCTGCCCGACCAAAACCCGTTGTTGCAGCTGGCCTCCGCCTCATGGGAGCAGAGTGCGCCGCCATTTTGTCCCTCCCCGCCACCATTTTGTTCCTCCCCGCCGCCATCCTCGGAGTCACCGGACTCCATGTGCGAGCCATGGACAGCATCATCTTGGATGGGGCCTCAAGCCCCCAATACGGCTGACGATGCGCTGCCCGATCTTCACTCCTTGCTGCAGCTGGCCTCCGTCACCCTGGACCAGAGTCGGCCCCGAACGCTAGCAAAGGCCACCACGACGATCAGCATCAACGGCCACGTGATGTCATGCCTCATCGACTCTGGGAGCACGGAGAGTTTCGTCCACCCCGACACGGTTAGGCGCTGTTCTCTGGTCACCTACCCCACCCAACAAAGGATCTCCCTGGCCTCCAGGTCACACGCGGTGCAGATAAAAGGGTTCTGCCTCGCGAGCCTCACTGTCCAAGGCAGGGGATTCCGCAATTTCCGCCTATACGTGCTGCCGCACCTCTGCGCAGCCACCCTTCTGGGACTGGATTTCCAGTGCCACCTACAAAGCCTTACTTTTAAATTTGGCGGCCCTATACCTCCCCCTTACTGTTTGCGGCCTCGCGACCCTTAAGGTCGACCCGCCTTCCCTGTTTGCGAACCTCACCCCGGATTGCAAACCCGTCGCCACCAGGAGCAGACGGTACAGCGCCCAGGACCGGACCTTCATCAGGTCCGAGGTCCAAAGGCTGCTGAAGGAAGGGGTCATCGAAACGAGCAACAGCCCCTGGAGGGCTCAAGTCGTGGTGGTAAAGACCGGGGACAAGCATAGGATGGTCATAGACTATAGCCAGACCATCAACCGGTTTACGCAGCTGGACGCGTACCCCCTCCCCCGTATAGCCGACCTGGTGAACAGGATCGCGCAATACAAAGTCTTCTCCACGGTGGATCTCAAGTCTGCCTACCACCAGCTACCCTTCCGTACTAGTGACCGCCAGTACACTGCCTTCGAAGCAGATGGGCGGCTCTACCACTTTTTAAGGGTTCCCTTTGGTGTCACAAACGGGGTCTCGGTCTTCCAGCGTGAGATGGACCGAATGGTTGACCGGTACGGCTTACACGTAACGTTCCCGTATCTGGATAACATCACCATCTGCGGCCATGACCAGCAGGACCACGACACCAACCTCCGTAAATTTCTCCAGACCGCGCACCTCCTGAATCTGACCTACAATAAGGAGAAGTGCATGTTTAGCACCGACCGTCTAGCCATCCTAGGCTACGTAGTGCGAAATGGAGTCATAGGCCCCGACCCTGAACGCATGCGCCCCCTCATGGAGTTCCCCCTCCCTCACTGCCCCAAGGCCCTAAAGTGCTGCCTCGGCTTCTTTAGCTACTATGCACAATGGGTTCCTAATTACGCCGACAAGGCCCGACCCCTAATCCAATTCACGACCTTCCCCCTGTCGACGGAGGCCCGCCATGCCTTCAGCCGCATCAAAGCGGACATCGCAAATGCCACGATGTGCGCCATCGACGAGTCCCTCCCCTTCCAGGTCGAGAGCGACGCGTCTGACGTAGCTCTGGCCGCCACCCTCAACCAAGCAGGCAGGCCCGTGGCTTTCTTCTCCCGCACTGTCCATGCTTCCGAAATTCGCCACCCCCTGTTAAAAAAGAGTCCGGCGGGGGTGGTGGCCAGTGGTTACAATTGCATTTAACATGGTCTGATCAGATATGGAGGTACCATGATACCTCCTTACAGCGTTGTCGAGAATATTTACAAGCGTGGAAGATATATACAGTCAGTGTTAATTTACAGTTACAGTGAAGCAATCAGTCGGTCGGGTTGCCTGGTCGTCCTCCTGGATCGTCTGAGCCTCGGTGGTGATTCTGGTGGGGGCCCGGGCGTCTGCGACTCCGGGAGCGTGGCTTCGTCCTCCATGGCAGCTTCGTCACCCCTAGACGGCGCTGGTGGGGCAAACGGTTGACACGAGAGGGGGGCGCCTGTAGGGGGCGTCGGTGGGTGGGATGGCCTAGGTAGGAGCGGCGGGAGGACCGACCCTCCAGTGAGGTGCTGTGGCGGGGGAGGGGGTGGAGGTAATGGTTCGGGTGCGCGTGGGGTTCCGGCGGGCGGCAGGTCCCGGAGGGAGACTGTAGCTTGACGGCCGTCAGGGAATGCCACGTAGGCGTACCGGGGGTTAACGTGCAGCAGGTGGACCCTCTCGGCCAATGGGTCCGACTTGTGCGTTCTCCCTCTCCACCTGCCCGTTTCCCTGGGGGTTGTAACTGGTCGTCCTGCTTGAGGCGATGCCCTTGCTGAGTAGGAATTGACGCAGTTCGTCGCTCATAAAGGAGGACCCCCTATCACTGTGTATGTACGTGGGGAACCCGAACAGTGTAAAGATACCCTGGAGGGCCTTGATGCCGGTGTTTGCGGTCATGTCGGGGCAGGGGTATGGAAAGGCTCACACTAAGAAAACAAAAAGGGACGGTCAATAGAGAATTAAAGGTGCTATATTTAAATGCGCGCAGTGTACGGAACAAGGTAGATGAGCTTGTGGCCCAGATTGTGACTGGCAGGTATGATGTGGTAGGCATCACAGAGACATGGTTGCAGGGGGTTCAGGACTGGCATTTAAACATCCAGGGATTCACAGCCTATCGAAAAGACAGAGAGGTGGGCAGAGGGGGCGGGGTTGCCTTGTTAATTAGGAATGAAATTAAATCAATAGCACTAAACGACATAGGGTCAGATGATGTGGAGTCTGTGTGGGTAGAGTTGAGGAACCACAAAGGCAAAAAAACCATAATGGGAGTTATGTACAGGCCTCCTAACAGTGGTCAGGACCGGGGGCACAAAATGCACCACGAAATAGAAAGTGCATGTCAGAAAGGCAAGGTCACAGTGATCATGGGGGACTTCAATATGCAGGTGGACTGGGTAAATAATGCTGCCAGTGGACCCAAGGAAAGGGAATTCATTGAATGTTTACAGGAGGGCTTTTTGGAACAGCTTGTGATGGAGCCCACAAGGGAACAGGCCATTCTGGACTTAGTGTTATGTAATGAGCCAGACTTGATTAAAGATCTTAAAGTAAGGGAGCACTTAGGAGGCAGTGATCATAATATGGTAGAATTCAATCTCCAATTTGAAAGAAAGAAGATAGAATCAGATGTAAATGTGTTACAGTTAAATAAAGGTAACTACAGGGGCATGAGGGAGGAACTGACGAAAATCGACTGGGAGCAGAGCCTAGTGGGAAAGACAGTAGAACAGCAATGGCAGGAGTTTCTGGGAGTAATTGAGGACACAGTACAGAGGTTCATCCCAAAGAAAAGAAAGGTTATCAGAGGGGGGATTAGGCAGCCATGGCTGACAAAGGAAGTTAGGGAATGCATCAAAGCAAAAGAGAAAGCCTATAATGTGGCAAAGAGTAGTGGGAAGTCAGAAGATTGGGAAGGCTACAAAAACAAACAGAGGATAACAAAGAGAGAAATAAGGGAAGAGAGGATCAAATTTGAAGGTAGGCTAGCCAGTAACATTAGGAATGATAGTAAAAGTTTCTTTAAATATATTAAAAACAAACGGGAGGCAAAAGTTGACATTGGGCCGCTTCAAAATGACGCTGGTAATTTTGTGATGGGAGACAAGGAAATAGCTGAGGAACTGAATAAGTACTTTGCGTCAGTCTTCACAGTAGAAGACATGAGTAATATCCCAACAATTCCGGAGAGTCAGGGGGCAGAGTTGAATATGGTAGCCATCACAAAGGAGAAAGTGCTAGAGAAACGAAGAGGTCTAAAAATTGAAAAATTGATAAATCTCCGGGCCCAGATGGGCTACATCCTAGAGTTCTAAAGGAGATAGCTGAAGAAATAGTGGAGGCGTTAGTTATGATCTTTCAAAAGTCACTGGAGTCAGGGAAAGTCCCAGAGGATTGGAAAATCGCTGTTGTAACCCCCTGTTGAAGAAGGGAACAAGGAAAAAGATGGAAAATTATAGGCCAATTAGCCTAACCTCGGTTGTTGGCAATATTCTAGAATCCATTGTTAAGGATGAGATTTCTAAATTCTTGGAAGTGCAGGGTCAGATTAGGACAAGTCAGCATGGATTTAGTAAGGGGAGGTCGTGCCTGACAAACCTGTTAGAGTTCTTTGAAGAGATAACAAATAGGTTAGACCAAGGAGAGCCAATGGATGTTATCTATCTTGACTTCCAAAAGGCCTTTGATAAGGTGCCTCACGGGAGACTGCTGAGTAAAATAAGGGCCCATGGTATTTGAGGCAAGGTACTAACATAGATTGACGATTGGCTGTCAGGCAGAAGGCAGAGAGTTGGGATAAAAGGTTCTTTTTCGGAATGGCAACCAGTGACGAGTGGTGTCCCGCAGGGTTCAGTGTTGGGGCCACAGCTGTTCTCTTTATATATTAACGATCTAGATGACGGGACTGGGGGCATTCTGGCTAAGTTTGCCGATGATACAAAGATAGTTGGAGGGGCTGGTAGTATGGAGGAGGTGGGGAGGCTGCAGAAAGATTTAGACAGTTTAGGAGAGTGGTCCAAGAAATGGCTGATGAAATTCAACGTGGGCAAGTGCGAGGTCTTGCACTTTGGAAAAAAGAATAGAGGCATGGACTATTTTCTAAACGGTGACAAAATTCATAATGCTGAAGTGCAAAGGGACTTGGGAGTCCTAGTCCAGGATTCTCTAAAGGTAAACTTGCAGCTTGAGGCCGTATTTAAGAAAGCAAATGCAATGTTGTCATTCATCTCAAGAGGCTTGGAATATAAAAGCAGGGATGTACTTCTGAAGCTTTATAAAGCATTAGTTAGGCCCCATTTAGAATACTGTGAGCAATTTTGGGCCCCACACCTCAGGAAGGACATACTGGCACTGGAGCGGGTCCAGCGGAGATTCACACGGATGATCCCAGGAATGGTAGGCCTAACATACGATGGACGTCTGAGGATCCTGGGATTATATTCATTGGAGTTTCGGAGGTTGAGGGGAGATCTAATAGAAACTTACAAGATAATGAATGACTTAGATAGGGTGGATGTAGCGAAGTTGTTTCCATTAGCAGGGGAGACTAGGACCCGGGGGCACAGCCTTAGAATAAAAGGGAGTCACTTTAGAACAGACATGAGGAGAAATTTCTTCAGCCAGAGAGTGGTGGGTCTGTGGAATTCATTGCCACAGAGGGCGGTGGAGGCCGGGACGTTGAGTGTCTTTAAGACAGAAGTTGATAAATTCTTGATTTCTCGAGGAATTAAGGGCTATGGAGAGAGAGCGGGTAAATGGAGTTGAAATCAGCCATGATTGAATGGTGGAGTGGACTCGATGGGCCGAATGGCCTTACTTCCGCTCCTATGTCTTATAGTCTTATGATCTTATAGGGGATAGCGAATGGGAACCGGGGGTACTCGTCAATCACGTTCACGAAGTACGTGTTGTGGTCAGTGGAGGGGAGGGGGCCTTTGAAGTCCATGCTGAGGCGTTCAAAGGGACGGGAAGCCTTTATCAGGTGCGCCCTCTTTGGCCGGTAGAAGTGCGGTTTGCTCTCCACGCAGATTTGGCAGTCCCTGGTGACTGTCCTGACCTCCTCGATGGACCCGCAGGTTGCGGGTCTTAATGAAGTGGAAAAAACGAGTGACCCCCGGGTGGCAGAGGTTCTCGTGGAGGGCTCGGAGGCGGTCCACTTGTGCGGTGGCACACGTGCCACGGGACAGGGCGTCAGGAGGCTCGTTTAGCTTCCCGGGATGGTACAAGATCTCGTAGTTGCAGGTGGAGAGTTTTATCCTCCACCGTAAGATCTTGTCGTTTTTTATCTTGCCCCGCTATGCGTTATCGAACATGAAGGCAACCGACCGTTGGTCAGTGAGGAGAGTGAATCTCCTGCCAGCCAGGTAATGCCGCGAATGTCGCACAGCTTCTACTATGGCCTGGGCCTCTTTTTCGACAGAGGAATGGCGAATTTCTGAAGCATGAAATGAAATGAATGAAATGAAAATCGCTTATTGTCGCAAGTAGGCTTCAAATGAAGTTACTGTGAAAAGCCCCTAGTCGCCACATTCCGGCGCCTGTTCGGGGAGGCTGTTATGACAATTGAACCGTGCTGCTGGCCTGCCTTGGTCTGCTTTCAAAGTCAGCAATTTAGCCCTGTGCTAAACAGGTCATGGAGGGTACGGGAGAAGAAGGCCACGGGCCTGCCCGCTTGGTTGAGGGTGGCCGCCAGAGCTACGTCGGACGCATCGCTCTCGACCTGGAAGGGGAGGGACTCGTCGATGGCGCGCATCGTGGCCTTTGCGATGTCCGCTTTGATGCGGCAGAAGGCCTGGCGGGCCTCCGTCGACAGGGGGAAGGTTGTGGACTGGACTCGGGGTCGGGCTTTGTCTGCGTAGTTGGGGACCCACTGGGCGTAATAGCTGAAAAACCCGAGGCAGCGCTTCAGGGCCTTGGGGCAGTGAGGGAGGGGGAATTCCATAAGGGGGCGCATGCGTTCAGGGTCGGTGCCTATAACTCCATTTCGCACTACGTAGCCGAGAATGGCTAGGCAGTCGGTCTAAATACGCATTTATCCTTATTATACGTTAAGTTAAGGATTTTCGCGGTCTGGAGAAATTTCCGGAGGTTGGTGTCATAAGAACATAAGAACATAAGAACTAGGAGCAGGAGTAGGCCATCTGGCCCCTCGAGCCTGCTCCGCCATTCAATGAGATCATGGCTGATCTTTTGTGGACTCAGCTCCACTTTCCGGCCCGAACACCATAACCCTTAATCCCTTTATTCTTCAAAAAACTATCTATCTTTATCTTAAAAACATTTAATGAAGGAGCCTCTACTGCTTCACTGGGCAAGGAATTCCATAGATTCACAACCCTTTGGGTGAAGAAGTTCCTCCTAAACTCAGTCCTAAATCTACTTCCCCTTATTTTGAGGCTATGCCCCCTAGTTCTGCTTTCACCCGCCAGTGGAAACAACCTGCCCGCATCTATCCTATCTATTCCCTTCATAATCTTATATGTTTCAATAAGATCCCCCCTCATCCTTCTAAATTCCAATGAGTACAGTCCCAGTCTACTCAACCTCTCCTCGTAATCCAACCCCTTCAGCTCTGGGATTAACCTAGTGAATCTCCTCGGCACACCCTCCAGTGCCAGTACGTCCTTTCTCAAGTAAGGAGACCAAAACTGAACACAATACTCCAGGTGTGGCCTCACTAACACCTTATACAATTGCAGCATAATCTCCCTAGTCTTAAACTCCATCCCTCTAGCAATGAAGGACAAAATTCCATTTGCCTTCTTAATGTCGTGGTCCTGCTGGTCATGGCCGCAGATGGTGACGTTATCCAGATACGGGAACGTTGCGCCTAAGCCGTATCAGTCAACCATTCGGTCCATCTCGTGTTGGAAGACCGAGACCCCATTAGTGACACCAAAGGAAACCCCTAAAAATTGGTAGAGCCGCCCATCTGCTTCGAAGGCAGTGTACTTGCGGTCACTAGTGCGGAGGGGTAGCTGATGGTAAGCGGACTTGAGATCCACCGTGGAGAAGACCTTGTATTGTGCGATCCTGTTTACCAGGTCGGCTATACGGGGGAGAGGGTACGCGTCCAGCTGCGTAAACCTGTTGATGGTCTGACTGTAGTCAATGACCATCCTATGTTTCTCCCCGGTCTTTACCATCACTACTTGAGCACTCCAGGGGCTGTTGCTCGCTTCGATGACCCCTTCCTTCAGCAGCCTTTGGACCTCTGACCTGATGAAGGTCCGGTCCTGGGCACTGTACCATCTGCTCCTGGTGGCGACGGGTTTGCAATCCGGGGTGAGGTTCGCAAACAGGGAAGGCGGGTCGACCTTAAGGGTCGCGAGGCCGCAGACAGTAAGGGGGGGTATAGGGCCGCCGAATTTAAAGGTCAGGCTTTGCAAGTTACATTGGAAGTCCAGCCCCAGGAGTGTAGCCGCGCAGAGGTGCAGCAGGACATAAAGGCGGAACTTGTTGAATTTCCTGCCTTGGACAGTGAGGTCTGCTAGGCAGAACCCCTTTATCTCCACTGAGTGTGACCCGGAGGCCAGGGAGATTCTTTGGTTTACAGGGTGGATAACAAGTGAACAGCGCCTTACCGTGTCGGGGTGTATAAAGCTCTCCGTGCTCCCAGAGGCCATCAGGCAAAACGTCTCGTGGCCGTTGATGAACTCCATCGTCGTTGCAGTCGTGAGTGTCCGAGGTCGATTTTGGTCCAGCGTCACCGAGGCCAAATGGAGCAGTTGCGGGTTGTGATCGGGCAGCATGTAGTCGGCCGTGCTGGGGGCCCTATCCAAGATGGCGTCTCCCATGGATCGCACATGGTGGTCAGGGATGGACAAAATGGCGGTGGGGATGGACAAAATGGCGGCGCCCATCCGTCCAGCGTGGTGTCCGAGGGGCAAGATGGCCGTGCCCGTGGGTCGGACGTGGCCCTAGGATAGGGGGGTGGCAGTGAGTGCTGGCCGTCTGGGGCCCGAGGGGAAGATTGCCGCGGCGGTCCGGAGTCACTGGAGACCGCGGCCACGGCTCGTGCTTGGCAGACCCCCACAAAATGGCCCTTCTTGCCGCACCCTTTGCAGGTGGAGGTGCGGACCGGGCAGCGGTGCGGGGATGCTTCGCCTGCCCGCAGAAGAAACAGCGGGGCCCGATGGAGTTAGCGGGCCGTCTTACAGAGCAGGCCTGCGGGGACATGGGGAAGGGCAGTGGGGCTGCCGCTGCGGGATGCCACGCAGCCCAGGGGGCCGCCACGTGGTCGGGCGCATAGGACTGCGCGTTTCTGGAGGCAACATCCATTGACCCTGCCAGTCCCAGGGTGTCCTTTCCTAAGAGTCTTTGGCGGATCTCTGAGGAGCTCATACCTGCTACAAAGGCATCCCGAATTAGAAGTTCCGTGTGCTCGCTGCCCGAAACTTGCGGGCAGCCACAGTTTCTGCCCAGCACCAGTAGCGCATGGCAGATGTCCTCCAGCGATTCCCCAGGGCTTTGCCATCTAGTTGCAAGCAGGTGATGTGTGTAGACCTGGTTTACAGGGTGTATATAATGTCCTTTTAACAGTTTGGTCGCAGTATCGTAGTCCTCCGCCTCCTCGATGAGGGTAATGATTCCAGGGCTTACTCTCGAGTGCAGGAGATGCAGTTTCTGTTCTCCTGAGGGGGTGCCTCCGGCCGTCTCGAGGAAGCCTTTAAAACATGCCAGCCAGTGCTTAAATATCGCCGCCGAGTTCTCCGCGTGGGGGCTGAGCTGTAGACACTCCGGCTTGATTCGGAGGTCCATTCTCCTGAGGGGGTGCCTCCGGCCGTCTCGAGGAAGCCTTTAAAACATGCCAGCCAGTGCTTAAATATCGCCGCCGAGTTCTCCGCGTGGGGGCTGAGCTGTAGACACTCCGGCTTGATTCGGAGGTCCATTCTTTCAGCTTAAGAGTAGTCTATTAAATTGATGCACGATCAATTAAACTCAAAGACGAGGTTGTAACATAACTGAAGGATTTAATAGACTAGATCTGTTCCTCAGCAGCTTCGGTACAGAATGAGGGCTGCTGGGACGGCACCAGTTTTTATACCCCACCTGTCAGGGCGGAGCTACATACCAAACAGCCAATGGTAAATTCCTAGGTTTACCCAATGGTCTACAGCCTCTCGGGTACTGCAATACCTGATAATACCACACCGTGTTGTCAGACTGAGGAAGCAGAGACAGTCCTGGGACAGTGAGCACCGTGTTGTCAGACTCAGGAAGCAGAGACAGTCCTGGGACAGTGAGCACCGTGTAGTCAGACTCAGGAAGCAGAGACAGTCCTGGGACAGTGAGAACTGTGTTGTCAGACTCAGGAAGCAGAGACAGTCCTGGGACAGTAAGCACCGTGTTGTCAGACTCAGGAAGCAGAGACAGTCCTGGGACAGTGAGCACCGTGTAGTCAGACTCAGGAAGCAGAGACAGTCCTGGGACAGTGAGCACCCTGTAGTCAGACTCAGGAAGCAGAGACAGTCCTGGGACAGTGAGCACCCTGTAGTCAGACTCAGGAAGCAGAGACAGACCTGGGACAGTGAGCACCCTGCAGTCAGACTGAGGAAGCAGAGACAGTCCTGGGACTGTGAGCACCCTGTTGTCAGACTCAGGAAGCAGAGACAGTCCTGGGACAGTGAGCACCGTGTAGTCAGACTCAGGAAGCAGAGACAGTCCTGGGACAGTGAGCACCGTGTAGTCAGACTCAGGAAGCAGAGACAGTCCTGGGACAGTGAGCACCGTGTAGTCAGACTCAGGAAGCAGAGACAGTCCTGGGACAGTGAGCACCGTGTAGTCAGACTCAGGGAGCAGAGACATTCCTGGGACAGTGAGCACCGTGTAGTCAGCCTCAGGAAGCAGAGACAGTCCTGGGACAGTGAGCACCGTGTAGTCAGACTCAGGGAGCAGAGACATTCCTGGGACAGTGAGCACCCTGTAGTCAGACTCAGGAAGCAGAGACAGTCCTGGGACAGTGAGCACCCTGTAGTCAGACTCAGGAAGCAGAGACAGTCCTGGGACAGTGAGCACCGTGTAGTCAGACTCAGGAAGCAGAGACAGTCCTGGGACAGTGAGCACCGTGTAGTCAGACTCAGGAAGCAGAGACAGTCCTGGGACAGTGAGCACCGTGTAGTCAGACTCAGGAAGCAGAGACAGTCCTGGGACAGTGAGCACCGTGTAGTCAGACTCAGGAAGCAGAGACAGTCCTGGGACAGTGAGCACCGTGTTGTCAGACTCAGGAAGCAGAGACAGTCCTGGGACAGTGAGCAGCCTGTAGTCAGACTCAGGAAGCAGAGACAGTCCTGGGACAGTGAGCACCGTGATGTCAGGGTGAGAAGGCAGAAGACAGGCTGGGACAGTGCACTCTATGCTACAAATCTCTGCATTGCACACATGTCCATGGGTCAATCTGGGGCCTAGGATCTAACAGTGCTTTGTCAGTAGTGCGTTCCATTGTGTGCAGGGCATTAGTAATTCCTCACATATTTGCATCCTAGGGCTTGGTGGTTTAGCACTGGGGTGCATTAGGCACTGTACAATCAGGGGAGGCATTCAATTGCCTCATGGGGAAGTCTCTGTCGGTCACTGCGACAAGGGTGTCAAGATAGGGAGAGATGAGATTGGCTTGGGAGATGGGGAGAGGTGAGATTGGCTTGGGAGATGGGGAGAGGTGGGATTGCCTTGGGAGGTTGGGAGAGGTGGGATTGGCTTGCGAGATGGGGAGAGGTGGTATTGCTTGGGAGGTTGGGAGAGGTTGGATTGCCTTGGGAGATGGGGAGAGGTGGGATTGCCTTAGGAGATGGGGAGAGGTGGGATTGCCTTGGGAGATGGGGTGGGGTGAGATTGGCTTGGGAGGTTGGGAGAGGTGTGATTGCCTTCGGAGATAGGGATAGATGAGGTTGCCTTGGGAGATGGGGAGAGGTGGGATTGCCTTGGGAGATGGGGAGAGGTGAGACTGCCTTGGGAGATGGGGAAGGTGGGACTGCCTTGGGACATGGGGAGAGGTGGGATTGCCTTGGGAGATTGGGAGAGGTGAGATTTCCTTGGGCGATGGGGAGAGGTGAGGTTGCCTTGGGAGATGGGGAGAGGTGGGAATGCCTTGGGATATGGGGAGAGGTGAGGTTGCCTTGGTGGATGGGGAGAGGTGGGATTGCCTTGGGAGATGGGGAGAGGTGAGATTGCCTTGGGAGATGGGGAGAGGTGAGGTTGCCTTGGGGGATGGGGAGAGGTGGGATTGCCTTGGGAGATGGGGAGAGGTGGGATTGCATTGGGAGATTGGGAGAGGTGGGATTGCCTTGGGAGATTGGGAGAGGTGGGTTTGCCTTGGGAGATGGGGATAGATGAGATTGCCTTGGGAGATGGGGAGAGGTGGGATTGGCTTGGGAGATTGGGAGAGGTGGGATTGCCTTGGGAGATGGAGAGAGGTGAGATTGCCTTGGGAGATGGGGAGAGGTGGGATTGCCTTGGGAGATGGGGAGAGCTGGGATTGCCTTGGGGGATTGGGAGAGGTGGGATTGCCTTGGGAGATGAGGAGAGGCGAGATTGCCTTGGGAGATTGGGAGAGGTGGGATTGCCTTGGGAGGTTGGGAGAGGTGGGATTTTCTTCTGGAAATGGGGAGAGGTGAGATTGCCTTGGGAGATGGGGAGAGGTGGGAGTGCCCTGGGAGATGGGGAGAGGTGGGATTGCCTTGGGAGATGGGGAGAGGTGGGATTGCCTTGGGAGATGGGGAGAGGTGTGATTGCCTTCGGGAGATGGGGAGAGGTGAGATTGCCTTGGGAGATGGGGAGAGGTGGGATTGTTATGGGAGATGGGGAGAGGTGAGGTTGCCTTGGGAGATGGGGAGAGGTGAGATTGCCTTGAGAGATGGGGAGAGTTGTGATTGCCTTCGGGAGACGGGGATAGATGACATTGCCTTGGGAGATGGGGAGAGGTGGGATTGCCTTGGGAGATTGGGAGAGGTGGGATTGCCTGGATATGGGGAAAGTGGCATTGCCTTGGGAGATTCGGAGAGGTGTGATTGCCTTGGGAGGTTGGGGAAGGTGGGATTGGCTTGGGAGAAGGGAATAGATGAGGTTGCCTTGGGAGATGGGGAGAGGCGATATTGCCTTGGGAGATGGGGAGAGGTGAGGTTGCCTTGGGAGATGGGCAGAGGTGGGAATGCCTTGGGAGATGGGGAGAGGTGAGGTTGCCTTGGTGGATGGGGAGAGGTGGGATTGCCTTGCGAGATGGGGAGAGGTGAGGTTGCCTTGGGGGATGGGGAGAGGTGGGATTGCCTTGGGAGATTGGGAGAGGTGAGATTGCCTTGGGCGATGGGGAGAGGTGAGGTTGCCTTGGGAGATGGGGAGAGGTGGGAATGCGTTGGGAGATGGGGATAGATGAGATTGCCTTGGGAGATGGGGAGAGGTGGGATTGGCTTGGGAGATTGGGAGAGGTGGGATTGCCTTGGGAGATGGAGAGAGGTGAGATTGCCTTGGGAGATGGGGAGAGGTGGGATTGCCTTGGGAGATGGGGAGAGCTGGGATTGCCTTGGGGGATTGGGAGAGGTGGGATTGCCTTGGGAGATGAGGAGAGGCGAGATTGCCTTGGGAGATTGGGAGAGGTGGGATTGCCTTGGGAGATTGGGAGAGGTGGGATTGCCTTGGGAGATTGGGAGAGGTGGGATTGCCTTGGGAGGTTGGGAGAGGTGGGATTTTCTTCGGGAAATGGGGAGAGGTGAGATTGCCTTGGGAGATAGGGAGAGGTGCGAGTGCCCTGGGAGATGGGGAGAGGTGGGATTGCCTTGGGAGATGGGGAGAGGTGGGATTGCCTTGGGAGATGGGGAGAGGTGTGATTGCCTTCGGGAGATGGGGAGAGGTGAGATTGCCTTGGGAGATGGGGAGAGGTGGGATTGCTATGGGAGATGGGGAGAGGTGAGGTTGCCTTGGGAGATGGGGAGAGGTGAGATTGCCTTGAGAGATGGGGAGAGTTGTGATTGCCTTCGGGAGACGGGGATAGATGACATTGCCTTGGGAGATGGGGAGAGGTGGGATTGCCTTGGGAGATTGGGAGAGGTGGGATTGCCTGGAGATGGGGAAAGTGGGATTGCCTTGGGAGATTCGGAGAGGTGTGATTGCCTTGGGAGGTTGGGGAAGGTGGGATTGGCTTGGGAGAAGGGAATAGATGAGGTTGCCTTGGGAGATGGGGAGAGGCGATATTGCCTTGGGAGATGGGGAGAGGTGAGGTTGCCTTGGGAGATGGGCAGAGGTGGGAATGCCTTGGGAGATGGGGAGAGGTGAGGTTGCCTTGGTGGATGGGGAGAGGTGAGGTTGCCTTGGTGGATGAGGAGAGGTGGGATTGCCTTGGGAGATGGGGAGAGGTGAGATTGCCTTGGGTGATGGGGAGAGGTGAGGTTGCCTTGGGGGATGTGGAGAGGTGGGATTGCCTTGGGAGATGGGGAGAGGTGAGAATGCCTTGGGGGGTGGGGAGAGGTGGGATTGCCTTGGGAGATTGGGAGAGGTGGGATTGCCTGGAGATGGGGAAGGTGGGATTGCCTTGGGAGATTCGGAGAGGTGTGATTGCCTTGGGAGGTTGGGGAAGGTGGGATTGGCTTGGGAGATGGGAATAGATGAGGTTGCCTTGGGAGATGGGGAGAGGCGAGATTGCCTTGGGAGATGGGGAGAGTTGTGATTGCCTTCGGGAGATGGGGATAGATGACATTGCCTTGGGAGATGGGGAGAGGTGTGATTGCCTTGGGAGATTGGGAGAGGTGGGATTGCCTGGAGATGGGGAAGGTGGGATTGCCTTGGGAGATTCGGAGAGGTGTGACTGCCTTGGGAGGTTGGGGAAGGTGGGATTGGCTTGGGAGATGGGAATAGATGAGGTTGCCTTGGGAGATGGGGAGAGGCGAGATTGCCTTGGGAGATGGGGAGAGGTGAGATTGCCTTGGGAGATGGGGAGAGGTGGGATTGGCTTGGGAGATTGGGAGAGGTGGGATTGCCTTGGGAGATGGGGAGAGGTGAGATTGCCTTGGGAGATGGGGGGATGTGGGATTGCCTTGGGAGATGGGGAGTGGTGGGATTGGCTTGGGCGATTGGGAGAGGTGGGATTGCCTTGGGAGATTGGGAGAGGTGGGATTGCCTTGGGAGATTGGGAGAGGTGGGATTGCCTTGGGAGATGGGGATAGATGAGATTGCATTGGGAAGTGGGGAGTGGTGCGATTGGCTTGGGAGATGGGGAGAGGTGAGATTGCATTGGGAGATGGGGAGATGTGTGATTGCCTTGTGAGATGGGGAGAGGTGGGATTGCCTTGGGAGATGGGGAGAGGTGGTATTGCCTTGGGAGATGGGGAGAGGTGGGATTGGCTTCGGAGATTGGGAGAGGTGGGATTGCCTTGGGAGATTGGGAGAGGTGGGATTGCCTTGGGAAATTGGGGATTGCCTTAGGAGATGGGGAGAGGTGGGATTGCCTTTGGAGATTGGGAGAGGTGGGATTGCCTTGGGAGATGGGGATAGATGAGATTGCATTGGGAAGTGGGGGGAGGTGCGATTGGCTTGGGAGATTGGGAGAGGTGCGATTGCCTTGGGAGATTGGGAGAGGTGGGATTGCCTTGGGAGATGGGGATAGATGAGATTGCCTTGGGAGGTTGAGAGAGGTGCGATTACCTTCGGGAGATGGGGATAGATGAGATTGCCTTGGGAGGTTGGGAGAGGTGTGATTGCCTTGGGAGATGGGGAGAGAGATGGGGAGAGATATGATTGCCTTGGGAGACGGGGAGAAGTGTGATTGCCTTGGGAGATGGGGAGAGGTGTGATTGCCTTGGGAGATGGGGAGAGAGATGGGGAGAGATATGATTGCCTTGGGAGATGGGGAGAAGTGTGATTGCCTTGTGACATGGGTACCTCCACAAAAAATGGTTTGGAAGAAAAATATCTAGAATAAGAATGAGTTGTGGGATTAAAGGGGGAGCAGGTGTGTCATTGCTGGGAGGGAATCCCAAACATTTGGTCTTCCATGGTGAAGGGAGCGATTTGCGTAATGATAGTGCTCCAGTGGGTGGTCGGGGTTTGGGGGCAGGGGTGCATGATGCTAACGACACAACACTTTTTCAATAGCGGACGTAATCACACAGTTGATAAAATACTCATCCAGATCCTACACGGTTTGTGACTGCGCTGTCATGCCTGGGGTTTGTGGGGAGAGGGGCAGAGGAAACTCAATCACTAGTGATTCCTGACTGCAGCCCTGCTTTGCTGCAGGAGCGGCACTCCATGGTATAGGCACTCGCTGGCAATGCCAGAGGATGGCAGGGATTCAGGACCTCACTTCAGCTCCCTCCCCCCACTCCCCCCAAAGAAAGATGTCAGAGGCCTTCAGGACACCCCATAGAGAGGAGGATCAACTGCTGCACAACCCGGAGCCATCCAACCAGGTGACTCTGGAAGTGTCCCCCCATCGGAGTATCCTCTTCCTGTGACCTGGCCCCACAGCAGCACCCCGTTTGCAGCCCGGGGTCCCGTGGCCTCCTCTCTCCAGAGCCTGTCCACCAACGTCATATCAGACAACAGGGAGTTGGGGGTGTCAGCCTGCCCCCATCTCCACTGTGCATGTTGGGGATACACCGAGATATAGTGGCAGGGTTAGAAAGATTAAGAAGTTGTAGTTCCACAGTGTGAGCACAGGTGTATAAGAGAATTGTACAGCCATAAGTGTGGCCATGACATCACGCCGCACGCAGTGTGCCATGAATGACTAAGGTCCCCAACTATTACTTTAAATTAATCTCAACCTGGAGGATGTGTGATAATTATGGTGACTGTCTCTTTGAGACAGTACAGCCGAAAAGGGTCACCTGACTTAGGGGACCAAAGAGAACCGCGAGTGAGTGATCACTCTGAGGGTAGTGGCCTCTCTTGGGCAGAATACACCTAGCAGCCGCGTCGTTAGCATGTAAGGCTCTAAGGCAACCTAGTGCTACAAAACCTCCTGTACCAAATTACCCTTTTTTAATAAACACCTTCTTGTTCCTAACTCAGAGGATTGCGAATCTTTGGAATTCTCTGTCCCGGAGCTGGTATATGATCAATTTCAACCCACTTGACACTACACAGGTAAAATTAGATTTTATTGAAAATACCTGATATTCTTGGTTGATCCCACTAAACTGCAGTCACCAGCTTTGTAACTTGAACAAACATGCTAGTATGGTTCGGATGGATTTGAACTGATTTGGCAGGGGGGGTGGGAATCAGGACAGTAAGCCAGCAAGTGTAGAGACTGGAGATGAGCATGGTACCAGGATCAGGCTGGCTAAGAGGAAGGGTAGGCTGGGGAAGGTCAAACTCGGACTGGAGTTCTGGGGTGTATCTGCTTCAATGCACGGAGTATAACAGATAAGACAGATGAACTTAAAGCCTTGATTCACGTGCAGAACTTGGATGTGGTTGCTATAATGAAGACTTGGTTAAAAAAGGGACAGGACTGGCAGCTAAATATTCCAGAATCTAGGTGTTTTAGGCAAGACAGGGAGGAAGGTAAAAGATGTGGGGTGTTGCAATACTGGTTAGGGAACATATTACAGCTGTACAGAGGGAGGACACCTTAGAAAAATCAAGTAACGAGGCACTGAGGGTAGGGCTCAGAAACAGGAAGGGGGCAGTCACTATGATGGGGGTGTACTACAGGGCTCCCAACAGCCCACAGGAAGATAAGGAACAGATATGCAAGCAGATTCTGGATAGATGGAGAAATAATAGGGTTGTTGTAGTAGGAGACTTTAATTTTCCTCATATTGACTGGAAATCTCTAGGGGCTATGGGTCTGGATGGTGAGGAATTTGTTAAGTGTGTCCAAGAATATTTTTTGGAATAATATGTGGATAGTCCGACTAGAGAGGGGGCTATATTGGACCTAGTACTAGGGAACGAGCCCGGCTAGGTCACCAATGTTGTAGTGGGAGAACATGTGGCGAGCAGTGACCACAATTCCGTAAGCTTTCGGAGACTCATGGAAAAGGACGAGTGTTGTCCTCGGGTTAAGATGCTAAATTGGGGGAAGGCTAACTACAACCAGATTAGGCAGGATTTGAGGGTAAAGCCACATTTGGCATGTGGGAGTCTTTTAAGGAGGGGTTGATGGGAGTGCAAGACAGGCATGTGCCGGTAAAAAGGAAATACAGGAAAGGCAGGATTCGGGAACCATGGATAACCAGGGAAATTGAGAATCTTGTCAAAAAATAAAAAAGATGCATATGTGAGGTACAGGCAACTAAAAACAGGTAAAGCACTTGAGGAATACAAGGAAAGTAGAAAAGAGCTCAAGCAGAGAGTTAGGAGGGCAAAAAGGGGTCATGAAATGTCCTTGGCAGACAGGTTTAAGGGGAATCCCAAGCAATTTATACATATATTAGGAACAAGAGGGTAGCCAGAGAAAGAGTTGGTCCACTCAAGGACAAAGGAGGGAAATTATGATAGAACCAAAAGAAGTAGGTGAGATCCTTAATGAGTATTTTCCATCGGTATTCACAGAGAGGGACACGTTGATTGGTGGTGTCTCAGAGGGGTATGTAAATAATTTAGAACAGGTCGTTATTATGAGGGAGGAAGTGTTAGGTGTGTTAAAAAGCATTAAGGTAGACAAGTGATGGGAAATGTTCAGCCTGGAGTCCAGTTACTAGTGGTGTACCACAAGGATCTGTTTTGGGGCCCGTACTGTTTGTCATTTTTATAAATGACCTGGAGGAGGGCGTAGAAGGATGGGTGAGTAAATTTGTAGATGACACTAAAGTCGGTGGAGTTGTGGACAGTGTAGGAAGGATGTTGCAGGTTACAGAGGGACATAGATAAGCTGCAGAGCTGGGCTGAGAGGTGGCAAATGGAGTTTAGTGCAGAAAAGTGTGAGGTGATTCATTTTGGAAGGAGTAACAGGAATACAGAGTACTGGGCTAATGGTAAGATTCTTGGCAGTGTGGATGAACAGAGGGATCTCGGTGTCCATGTACATAGATCCCTGAAAGTTGCCATCCAGGTTGAAAGGGCTGTTAAGAAGGCGTACGGTGTGTTAGCTTTTATTGGTAGAGGAATTGAGTTTCGGAGCCATGAGGTCATGTTGCAGCTGTACAAAACTGGTGCGGCCGCATTTGGAGTATTGCGTGCAATTCTGGTCACCGCATTATAGGAAGGATGTGGAAGCATTGGAAAGGGTGCAGAGGAGATTTACCAGAATGTTGCCTGGTATGGAGGGAAGATCTTATGAAGAAAGGCTGAGGGACTAAGGCTGTTTTCGTTAGAGAGAAGGTTAAGAGGTGCCTTAATTGAGGCATACAAGATGATCAGAGGATTAGATAGGGTGGATAGTGAGAGCCTTTTTCCTCGGATGGTGATGGCTAGCATGAGGGGACATAGCTTTAATGAAATGAAAATCGCTTATTGTCACAAGTAGGCTTCAATGAAGTTATTGTGAAAAGCCCCTAGTCGCCACATTCCGGCCCCTGTTCGGGGAGGCTGGTACGGGAATTGAACCATGCTGCTGGCCTGCCTTGGTCTGCTTTAAAAGCCAGCGATTTAGCCCAGTGTGCTAAACCAGCCCCTAAATTGAGGAGAGATAGGTATAGGGCAGATGTCAGAGGTAGGTTCTTTACTCAGAGAGTAGTAAGGGCGTGGAATGCCCTGCCTGCAACAGTAGTGGACTCACCAACATTAAGGGCATTTAAATGGTCATTGGATAAACATATGGATGATAAGGGAATAGTGTAGATGGGCTTTAGATTGGTTTCACAGGTCGGCGCAACATCGAGGGCCGAAGGGCCTGTACTGTGCTGTAATGTTCTATGTTCTAAGTCCCCAGGGCCAGATGGCATCTTTCCCCAATTCCTGAGGGAGACAGGAGATGAAATCGCTGGGTCTCTGACAGAAATCTTTGTTTTCTCGTTGGCCACAGGTGAGATCCCAGAGGATAGCCAATGTTGTACCGTTATTTAAGAAGGGTGGAAAGGGTAATCCGAGTAATTATAGGCCAGTGAGCTTGACGTCAGCGATAGTGAAATTGTTGGAAAAGGTTCACAGAGATAGGGGCTGGGATTCTTCGAGCCCGCGCCGGGTCGGAGGATCACGGGGGGGGGGGGGGGGGGGGGGGGGGCGAGACTCGCGCCACGCTTCTCCGATGCCGGGCCGCCGATTCTCCAGCAACCAGAGAATCGGCGCCAATCGTGCCCGCGCGGTCGCCGGGCGGTGGTCGTTCAAAGTGGCCCCCAAGGCGATTCTCCGCGCTCGATGGGCCGAGTGCCTGCCGAGTTCCGTCGAGTCCTGCCGGCGTGGTTCACATATGGTCCCACCTTGCGGGACATCGGCATTCTGGCTGCGGAGGCCATCTTGGTGGGGGGGGGCAGGGGGATCCGACTCCGGGGGGCAGGGGGGGCCTATGTTCCTCCACGCCGGGACCCTGTCGGTCATGGCCATGTTGCGCGGGGGCTGGCGCGCATGCGCTGGCACGGAGACGGCCGTTGCGCGCATGTGCGGACCCCACTCCTGCCATGTAAGGCCAGCTTTCGGCGCCAGAGCAGCACACATCACTCCGACGCCATTCGAGTTCCCTGAAATCCGGAGAATAACTTGTCCAGGAGCCCCATTGACCCCGGCGTACACCACTCCGGCGTTTATGCCGGCGTCAGCACTTGGCCGGGATTTCGGAGAATCCCGGCCCTGATCTACGCACATTTAGAAATGAATGGTCTTATTAGAGACAGGCAGCATGGTGTTGTATGAGGGAGATCATTTCTCACTACTTTAATTGAGTTTTTTGAGGAGGTGACAAAAATGATTGATGAGGCTGTGGATGTTGTCTACATGGACTTTAGTAAAGCATTTGATCAGGTCCGTCATGGCAGGCTGGTGTAAAAGATTAGATCGCATGGGGTCAGGGGTGAACTAGTTGGATGGATCCAGAACTGGCTTGGCCATAGAAGACAGAGGGTAGCAGTGGAAGGGCGTTTTTCCAAATGGAGGTCTGTAACTGGTGGTGTTCCGCAGGGATCAGTACTGGGACCTCTGCTCTTTGTAATACATATAAATGATTTGGAAGAAAACGTAGCGGGTCTGATTAGCAAGTTTGCGGATGATACTAAGATTGCAGGAGTTGCGGATAGTGATGAAGATTGTCAGAGAATACAACAGGATATAGATAGGCTGCAAAATTGGGCAGAGTAATGGCAGATGGAATTTAAACCGGACAAATGCAAAGTGATACATTTTAGTAGATCCAATTCAGGTGGGAGCTATAAAATAAATGGCAGAACCATCAGGAGCATAGAGACACAGAGATCTGGGTGTGCAGGTCCACAGATCCTTAAAAGTGGCAGCACAGGTGGAAATGGTGGTAAAGAAAGCATATGACATGCTTGCCTTCATAGGACGGGGTATCGAGTATAAAAGCTTGAAAATTATGTTACAATTATATGGAACGTTGGTTCGGCCACATTTGGAATACTGTGTCCAATTCTGATCACCGCACTACCAGAAGGGCGTGGAGGCTTTGGAGAGAGTACAGAAAAGGTTTACCAGGATGTTCCCTGGTATAGAGGGTATTATCTATGAGGAGAGATTGAATAAACTGGGATTATTCTCCCTTGAGAGACAGAGGCTGAGGGGCGACCTGATAGAAGTTTATAAAATTATTAGGGGTACAGATAAGGTGATCAGTTGGAGGCTTTTTCCCAGGGCGGAATTGACAATTACAAGGAGGCACAAGTTCAAGGTGAGGGGGGAAAGGTTCAGTGGAGATGTGTGGGGTAAGCTTTTTACACAGAGGGTGGGGGTGGCCTGGAATGCACGGCCAAGTGAGGTGATTCAGGCAGAAAAGTTAGCGACCTTTCAGACTTATCTGGATAGGCACATGAACAGACGGGGTAGAGAAGGATACAGGCGGTTGGTCTAGATAGGACACGTGATTGGTGCAGGCTTGGAGGGCCGAAGGGCCTGTGCCCATGCTGTATTGTTCTTTGTACCTTGTATCATGTACTGTGTTATAATTAAACTGGCAGAAAAATGTAACTGAGTATCTAATGCCCCTTTCCTAACTCCCCTTCCTAACTACTGTAAGGATCCTTCCTGTTCATTCCCCTTAGTTCACCTTTCATTCATTTTGACCTTCTTATTTTGATCCATGGATGATTAATAGACATGTCTCCTTCAGGCAAGCAGGATAATAATAATAATCTTTATTGTCACAAGTAGGCTTACATTAACACTGCAATGAAGTTACTGTGAAAAGCTCCTAGTCGCCACACTCCGCCACCTGTTCGGGTACACGGAGGGAGAATTCAGAATGTCCAAATTAGGTAATAGCACATCTTTCGGGACTTGTGGGAGGAAACCGGAGCTCCCGGAGGAAACCCATGTAGATACGGGGAGAACGTGCAGACACCACACAGACAGTGACCCAAGCAGGGAATTGAACAGCGGTCCCTGGCGCTGTGAAGCAACAGTGCTAACCACTGTGCCAGTGTGCCGCCCACATGTGTCTTTAATTCAAGCAGAAGATTCCAGAAATTTAAGAAGAGATCGCCTGCTGGCTTAAACTGCAGACCACAGACTTTCTGGCAGCAGTGAGAGAGATGGGCTGGGACTCGGTGTGCTTGATTGGCTGGGGCCAATGAATTGACCCAAAAGGCTGTACTTTGCCCTGTAACAGGTGGTGATTGGATGTTATGCCAGTGGGGTGGTTCAGAGACCTAAGGAGTTTAAGTTTGACTCCTCACAGCTGAGAGGGAAGATCCACTCTCTTTCCTCTGTGTTTCTCTCCAGCCTGTGGGTGCTGGATATCAGAACCTACAGAGTGACTGAATGAATCTATCTACAGAAATACCACATACAGGCTGCAAACAAGAGACTTTAACTTGCTACTCCCTCTCTGAAAAGGCTGTGACAGCTGTACTTCAGAAGTTGCACGCATGAATGAATCTCCAGAGAAGACCATTCCAGGCTGTAAAAAAAGACTTTAACCTATAAGCTTGCTCTGGAGAAAGGTGCGCTAAGAACCATCACCTGAAACAAAGACTCTTTCTCCTTTGATTATTATCTTTTACCCCTTTCCATCCCTCTATGTTTGTCTGTCTGTGTAGAGGGGTGGGGGGGCAAGTTAAATTGGGGAGTTAGGAATTAGTTAATCGGTTACTAGTTGTATTTGCTGCATAGTTCATTATAGTTCCTGTAATAAATAAACAGGAATTGTGTTTAAACTTACAAACCTGGTGACTGTAATTATCACACAGCCAAGGGCCAAAGAGGTTAGGTATTTTTATCAGAAATATTGATTAATTCACTTGTGTTGTGACTCCAGGACAGGTGGGGCTGGAATTGACTGTGCATTTACCCAGGGTGTCATAACACTACCCCGATCTTTAGACAGACACAGACAAACAACACAGAGGGGAAACGGTGGTGGAAAGAAAATATTAATAAAAGGATAAAGATCTTTGATTCACTGGGTTGACTTCTAGTTGTTTTTTTTTCCTGCAGTTTAGCTTTCATCTTGATATTTCTTCCTTCTAGGCTTGAGATGGTTTTCTCTGACAAGGTTGGCGACATCCTCTGCAGACTTAGCATCATTCCACGTTCACAGCAAATGGTGTGATAGGCATTCACTGCTTTCAGAACAATAAAGCGGTTCTTCCACTTCAGCAAGGATAGAGAAAGAGAGAAAGAGAGAGACCGAGCATTCTTTTCACTTACAAGGTGTAATCACTTCTAACAGGTTCTCTCAGAAAGCATCATGCAGGAACCAATCACTGCCCATTGTCAGGCAGAACACTGTCCCTGGCAAACCCACCAGCTGCCAGTTAATCAATCGATCCGACTCCCTCCAAATGTGTTTCCTAAGATCCACTCAGTGCCGACGAGTCAGGCTAAAAACAAAACCTGGGAACAGAGTGTTCTGACAAGTAAGCTGCTTCAACCTGAGTCTTCTGCTTAAAGGCACATTCCGATTATGGGTCCACGACCCAAAATAATAAACTGACAAAAATAAAATGAAAGTAAACAGGAGGCACCCTTACAAAGCTCAGTCATTGTGTGTTTAAAGTGGGGATCGACAGGTTTCTAAATACCAATGACATAGAGGATTATGGGGATAGTGGCGAAAAGACGTTGAATTGGAGGATCAGTCATGATCAGATTGAATGGCAGAGCAGTCTTGATGGGCTGAATGGCCTACTCCTGTTCCCACCTTTCTGGGAAAGAACACAGACCTGAGGGACACGATGAGAGATAGGTGAGAAGGAGGACATCCATTACACTTGGATGATCTCAGAGCATCGCACCTGATGGAAGAGTCGTTCGCTAGATGAGACTTTCATGAAAGCAAAATGTGCACGTCTGTCCTGCCAGACCCGTTTTCTGGCGTGGTGCCCCCCCCCCCCCCCCCCCACCCCCCGCCGGCAGCGGGATCCTTCGTCCCAGCAGCCAGTCAATGGGGCTTGCCATTGTGGCCACCACCACGCCGTTGGGAATTCCGCGGGCGTCAGTGCGCTGCCGGTGAAGCGGAGGATCCTGCCGACGGAGAATCCAGCCCAATATATTTACACATGTGCAACACCAGTTGTGCTCTCAGAACTTCTTAATTGTTCTCACCCGAAAGCTGCATCTAGGTGCATTTCTGATATCCGCAGCAGAGGTTGTGGAAGCCTGCTGACTACTATGCCCCATTGTCTGCCATGCCCTGGGCAAGTGTTCTCCGGAGGCTTGAGGCCTGGAGGACCCAGCCCTGATTTTGGTCTCCGGCTGCGGGGGAGGTGCACCCTTCTCGGCCTGAGCAGCTGGAGTTGGCAGAGAGCATTTTGAGAAGATAGACAGTCTTGAGGAGTTTTGGGTGGGTTACCCCGGCGTGTCCGGCTGACCCTCCTCCTCTCAGTGGGTGCCACGCGGTCCCACCATAACTCCTAGAGGGGAAGGGACTGCAGGAGGGAGATTGAGATGCACCATTCTCCTCTCTCATAGCCACAGTAATGGAGTGTAGGTCCGAGTGCAGAGTCGGCACAGGCCACCCTTCTAATGGTGACCTTGATATACTCGACAACTCTGCCTGCTGTTCTCCGGTCTGTCTTTGAAGCTCTGACATCTCTCTGGGGACCGATTCCAGAGGTTCGTCAGACTGAGCAGGAGCCAGGCCTCTGAGAGTTGGTGGCCTAGCCTCTGTCACTGCTTCTGCCTGTTGTGGGCCCGAATCTGTGCTCACCTGACAGTGACCCCAAGCCCCTCTAACCTAACTAGATCCTGAGGTGTGTGTATCTCTTTGCCGACGGAGGGTGCAGGTGAACACAGTGACATCTCGACACCCAAAGGTTTCTCAGCATCATCATGTGAGGTGCTCTGTGGGCTGGGGCTGAAGGACTGGCTGGTGCTGTCCCGCCTCCTCTTCTTGCTGCTAGCTGTAAGAGAGAAAAGAGATAATTACTAATTGGCTGGAGAGTCACCTCCATTAAACAGCACTCTAATTTCAGGTGGTGAGCTAATTGCTTATTGGGAGATACCGATCTCACATCTGTACCAGATCAATCTCTGTCCTCATCAGTCAGCTCTCTCATCTGCTCCTCGAAGGTGGTGAGTGGCCTGAGCTTGGACAACCTCCTCCTGTCTGGGATCTCTCCCTGTTACTGTGGGCGACCCTGTCCTGCATAAAGACAAACGGACAGACTGGTGAGGAGAACGGACGTATGATAAGTATGTGGGTCTATGTAAGGGGTGAAGACGCAATGTGTGCAATACGTGACAGGAGATTCAGGTGCTATTGTGAGCGAGAGAGTCAGTGATCCGTTGTGTTGATAGTGTGTGACATCCCTGTGCACTGTAATCCAGAGAATGTGTGATGGCTTTATGGGAGTGTGAGTTGAGAGTGAGGAGAAGGCTGACTTCTCTGTGCGGAGTGGCTGCAATCATTCACCCTTTTCCACCGCTGGAGGGAGGTCTTCTTCTGAGATCTGCAGGCGCTGACCTCCGTGGTGACCTCTGAGCCTGGGTGGTGAGATTGACGGATCTCTGGCTCCCACCATGGGGTAAAGGATTGTCCACCAGTCCTCACCTGCCTGGAGGAGACCCCCCAGGCACTTGGTGCTGAACATTGTTGCAGGGTGCTTGTCTCTTTGCACTTTGCACAGGGCCATCACTCACCACAACAGGTTCTGGGCTCCAGAGAGTGAATGTGTGTGGGTGCAGTTTAAATATGGTGACCGGAACTTTGATGTGATGAGGTAACGGCGGGACAGATCATTCCCAGTGCCCCCCCCCACCACCGCCACCCTTTGCACCCCGCCATGAGATATGACGAGCTGCTCCTTTATGCATAGGTAATGAGCTGACAAGTGGACGATCTGGCGAGCCAACTCAATGGGCGCCATTTCCTGCCTGCCACTGCTCCTGGCTCTGAAGTTGCAAATTCCACCCTGTGGTGGGAGTTGAGGAGAACATCCAAAGAATTTCTACCCCATGATATCATGTTCTCTGGACTATTTGCTAAGTAGGCCTCCAGAGAAAAGTAATATGTTTTCATATTTTGTTACTGTAAGTAGAAACTGATTCTCTTGGTTCATGGCGTACGCTCCAATCTCCGCTAATATGCATGGATGACTGAAACAATACTGCGATCTGGTTTGCTTCTCAACATTTCTTTAACACAAGCTCAAAAATACAGTTGTCATTATTATATCGATGGACTATTTTTGTATTTGAATAAACCTTGTAAATCTTGTTTTTTTTCTTGTCTTACCTTTTTCAAATTCTTCAGCAACTAACTTCTCTGTTTATGTGAAAAGAAAAATTCTCAGTAAAAAACAAATCGTTGCTCATTATGTTTAATTTCTCCTCAGAGTTCAGTGTCCACCAGACCCAAGATCATCACTTTTAGTCACACTTTTTCCCATACCGATGTTTCACTTCCTTACTCTTTATCCTGCCTTCTCTTTTACTGTCATGATTCCTGTCCTTCCACCCCTTTCAGGTACTGAGCCCTCCGAAATTCTTACCCCAACCCTTTATGACCCCCCTCAATCTTCCTCATCTCCTGCTGCAATCCCAGGCTTGGCTCCCTCTTCGATCGGCTTTCCAATGTCTTCTGAAAGACTAATGGCGCTACTAATCACTGCCTCCTTACAAGCAGCAAGCACTTGCTATTCCTTTGCCAAACATTCTCCCTCACTGATCCACAGCAGCAGCAAGTGTGTGTCGTCTACAAGATGTCGTGCAAGTACTCACCAAGGTGAGCTCCCTGGGCAGCACCTTGCAAATCCACACCTGCTACCGCCTGGACAGACAAGGGAACCCCACCACCTGCAGACTTTCTTCCACGCCACACACCACCCTGACTTGGAAATATATCACCGTTCCTGCACTGTCACCGTCCTGGTCAAGACCTACACCATGGGGACCGCAGTAGTTCAAGAAAGCAGCTCCCCACCACCTTCTCAGAGTAATTAGGGATGGGCAATAAATGCGGGACAAGCCAGTGATGCTCATTTCCCGTAAGTTAATTTGGAAAAATTTGGGGCTAATCTTGCCAATGTTCTTCTTACCATCAGCAACTCCCAATATCCCCAAACTGTTCTTTCGCCAAACTTTCTGTCTATGTGCCCAGTTGGGGTTATCTTCCCAATGCCCTTCCTAACCAACTCAATGGTTCTAGTGTTGACACTGTGAATTCTGGGAGTGGATCAGCCATCATCACCTATTTCCCTATCTGCCTCCATATTGAGAACAGCGCTCTTGGAATCATCCGTGAGATTATTGCGGAAGATTACATCGACACCATGGTCATGACAGCAAATTAACTGAGGCGTGCTGACCTTCGTCCTAAATAAAGCCTCTCTGCCTGGTTATACTGTCTGCTCCTTGTCCACACAGACCACCGAAGGTCTGATCATCAAATCACACCTTGCTCTGTACCCCTCTGTTTCTTTTCCTGTGGGAATCAAACCTTATCCCTCGCATCACTCACTTAAAATCCCCGTTCTCTATCACCTACACGTGTGGCATGAACATTTTTCTCAGTGAAATAACTTCACTGCTTTCTTCCTTCAGTCTGTGCACTCTGGGGTTCCTCGTCCCTGGTGAATATTAAAGGGGTTGCATGGGGTTAAATCCATAGAATCCCTACCGTGCAGAGGAAGGCCATTCAGCCCATTGAGTCTGCACTGACCCTCTGAAAGAACGACCTAGGCCCACTCCTCCACCCGATTCCCCGAACCTCACGTAACCTGGACACCTTTGGACAAGGGGAGGAAATAAGAGTAACCGGAGGAAACCCACGCAGACACAGTGAGAAGCTGCAAACTCCACCCAGTCACCGAAGGCCGGAATCAAACTCCAGTCTTTGGCACTGTGAGGTAGCAGTGCTAAGAACCAATGTACCACCATGCATGCTGCCCACATCTTTGAAGTTGGTAGTACAGGCTGAATATCCCATATCCGAAATTCGAAAAGCTCTGCAATCCGCACTTTTTCAGTGTCGGCTGTTCCTCGCACTGTGTCCCGGAGGGTTTGATGCAGTCCCGGGCAATCGATTACCCTGCCAGATTTCTCACTCTCCCAAATAGGTACCTGTTCTTACAATACTTAGCAACGGCACATCACACCTTGCATGTAAATCATAAAGCTTCAGCCTCATGCATCCTGATGATAAGGTCGCATTTACCTGCAACATTCATAACCTTTTGGTGTCAACAATACCCCACATTCCTGGAAACATTTGAACTATTTTATTCCCGACATCCCTCAGTAGCCCTCAAATCAGGCTTTTGATTTTCTAAAGCTTACCCATTTCAAGAAACTCTTCTTCTTCCCGTGCTAGCCTGGCTGTTGACAGGGAACACAAAGCAAATATTATTGCACAAAATAAAAGGTGCTGTGCAACGTGCATTATTTTCATTAAAACTTTACTCCCAGATCAAAAACGGATGAAAGAAAAAAAAATGAGAAAAAGAAAGTGTCAATTTTGTTCTGACGCAAAGTGGAATTGACATCAGCACAAGAGGCGATAGCAAATCAACGGCCCACTTAGATTTTCTTTTACTGTTGAAGTCTAAGGGAATGTGTAATCAAGGCGCATCAAGAGATTTTTGAACTCTGAGGGGATCAAGCGGACCTGGAGATCAGACAGGAAGGTAGAAGCGAGCTCAACAGTTTACTCCTGTTTTTTTTGTACTCAAGCAAATTTACGCAGGGTATAAGGCAGGCCGCAGATTGATTTACCACTGCTTGTTTTCTCCCAATATTGAAGACTAACCATCACTCCTGGAGACGCTCAATAGGGTAGGCCGTCCACCAGGTGAGCATTTGGGACTGCAGAAATTGCGTGATTGAAATCCAGCACAGCCTGAGAGCTACTGTGGCTCACAAGAAAAAAACCCACAATGTAGGAATTCAATTTGTCGTCACATTAGCGTCATATGGACCTAGGTCTAATATTTCCAAAATGTTTTGGTATTGTTTAAATGTAGCTTGTGGGACATGTAGCTTTTGTTAAGAAGAAGAAGGGCAGAAGACGTTAACACCTGTTTACTGCCTCAATTCCAATTCCCTCGAACCCTTGGTTCTCTCCGTGATCCACCTAAGGAGGAGAGGGTGAACACAACAAAGAGGAATGGAGCATCTGATCTTGCTTAAGGAGGACAAACACTGCAGCATATCACCGCCTATAGAGTAAACAGGCAGTACAGATCATGTAAGGGCTTTAGTGTAGAGATTAGTAGAAGCAGACGAAGCTTCATTGAGCTTGATCACCACATTCATCCTTTATCGCACAATCTAGTTTCAGACAGATGGGGGAATCCCCATAATATCACTAAGGGTGAATTTGCCAAGTGACTGACGAACAGGAGAACAAAGGCTAGAGATGCACAATTTCTCTGTTTCTTATGATACAAGCAGCTCTGGAATATACAGCGCAGAAGGAGGCCATTCAGCCCATCGAGTCTGCACCGACTCCCTTGGAGCCCTCACTTCCATCCTATCCCCGTAACCCAATAACCCCTCCTAACCTTTTTGGACACTAAAGGCAATTTATCATGGCCAATCCACCTAACCTGCACGTCTTTGGACTGTGGGAGGAAACCGGAGCACCCGGAGGAAAACCACGCAGACATGGGGAGAACGTGCAGACTCCGCACAGGTAGTGACCCAGTGGGGAATCGAACCTGGGAACCAGGCGCTGTGAAGCCATAGTGCTAGCCACTTGAACTACCGTGCTGCCCTTGAATGCTCAGGTTATCATTGGAACACCTATTAGAATGTCCCATGGAACTGCAGAAAATGGTTCATATCTTTAGGTGAAAATGTTAGTTGCAATACAATTAATTCTGTAGGTCAGAAACTAGCCCGAATCGAGTTAGTAAAAAGAAAACGTAGTTTATTGCAAAGCAATTACTTTTACAATCTGCAGCAGATCGCAGCCACATCTGTCCTGGCTGACTTTACACAGACCTTAATCATGAGTGATCTCGGGCTCCCAGCCCCCTGAGCAGGAGAGCTTGGATATGGCGAGACTCACGGGGACACTGATCACTCAAACCCCATAGGTCTTGTGCGGGTTATAACAGTAACATAAAACCTTTCAACACATGAAAATATATCATAATGAGACACAATTTCTTTTTACTAGATGTTGAATAAGTGTGAAATAACATCATTTTTAAACTTACCTTCTTCTGCAGTTTGTTCTGCGGTAGTAACTCCTGCAGCTATGGATGAAACAATAAAAATATTCAGTACAAACGTATACTACTGTTTACCAGAATCATGGACTTTACTGCAGAGAGGAAGCTATTCAGCCAGCAACAGCAGGAATCTCGTTTCAATATAGAATCCCGACAGTGCAGAAGGAGGCCATTCGGCCCAGTGAGGCCCTACAGCGGCCCTCCAGAAGAATACCCTACCTAGGCCCAATCCCCCACCTTGTTCACGTAACCCCACTAGGGGCAATTTATCATTGCCAATCCACCTAACCTGCACATCTTTGGACTGTGGGAGGAAACGGAGCACCCGGAGGAAACCCACGCAGACACGGGGAGAACGTGCAAATAGCACACAGTTTAATAAATCTAACTGTCATTAAAGAGGGTCCCAGCCATATGTTCCCCGCCCCCCACCCCCCGTCATTGCAACCTTACCCACCCAGCACCCCTATTTCTCACCCTCCCAGTGCGATTCGGTACGAATTAAGTAATGGCATGATGGGAAAACTGGTCAATGGGAAGACTGGTCAAAAGGTTTGATACAATATAAGAAAGGCTGAAACTACTCATTCCAGCTCCCCAGGCCCAGGTAAAGAATGCTGCCCTAACCATTTCAGACTAGTCTGGCCGTAGGCCAACTCTGCATAACTTGAAGTCTGAAAAGATCAGCGAAGGTCGAGCCATTCCAAAACACCGGACCTCGGCAACTCCTGATAAAACAAACTCGTCATAACCCAGGGCCGTAGGAATTTAAAACAAAGATAAGTTCAGGAAGAAACAAGTCTATTCTGACCGTTCAACGTTCCCTCCGAGGACTAAATAATGGTCTGAGTGATATGACCAAACATGGTCTGGTCTTTGCTCCCGTTTGTATTTCCGATCAAACTCCTGACCATACTGTTGTCACATAATCTTGATAAAGTTAATGTATAAATATTGAGCTAATTCTCCGCGAAAGCGCGGAACTTGTGAAAGACTGAGCAGTTTTGTTGACTGCCCTCTTACTTCAATTTTCAGCCATTACTGCATGCAGTTGTTTTCGACAATAAAGCTTGTTATTCTGTCTTAATTTTTCTACCACAGAAGCGAAAATGTTGACTTTGACACCAGGGTATGTGCCACATCACTCCAGGGTGCTGGGACTGGGTCAGCACTGTCAGCCAGCAAGGGGGGGGGTTGATGATCCCACAGAGAGCTGGGCGCTTGTACTTCTTAATCTATGCCATAGTCTGTCCCCTGCCTGTCTGCTGAGCGCTTGCCCACACCATCACCTGCACGTGGTGATGCATTGCAGAAGAAAGTAACAGAGGCATTCTACTGGTTGTGCACAAGTGTGTTTAATACAGGACCCCGCTCTCCCAAAGGTGCCACCTCTCCCACTCCCCCAACCCCCACCTTCCCACCGCCCCTCACCCCCCTACCTACCCCGTCCACCCCTCCCCCATTGCCCTCAATGATCTTCGACATGCCAGGCCCTCCTAGCTCTACCTTTATGTCTTGATGTTTCCCCAGGATGCACATCTGAAGTGGAGGCAGCCAGCTGCTTATTTTGTCCCTTGGCCTTCGATACACCTGGCGGGCGCCCTTTGAGGGCTCTGGGCCTGAGGGCCCCGGCTCAGCGGTCAGCGGTACATGCACAGCCATGCCACCCTGTCCCGTGTGCCGACCCTGAGCCTCATCAGAGGGGTGGAACTCGGGGAGCTGGTGTCCACTGTCACTGCCCCATGGGACGAGTCCACGTAGGCACCGAGCGCCCCTTCCTCCTGGTTGGTGCCCATAGCGCCCTGGGGTCCACCTTGTGACAGAGGGGCAGCTGTTTGGAGCCCCGGCTGCCTCTGCATCATCTGGCTTTGCCAGCCCTGGTGGGTACCCATGGTCTGCACCATCGAGTCAACGACCTCAGCGGAGTTCCTCAGTGACTGGGACAAGCTCTGTAGCGCCTTGGCAATGCCTACCTGCGACTGGGACAAGTTCCGCTGTGCCTCGGCAATGCCTGTCTAAGAACAGGACATGTCGCGCAGAACCTCATCAAGGTCAGCCTGGTACTGGGTGACATCCCCCAATGAGGCAGACATTCCATCAAGACCCTTGGCAATGGCAGTCACCGACTGCGCAACGCCTTGGACACCTTCACTAATGGTGCCGACCTGCACCAGGGTCTCGATTGTGGTCGCCACCTTAGCAGTGTTGGCCTCGATGCCATTTATTGCTGGCGCCATATCCTGCCCAGTGATGTGTTAGGCAGGTTGGTTCGATGTGGACTGCACTCGATGCAGGGAAACTAGAAACAGACTAACACTGGAGAAGATCCAACACTGTTTTATTCAACTATAGAACTGCTATATATATTTAGCTGAGGGTCGACACTATACTGATCTGACTGGTGACCTTGTAGTAGCCTGACCTGACCTACTAGCTACCGCATGGTGTTTGCATTTGCTGGCTCGTGACTCTGACTGTCTCAGTGGCTGGGTCCCGAGAGAGCGGGAAACCTAGTGCCCTCTGGCTTTATAGTGGTGGTGTCCTATCTGGTGATTGGCTGCACTGTGCTGTGTGCTTACTGGTCATCCTGTGTGTCAATCACTGCCTGTCTGCATCTCATTATATACATGAGTGGATATTATGGCACCTCCCCCCCTTTTTTTAGTAAATGCTAAGGTATATATGCATATATATATATATTACATGGGAAGGTGTCAATAGTGCAGCTGGCAAACAAAACAATATTTACAAAGGTTAAATCGATGAATTCAGTCACAAAATGTACAAAGGTTCAGTCTACAGATTCAGTCTTTGTGGTGGGCGATGAATTCTTGTCGATCGCCGCAGAGGTGGATCAGGAGCCGCCTGCACATGGATAGGTGGGATCGCTGCCATCGCGGTGGTCGCGTGGGCCAGCAGGATTGCTGGTAGATCGGTGGCCTCGTGGCAGGGTACGTCCGGAGGAAGCATTATAGGTGGCGGAGCACTGCGGTCAGGTAGTGGGCGTGGAACCCTTCGCAATGCCCTTCTGTTGCCATGCAGGCAAGGAAAGATCTTGGGGCCACTTGTTTGATCACAACAGCTATGGCTGACCAGCCACCCTCAGGCAACTGGACACGAACATGATCAGTTGGGGCCAGCGCGGGTAGATCCGTGGCATCTGCATCATTGGCTGGGTCATTGAGATCCAAAAAGAAGAGGTGTTGGGTGTCTTAAAAAATATTAAGGTAGATAAGTCCCGAGGGCCTGATGGGATCTACCCCAGAATACTGAAGGAGGCTGGAGAGGAAATTGCTGAGGCCTTGACAGAAATCTTTGGATCCTCGCTGTCTTCAGGGGATGTCCCGGAGGACTGGAGAATAGCCAATGTTGTTCCTCTGTTTAAGAAGGGTAGCAAGGATAATCCAGGGAACTACAGGCCGGTGAGCCTTACTTCAGTGGTAGGGAAATTACTGGAGAGAATTCTTCGAGACAGGATCTACTCCCATTTGGAAGCAAATGGACGTATTAGTGAGAGGCAGCACGGTTTTGTGAAGGGGAGGTTGTGTCTCACTAACTTGATAGAGTTTTTCGAGGAGGTCACTAAGATGATTGATGCAGGTCGGGCAGTGGATGTTGTCTATATGGACTTCAGTAAGGCCTTTGACAAGGTACCTCATGGTAGACTAGTACAAAAGGTGAAGTCACACGGGATCAGGGGTGAGCTGGCAAGGTGGATACAGAACTGGCTAGGCCATAGAAGGCAGAGAGTAGCAATGGAAGGATGCTTTTCTCATTGGAGGGCTGTGACCAGTGGTGTTCCACAGGGATCAGTGCTGGGACCTTTGCTCTTTGTAGTATATATAAATGATTTGGAGGAAAATGTAACTGGTCTGATTAGTAAGTTTGCAGACGACACAAAGGTTGGTGGAATTGCGGATAGCGATGAGGACTGTCGGAGGATACAGCAGGATTTAGATTGTTTGGAGACTTGGGCGGAGAGATGGCAGCTGGAGTTTAATCCGGACAAATGTGAGGTAATGCATTTTGGAAGGTCTAATGCAGGTAGGGAATATATAGTGAATGGTAGAACCCTCAAGAGTATTGAAAGTCAAAGAGATCTAGGAGTACAGGTCCACAGGTCATTGAAAGGGGCAACACAGGTGGAGAAGGTAGTCAAGAAGGCATACGGCATGCTTGCCTCCATTGGCCGGGGCATTGAGTATAAGAATTGGCAAGTCATGTTGCAGCTGTATAGAACCTTAGTTAGGCCACACTTGGAGTATAGTGTTCAATTCTGGTCGCCACACTACCAGAAGGATGTGGAGGCTTTAGAGAGGGTGCAGAAGAGATTTACCAGAATGTTGCCTGGTATGGAGGGCATTAGCTATGAGGAGCGGTTGAATAAACTCGGTTTGTTCTCACTGGAACGAAGGAGGTTGAGGGGAGACCTGATAGAGGTATACAAAATTATGAGGGGCATAGACAGAGTGGATAGTCAGAGGCTTTTCCCCAGGGTAGAGGGGTCAATTACTAGGGGGCATAGGTTTAAGGTGAGAGGGGCAAGGTTTAGAGTAGATGTACGAGGCAAGTTTTTTACGCAGAGGGTAGTGGGTGCCTGGAACTCGCTACCGGAGGAGGTGGTGGAAGCAGGGACGATAGTGACATTTAAGGGGCATCTTGACAAATATATGAATAGGATGGGAATAGAGGGATACGGACCCAGGAAGTGTAGAAGATTGTAGTTTAGTCGGGCAGCATGGTCGGCACGGGCTTGGAGGGCCGAAGAGCCTGTTCCTGTGCTGTACATTTCTTTGTTCTTTGTTCTTTGTTCATTGGCCTTCTGTTGGGCCTGTGACTGCTGCATTTTATGTAAGACCGTGAGGTGGTCGAGGTCTGGAACGTGGATGGCTGAAACTGTGGTCCTCAGAGTGCGATTCTGCGCTGGAGACAACCCAGTGGGCAGTGGGGTTGCCCTGTATGCCAGCATCGGCAGGTTGAAGTCAGAGCCTGAGTTTGCAGCTTTGCACAGCAACCGCTTTACAATATGGAGCCCTTTCTCGGCCTTCCCGTTTGATTGCGGGTAGTGGGGACTGGCGGTTACGTGATGGAAGTTGTAGGACTGTGCAAAATCAGACCATTCCTGGCTGCAAAAGCATGGACCGTTGTCGCTCATTACCATGAGCGGTATCCTGTGCCTGGCGAACGTTTCTTTACAGGCTTTGATGACCGCCTTCGACGGGAGGTCGGACAGTTTCACCACTTCTGGGTAACTGGAGAAGTAGTCAACCAGGAGTCCATAGTCACGCCCCTTGGCGTGGAAAAGGTCTGCAGCTACTTTGGACCATGGAGAGGTTATGATCTCGCGTTGTTGCAGTGTTTCCTTGGGTTGAGCCGGTTGAAACTTCTGACAGGTGGGGCAGTTGAGGACCGTGTTGGCAATGTCCTGGCTAATGCCCGGCCAGTAAACCGCCTCCCGAGCTCTGCGTCAGCATTTCTCAACCCCAAGGTGACCCGCATGGAGTTGGCCCAGCACCATAGCCTGCATGCTCTGAGTAATTACGATCCTGTCGAGTTTCAGAAGGATTCCCTCCACCACCGTCAGGTCGTCTTTTACATTCAAGAATCGGGGACATTATCCCTTCTGCCAGCCATGGGTAAGGTGCTGCATCACGCGCTGCGGTAAAGGATCCTTGGCCAGTTCCTCACGAATTTGGACCACCCGTTCGTCAGAGGCTGGGAGGTTTGTGGTACACAATTGCACTTGCGCGTCTATGTGGCAGATGAAGTCACCTTGTTCACACGGTGTGGTGATGGACCGGGATAGGGCATCTGCAATGATGAACTCTTTGCCTGGCGTGTAGACAAGTTTGAAGTCATCGCGGTGGTGTCGAAGAAGAATTTGCTGTAACCGAGGTGTCATGTCATTTAAATCCTTCTGGATTATGTGGACTAGAGGCCTGTGGTCCGTTTCCACCGTGGATTTCGGCAGGCCGTAAACGTAGTCACGAAACTTAACTATTCCTGTCAGGAGACCCAGACACTCCTTTTCGATCTGGGCATATCGTTGCTCAGTGGGCGTCATGGCCCTGAAGGCATACGCCACTGGAGCCCAGGACGAGGAGTCATCTCGCTGGAGGAGCACCGCCCCAATGCCGTCCTGGCTTGCATCAGTTGATATCTTGGTTTCCTTGGTTGGGTCGAGGAACACTAGAACTGGGGCTGTGGTGAGCTTTGCCTTCAGCTCACGCCATTCCTCTTCATGTGTGGGCAGCCACTGGAATTCCGTTGACTTCTTGACGAGATGGCGGAGGGCCGTGGTGTGGGACGCCATATTGGGAATGAATTTCCCGAGAAAGTTGATCATCCCGAGGAAGCGGAGGACCGCCTTCTTGTCCTCTGGTGTCTTCATGGTGTTGATCGCCAAGGCCTTGTCGGCGTCTGGCCGCATGCCCTGCTGCGAGATGTGGGCACCTAGAAACTTAATATCCGATTGACCAAATGAGCACTTGGCCCTGTTGAGCTGGAGACCATGTTCATGAATTGCTGGAAGACCTGCTTGAGGCGAGCGATGTGTTCCTGGGGTGTTGTGGACCAGATAATCACGTCGTCCACGTATACTCGCACCCCCTCTATGCCCTCCATCATCTGCTCCATGATGCGGTGAAACACTTCGGAGGCAGATATGACACCAAAAGGTATCCTGTTGTAGCAGTTGCGACCAAACGGGGTGTTGAACGTGCACAGCTTGCGACTGGATGCGTCCAGCTGTATTTGCCCAAAACCCCGGGAGGTGTCCAGCCTAGTGAAGAATTTGGCATGGACCATCTCACTGGTCAACTCTTCACGTTTCGGGATCGGGTAATGCTCCCGCATGATGTTGCGGTTTAGATCCTTAGGATCAATGCAAATGCGAAGCTCCCCTGATGTCTTCTTTATGCAGACCATGGAGCTGACCCAGTCTGTTGGCTCTGTGACCTTCGATATGATGCCCTGGTCTTGGAGGTCCTGTAATTGCTTCTTCAGATGATCCTTGAGGGGCGCCGGCACCCGGCGAGGTGCATGAATTACAGGGGTGGCGTTCGGCTTGAGCAGGATTTTATATCCGTACGGGAGCGTGCCCATTCCATCGAAGATGCTGTGGTACTGCGTGATAATGTTGTATATGTCGGCTTGCAAGTTTCCATCAGGTGAGGCCGTCGCCGGTGATGATGACATGGTGTGGACTCGCTGAGCCAGGTTCAGGAGCTTGCAGGCTCGAGCACCGAGCAGGGATGCCCTGTCAGGCCTGACGATTTCAAACTGTAATGTTGCCTTGGTCGCCTTATTGGATACCCCCAGTTGACACAAGCCACTGGCAGCTATGGCACTGCCATTGTAGTCAAGGAGCTGGCAGGCTGGTGGAAGAATGCTTGGTCTGGCGCGGATGGTGTCGAGGTCGGATTGTGAGATGAGGTTCGCTGATGCGTCGGTGTCCAGTTTAAATCGGATGCGAGCCTTGTTAATTATAAGGACAGCACACCACTCGTCGTCGGGATCCACACTGAGGATCGAGAGGCGTTTCGCCGTTGTGGTGGAAGGCAGCGCATATGTAGTTATGATGCCGACCCAGTATGGGGACTTAAGGCACTCAGCATCAGGGTCTGTTGGGCTGTTGGGATCGTAATCTGGCATGCCTTGTTGTATTGAGCGGACACTTCTGCGCTGCAGCTGGGATCGCTGGCTGCTGAGCGGTGGAGCAGATCTACAAAGGGTTGCGTAGTGGCCAAGCTTGCCACACTGGAGACACCGGCATCCTTTTGCCGGACATTGCCGCTTTAAGTGGGCGGAGCCCCAATTCAGACACATCATGACGCTGACATCAGCGCGTTCTGTGCGCCATCGCGCATGCGCAGTGTGGTCGGTCGATGTACACACCTACGCAGTCGGATTGTCGGGCTCGTCGTCCACTCGGTCGTGGCGCACATGCGCAGGGACCCAGGAAAAGCGTGCGAAACGGCCACTCTCCTCGATGCTCAGGCCCTGCATTTGTGCCATGACCTGCACCCGTTCCGCCTCGTGGGAGGCCAGCTTTGCAGTTTCTGCCGCCCTGATGTGGGAGTAACGATTCTTAGCAAGCTCATGGACAACGCACGTCTCAATAGCGACAGAGAGGGTCAACTGTTTGATTTTCAGGAGTTGCTGCCGAAGGGAGTCAGAGTGGACCCCGGAAACGATCTGATCCCGGATCATGGAATCAGCCGTCGAGTCATAGTTACATGACTGCGCTAGGATGCGGAGATGGGTCAAGAAGGACTGAAAAGATTCATCCTTACCCTGAAGCCTCTGCTGGAAGATGTAACGTTCAAAGCTCTCATTCACCTCAATGTCGCTGTGGCTGTCGAACTTCAGCAGGACTGTTTTGAATTTTGTTTTGTCTTCGCCGTCAGTGAACGTAAGGGAGTTGTAGATGTGGATGGCGTAGTCCCCCGCGGTGGAGAGAAATAGCGCGATCTTCCTGGCATCCGATGCTGCTTCGAGGTCGGAGGCCTCGATGTACCAGAGGAACTTTTGCTTGAAGATTTTCCAATTGGTGCCGAGGTTGCCGGAGATGCGGAGCTGCGGAGGAGGCTGGATGTTTTCCATTTCACCGGATGGCTGCTTGCTGGTCAATGCTGATTCACTCGAGGTAGGTCCGTCAAGATCAGTATCACTCTGGTACCATGATGTGTTAGGCAGGTTGGTTCGGTGTGGACTGCACTCGATGCAGGGAAACTAGAAACAGACTAACACTGGAGAAGATCCAACACTCTTTTATTCAACTATAGAACTGCTATATATATTTAACTGTGGGTTGACACTATACTGAACTGACTGGAGACCTTGTAGTAGCCTGACCAGACTTACTAGCCACCGCATGGTGTTTGCACTGTGCTAGCTCGTGGACTCTGACTGTCTCAGTGGCTGGGTCCCGAGAGAGCGGGAAAGCTAGTGCCCTCTGGCTTTATAGCTGTAGTGTCCTGTCTGGTGATTGGCTGCACTGTGCTGTGTGCTTACTGGTCATCCTGTGTGTCAATCACTGCCTGTCTGCGTCTCATTATATACATGCATGGCTATTATGACACCCGGTACCTCTGCAATTCCTCCAATCGGTTATGGATCTGCTGGAGTGACGCTGATATCGCCCTCTGAATGTCCCGGCTACTCCCTATCATCTCCATCAGCTCCGGGTAACCCACTTCCTGAGGCTCAGCATCAGGCTGGGACCCAGCTGGGTCCTGAGATGCAGTAGCCCTCCGACTGCTGTCTTGCCTGGGGGGTTCCTGCCTCCACCTGATGTGCATCAGCAGCAGTGTGGTGTTCGACAAATTGTGCCCCAGAAGCCTGTCCACTAACATGTCCCACCGAGGTGTGTGTAACTGTGCTGGTGGAGGGTGAGGGTGACAGCTGTGCAGAAACTATAACCGTTGCGTCCTCAGAGCTCTCCACCGAGGTGTTCTCCTCGGAGTCGGGAGTGGGAGCCGCCCGGGATGGGCCAGCGTCGTCGGCTGCTGGAACTCCAGGAGAATGGACATGTGGTCAGTGGGAGGGATGGGTCAGTCAGTTAGGCAATCACTACTCACGTTTGACAGGTCCTGCGGGTGGAGCCTGGTGATTCCCCACCGCTGCGGCGTCTGCCAGCCTCCGCACTGGTGACCACCCGGGCCTCGGCCACCCCGGCCACCTCCAGGGCCCGCTCCTCAAAGGAGGAGGATTCTGAAGTCCGCCACCCCACCGCCAGTCTAGGCCCTATCCCGGCAATTGTGGGAGAGCTTTTCCTGTGGAGACACAGAGTGGGCATCGTTACCACACATGTGGTTCACAGTTGTGGGGGGAGGGTGGTGAAGGGAGGGTTGGTGTGGGGGTGTTGAATGGGGGGGTGGAGGAAGGGATGAAGGGGAGGGTGTGGAGGGAGGGTTGGGGGGGCGCCTGGGGGTTTGCCGGGGGGGGGGGCGGGTGGTCTCTAGGGAGTTGTTGGTGTCTCCTCTCTCGTGCTACCCAGTGTAGGTTGTTGACCTTCTTCTGGCACTGGAGGCAGTCCTCCTGGTCACAGTCCCCGAGCTGACTGCTGCCGCCATCTTGGCCCAGGCAGCACTGGCTGCCTTGTGGCTCATCCTCTGGGACTGCCGGGAGAACAGGACATCCCTCCTGGCCTCCACCATGTTCAGGACCCTCCCCAGGTCAGCGTCCCAAATCTTGGAGCTGGTCTCCACCGTGCCATTGTTGTGAGCTGGCTGCAGTTGGCTGAGCAAGGGCAGCTTAAGTGCTGCTCGGCCTTGTTGGGGGGGGGTGGGCACATGTTTGTCGGGGGAGGGGGGGCCCCAAGTGACCCTGCCACAAGGTATAGGGTGGAGGTCGGGGTGGGGGAGAATATTTTTACCTTTACAGGGCACCCTGATCTCTATGCAGCCAGCTTTACCGGCTCGATCATACCTTGCCCATCAGAATGACAGCGAAAACCTCATCCGCAGATTCTTTTCGCATGTGTGCTCTAACATCTGGAGGGAAAACACGTCTGTGCAGCTGGAGAGTTACATTCCGGTTTTCTCCCCTTAACCAGTGCGCTGTTCACCGAGGGGAAGATTTCACCTTCCGTCACATGGCAGGTGGGAATGTGGAATGTTTCCCAATGTAGAGGTTGGCGGGAAAATACTGCATATCTTTCATCCCAACCTGATTAATTATACGACCGGGTGTTTGCGCCGTATTCCGTGGCGGCGCAGGCCTGATGGCACATGGCTCACCATCATATCTGGGCGCCATGTTGAAAGGTGCTCAGCATCGTTAACTTACTATTGAAGAAAGAAGACAGACCTTCTGAAAATGAACATGGTGCTCCGTGAACACTCTGAGGACGGAAAAATAGACCTCCTGAGAAAGAAGGACTTCCAAGAGCATTCTGAGTCCCGAAGGTGAACCGCCTCGATGACACTGCATCTAGAAGGTCCACCTTTGGATGCTCCTCCCCCCACTGCCGGGGTGTTCCAGGGTCCAGGGTTGCTGGCGGCCTCCATTCCAAACTCCAGAGGCAGCAACCGGCTTTGCTCCAGTGGGTGCACAACATCTGCACGCCACGCTATTCCAGATGTGCTTTGCAGCAATGTGTTTTGCAGAGAATTGGGAATGGCTGGAAGATTCAAACTGGGCCATCATCTGAATCCCGATACCAGGATGCTAATCAGTTTCACACTGGCCAGCAGGTTTCACGATCCGTCATGGCTGGAACCAGCGGAAGATCCCTTGGGAAATTCAAGCCGGCATGAAACCCAATTTTGGGATATAATCTTACTCTCTGTCCCTTCTGTTCATGGCCTGAATCCTGTTACCCATATTGGTAACTTCCTCTCTTTCTTTGTCTTTACTCTTTGATATATCAGGGCCAGGATTTACTGCTTCCGTTCTTGGCAATGTGATTGGAAAATATCATGAGAAGGCCCTAGGTGCATTTTCTGAGAGCGTAAAGAAGAATGCGATTGTTCCCTCCCTATCTGAGGCACGATCAATTTGGCTGGAGATGAAGTTGAATTCAAACTGAGGCTTTATTAGTCTCTGAAGTGTGGCCTCCTACAGCAGCTGACAAAATGGCTGCGAGCTGAAGGCCAAGCATATTTGTAACCCGGCTCCTGGGCGGAGCTAGCATGCAGGGGCCCAGGTGAACCTGTAGTGCAGGTTCTACCGTACAACCCTTAATATAGGAACACAGTGGTTTACCACATTCACCCCTTGTTAAAATTGAGTCCGGCGGGGGTGGTGGAGAACTATATACAATTCGCAATCTTTAATATTTACACAACAGTGAAAAAAAAAAGGCTCTGGTCATCCGGTGGGCCGGTCAGAGGTTCAGCCGGTCCGGCGCCTTGATCGTCCTCTGGGATCGACGAAGTGGAGCCGGCGATGTTGGTGCTGTCATGGTCGAAGTTGACTCTGGGAGCGTGCCAAAATCCTCTTCATCAACAGGGGTGGGCAGGGGGAGGACGGACGGTCCTAGGGGGAGTGATGGGGGTGGCGGGGGAGGGGAGGTTGGCGCCGGGGGGTGTGTGGGGGCGGAACCTGCTGGTGCCAGGTCTGAGGGAGACGGTATCCTGGCGGCCGACAGGGAACGCCACGTAAACGTACTGGGGGTTTGCGTGGAGCAGGTGCACCCTTTCCACCAATGGGTCCGCCTTGTGGAGCCGCACATGTTTACGGAGAAGCACGGTTCCCGGAGCTGTGAGCCAAGTTGGGAGTGATACCCCGGATGTGGACTTCCTGGGGAAGGCATGGGATGGCGAAGGGAAAATGGGAGTATTCATCGATCACACTGAGGAAATACGTGTGTCGGTCAGAGGAGGGGAGGGGGCCTTTGAAATCCACGCTGAGTCCTTGGTGATCGTCCTTACTTCCTCGACGGAGTAGGGGAAATGTTGTGTCTTAATGAAGTGGTACAACCGAGTGACCCCTGGGTGACAAAGGCTGTCGTGCAGGGTCCGGAGTTGGTCTACCTGTGCGCTGGCCCATGTACCTCGGGATAGGGCGTCTGGGGGCTCGTTGAGTTTGCCAGGGCGATACTTAATCTCGTAGTATTAGGTGGAGAGCTCGATTCTCCACCGCAAGATTTTGTCATTTTTGATCTTGCCCCGCTGTGTGTTGTTGAACATGAAGGCAACCGACCGTTGGTCAGTGAGGAGAGTGAATCTCCTGCCGGCCAGGTAATGTCTCCAATGTCGCACAGCCTCAACGATAGCCTGGGCATCCTTTTTGACAGATGAGTGCCGAATTTCGGAGGCATGGAGGGTGCGGGAAAAGAATGCCACGGGCCGCCTGCCTGGTTGAGGGTGGCGGCAAGGGCGACGTCCGATGCGTCGCTTTCTACTTGGAAAGGAAGTGTTTCGTCTACAGCGTGCATTGTGGCCTTGGCAATATCAGCTCTGATCCGGGCGTAGGCCTGTTGGGCCTCTGCTGTCAGGGGGAAATGAGTGGACTGTATGAGTGGGCGGGCCTTGTCCGCATAGTTTGGGACCCACTGAGCGTAATACGAGAAGAACCCCAGGCAGCATTTGAGGGCCTTGGGGCAGTGGGGGAGGGGAAGGTCCATGAGGGGGCGCATGCGGTCGGGATCGGGCCCCAGAACTCCGTTCTCGACCATGTAGCCGAGGATGGCTAAGCGGTTTGTATGGAACACACACTTCTCCTGGTTGTACGTGAGATTGAGGTGAGTGGCGGTGCGGAGAAATTTAGCGAGGTTGGCGTCGTGGTCCTGCTGATCATGGCCGCAGATGGCCACATTGCCGAGGTACGGAAACGTGGCCCGCAAGCCGTACTGGTCGACCATTCGGTCCATCTCCCTTTGGAAGGCTGAAACCCCATTGGTGACGCCGAAGGGGACCCTAAGGAAGTGATATAGCTGGCCGTCTGCCTCGAAGGCGGTGTATGGCCCGTCCAATTTATGGATGGGGAGCTGGTGGTAAGCGGATTTCAGGTCCACCGTTGAGAAGACCCGGTACTGTGCAATCAGATTAACCATGTCAGATATGCGTGGGGGGGGGGGGGGGGGGGGTGGGAGGTACGGGTCGAACTGCGTGTACCTGTTGATGGTCTGGCTGTAGTCCACGACCATTCCATTTTTCTCCCAAGACTTAACCACTACCACTTGAGCTCTCCAGGGGCTGTTGCTGGCCTCGATGACTCCCTCCTGAAGCAACCGTTGGACTTCCGACCTGATGAAGGCCTTATCCTGGGTGCTGTACCGTCTGCTCCTGGTGGCGACGGGTTTGCAATCTGGAGTTAGATTGGCAAAGAGGGAAGGAGGATCGACCTTTAGGGTCGCGAGGCCGCACACAGTGAGGGGTGGTAAGGGTCCGCCGAATTTAAGGGTCAGGCTCTGGAGGTTGCACTGAAAGTCCAGGCCGAGGATAAGTGCAGCGCAAAGGTTAGGGAGGACGTAGAGGCGAAAACCGTGGAACTCTACATCTTGGACTGTGAGCGTGACCGTGAAGTACCCCCGGATTGCGACGTGATGGGATCCGGAGGCCAGGGAGATACTTTGATTGGCAGGGTGTACCTTAAGGGAGCAGCGCCTTACCGTATTTGGATGTACAAAGCTCTCGGAGCTCCCGGAGTCCAGTAGGCAGGAGGTCACGTGGCCGTTGACTTTCACGCTGGTGGATGCGTTGGTCAGAGTGTGTGGTCTGGACTGGTCGATTACCATGGATGAGAGTCATGGTTGATCGTCGGCTAGTGAGGCGGCCGCTGCGTCGGGGTCCTGAAACGCCGTTGGTCTCTGTGTGCTGCGGGGTGGACAAGATGGCGGCGCCCGGAGGTCCTGGGAGTCACAAAATGGTGGCGCCCATGGAATACACTTTGAGGGGGTGGAGCAAGATGACGGCGCCCGTGAAACGCACGTGTTGTGTGGGGGAGAAGATAGTGGCGCCCATTGCTCGCACATGGCCTGGGGAGGATAGCGGCGCCCATTGTCCGTGACCGGGGGGGTGGGTGGGGACGACCGCTGCCACTGAGCGGGCCTGGTGCGGGGGAGAAGATGGCGGCGCCCATTGCTCGTACATGGCCTGGGGAGGAGGGGAGGATAGCGGCGCCCATTGTCCGTGACTGGGGGTGGTCGGGGCGACCGCTGCCGCTGAGCGGGCCTGGTGCGGGGAAGAAGATGGCGGCGCCCATTGCTCGCACATGGCCTGGGGAGGAGGGGAAGATAGCGGCGCCCATTGTCCATGACCGCGGGGGTGTGGGGGCGACTGCTGCCGCTGAGCGGGCCTGGCACACCGCTGCGTACTGGCCCTTCTTCCCGCAGGCCTTACAAAGGGCAGCGCGGGCCGGGCAGCGTTGGCGGGAGTGTCTTTGTTGGCCGCAAAAATAGCATCGGGGCACTCCGGAGATCACTGGCTGGCGCGTAGTGCAGGCGTATTGGGTGGGTAGCGTCCCCGTTGGGGCGGCTGCCTATGGGACCCATGAAACGTAGGAGGAGAGGGCCGTACGGCTGGGGGCGTAGGACTGTACATTGCGCAGGGCGACCGTCATGGAAAGCGCTCGTCTTTTAGTCTCTGCGAGGCTGCGCGTGGCCCCTTCTAGGAGCCGCTGCCTGATAACATCGGACCCAATCCCAGTTACAAAAGCGTCCCGCATAAGGAGATCTGAGTGCTCCTTAGCTGTAACGTCCTGGCAGTCACAGTCCCGAACTAGTGGGATCAGGGACCTGCAGAAGTCCTCGATTGACTCACCAGGTAGTTGAGTACGCGTTGCGAGCGCGTGTCTGGCGAAGAGCGTGTTTGTCTTCTGCTCATAACTCTTTGAGTTGAGTCATAGCGGCAGCATAATTGGGCGCATCCTGGATCAGCGGGAAGATTTTAGAGCTGAGTCTGGTGTACAAGATTTGAATCTTCTGAGCCTCTGGAACAGGGGTCGGCGCTGCGTTGATATACGCTTCAAAACAAGCTAGCCAGTGCTGGAAGTCCTTTCTGGCGTCGCTTGCGCGTGGATCCAGCTGCAGTCGATCTGGTTCAATCCGGAGGTCCATCTTCTGAATCAGATACTAATAAACTGAGACACGATCAATTTGGCCGGAGACGAAGTTGAATTCAAACTGAGGCTTTATTAGTCTCTGAAGTGTGGCCTCCTACAGCAGCTGGCGAAATGGCTGCGAGCTGGAGGCCACGCATATTTATAACCCGGCTCCTGGGCGGAGCTAGCACGCAGGGGCCCAGGTGAACCTGTAGTGCAGGTTCTACCGTACAACCCTTAATATAGGAACACAGTGGTTTACCACACTACCATCGATGGCGAACCCCGCTTTGCGCCATTCAACGCCGGAAACACATGAAAATAAATTTGTGTCTCATTACACTCAGAGCTAAGTCTCCACAGTAGTTTGTTCACAGCTGGCCCGTGGTTCTGGAGCAAGGGCAGCAGTGAGGGTCAATTGGGGAGACAATTGGGCCAGTGAGGGCCAGGGGGGACAATTGGGCCAAACAATTTGTTTTTCTGTTATTTACAGCACAGAAGGAAGTTGTTCGGCCCATCATGTCTGACCGGCTCCCAAAAGAGCAACCTAGCTAGTCCCATTCCCCAGCCTTATCTCCGTAGCCCTCTAAGTTCTTCACTTTCAATTATATATCCAGCTCTCTTTTGAAACCTCCTTTGCAATCCACCTCGGCCACTCTCCCAGGCAAAGCATTTTAAGAGTGAGTATTCTTCCACAGCTGAGACAGTTCAGTAACAGCTACATTGCCATGCTTGGAGTCTGTCTTCTGAAGCAATTATGCCCACTCAAGCAATACTAATTCCTGAGAGTGCCAATGATTGCTCCTGCTGTGCTAACCTTCGTACGCAGACTTCAGAATCAACCGAGTGCAATGGGACGGCAGAAGCATCAGACGACGGAACGTGTTTGATGATCCTCTGGTGACAGCTGGGCTTGGGTCACTCAGTTGGACTTGGGGCTGGTTTAGCACAGGGCTAAATAGCTGGCTTTTAAAACAGACCAAGGCAGGCCAGCAGCACGGTTCAATTCCCGTACCAGCCTCCCCGAACAGGCGCCGGAATGTGGTGACTAGGGGCTTTTCACAGTATCTTCATTTGAAGCCTACTTGTGACAATAAGCGATTATCACTCACTGAGAGCAGTGCTCTGAGGTATTGAACATTAGGCCTCATGGTCCAAGCAAACCTCTCAGTTTGGGGTGCAGGTTAGGCTAATTCCAGCACTTGTGCTGAGCCCACAGGGAGTAACTGAGTGACTGAAGCTGCCCTCACTCAGTCGTGTAGTGTGGTGGAGTTTTGATCAGACATCAAATGAACTGAAGACTGAGCATCCATTTGGTGGCAAGGACTGACCAGGAGCTTCCTAACCCTTGAAAAATGCCCTTCAAATGTAGGGCCTGGATTACGGGAGCTCGAAGGTCATGGTGGGTGAATCATGGGCTGCCCTGCCAGCGATCCAACGTTGAAACCCGTACCTGGTCATATTTTGCCCAAATGCCGTGCAGTACGGCAGGAAAACCTGCCATTGGCATCGGTGTTTGCAACACTACGTCCCCTGCCTAACATCAGAAATTGCTGATTTGTGGGATGATTCTGTCCCACATCTGTCAACATTTTATCCCTTCCCTCAACTATTTATTTTAAAACCCTCTCTACTGCCCTAGTTATGCGGTTCAAGAACATTGATCACAGCATGATTCAGGTGTAGATCATCCAAACAGCACCGCCTCACTTTCCCCAGTGCCCTTCAAACTGGAACCCATTTCTCCCACACTTCCTTGAGCCAAGTATACATCAAATTCTGTGTCCCATATGCCAATTTAGAGATGGCTCAGCTAATAATCCAGAGATTCTATCCTTCGAGGTTCTGCTTTTTAATTTAGTGCCGAGCTCCTCATAATCTCAATGCAGAACCTCTTTCTGCAATCCTATGTCATTGGTACCTACATGTATCACAACAACTAGATCCTCCCCCCCTCCCACTGCAAGTTCCTCTCCAGCCCAGAGTAGATGTCCCAAACCCTGGTACTGGGCAGGCAACACAACATCTGAACTCTTGCTCTTTGCTGAAGAGAACAGAATCAATCCCCATCACTACTGTCCCCTACTACCACTACAACTCCCCCCAACTTGAATGGCTTCCTGTACCACGGTGCCACAGTCAGTTTTGCCCATCCGCCCTGCATCCCCCCATTCGCATCCAAACTGGCTGAGAGAATCTCAAACCTGTTGCCAATTGCAGAAACTGATGGCCCAGCACTCCTGCTATTTGGGTCCAGTTACCTGTAGTCACACTCCCCTGTCCCTGGTAAGAAGTCTTACAACGCCAGGTTAAAGTCCAACATGTTTGTTTCAAGCACTAGCTTTCGGAGCACTGCTCCTTCCTCAGGTGAATCCCCTGTCCCTGACCACTGACCAGATCAGAAGATCCTATCCGAAGCAGTGTGAGTGCTTCCTGGGAGAAGGAATTGAGGGCACTTTCTCCCTCCCTGATGGATTGAAGTGTCCACAGCTCAGCCTCCAGCTCACTGACTCTGAGCCAAACCTCCTTGAGCTGCAAACACTAACTGCAGACGTGTTTGCTCTGAGTCACACCAGCATCTCGAAGTTCACACCTGCTGTAGCCGTAACATATCACCTGGCCTTCCATCGTATCGTGAATGTGTTTTAATTAATTGCTTAATTATATTGTTCATTTATTTATGTTTATTTGTTAAACGTTGATACTTAGGTACTGTTAAATTAATACATGAACTCCAAAGAGAATGAACTGCTGCTGACAGCTCAGCATCAGGCACCAGGCCCCACACCAATAACACAAGCAGACTCGCCCCGGACCCAACTCACCCGATCACTTTCCAGTCCCTGAATCTCATCATGGATGAATGAAGAAGTGATGAAAATAATATCATTTGTAATTTCTGTGTGAGGTATCTTGATCTACTGCTGTGATTTTGGCGTAAGATTGCTGCTTTTCGGAATTTCTGCGCTAGGGATACAGCAGGAAGACTGAAGAAGATCGTGGAAACTCTGTCTCAGTACATTTTATATGAAAAATAAATAAATCTGGGGAGGTGCCCTGGAGGTAAACAGTTTCCATTGATTAACACCAATAATGGGAACTTTAAAAATGTGGCCATATCCAAAATAAAGTCCTTTACTATACAACTCACCCACACCAAGTTCTTCCGCCAATCTTTCATTCCCTGTTAAGAGAAAGTAGAAATATGTCCAAAAAAATTGAAGGAATGAATGTTTCTATCAAAGTACAAGCAGAACAATACAGAATATTTACTGATAATGAACAAAGTTCTTTCAACTAATGACTTCTCGAATAAACTTTCAACTCAACCTTCTTCATTTTTTTAAAGGCATTAATATAGTTACACAGGCATCCAATGACAATCATTTGGTGATGTTGGGAGTGGTGGGCTGGGCGAAGATGAGGAAAATCAGCTAAGATCATTGTTAAGTGACCTGTAGCAGAAATCATGGTTGTTTCCTCCCGAACTGACAAGGTAAAATCAAACACTAGTGTTTTGTGCTTAAACAAAGGTGATTACAATGGGATGAGAGAAGAACTAGCTAAGGTAGACTGGGAGCAAAGACTTCATGGTGAAGCAGTTGAGGAACAGTGGAGAACCTTCCGAGCGATCTTTCACAGTGTTCAGAAAAGGTTCATACTGACAAAAAAGAAAGACGGTAGAAAGGGGAAAAATCGACCGTGGATATCTAAGGAGGTGAGGGAGAGTATCAAATTGAAGGAAAAAACATACAAAGTGGCAAAAATTAGTGGGAGACTAGAGGACTGGGAAGTCTTTAGGGGACAACAGAAAGCTACTAAAAAAGCCATAAAGAAGAGTAAGGTAGACTATGAAAGTAAACTGGCTCAGAACATAAAAGCAGATAGTAAAAGCTTCTACAAATATATAACACAAAAAAGAGTGGCTAAGGTAAATATTGGTCCTTTGGAAGATGAGAAGGGAGATTTAATAATAGGAGACGGGGAAATGGCTGAGGAGCTGAACAGGTTTCTTGGGTCAGTCTTCACAGTGGAGGACACAAATAACATGCCAGTGACTAATGGAAATAAAGATATGATAGGTGAGGACCTTGAGATGATTGTAATCACTAAGGAGGCAGTATTGGGCAAGCTAATGGGGCTAAAGGTAGACAAGTCTCCTGGCCCTGAAGGGATGCATCCCAGAGTGTTAAAAGAGATGGCTAGGGAAATTGTAAACGCACTAGTGATAATTTATCAAAATTCACTAGACTCTGGGGTGGTCCCAGAGGATTGGAAAGTAGCAAACGTGACACCACTGTTTAAAAAAGGAGGTCGGCAGAAAGCGGGTAATTATAGGCCGGTAAGCTTAACTTCGATTGTAGGGAAAATGCTGGAATCTATCATTCAGGAGGAAATAGCGGGGCATCTAGAGGGAAATTGTCCCATTGGGCAGACGCAGCATGGGTTCACAAAGGGTAGGTCGTGTCTGACTAATTTGGTAGAATTTTTTGAGGACGTTACCAGTGCAGTAGATAACGGGGAGCCAATGGATGTGGTATATCTGGATTTCCAGAAAGCTTTTGATAAGGTGCCACACAAAATGTTGCTGCATAAACTAAAGATGCATGGCATTGAGGGTAAAGTGGTAGCATGGGTAGAGGATTGGTTAACTAACAGAAAGCAGAGAGTGGGGATGAATGGGTGTTTCTCTGGTTGGCAACCTGTAACTAGTGGGGTCCCTCAAGGATCAGTGTTGGGCCCGCAGTTGTTCACAATTTACATAGACAATTTGGAGTTGGGGACCAAGTGCAATGTGTCAAAGTTTGCAGACGACACTATGATGAGTGGTAAAGCAAAAAGTGCAGAGGATACCGGAAGTCTGCAGAAGGATTTGGATAGGTTAGGTGAATGGGCTAGGGTCTGGCAGATGGAATTCAATGTTGCCAAGTGTGAGGCTATCCATTTTGGGAGGAATAACAGCAGAATGGATTATTATTTAAACGGTAAGATGTTAAAACATGCTGCTGTGCAGAGGGACCTGGGTGTGCTGGTGCACAAGTCGCAAAAGGTTGGTGTGCAGGTGCAACAGGTGATTAAGAAGGCTAATTGAGTTTTGTCTTTCATTGCTAGAGGGATGGAGTTCAAGACTAGGGAGGTTATGCTGCAATTGTATAGGGTGTTGGTGAGGCCGCATCTGGAGTATTGTGTTCAGTTTTGGTCTCCTTACCTGAGAAAGGACATATTGGCACTGGAGGGAGTGCAGAGGAGATTCACTAGGTTGATCCCAGAGTTGAGGGGATTAGATTATGACGAGAGGTTGAGTAGACTGGGACTGTACTCATTGGAGTTTAGAAGGATGCGGGGGGATCTTATTGAAACATATAAAATTATGAAGGGAATAGATAGGATAGATGCGGGCAGGTTGTTTCCACTGGTCGGGGAAAGCAGAACTAGGGGGCATAGCCTCAAAATAAGGGGAAGTAAATTTAGGACGGAGTGTAGGAGGAACTTCTTCACCCAAAGGGTTGTGATTCTCTGGAATTCCTTGCCCAGTGAAGCAGTTGAGGCTCCTTCTTTAAACGTTTTTAAGAAAAAGATAGATACCTTTGTAAAGAATAAAGGGATTCGGGGATATGGGGTACGGGCCGGAGAGTGGAGCTGAGTCCACAAAGATCAGCCATGATCTCATTGAATGGCGGAGCAGGCTCGAGGGGCCAGATGGCCTACTCCTGTACCTAATTCTCATGTTCTTATATACTTATGAACTCAGAGTCAGTAAAAGTCAATGAAAATTTCTATCGCTACCAAAGGTTGCAGCTTTCAAATCTTTGCACACTTGCCTTGACCAACAGTGTGAAAGGGAAAACAATGGCGCAGTGGTATTGTCACTGGACTAGTAATCCAGAGACTCAGTGTAAGGCTCTGGGGGCCAAGGTTCAAATCCCACCAGGGCAGAAGGTGGAATTTGATTTCAGTAAAAGTCTGGCATGAAATGTCTAATTGAACATGAAACCAACCAGGGAAAGGACAGTTCCAACTAGGGAAGGGACAGTTCCAACTAGGGAAAGGACAGTTCTAACTAGGGAAGGGACAGTTCCAACTAGGGAAAGGACAGTTCTAACTAGGGAAGGGACAGTTCCAACTAGGGAAAGGACAGTTCTAACTAGGAAAGGGACAGTTCCAACTAGGGAAGGGACAGTTCCAACTAGGGAAGGGGCAGTTCCAACTAGGGAAGGGACAGTTCCAATTGGGGAAGTGGCAGTTCCAGCTGGGGAAGGGGCAGTTCCAACAAGGGAAGGGGCAGTTCCAACTAGGGGAAGGGGCAGTTCCAACTAGGGGAAGGGGCAGTTCCAACTAGGGAAAGGGACAGTTCCAACTGGGGAAGGAGCAGTTCCAACTAGGGAAGGGACAGTTCGAACTCGGGGAAGGGGCAGTTCCAACTAGGGAAGGGGCAGTTCCAACTGGGGAAGGGGCAGTTCGAACTAGGGGAAGGGGCAGTTCCAGCTAGGGAACGGGCAGTACTGGACCTGGTATTGGGGAATGAGCCTGGAGAGGATGTTTCCACTAGGAGGAAAACCTGGAACCTGAGAGCGCAGCATCAGACTGAGGGGACGATCCTCTCTAACAGAGATGATGAGGAAGTTCTTCAGCCAGAGGGTGGTGAATCTGTGGAACTGTTTGCCGCAGAAGGCTGTGGAGGACAAATCACTGAGTGTCCTTAAGACAGAGATAGATAGGTGCCTGATTAATAAGGGGATCAGGGGTTATGGGGAGAAGGCAGGAGAATGGGGATGAGAAACATATCAGTCATGATTGAATGGTGGAGCAGACTCAATGGGCCGAGTGGCCTAATTCTGCTCCTATGTCTTATGGGCTTACGGTCTTAATACAAAGTAGGAATCATTAAAGAAGAACAAAGATTGTATTTGCAATTAACAAGGGTATACAGTTTGCAGAGAATCTCCACACTCTGGTTCCCAGGTTCACTCTGACCAGAACATTGCTCCCCGGGTCCCACATGTTTTCATCATTTGTCGAGGTTCGTGCGCTCCTGCACGCTAGGCCCTGATCACTGAGCTAGTCACATGGACCGCGAGGGCACTCCCCGTAAAGGAGGTGTGCCCTCTCATCCTGAAGTCCATCAATAACATATTTACAAGACCCTGACCTAGACAGGAAATCTCTGCCCAGAGTCAATATCAGACTAAACTACAGTCACAGACTAACGACATGGACTCTCGCCTGTTGTGGCAAGGCTTAAACAACATAACGGGCAGCAAAGTAAAGCCAAATAGAATCTCCAGCAGCAGTGCACCCCTCCCCGATGAACTCATTGCATTCTGTGCTTGTTTTGAGCAGGAACCATCAAATCGTTGCCAACTGCCCCAGCAGCCTTGGACACACCCATATCGGAAACCAACAGGTCCTGAGAGGCTCTGGCCATGTACTCAGATCCTGTGCAGGCCAACTGGCGGGTGTGTTCACGGACACCTTCAACCTCTTCCTACTCGGTTCCAAGGTTCCCATTTGCGTCAAGAAGACTACCATCATACCGGTGCCAGAGAAGAACCAGGCAACAACTACCGTCCGGTGGCCTTGACAGTGATCATTATGAAGTGCTTTGAGAGGTTGGTCATGAGACACATCAACTCCGTATCCCAGAATTCCTTGATCCATTGAAGTTCGCCTACAGCCACAACCGGTCCACAGCAGACCCCATCTCCCTGGCCCTACACTCATCCCTGGAGCATCTCGACAACAATGACTCCTATGTCAGACTCCTATTCATTGACTACAGCTCTGTCTTCAACATCATAATCCCAGCCAAGCTCATATCAAGTCTCCAAAACCTAGGACTTGATTCCTCCCTCTGCAACTGGATCCTCGACTTCCTGACCGATAGACCAGAATCAGTAAGAATAACAACAACACCTCCTCCACGACAGACCCAAATAGTACGCAAGGCTGTGTACTTAGCCCCCTACTATACTCCCTGTACACACACCTGTGTGGCAAAATTTGGCACCAACTCCACCCACAGGTTTGCTGATGACACGACTGTAGTAGGTTGGATCTCGAACAACGATGAGTCAGAGTGCAGGAGGGAGCTAGGGCATGGTAACATGGTGTAAAGCCAACAATCTCTCCCTCAACTTCAGCAAAACATTCTTTATAAACTAAGAGTATCCAATTCTTTTTATTCCAATTAAGGGGCAATTTAGCGTGGTCAATTCACCTACCCTGCACATCGTTTTAGATTGTGGGGGTGAGACCTATGCAGACATGGGGAGAATGTGCAAACCCCACGCAGGCAGAGGCCAAGGGCCGGGATTGAACCCTGGTCTTTGTGGTGTTGGGTGCACTGAGGTACAGACGAACCAACACGGTTGCGATTGGTACAACGCAGTTTTATTCCATCCAACTATTTATACATCTGGCTTGGTACTCAGCACGTTGTGACTGTGTGAGTGTCTTGCTTTGAGGTCCTGGCCCTGTGCCGTCTCCAGATGGACTGCCCAAGAAGTGTTGTGTTTCTTGTCTTATACTGTGTCTGCTCTTGTCTGTGATTGGCTGTCGTGTTATGTGTGCTAATTGGTCCGTTGGTCTGTCTATCATTATGTATGTGCTATGATGTATGTTTGAATATCACGACAGTCTTCAGCGCCATGAGGCAGCTAACGTCAGCAAAACTAAAGAGCTGGTCATTGACTTCAGGAAGCAAAGTACTGTACACGCCCCTGTCAGCATCAACGGGGCCGAGGTGGAGATGGTTAGCAGTTTCAAATTCCGAGGTGTGCACATCACCAACAATCTCTCCTCGGACACCCACATCAACGCTACGACCAAGAAAGCACAACAGTGCCTATACTTCCTCAGGAAACTAAGGGAATTCGGCATGTCCACATTAACCCTTACCAACTTTTACAGATGGACCATAGAAAGCATCCTATCGGGCTGCATCACAGCCTGGTATGGCAACTGCTCGGCCCAGGACCGCAAGAAACTTCAGAGAGTCATGAACACAGCCCAGTACATCACACGAACCTGCCTCCCATCCATTGACTCTATCTACACCTCCCGCTGCCGGGGGAAAGCGGGCAGTATAATCAAAGACCCCTCCCACCCGGCTTACTCACTCTTCCAACTTCTTCCATTGGGCAGGAGATACAGAAGTCTGAGAACACGCACTAACAGATTCAAAAACAGCTTCTTCCCCACTGATTTCAGACTCCTGAATGACCCTGTTATGGACTGAAATTATCTCAATACACATCTTCTCTACTAAGTAGCAGTACTATATTCCATATGGTTCACCCGATGACTGTGTCTATGTATTTACATTGTGTATTTATGTACGGAACGATCTGTCTGGACTGTACACAGAACAATACTTTTCACTGTACCTAAGTACACGTGATAATCAAATCCAAAATTAAAACCAATAACTATATACAACACAAGGGTGAGGAAACAGATGGAAGAGAGTCCAAAACAGTCGATCACAGCATTAATGTATTGGGTCTCATAGACCGCCTTAATCCCCAACTATCTCCTCCAGCTTGGAGGTAATGATGTCGTCATCCTTGGCAGGATATTACTGATGGTCAACCAACTCCGCAGGGTTATTCGCTTCTGTAGCTTGTTCCTGGATCATTAATGGGGCCTCCTTAGGACTCCTGCTTTCATTCTGTTCTGGCTCTACTACAGGAGCACTGGTGCTGCCTGCGGGCTCCAACAGTTCCAAAATTCAGGTTGTGGTCCCCCAGCTTCTCACGTGGTCAACCTGCTTCCTGCCATTCAAATCCACCGTGTATGAAAATGAGCCTAACTTGGACACATTTTGGCCTGGGGTAGCAATAGTGTCTGACGAGGGCCAGGTCCCTCACTTGGAACGACCGGTCCCAGTTTCGTGAAATGTGCTGTTTCCTCTGGAAGACCTGCTGTACCTCCACCAACCCCACCCCCTCCCAATATCAGGAGAACCAAGTCCAATTGGGTCTGGGGAGGATGGCCCATCATGCTGGATTGTTTCTTCATAGCTGCTTTAAATGTCTGCACTGCTCTCTCCACTAACCCATTTGAGGCAGGGGGAGAGGGAGCTGGTCTGGAATGGCGAATGCCATTCATTCGGACGCAGTGCCGAAAGTACTCTCCAGTGAAAAGAGTTCCGTTTATCAGACTCTATTACTTTGGCGAGGTCAAGCATAGCAAACACACGCCACAAAACTCCTAAAGTAGCCGTCAAGGTCGTTGTTCCATCTCTTGACCCTCTAACCACTTTGAATGTGCGCCAACCAAAAGGAGAAACATCTTGCCCAAGAAAGGACCAGTGACATCCACAGGTACCCTCGTCCATGGGCGACTAGGCCACTCCCAAGGGCAGAGATTGGCTGTAGAGGGCAGCTGCTGCTATGTCTGGCAAGGGCCACACTGGCGCACCATTTGTTCAATGTCCTTATCTATGCCAGGTCACCAAATGCAGCTACGAGTGAGCATTTCCACTTCTGTCTGGCCCGGATGGGCATTATGTGATTCTTGCAACAACCACTCTCGGGCTAGGGGTGGTATTAACACTTAGGATCCCATGACTCCATCCTCACAACCGAGTTCGTCCCTACCAGTAAGGCAAACTCCTAATTGATCAGATTTGTCGTGATGCCACCCGGTTAGGATCATGTGTTTCACTTTGGTCAGGACTGGATCACGTTGGGTCCAATTATTTATGCAACCAGCCAAAACTAGCCGGATGTTCAAAACATTCAATGCCAAGATGATTTCTTGGGATGCCAGTGGAGATGCCAGGTTCTTTGGAAGTGGGAACCAGCTCAGTGCATCGGCATTTGCAATTTGTGTACTTGACCTTTCTTGAAAGATGTAGTCATTGACCGTCAGAAACAAAGACGATTGGTGGTATTGGCCTATGGAATCCATAGAATCCATACAGTGTGGAAGGAGGCCATTCAGCCCAACAAGTCTGCACCGAACCTCCACAAGAGTTCTCTACCGAGGCCCACTCCCCTGCTTGCGCATTGATCAAGGCCAATCCACCTGGCCTGCATAATCCACATAACATTATCTTGATGATGGAGCCCCAGCAGAGGCTCTTGGTCCATTATTATTGTGAAACGTCACCCATAAATGCACTGGTGAAATTTCTTGCTGCCAAAGATTATGGTGAGGCCTTCGTTCTCAATTTGCGTGCATTTAAACTCAGCGTCAGAAAGTGGTCTAGAGGTGAAGGCAGCTGGCCTTTCTGAGTCATCCTCCACGCTATAGAATAGAATGGCTCCTATCCCATCAGCGATGCCCCAAAGATCAGAATGATGGATTGTCTTGGGTCAAAGTAAATCAAAGACTTGACAACTGCAAGACCTACTTAACCAGTTGGAAGTCCTGCTCCTGGTTCCTTCCAATGCCAACGTTGGTGTTTTCTCAAAATGGGCATCACAGTGGCACCGTGGTTGGAATTGCGGCTTCACAGTGCCAGGGACCTGGGTTAATTACCAACCTTGGGTGGCTGTCTGTGTGGAGTTTGCACGTTATCGCTGTGTTTGCGTGGGTTTCTTCCGGGTGCTCAGGTTTCGTCACACAGTCCAAAGATTGCCATGCTATATCGCCCCAGGTGTCCAAAGGCTGGGAGGGGTTACGGGGATGGGGCTGGGGTTTGGGCCTAGGTCGTGTGCTCAGACACGATGGGCTAAATAGCCTCCTTCTGGACTGTAAGGATTCTAAGAGCATGGCTCTTAGTGTCATTGCTAGGTTGGGAATTAAACCACCATAATAGTTTCCCATCCATAAGAGGGACTTTAATTCTGTAACGTTCTTAGGTTCCGGGACCTCTTGGGCGTCATTCTCCGACCCTCCGCCGGGTTGGAGAATCGCCGGGGGCTGCCGTGAATCCCGCCCCCGCCGGTTGCCTAAGTCTCCGGCACCGGATATTCAGCGGGGGCGGGAATCGGGCCGCGCCGGTTGGCGGGCACCCCCGCTCGATTCTCCGGCCCGGATGGGCCGAAGTCCCGCCGATAAATTGCCTGTCCCGTCGGCGTGGATTAAACCACCTTTTGAACAGCGGGACAAGGCGGCGTGGGCAGGCTCCAGGGTCCTGGGGGGGGCGCGGGGCGATCTGGCCCCAGGGTGTGCCCCCACGGTGGCCTGGCCCGCGATCGGGGCCCACCGATCCGCGGGCGGGCCTGTGCCGTGGGGGCACTCTTTCCCTTCCGCCTCCGCCACGGTTTCCACCATGGCGGACGCGGAAGAGACTCCCTCCACTGCGCATGCGTGGGAAACTGTCAGCGGCCGCTGACGCTCCCGCGCATGCACCGCCTGGGGATGTCATTTCCGCGCCAGCTGGCGGGGCAACAAAGGCCGTTTCCGCCAGCTGGCGGGGCGGAAATTCCTCCGGCGCCGGTCTAGCCCCTCAATGTTGGGGCTCGGCCCCCAAAGATGCGGAGCATTCCGTACCTTTGGGGCGGCGCGATGCCCGTCTGATTGGCGCCGTTTTGGGCGCCAGTCGGCGGACATCGCGCCGTTTCGGGAGAATTTCGCCCCTGATGTCTCACCTTATCTTCGAGTGGGTGCAGGCCTCTTGAGTCCACTTTGAACCCTCAGTAAGTGATCTCATTGGATTGGAAAACAGACTTCTTGTGTTTTAGTTGCATTCCCGCGTCTCTGAATCTTCTCAGCACCTCTTCTGAGCTTGCCAGGTGCTGCTCAAGTTATGTTCCAGTTGCCAAGACGTCATCCAGGTAGACCACAACCTTCATGATGTCCTGAAGCAGATTCTCCATTGTGTACTGGAACGTTACACAGGCCAAGGAGATGTCAAAGGGTAATCTGCTGTACTTAATTATGCGTGGTGATCGTTGCAAACGTCTGGGAATCTTCATCCAGTCTCGCTGCAAGTAAGTATGTCTGAGGTCGGGTTTGATGTACGTGAGCCCCCCCCCCCCCCCCCCCCCGCCAACTTTGCATTAAGGTCTTCAATTCGTGGAATTGGGTGTTTATTTATTGGGCTGCCTGGTTCATTATAAGCTTGTAAACACTGCATTTCCTAATGGTCCGGTTGGTTTTAATACAGGGACAATGGGGGCTGCCCATTCTGAAAATTGCACAAGTCTGAATATTCCCAGTTCTTCCAGTCTTCCACGTTTTGATGCAAGGCGTAAGGGATCAGTCTCACTCTGGAAAACATGACTCCCTTTATTCAACCTAACTAGTTCTGGAAGAGGTTCTGCATAAGACTTCCTGAAGATGTCTGAGATTTTGAAAATTTCCAAGCAGTTCAATTTGATTTGGTGCAACTAACCCCAACCAAAAGAGTCATCGGACAAAGAGTTATCGGACTCAAAATGTTAGCTCTTTTCTGTCCCGACAGATGCTGCCAGACCTGCTGAGATTTTCCAGCATTTTCGCATTCGTTTCAGATTCCAGCATCCGCAGTAATTTGCTTTTACCCACCCCATCAGGCTTCGTCAATGCCCCTCGACAATGATCACAGGTAAGTGGGCATTTTGTTGCTGGTTTGACACTGGAGGCATGATTGTTCCCTAGATTTTCAGGGTCCCTCCCGTATATGACGCCAACTTGGCTGTTGTGTCAGTCAAGTTCAAAGACTGAACGGCTCCTCAAAGATATGTAAATGGTTGTTCAACCACAACCGTGGTGAATGCCCTGGTAGCGGCATCCATCTTTAGTGGTCTTCCATTTACTGTGAGGAGCATCTCTGTTTTGCCCACATTCGCCATGTTTAATCTGCATGTTTGTTCACTGGAGCCATGACTCGCTGCTTTTTCTTTTGAATTGGCTCGATCTGAGGGGTGCACCAACGTGCCTGGATATGGCCTCTCCCAGTGCCTGGATATGGCCTCTCCCAGTGCCTGGATATGGCTCTCCCAGTGCCTGGATATGGTCTCTCTCAGTGCCTGGATAAGGCCTCTCCCAGTGCCTGGATAAGGCCTCTCCCAGTGCCTGGATAAGGCCTCTCCCAGTGCCTGGATAAGGCCTCTCCCAGTGCCTGGATATGGCCTCTCCCAGTGCCTGGATATGGTCTCTCCAGTGCCTGGATATGACCTCTCCCAGTGCCTGGATATGACCTCTCCCAGTGCCTGGATATGGCCTCTCCCAGTGCCTGGATATGGTCTCTCCCAGTGCCTGGATATGGTCTCTCCCTGTGCCTGGATAAGGCCTCTCCCAGTGCCTGGATATGGCCTCTCCCAGTGCCTGGATATGGCCTCTCCCAGTGCCTGGATATGGTCTCTCCCAGTGCCTGGATATGACCTCTCCCAGTGCCTGGATATGGCTCTCCCAATGCCTGGATATGGCCTCTCCCAGTGCCTGGATATGGTCTCTCCCAGTGCCTGGATATGGTCTCTCCCAGTGCCTGGATATGGTCTCTCCCAGTGCCTGGATATGGTCTCTCCCAGTGCCTGGATAAGGCCTCTCCCAGTGCCTGGATATGGCCTCTCCCAGTGCCTGGATATGGTCCCTCCCAGTGCCTGGATATGGCCTCTCCCAGTGCCTGGATATGGCCTCTCCCAGTGCCTGGATATGGCCTCTCCCAGTGCCTGGATATGGCCTCTCCCAGTGCCTGGATAAGGCCTCTCCCAGTGCCTGGATATGACCTCTCCCAGTGCCTGGATATGGCCTCTCTCAGTGCCTGGATATGGTCTCTCCCAGTGCCTGGATATGGCCTCTCCCAGTGCCTGGATATGGCCTCTCCCTGTGCCTGGATAAGGCCTCTCCCAGTGCCTGGATATGGCCTCTCTCAGTGCCTGGATATGGCCTCTCCCAGTGCCTGGATATGGCCTCTCCCAGTGCCTGGATAAGGCCTCTCCCAGTGCCTGGATATGGCCTCTCCCAGTGCCTGGATAAAGCCTCTCCCAGTGCCTGGATATGGCCTCTCCCAGTGCCTGGATAAGGCCTCTCCCAGTGCCTGGATATGGCCTCTCTCAGTGCCTGGATATGGCCTCTCCCAGTGCCTGGATATGGCCTCTCCCAGTGCCTGGATAAGGCCTCTCCCAGTGCCTGGATATGGCCTCTCCCAGTGCCTGGATATGGCCTCTCCCAGTGCCTGGATTAGGCCTCTCCCAGTGCCTGGATATGGCCTCTCCCAGTGCCTGCATATGGCCTCTCCCAGTGCCTGGATATGGCCTCTCTCAGTGCCTGGATATGGCCTCTCTCAGTGCCTGGATATGGCCTCTCCCAGTGCCTGGATATGGCCTCTCCCAGTGCCTGGATAAGGCCTCTCCCAGTGCCTGGATATGGCCTCTCCCAGTGCCTGCATATGGCCTCTCCCAGTGCCTGGATATGGCCTCTCTCAGTGCCTGGATAAGGCCTCTCCCAGTGCCTGGATATGGCCTCTCCCAGTGCCTGGATATGACCTCTCCCAGTGCCTGGATAAGGCCTCTCCCAGTGCCTGGATATGGCCTCTCCCAGTGCCTGGATAAGGCTCTCCCAGTGCCTGGATATGGCCACTCCCAGTGCCTGGATAAGGCCTCTCCCAGTGCCTGGATATGGCCACTCCCAGTGCCTGGATAGGCCTCTCCCAGTACCTGGATATGGCTCTCCCATTGCCTGGATATGGCCTCTCCCAGTGCCTGTATATGGTCTCTCCCAGTGCCTGGATATGGCCTCTCCCAGTGCCAGAATATGGCCACTCCCAGTGCCTGGATAAGGCACTCCCAGTGCCTGGATATGGCTCTCCCATTGCCTGGATATTGCCTCTCCAAGTGCCTGGATATGGCCTCTCCCAGTGCCTGGATAAGGCCTCTCCCAGTGCCTGGATAAGGCCTCTCCCAGTGCCTGGATAAGGCCTCTCCCAGTGCCTGGATATGGCCTCTCCCAGTGCCTGGATATGGCCTCTCCCAGTGCCTGGATATGGCCTCTCCCAGTGCCTGGATAAGGCTTTCCCAGTGCCTGGATATGGCTCTCCCATTGCCTGCATATGGCCTCTCCCAGTGCCTGGATATGGCCTCTCCCAGTGCCTGGATATGGCCTCTCTCAGTGCCTGGATATGGCCTCTCCCAGTGCCTGGATATGGCCTCTCCCAGTGCCTGAATAAGGCCTCTCCCAGTGCCTGGATAAGGCCTCTCCCAGTGCCTCGATAAGGCCTCTCCCAGTGCCTGGATATGGCCTCTCCCAGTGCCTGGATATGGCCTCTCCCAGTGCCTGGATATGGCTCTCCCATTGCCTGGATATGGCCTCTCCCAGTGCCTGGATATGGTCTCTCCCAGTGCCTGGATATGGTCTCTGCCAGTATCTGGATATGGCCTGTCCCTGTGCCTGGATATGGTCTCTCTCAGTTCCTGGATAAGGCCTCTCCCAGTGCCTGGATATGGTCTCTCCCAGTGCCTGGATCAGGCCTCTCCCAGTGCCTGGATATGGCCTCTCCCAGTGCCTGGATATGGCCTCTCCCAGTGCCTGGATATGGCCTCTCCCAGTGCCTGGATATGGCCTCTCCCAGTGCCTGGATATGGCCTCTCCCAGTGCCTGGATATGGCCTCTCCCAGTGCCTGGATATGGCCTCTCCCAGTGCCTGGATATGGTCTCTCTCAGTTCCTGGATAAGGCCGCTCCCAGTGCCTGGATATGGCCTCTCCCAGTGCCTGGATAAGGCTCTCCCAGTGCCTGGATATGGCCTCTCCCAGTGCCTGGATATGGCCTCTCCCAGTGCCTGGATATGGTCTCTCCCAGTGCCTGGATATGGCCTCTCCCTGTGCCTGGATATGGCCTCTCCCTGTGCCTGGATATGGCCTCTCCCTGTGCCTGGATAAGGCCTCTCCCAGTGCCTGGATATGGCCTCTCCCAGTGCCTGGATAAGGCCTCTACCAGTGCCTGGATAAGGCCTCTCCCAGTGCCTGGATATGGCCTCTCCCAGTGCCTGGATAAGGCCTCTCCCAGTGCCTGGATATGGTCTCTCCCAGTGCCTGGATATGGCCTCTCCCAGTGCCTGGATAAGGCCTCTCCCAGTGCCTGGATATGGCCTCTCCTAGTGCCTGGATATGGCCTCTCCCAGTGCCTGGATATGGTCTCTCCCAGTGTGTGGATATGGCCTCTCCCAGTGCCTGGATAAGGCCTCTCCCAGTTCCTGGATATGGCCTCTCCCAGTGCCTGGATAAGGCCTCTCCCAGTGCGTGGATATGGCCTCTCCCAGTGCCTGGATAAGGCCTCTCCCAGTGCCTGGATATGGTCTCTCCCAGTATCTGGATATGGCCTCTCCCAGTATCTGGATATGGTCTCTCCCAGTTGCTGGATATGGCCTCTCCCAGTGCCTGGATATGGTCTCTCCCAGTTCCTGGATATGGTCTCTCCCAGTTTCTGGATATGGCCTCTCCCCGTGCCTGGATAAGGCCTCTCCCAGTTCCTGGATATGGCCTCTCCCAGTGCCTGGATAAGGCCTGTCCCAGTGCCTGGAGATGGTCACTCCCAGTGCCTGGATATGGCCTCTCCCAGTTCCTGGATATGGTCTCTCCCAGTGCCTGGATATGACCTCTCCCAGTGCCTGGATATGGCCTCTCCCAGTGCCTGGATTTGACCTCTCCCAGTGCCTGGATATGGCCTCTCCCAGTATCTGGATAAGGCTCTCCCAGTGCCTGGATATGGTCTCTCCCTGTGCCTGGATATGGCCTCTCCCAGTGCCTGGATAAGGCTCTATCAGTGCCTAGATATGGCCTCTCCCAGTATCTGGATATGGCCTATCCCAGTATCTGGATAAGGCTCTCCCAGTGCCTGGATATGGCCTCTCCCAGTGCCTGGATAAGGCTCTATCAGTGCCTAGATATGGCCTCTCCCAGTATCTGGATATGGCCTATCCCAGTGCCTGGATATGACCTCTCCCAGTGCCTGGATCAGGCTCTCCCAGTGCCTGGATAAGGCCTCTCCCAGTGCCTGGATATGGCCTCTCCCAGTGCCTGGATATGGTCTCTCCCAGTGCCTGGATATGGTCTCTCCCAGTGCCTGGATAAGGCCTCTCCCAGTGCCTGGAAATGGCCTCTCCCAGTGCCTGGATAAGGCCTCTCCCAGTGCCTGGATATGGTCTCTCCCAGTGCCTGGATATGGCCTCTCCCAGTTCCTGGATATGGTCTCTCCCAGTGCCTGGATATGACCTCTCCCAGTGCCTGGATATGGCCTCTCCCAGTATCTGGATAAGGCTCTCCCAGTGCCTGGATAAGGCCTCTCCCAGTGCCTGGATATGGCCTCTCCCAGTGCCTGGACATGGCCTCTCCCAGTGCGTGGATATGGCCTCTCCCAGTGCCTGGATATGGCCTCTCCCATTCCTGGATATGGCCTCTCCCAGTATCTGGATATGGCCTCTCCCAGTATCTGGATATGGCCTCTCCCAGTGCCTGGATATGGCCTCTCCCAGTGCGTGGATATGGCCTCTCCCAGTGCCTGGATATGGCCTCTCCCAGTGCCTGGATATGGCCTCTCCCAGTGCGTGGATATGGCCTCTCCCAGTGCGTGGATATGGCCTCTCCCAGTGCGTGGATATGGCCTCTCCCAGTGCGTGGATATGGCCTCTCCCAGTGCCTGGATATGGCCTCTCCCAGTGCGTGGATATGGCCTCTCCCAGTGCCTGGATATGGCCTCTCCCAGTGCCTGGATATGGCCTCTCCCAGTATCTGGATATGGCCTCTCCCTGTGCCTGGATATGGTCTCTCCCAGTGCCTGGATAAGGCCTCTCCCAGTGCCTGGATAAGGCCTCTCCCAGTGCCTGGATATGGTCTCTCCCAGTGCCTGGATATGGCCTCTCCCAGTGCGTGGATATGGCCTCTCCCAGTGCGTGGATATGGCCTCTCCCAGTGCGTGGATATGGCCTCTCCCAGTGCGTGGATATGGCCTCTCCCAGTGCGTGGATATGGCCTCTCCCAGTGCCTGGATATGGCCTCTCCCAGTGCGTGGATTTGGCCTCTCCCAGTGCCTGGATATGGCCTCTCCCAGTGCCTGGATATGGCCTCTCCCAGTATCTGGATATGGCCTCTCCCTGTGCCTGGATATGGTCTCTCCCAGTGCCTGGATAAGGCCTCTCCCAGTGCCTGGATAAGGCCTCTCCCAGTGCCTGGATATGGTCTCTCCCAGTGCCTGGATATGGCCTCTCCTATTGCAGCGAAACAAATAAATCCTCGGCAGCGGCATTCTTCTGGTGGGTGATTTCCCCCTGCATCGATAGCAGTCGTCTTGACTTCTGGGCTGATAGTCCAATTTCTTTGCTGGCCACGATCCTGTCTCTGGTATTGTGCCTGAACTTTGTCTGTTCCTGTCTGTGCACCTTGCAGCCATGCCACCCCACAACTGCTTCACCTCTTGCACGCTTTGAAGATGTTACACGCCCCTCTCGGAACTTTTGGCGCCCTGTCTAGGGTAGTCATCGTTTCAGCCAGAAGCTTCTTTTGCACACTTATGTTGTTAATACCGCATACCAAACAAATGCTAGCATGTTATCCGTGCTGCAGCAAACTATCAATGCTCAGCCATTTGCCTGAGGTGGCAACAAAGGTGGAGAACACTTCTCCTGGGTCCCTGACAGCTGAGTTGAACTTGTACCGCTGTAGTATGATTGAGGGTCTGGAGTTGAAATGCTCCCTGACCAACTTCAACAACTGGTCAAATTACTTTGCATCAGGTACCTCTGGGGACGTCAAATTTCTCGTAAGGTTGCAGGTTATTGGCCCACAAATTAATTTGCCATAATGAAATAATGGAGCCTTTCAATTCTCTGGCTCCAGTCTTCGCTCTCCTAGTCGAATGTGTCTAAGTTCCCAGTCATGAACATATTAACTTATTGTTTGATGATATCATCGATGCTTTCCGCCTTCTCTGTTCATTTCAGTGGCTTTTCCCTTCCCCCTCGATTCAAAGACTACGGGCTTGCGATCGATCCAGTTTATTCTCATCGCCAGTGTGGTGGGTTGAGGAAATACAGGGTAGACATCAGTACAGAAGAAGGAAGTGTTTATTGACAACGAACAAGGGTAACTTATATAAAGGCACAGAGTCTCTAGACTGGCTCCCAGGTTCACTCTGACCAGAACATCGCTCCCGGGGTCAGAGTTCGGGCGCTCCCGCACGATAGTTCCCGAGCCAGTCACATGCACCGTGAGAGCACATCCCTGAAAGGGGCCACACTACCACACTTATGGTACAGGTTTCAAACCCATGTGTCCTCAGAAGCAGGAATACTACCATTCAGCCAAGTGCTCACTGCAGTGCCCTGTGACAAAACATTGATTCAGCAAAGTTGAGAGATCAAATATGTCAATTTAATTAGAAAAGAAATTGGCACTTATTGGCAGAATGGCCTGCACTGCAGGGATTCTATGATTCTATGATATTGAACACCGAAATCTATCAGGTCAGCTTTGCATCGTTAAATGGAATGCTAAGCTTCCGACCTTATCGGTTTCCCATTTTTCTTTTGTGACTCTCTGTCCACAAGATTCTATAGTCCTTGCTTCGAGATGCACCTCTTGTCCAATATACCCCATAGCCAATTTTCTGATGTCAAATCTGCTGCTTCTTTGACGGCCTGCACTATTGCCTAATTTCATGTAAATTAGATCACAATGAACCATCACTTGATTTTCTAAAGTCAGATAAGCATGAGACTTGCCCATAGAAATTGACAACAGGTTTCAAACTAGCATGTAAGCCGTTCAAAACCTAGCTCTACATTTTGGTGGGCAATGTTTATTTTTCGGGGCTTGCATTAGTCACTGGGCAGTTAGTATCCTTGGTGCGCACTTTCAGGAATATTTGAACAAAAGGTTTAACAGCTGAAATTAAACTAAACAACTACGAAACAACATCCGGAGGCCTTGTTCATCGTGGCCGGAGACTTCAACAAAGCCAACCTCAAGAGTGTACTGCCAAAATTCCACCAGCACATCTCCTGTCCCACCAGGGGCGACAACACTCTTGACCACTGCTACTCAAAAATAAAAGGCGCCAACCGTCCCACCCCCCCGACCGCACTTTGGGAAATCAGACCATAAGATGGTGCTCCTTCTCCCGGCATACAAGCAGAAACTCAAGCGGGAGAATCCAGCTAAGAAGGTTGTGCAGTGCTGGTCCGAGGAGACAGAAGAGCTCTTACGTGACTGCTTAGAGACAGTGGTCTGGTCCATGTTTAAGAACTCAGTGACCAACTTAAATGAGTATGCCACCATCGTCACAGACTTCATCAGCAAATGTGTGGACGTCTCCGTGCCAAAGAAAGCAGTACGTGCGTTCCCCAACCGGAAACCATGGCTCAATCGCGAGATTGACTCCCTACTGAAGGACAGATCTGAGGCGTTCAAGGCAGACGACCCTGACCGATACAAGAAATCCAGGTACGACCTCCGCAAAGCCATCCGGAATGCCAAGAGAGAATATCAAACCAAGCTAGAGTCACAGACAGACTCTTGGCGGTTGTGGCAAGGACTAAACAACATAACGGCCTACAAAGCGAAGCCGAACAGTATCTCTGGCAGCAGCGCACCACTCCCCGATGAACTCAATGCATTCTATGCTCGGTTCGAGCAGGTAACCAACAATCCGCTGGCGAGTTCCCCAGCAGCCCATAATTCACCCATACCCACCATCACAGCTTCCAAAGTCAGATTGGCCTTCCTGAAAGTGAACCTTCGGAAGGCGACGGGCCCAGACGGGATCCCTGGTTGTGCACTCAGAGCCTGGCAGAGGTATTCACGGACATCTTTAAGCTGTCCCTACTCCACTCCGAGGTCCCCACCTGCTTCAAGAAGACCACCATCATACCGGTACCAAAGAAGAACCAGGCAACGTGCCTCAATGACTACCGACCAGTGGCCCTGACTTCAGTCATAATGAAGTGCTTCGAGAGGTTGATCATGAAGCGCATCACCTCCGTACTCCCAGAACGCCTTGATCCACTGCAATTCGCATACTGCTGCAACCGGTCCATATCAGACACCATTTCCCTGGCCCTACACTCATCCCTAGAGCATTTCAAAAACAAGGACTCCTACATTAGACTCCTATTTATTGACTACAGCCTTCAACACCATAATCCCAGCCAAGCTCATATCAAAGCTCCAAAACCTAGGACTTGGCTCCCCACTCTGCAACTGGATCCTCGACTTTCTGACCAACAGACCACAATCAGTAAGAATGAACAACAACACCTCCTCCCCAATAGTCCTCAACACCGGGGCCCCGCAAGGCTGCGTACTTAGCCCCCTACTCTACTCCCTGTACACACACGACTGCGTGGCAAAACTTGGTTCCAACTCCATCTACAAGTTTGCTGACGATACGACCATCGTGGGACGGACCTTGAATAACAATGAGTCCGAATTTAGGAGGGAGATAGAGAACCCAGTGGAGTGGTGTAGCAACAACAATCTCTCCCTCAATGCCAGCAAAACTAAAGAGCTGGTAATTGACTTCAGGAAGCAAAGTACTGTACACACCCCTGTCAGCATCAACGGGGCCGAGGTGGAGATGGTTAGCAGTTTCAAATTCCTAGGGGTGCACATCTCCAAAAATCTGTCCTGGTCCACCCACGTCGACGCTACCACCAAGAAAGCACAACAGCGCCTATACTTCCTCAGGAAACTAAGGAAATTCGGCATGTCCACATTGACTCTTACCAACTTTTACAGATGCACCATAGAAAGCATCCTATCAGGCTGCATCACAGCCTGGTATGGCAACTGCTCGACAGAGGACCACAAGAAACTTCAGAGAGTCATGAACACCGCCCAGTCCATCACACAAACCTGCCTCCCTCCATTGACTCCATCTACACCTCCCGCTGCCTGGGGAAAGCGGGCAGTATTATCAAAGATCCCTCCCACCCGACTTACTCACTCTTCCAACTTCTTCCATCGGTCAGGAGATACAGAAGTCTGAGAACACGCACAAACAGACTCAAAAACAGCTTCTTCCCCACTGTCACCAGACTCCTAAATGACCCGCTTATGGACTGACTTCATTAACACTACACCCTGTATGCTTCATCCGATGCCAGTGCTTATGTAGTTACATTGTATATGTTGTGTTGCCCTATTAGGTAACAGCTTTAACCTTTGCAAGGATGAGGGCTTTCTTTACTCCATAGCTACTCCTCTGTATAATTTGGATGAGGGCATACACTAGAATACATGAACAAAAGGAATAGGAGGAGAAGTACATCACACATCCGCTCTAGCCTATTTCACCATTCTGTGCGATCATTGCTGATCTTGGCCTCAGTTCCACTTTGCTACCTTATCCCCTTAATTCCTCCAGAGTCCAAACATCGATCAATTTTAGCCTTGAAGACGCCGAATCATCCAAGGCCCGCGATGGTAGAGAATTCCAAATATTCACAGCCTCTGAGAGAAGAGATTCCTCCTTATCTCAATTTTAAATGACCATGCCCTTTATTTGAAGCTAGAACCTCTAGTTCTAGAGTCTCCAGCAAGGCCAAACAGTCTTTCAGCATCCACCCTCTCAAGCCTCCTCAGAATAGAAACAGAAAATAGAAGCAGGAGGAGGCCATTCAGCCCTTCGAGCCTGCTCCGCCATTCATTATGATCATGGCATCAAGTTCAATACCCTGACCCCACCTTCACCCCCCCCCATATCCCTTGATCCCTTTAGCCCCAAGAGCTGTCTCTAATTCCTCCTTGAAATTACACATTTTGGCCTCAATTACTTTCTGTGATAGTTAATTCCACAAATTCACCACTCTCTGGGTGAAGAAATTTATCCTTACCTCAGTCCTAAAAGGTTTACCCCTTTATCCTCAAACTATGATCATTAGTTCTGGACTCCCCACCATCGCGAACATTCTTTCTGAATCTACTCTGTCTAATCCTATTAAAATTTTGTAAGTTTCTATGAGATTTATCCCTTATCCTCAAACTATGTCACCTAGTTCTGGACTCCCCCACCATCAGGATCATTCTTTCTGAATCTACCCTGTCTACTGCTGTTAGAATTTTGTAAGTCTCTGTGAAATCCCCTCTCACTTTTCTAAACTCCAATGAATATAATCCTAACTGACTTAATCTCTCCTCATATGACCGTCCCACCATCTCAGGATTCAGTCTGGTAAACCTTTGCTGCACTCCCACCATATCAAGAACATCCTTCCTCAGATAAGGACACCAAAACTGCCCACAATACTCCAGGTGTGGCCTCACCAATGCCCTATACAATTGTAGTAAAACAACCCTATTCCTCTACTCAAATCCTCTCGCTATGAAGGCCAACATATCATTTGCCTTCTTTACTGCCTGCTGTATCCGCGTGCTTACTTTCAGCGACAGATGCACGAGGACACCAAGGTCTCACTGAGTATCCACCTCTCTCAATTTACACCCATTCAAATAATAATCTGCCTTCCTATTTTTGCTGCCAAAGCAGATAACCTCACATTTATCCACATTATACTGTATCTGCCATGCATGTGCCCACTCACTCAACTTGACCAAATCCCGCTGAAGCACCTCTGCATCCTCCTCACAGCTCACCCTCCCACCCAACTTTGTATCATCTGCAAATTTGTTGATAACACATTTAGTTCTCTCATCCAAATCATTAATATATAATGCGAACAGTTGGGATCCGAGCACAGATCCCTGCGGTACCCCACTCATCACTGCCTGCCAATCAGAAAAAGACCCATTTATTCTAACTTCCTGTTTCCTGTTTGCTAACCAATTTTCTATCCATCTCAAGACCCTACCCGTAATCCCATGCGCTTTATCTTTACATACAGTAATCTGCTATGTGAGCATTGTTGAAAGCCTTCTGAAAGTCTAAATAAACCACATTAACCGGTTCTCCCTGATCAACTCTACTTGGTACATCTTCAAAGAATTCCAGCAGATTTGTCAAGCATGACAGGCTCACTGGTTAGGCTCACTGATAGGCTCACTGGTCTATAATTCCCTGTTTTCTCTCTTTTTGAATAGCGGGGTTACATTCGCTACCCTCCAATCTGTAGGAACCATTTCAGAATCCAAAGAATTTTGGAAAATGACCATCAATGGATCTACTATTTCTCGGGCCACTTCCTAAGTACTCCGGGAGTAAGATTTTCAGGTCCTGGAGATTTGTCCGCCTTCAATCCCATTAATTTCCCCCAAACCATTTCTTTACTAATATCAATTTCCTTCAGCTCCTCACTATAACTTGTGTTTCTCAGAACTCCTGGTACATTATTCCTGTCTTCCTTTGTGAAGACAGAAGCAAAGTATGAATTTAGTTCCTCGGTCATTTCCTTGTTCCTTGTTATGATTCCGCCGTTTCTGACTGTAAGGGGCCTACATTACAGAAGGAGACCATTCGCCCCATTGAGTCTGCACCGACCTTTGCAAAGAGCACGTTTTTGGACTGTGGGAGGAAACCCAGAGCTCCCGGAGGAAACCACGCAGACATGAGGAGAACGTGCAGATTCCGCACAGACAGTGACCCAAGCCGGGAATCAAACCTGGGACCCTGGAGTGACAGTACTAACCACTATGCTACCGTGCTGCCCATCATAGCCATTTTACATTTTAACACAATTGCTTCTCAGTCTTCAAAACTCCAGCGAGTATAAACCCACGCTTATCACACCACAATTTTGGTATGGGTCATCATTTGTAGATATAGAGACTTGAGTAGGTTATACTTGATGAGGCAACACTCCCCCATGTTTGGGATTTTATAGACCACATACCTAACAAACGTAGAAATATTGATGGATAGGAAAAGACTCTCTAATCGATATAGCATGGCCTGCACAATTGTGATAGCGGTGTACCACAGATATACACAAAACCAAAACCACAAGGTTCCTCTACCAGGTATGTTATGATATGGAGATGCCGGCGTTGGACTGGGGTGAGCACAGTAAGAAGTCTTACAACACCAGGTTAAAGTCCAACAGGTTTGTTTCAAACACTAGCTTTCGGAGAGCTGCTCCTTCCTCAGGTGAGTGAAGAGGCGCGACAATCACCAGGCAGGAATGTTCCCTTCCAGTCGGGGAACACTTCAGCAGTCAAGGGCATTCAGCTTCTGATCTCCGGGTAAGCATTCTCCAAGGCGGCCTTCAGGATGCGCGACAACGCAGAATCGCCGAGCAGAAACATATAGCCAAGTTCCGCACACATGAGTGCGGCCTCAACCGGGCCCTGGGATTCATGTCGCATTACATTCATCCCCCACCATCTGGCCTGCAAAATCCTACCAACTGTCCTGGCTTGATGCAATTCACACCTCTTTAACCTGGGGTTACCCCATCTCTGGATCTGTAAAGACTTAATTACCTGCAAATGCTCGCATTCAAAGCATTGTCTTGCATTTTTGACTTTGTCTATATATATGTTTCTGGAACATACCTCTTCATTCACCTGAGGAAGGAGCAGTGCTCCGAAAGCCAGGTATGTCATGCACCACTATCTTCTGTGGCTCCACTTCGTGCAGACATAACAGTGCTAATTGCTGAAAGTTGATACAAGCCTAATGACGGTATAAATGCAATAGCATAAAGACTTTTCAGTAGAACCTTAATATCGCCATGCTTGCCTTAAAACTTTCAACTGAATCTTATCTTAAAAGATAACAGCTTGAATATGCACCAGTTCAATTCCTTGCCCTTCTGAATACTTACGTTGTCTGAGGAATTCCCTTTCTTCATCTGCCAATCGTGCTGTTGACAGAAATAGGAGTCAATAGCAAAAGCAATATGTTGTGAAGAGACTAAAACATGTATTTCAATGTAACAAGTATCCAGAAAACAGTTTATATTCGGTGGCTTCACAACAGAACAAGTGTTGTGGATCAGGATCACGTGCACCATTGCTTTGTATAATGGTGTGCACCATCCCCTTCTGTGACTGGCATGAACAGTTCTTTGCCACCCAGCTAACCTGTGCGTTTCTGGGTACCACTGCTCTGATCCACCTGTACTGCTGCCAAGTGCAGTGTCTTTTCCCTTACCCTCATTCCATTACCAGGAGTCTTGTACTAATCCGTTTGTAGTGCTCTTGTAGCACGCGATAGCGCATCAACATTTATTGCTCTGAGCTATTGCCCTGTACAATGTTCCGGAACTTCAAATTACATCTGTCCTTATTCTAGAACTTGCCTTGTTCCCTGTCGATTTCTCTCACTGTTGATGGAGAAGAAGAAATACTGGGGTAAATTTTGGTACATCATCCCATGACACTTAAATAATGGTTTTACACTTTAAAATAAGTTCACAACTATCAAATGTATATATTTTCAATCTTACATCGTTCTTGTTCTTCCTGGTGAAGCTTCACTGTTGATAGAAAACAAGAAACATGCAAATCAATCTTTGGGAATCCTCGGTGATAACGGACTATGAATGTGTTTGCAAAAATGATTCTTGAATATTAGTTCCCACATTTCTTCACTGTTGAACTTACATCTTGCTGCTTCTTCCCTGTTTCCCTGATTCGCTGTTGAATTAAGGTAAGAAATTTCAATCTTTGCACATCAACCACAAAACTTATAATAATAATAACCATTATTATCACCAGTAGGCTTACATTAACACTGCAATGAAGTTACTGCGAAAATCCCCTAGCCGCCACATTCCGGCGACAGTTCAGGTATACAGAGGGAGAATTGGGAATATCCAATTCACCTAACAGCATGTCTTTCGGGACTTGTGGGAGGAAACCGGAGCACCCGGAGGAAACCCACGCAGACACGGGGAGAACGTGCAGACTCCGCACGGACAGTGACCCAAGTCGGGAATCGAACCCGGGTTCCTGCCGCTGTGAAGCAACAGTGCTAACCATTGTGCTACTGTGCTGGCCTGATGCAGCTCCAAAATAGTGATCACTGAATGCCACAACAGCCTTTGGGCATGCGCGAGAATTGCACATCGCTGCTTCTCAGAATGTGGCAAGAGCAGTGGGATAGGGCCAAGTATGTTATGAGTCAGTTCGGTGCTCCTTATGATGTGTGCCCCTGAGGGTATCATGTCTGATCATTTTGCCTTCACAAGGGCAAGGATTGGCTATGAGTTCATACTGGTTGTCTGTCAGAAAAAGCATCTCAATGTCATGCAGCCAAATGCATGGCCTCATTATTCCCAGGTAGCCCACCTCCATTATAGCATTAGGATTAGTGCCAATCCGGAACCCTACATAAAACCGCTGGATGAGAGTGTCATTTTTGGGAATGTGCCACAGCCGACGGAGTCATCTGAAAGTGCAGCCCCACCAGGGGCATTTTACTGGCTCCCTTGTTCCATGTTTATATCACATCATTGATGTAACACTTCACGTGTGGCTGCCTTGGTCATGATGGATCTCCTTGAGAAGCCTTGCCGGATTGAAGGTGTGCAGCTAATATCCTATTCATGATCGTGCACATGCCCATGCATGCTGTATAAAACCATAATACCATAAGAATTTCTGTTGTGACTCCCGAATAACCCCCCAAAACCCTTGCCGTTGCTGTTCCACTGTCTTCCCAGCTAGGGTCCTGTGGGGTGCTGTTGTGACTGGGATTCTGGATGCATTTGTGAGGATGCAGCACTTCTGTCTGATGCCAGGTGGACTTCCTCTAGGTAGCACCTCATCTTGGAACTGACACATTCCCTCGAGGCGTATTCACACCTCAAACATCAGATCAATTTGAGTGAGCTGTGAAATGTCACCCGGAAGTGTACGAGTGAAGAATAGCAATGATGGAGGGGACTTGTCCAGGAGGGTCCTCAGTGCATCCCACTGTCCTCCTCCTGGAATCTGATGGCAATCAGAGCCTCAGGCACATGATTGACTTGTCTGGCCAGCACAATGACCTCTTCGCCTGTCTCCTTGGTTTCTGAGATCGCAGGCAGAGCAAAAAAGGTGACAAGTGTGAGAAGGAAGGTGGTCAATGCAGGATCGAGGGTGTTGTACCTAAATGCGCGCAGTATACGGAACAAGGGAAATGAGCTTGTTGCGCACATTGAAATTGGTCGGTACGGTGTTGTGGGCATCACAGAGACATGGCTGCAAGGGGATCAGGGCTGGGATCTAAATATCCAAGGATATGTGTCCTATCGAAAGGACAGGCAGATGGGCAAAGGGGGCGAGGTTGCATTGTTAGTAAGGGATGAAGTTAAATCGATAGCAAGGAGCGATATAGGATCAGAAGGCATAGAATCTCTGTGGGTAGAGCTGAGGAACCGCAAAGGTAAAAAGACCCTGATGGGAGTTATGTACAGGCCCCCTAGCAGTAGTCAGGATGTGGGGCAGAAAATAAATCAGCAGATAGAAAAGGCATGTAAAAAAGGCAATATCACAATAATCATGGGGGACGTCAATATGCAGGTGGACTGGGAAAATCAGGTTGGTAGTGGATCCCAAGAAACGGAATTTGTGGAATGTCTAAGAGATGGTTTTTTGGAGCAGTTTGTGACAGAGCCTAAGAGGGAACAGGCAATTCTGGGTTTGGTGATGTGCAATGAGGCAGACTTGATTAGGGAACTTAAGGTGAAGGAACCCTTAGGTAGTAGTGACCACAATATGTTAGAAGGGAGGAGCTAACACCAGAGTTGATTGGAAAAGGAGACTAGCAGGGAAGACAGTGGAACAGCAATGGCAGGGGTTTTCACGGGTTATTCGGGAGGCACAATAGAAATTCATCCCAAGGAGGAGGAAACATGCTAAGGGGAGGACGAGGCATCCATGGCTGACAAGGGAAATCAAGGACAGCATAAAAGCAAAAGAGTAAGAATACAAAGTGTTGAGGATTAGTGGGAACCAGAGGATTGGGAAGCCTTTCAAAGTGAGCAGAGGACAACAAAAAAAGCAATAAGTGGGGGGGGGGGGGGGGGGGGGGGGGGGGGGGAAAGATGAAATATGAGTGTAAGCTAGCTCGTAATATAAAAGAAGATAGGAAGAGTTTTTTTCAACATATAAAAGGTAAGAGAGAGGCAAAAATAGACATTGGACCACTGGAAAATGAGGCTGGCGAAGTAATAATAGGAAGCTAAGAAATGGCAAAAGAACTGAATGGTTACTTTGTATTAGTCTTCACGGCGGAAGACACCAGTGGGATGCCAGATCTCCAGGAGAACCAGGGGGCAGAGGTGAGTGTAGTGGCCATAACTAAGGAGAAGGTTCTGGGAAAACTGAAAGGTCTGAAGGTGGATAAATCACCTGGACCGGATGTACTACGCTCCAGGGTTCTGAAGGAGATAGCCGAGGAAATTGTGGAGGCATTGGTGGTGGTCTTTCAGGAATCACTGGAGGCAGGAAGGGTCCCAGAGGACTGGAAGGTGGCTAATGTAACACCACTGTTTAAGAAGGGAGGGAGACAGAAGACAGGAAATTATAGACCGGTTAGCCTGACTTCGGTCATTGGTCAGATTTTAGAGTCTGTTATTAAAGCTGAGAATGCGGAGTAGATTATCATAGATTATCATAGAATCATAGAATTTACAGTGCAGAAGGAGGCCCTTCGGCCCATCGAGTCTGCACCGGCTCTTGGAAAGAGCACCCTACCCAAGGTCAACACCGCCACCCTATCCTCATAACCCAGTAACCCCACCCAACACTAAGGGCAATTTTGGACACCAAGGGCAATTTATCATGGCCAATCCACCTAACCCGCACATCTTTGGACTGTGGGAGGAAACCGGAGCACCCGGAGGAAACCCACGCACACACGGGGAGGATGTGCAGACTCCGCACAGACAGTGACCCAAGCTGGAATCGAACCTGGGACCCTGGAGCTGTGAAGCAATTGTGCTATCCACAAGGCTACCGTGCTGCCCACTTGAGTACTTGGAGTACTTGGAAGTGCATGGTAAAATAGGACTGAGTCAGCACGGGGAATGGTACTAGGTAGAATGCTCTTTCAGAGAGCCAGGGCAGACTCGATTGGCTGAATGGACTCTTCCTGCACTGTAAACATTGTGGTTTTCTGCTCACCGACGTCTTTTCTTCTTTCAGTCAGGGTCATCGGGAAGCTTTCTGAGGCTGAGGAAGAGCGTTTCTGTGGCAACAGAAATATTAAATATCATGCTCATCCTTGTAGTTTGCTGTTGATGGTGCGTGACAGCGACAAGGTTCCAGCATCCCTTGTGGTTTTGGCATGCTCAGTAGTTAGTGTGTCTACCAACTATACGATCATTGTAGTTGGAGGTATAGGCTCCTCAGACTGTTGATCCTTCTCCGGTACCATTTCTACTGGAGGTGCTATGGTAATCTCATGTGTGGTAAATTTCTCTGGCCATTGGAGATTTTCCAGACCTGGTAATATGATGGTATAATCTGCTCCTCAAAAAGAGGAGATATCGCAGGTGAAATCCGAGTCTGCATGCTGTTTAATGTTTGAAGACCCAGGACCATGCTGTTCTAGCTGCTTAACCACAGTGATAGTCTTAACATCTTACATGTCTGGAGGAGGTCTAAGGCTATGCAGGAATCTTTGCTCTGTTTGTTGCCATATCTCAGTGGTTCAATGTTCATGGCGAGGACCAGGAGTCGGATTCCCCTGCTCCATTGTGAGCGTCCATCGTTCAAATCCAAAGATCTTGAAGCCATCTATATAGCAGCACTGTCACCTAAATATAATTTAACATTTGTTCGATGACCATTTCCCAAGATGTCAGCATTGCCAAAACTCAGAGCCTCATTCTCCTTTGGGATGTCTGTGTGCTGCCCGGGTTTTGACTTGAGTCCGTTGTAGTGGCATTGTTGGGTTGTTCTCACAGGACACTGATCTTGTCAGTGAAGGCGCTTTGCACCGCAGTGCTGGCAAGGTCACTCAATTAGGCAATTCAAGAATTATTTTCTTTGACTTGTGTTTCTGTCATCTGATTTTTTTTGACTTCATTCATGGGATGTGTGTCTCAATGGACTGACCAACATTTAAGCCCATTTCAGAGGGCATGTTAACCACATCGCTATGGGTCTGGAGTCACATGTAGACCAGGTAAATATGGCAGATTTCCTTCCCAAAGGACATTAGTGAACCAGATGGGTTAGTTGCTTGTTGAAGCCCATCCCTAATTGCCCTTGAGAACATGGTGAGCCACCTTCTTGAATCGCTGCAGTTGATATTGTGTAGGTACTCCCACCGTGCTGATAGGAAGGGAAGTTCAGGACTTTAAACCAGCAACAGTGAAGGAGTGACAATATATTTTCAAGTTAGGATGGGGTATGCCTTGGAGGGGAACTTTCAGGTGGTGGTGTTTCTATACATCTGCTGCCTTGACTTCCTAAATGGTAGAGATCACAGGTTTGGAAGATGTTGTCAAAGGATTCTTAGTGAGTTGCAGAAGTGCATCTTATAGATGGTACACACTATTGCCACTCAGTGATAGAAGGAATGGGTGTTTAAGGTGGTGGATGGGGTACCAATCAAGTGCGCTCTTTGTCCTCAATGGTGTCAAACATTTTAAGTGCAGTTGGAGTTGTACTCATCCAAGGAAGTGGAGAGTATTCCATTACATACCTGTCTTGTGCCTTGTAGATGGACAAGCTTGGGGCATCAAGAGGTGAGTCACTCTCCACAGATGCCTCAACATCTGACCTGCTCTTGTAGCACAGTATTTATATGGCTGGACCAGTTCAGTTTCTGGTCAATGGTAATCCCAGGGTATTGACAGAGGGGGCTTCAGCAGTGATAACACTACTGAATGTCAAGAGGAGAAGGTCAGAACTCTTTTGTTGGAGAAGGTCATTACCTGGCACTTGTATGCTGTGAATCTTTCTTGCCACTTATCAATCCAAGTCTGAATGCCCACAATTATTTGGCCATGGATGAGCTCATCTTTCAGTGTGGCCTGAATCCAAAAGAACTCACCAGGTGATATGGGTCAGGAAGAAATAATTCAACTGATCCCCCTGGTCTTTGGGACTATTGGCTAAAACGTGCACATTCTGTCACTGGTCACCGCTTCACGCCAAAATATGTGCCAATGCTTTTGAGAACATTGTCAAATTCCGCTGTGGACTCCACAACCCTAGCTCAGGAGAACATAGCCTGTCACTGGACTGCTAGCATAAACAAACAAACTGACTCGGCGCTTCTGCTCCTTTGCATGAAGACCCGATAGTACCCCATGCAGTAGAAAGTGCCTCTTCCATAACTCCCACTTTTGGCCTTTCTGTAGGCCCTTGAGACAATCAAATAGGTGGGGCAGGGATTTCTCACCAGTTATGGACATTGTTACCTCTCTCCAGTTTGCCTCTTTTCCAGGGGGATCAGTTGAATTATTTCTTACTCATTATTTCTCCCAAGTTTTTCTTCACTCTCTTGAAGTTACATCAATGGAACCAATTTCTGTCTGGACTTGTGCCACCACCACTGCTACCATAAACTGTGCAGCTACCATGTTCAGTGGCCTCATGGCTTGGTTTTTGGCTTGTTGGTATGTGTGGCCTTTCTCTCCTGGACAGACTATACTCTTACTCTGGTATTTGCTTGTCAGAAAATAGATATATAGGTTTCTTAACACTGTACATAAACAGATTGCAGAATAGGCTTGACTCCCCTATGTACAGTGTGTTCCACCCTCACTCTATTTTAAAAGTAAATTTAGAGTACTGTTCTGGGTGAGGCATTTTCAGAACCCCAAAACATATCATGGAGTTCAACCAACCTCCCCCTTTAATGGATTTGTTGCTTTTCCGAGCACTCGGCTTGTTCCCCAGGTGTGGGATTACAATTATGGACACGTGGGTTTTTAAACACAAAACACTGTTTATTCCATGAACTCAACTTAACATCTTAAATGATCATTGGATCTCTTAACACCCCTTACTACAAAGATAACTCAGAAAATATTGCAACAGTAAATAATTCCTTAAAATGTTCCTTCAAATTTCCAAGAGACTTAACACCTTTAAACAGTATCACATCATTAGCATGGCCAATCTACCTAACTTGTACATCTTTGGGTTGTGGGGGTGAAACCCATGCAGACATGGGGGGAGAATGTGCAAACTCCACACGGACAGTGACCCAGGGCCGGGATTCTAACCCGGGTCCTCAGCGCCGCAGTCCCAGTGCTATCCACTGCGTCACATGCCGCCCATTCCACCCTCACTCCTGAGAGTCCAACATATAATGGAACGTCAGTGATATTTTTCATCGAATCCCTACTGTGTAGAAGGAGGCCATTCAGCCTAGCGAGTCTGCACTGACCCTCTGAAAGATCATCCTAACCAGGCTCCCACCCTATCCCTGCTACCCCGTAACCTCACTTAACCTGCACATCCCTGGACACTAAAGGGCAACTTATCATGGCCAATCCACCTCACCTGCACATCTTTGGACTGTGGGAGGAAACCGGAGCACCCGGAGAAAACCCACGCACACACGGGGAGGATGTGCAGACTCCGCACAGACAGTGACCCAAGCCGGAATTTGACCCGGATCCCTGGCGCTGCGAGGCAGCTGTGCTAACCACTGTGCCACCTGTGATATATCATCATTTATATTGGTTATTAGCATATCCATTCGATTACCCCATTGCACTACAGTATGTACACTCCATTCAATATATAAGACCATTGTGTACCAATATTAGCCAACAATGTGAAATAATGATGAACTTATTGGTTTATTAGAAGGTTAATATCTATTTTCTGACAAAACATATGGAGGAAAATGTCCAGTCATTTTCCCCCCAAAACACATTTCCAGCATCCACCTGAGTTTCTGCATCTACATGGAACCTAAAATTTGCTGTAAGGTTTTTACTCACGACATGTTCCTCCATCTTCATCAGGCACCAAATCAATGACACGCCGTGGCCAGTCTGGTGAACTGGAAATCTTTTTCCTCCACATTTTAACCATTGGGTTCTTATTAACTAGGAGAGAAGAAAAAAATAATTAGCGTTTCCAGAAATCTTATTGGCATTGTTAAGAACCCCACCCCCTCTGGTGTTAAATCATGATGTTAAATGATGTTAAAGGGGCTGGTTTAGCACAGGGCTAAAGAGCTGGCTTTTAAAGCAGACCAAGGCAGGCCAGCAGCACGGTTCAATTCCCGTCCCAGCCTCCCCGAACAGGCGCCCGAATGTGGCGACTAGGGGCTTTTCACAGTAACTTCATTTGAAGCCTAGTTGTGACAGTAAGCGATTTTCATTTCATTTCAAATCGAAAAGTATCCCAGGCATAGAAGAATAATTTGGAATACCAGGGGCGGGATTCTCCGCAATCGGCGCGATGTCCGCCGACCAGCGCCAAAAACGGCGCGAATCAGTCCGGCATCGGCCGCCCCAAAGGTGCGGAATCCTCCGCATCTTGAGGGGCTGAGCCCTTACCTTGAGGGGCTAGGCCCGCGCCGGACTGATTGCCGCCCCGCCATCTGGCGGGAAAGGCCTTTGGTGCCCCGCCAGGTGGCGCGAAACTGACTTTGCCATGCGGCGCATGCGTGGAAGCGTCAGCGGCCGCTCACGGCATCCCCGCGCATGCACAGTGGAGGGGGTCTCTTCCGCCTCCGCCATGGTGGAGACCGTGGCGAGAGCGGTAGGAAAAGAGTGCCCCCACGGCACAGGCCCGCCCGTGGATCGGTGGGCCCCGATCGCGGGCTAGGCCACCATGGGGGCACCCCCCGGGGCCAGATCACCCCGCGCCTCCCCCCAGGACCCCGGAACCCGCCCGTGCCGCCTTGTCCCACCGGTAAGAGAGGTGGTTTGATTCTCGCCGGTGGGACAGGCATTCCAGCAGCGGGACTTTGGCCCATCGCGGGCCGGAGAATCGCCGGGGGGGGGGGGGGGCCCGCCAACCGGCGCGGCGCGATTCCCACCCCCGCCAAATATCCGGTGCCGGAGAATTCGGCAACCGGCGGGGGCGGGATTCACACCAGCCCCCGGCGATTCTCCGACCCGGCGGGGGGTCGGAGAATCCCGCCCCAGTTCTTAGTGGTGTATATCTTCAATTTGGTACACTGTGAGAAAAATATATGAACCAGAGAGAAATAGGGCAATTGTTGTGTGAACAATTACTACAAATATTTATTAAGAATAAAAAAAACACACAAGAAGGAGTATAATGCACTACAACACTTAACTACACTGACGGCTTTACACACAAGGGCGAAATTCTCCCCCAACGGCGGGATGTCCGCCGACTGGCGCCAAAGACGGCGCCAATCAGACGGGCATCGCGCCGGCCCAAAGGTGCGGAATGCTCCGCATCTTTGGGGGCCGAGCCCCAACATTGAGGGGCTAGGCCAACGCCGGAGGAATTTCCGCCCCGCCAGCTGGCGGAAATGGCGTTTGTTGCCCCGCCAGCTGGCGCGGAAATGCGGCGCATGCGCGGGAGCGTCAGCGGCCACTGTCAGTTTCCCGGCGCATGCGCGGGAGAGTCAACGGCCGCTGTCAGTTTCCCGCGCATGCGCAGTGGGGAGAGTCTCTTCCGCCTCCGCCATGGTGGAGGCCGTGGCGGAGGCAGAAGGGAAAGAGTGCCCCCACGGCACAGGCCCGCCCGCGGATCGGTGGGCCCCGATCACGGGCCAGGCCACCGTGGGGGCACCCCCCGGGGTCAGATCGCCCCGCGCCCCCCCCAGGACCCCGGAGCCCGCCCACGCCGCCTGGTCCCGCCGGTAAATACCAGGTTTGATTTACGCCGGCGGGACAGGCAATTTCTGGGCGGGACTTCGGCCCATCCGGGCCGGAGAATTGAACGGGGGGTCCCGCCAACCGGCGCGGCCCGATTCCCGCCCCCGCCCAATCTCCGGTACTGGAGACTTCGGCAGGGGCGGTGGCGGGATTCACGGCGGCCAACGGCCATTCTCCGACCCGGCGGGGGGTCGGAGAATGACGCCCAAGATATCTGCCATTTTACTTTGGCAAGTGCTCCTTCTTGTGGTACCTTCCAGGCCCATTTCTGGTGCTTCCTGAAGAGCAGATGTAGAGGCACTAATATGGTTGCCAGATTTTGAATAAATTTTGCAGATTAGATGGGGCTACTAGTCATTAAGTTAACTCCGATTGTATTGTATAGTTACGTGAAGGCATCAACTTTCAAGGGCAACAGATACAAAGATTGCCCCAGGAATGACATCAGCTCTGTTGTATTCTCTGGTGTTGTGGCCTGCTTTATGGCTCGGACTTTCTCTTCGACTAGGTGCACCCTTCTTTGTAACCATGTATCCCAGGTATGTGACTTCTCCTGCCTGGAAGACGTACTTGTCTCTTTTCAAGCAGCCACCTACTTACAAGAATTGACAGAAGACTTCTTCTAGGTTGTCTAGGTTTTCTTTCTCCGAGGCTCCTGTAATCCGCACATCATCCAGGCAGACTGCCATCCTGGGGAGCTCTTGAAGAATGCTTTCCATGGGGCAGCAGAGTGGCGGTGAGAACCCAGGTTCGATCCCAGCCCCAGGTCACTGTCAGTGTGAAGTTTGCACATTCTCCCCATGTCGGCAGGGGTCTCACCCCCACAACCCAAAGATGTGCAGCGTAGGTGGATTGGCCGTGCTAAATTGCCTCTTCATTGGAATTTTTTTTTTTTTAAAAGGCGAATGCTTTCCATAACCCATTGGAAGATTGCACATGCAGACGATACCCCAAATGGGAGCCTGGTATACTCATACGATCCCTTGTGGGTAGTGATGGTTACATATTTTCTGGGCACCTTGTCCAACTCCAGCTGGAGTTATGCATGGCTCATATCCAACTTCGAGAAGGAATGGCTCCCAGCCAAATTCACATATAGGTCTTCCGCACTTGGCATGGGGAATTGGTCCAAACAGGAGGCCTTGTTCACTGTCATTTTATAGTCACCAACACAGCGGATAGTCTTGTCCGGCTTCAGCACGGGGACCACTAATGCTGCCCATTCCGTGAATTGAACTGAGCGAATAATCCCCAGGTTCTCTCGCCAGCTCAGCTCATCATCGGCCTTTGACAGCAGGGTGAGACTGGACAGGCCCTGAAATACTTTGGTTGGACATCCGGGTCAATGTAAACATTAGCCATGGCACCCTTTATTTTCCCCAGACCTTTCTGGAAGACTTCCAGGTATTTTCCCAGGATCTCATACAATCCGCCTGTACCCATTCTAAAGATCTGTTGCCAGTTTGGGCAGAGTCTCTGTAACCAGTCATGGCCCAGAAGAATGGGTCCAGGCCCCTGCACCACTACCACTGACAGTCGGACTGATTGTTGTCCATGGGTAACCGGGGTTATCGTTGTCCCAATAATTGCTGGTTCTCCGGTATGCATCATCAGCCATGCCTTTGTTTCTTTTGGCTCCAGGTGCTGGATCCCCAAACACATTTTCCGAAATGTCTGGCGTCCAATGACCAAGACAGCAGCCGGTGTGTCGTTTTCCATATCCGAGAGGTGGTCATTCCTTTGGAGGGTTATCTTCATTGAGGCTACTTTTGTTGCCGTAATGCAATTTAGTTGCATCCAACCACCCTCATTGGGCTGGGCTAAATGTAAACCCCTGTGTCACCCGAACAGGGCGATGCATTTGATATTGATTCTGGTGCCCCCGGCCGTCACAGTTACTGAACCACATGTGCCACACCCTTGCGAGTCTCCTTCCTGGAGCTTAGGGGAGATGTCTCGTCGTGTATATACATCAATGATCTGGAAGAAGGAACTGAAGGCACTGTTGCTACGTTTGCAGATGATACAAAGATTTGTAGAGGGAGAGGTAGTATTGAGGAAGCAGGTGGGCTGCAGAAGGACTTGGACAGGCCAGGAGAGTGGGCAAAGAAGTGGCAGGTGGAATACAATGTGGAAAGGTGTTATGCACTTTGGAAGAAGAAATGGAGGCATAAACTATTTTCTAAATGGGGAAATGCTTAGGAAACTGAAGCATAAAGGGACTTGGGAGTCCTTGTTCACGATTCTCTTAAGATTAACGTGCAAGTTCAGCCGGCAATTAGGAAGGCAAATGCAATGTTAGCATTCATGTTCAGAGGGCTCGAATACAAGACCAGGGATGTACTTCTGAGGCTATATAAGGTTCTGGTCAGACCCCACTTGGAGTATTGTGAGCAGTTTTGGGCCCCATATCTAAGGAAGGATGTGAAAATGAAATGAAATGAAAATCGCTTATTGTCACGAGTAGGCTTCAATGAAGTTACTGTGGAAAGCCCCTAGTCGCCACATTCCGGCGCCTGTTCGGGGAGGCTGGTATGGGAATTGAACCGTGCTGCTGGCCTGCCTTGGTCTGCTTTTAAAAGCCAGCGATTTAGCCCAGTGAGTAGACAGTCAGAGACTTTTTCCCCGGGTGGAACAAACCATTACAAGGGGACATAAATTTAAGGTGAATGGTGGAAGATATAGGGGGGATGTCAGAGGTAGGTTCTTTACCCAGAAAGTAGTGGGGGCATGGAATGCACTGCCTGTGGAAGTAGTTGAGTCGGAAACATTAGGGACCTTCAAGCGGCTATTGGATAGGTACATGGATTACGGTAGAATGATGGGATGTAGATTAATTTGTTCTTAATCTAGGACAAAAGTTCGCCACAACATCATGGGCCGAAGGGCCTGTTCTGTGCTGTATTTTTCTATGTTCTATGTTCGATGCCCACACGTTTTTCTTATAAATTCAGTACGAAGTCTTACAACACCAGGTTAAAGTCCAACAGGTTTGTTTCGATGTCACTAGCTTTCGGAGCGCTGCTCCTTCCTCAGGTGAATGAAGAGGTATGTTCCAGAAACACATATATAGACAAATTCAAAGATGCCAGACAATGTTTGGAATGCGAGCATTAGCAGGTGATTAAATCTTTACAGATCCAGAGATGGGGTAACCCCAGGTTAAAGAGGTATGAATTGTACCATGGACTACTCTCCAAAATCAGTTGCATTCTTGGACACACTGGTCTCCATCAAGGACGGTCACCTCAGCACTTCGCTTTAACGCAAACCCACGGATAACCTCACGATGCTCCACTTCTCCAGCTTCCACCCTAAACACATTAAAGAAGCCATCCCCTATGGACAAGCGCTCCATATACACAGGATCTGCTCAGACGAGGAGGAGCGTAACAGACATCTACAGACGTTGAAAGATGCCCTCGTACGAACGGGATATGGCACTCGACTCATCGATCGACAGTTCCAACGCGCCACAGCGAAAAACCGGACCGACCTCCTCAGAAGACAAACATGGGACACAACCGACAGAATACCCTTCGTCGTCCAGTACTTCCCCGGAGCGGAGAAACTACGTCATCTTCTTCACAGCCTTCAACACGTCATTGATGACGATGAACATCTTGCCAAGGTCATCCCCACACCCCCACTACTTGCCTTCAAACAACCGCGCAACCTCAAACGAACCATTGTTTGCAGCAAACTACCCAGTCTTCAGAACAGCGACCACGACACCACACAACCCTGTCATGGCAATCTCTGCAAGACGTGCCAGATCATCGACATGGATACCACTATTACACGTGAGAACACCACCCACCAGGTACGCGGTACATACTCGTGCGACTCGGCCAACGTTGTCTACCTCATACGCTGCAGGAAAGGATGTCCCGAAGCGTGGTACATTGGCGAGACCATGCAGACGCTGCGACAACGAATGAACGGACATCGCGCAACAATCACCAGGCAGGAATGTTCCCTTCCAGTCGGGGAACACTTCAGCAGTCAAGGGCATTCAGCCTCTGATCTCCGGGTAAGCGTTCTCCAAGGCGGCCTTCAGGACCCGCAACAACGCAGAATCGCCGAGCAGAAACTTAAGTTCCACACACATGAGTGCGGCCTCAACCGGGATTCATGTCGCATTACATTCATCCCCCACCATCTGGCCTGCGAAATCCAACCAACTGTCCTGGCTTGACACAATTCACACCTCTTTAACCTGGGGTTACCCCATCTCTGGATCTGTAAAGATTTAATCACCTGCTAATGCTCGCATTCCAAACATTGTTTGGCATCTTTGAATTTGTCTGTATATGTGTTTCTGGAACAGACCTCTTCATTCACCTGAGGAAGGAGCAGCGCTCCGAAAGCTAGTGACATCGAAACAAACCTGTTGGACTTTAACCTGGTGTTGTAAGACTTCGTACTGTGCTCACCCCAGTCCAACGCCGGCATCTCCACATTATAAATTCAGAGTACCCAATTATTTTTTCTCCAATTAAGAGGCAATTTAGTGGCACATCATAATTGAAGGTTGTTATTTTTCTGCCTCCCAAGATAGTTCAGGCACTGTCCTATTGGGCCCCCACCCCCTCCACCAACATCCAGACTCCCTCCCTCCCTACCATCCTCCTTTCCCCTCACTCCCCACCACCCCATTCCTTTCCCTTCTGTTGGTACAGAGGTGAGGGTATCTGGTCTCTCCAGCGGAAAGTTTAGTACTTGTTCCATTTGATTTTTGTAGAAATGTGTTGTGAACTGTTTGAATAATCTGAATATCTACCCCGCCCCCCCTCCCCGTACATTGGTACTGAGGGGAGGGTACCCTGTTTCTCCAACACAAAATTAGTGTTTGTACCGTCTGGCCTTGTATATATTTTTTACTGTTTTAATAAAAAGATATGGCCAATCCACCTAACCAGCACATCTTTTGGGTTGTGGAGGTGAAACCCACGCAGACACGGGGAGAATGTGCAAACTCCACACGGACAGTGATCCAGGACCGGGATTCGAACCTCGGTCCTCAGCGGCGCAGTCCCAGTGCTAACCACTGCACCACATGCCGCCCTAGCATGTCCACACGTAAGGAAAAATAGATTAGGAAACTGTCACAGAACAAACCACATCTCTCTGGCTTTGTACCTTACGGTTATTTAAAATGGCTCTTCAATGGAATGAAAAAAGGAAGAAAGTTTGCTTTTTTATAAATGACAGCTGAAATATTATTGAGGAGCTTCTCCAGTCTAAACTTACCACCGGTGATCCTTTTTGCTTTCCGCCGTTTTGGAGATTCAGTTTTTGCTTTCCATGCTAGATGAAGAAGAAATAAAAATAATCAGTGCAAATCTTGCAATCACCCAATATCTATAAGTGATGACTATTGTTGTCAAAATATAAGCACTAAAATGCTGAATAATAGTTATTCAGTGAAACTGTAAAAGGATCTTCCTATAGAGATGCTGATGCATATTAATAAATTACTGCGGATGCTGGAATCTGAAACAAAAGAGAAAATGTTGGAAAATCTCAGCAGGTCTGACAGCATCTGTAGGGAGTCAAAAAAGCTAAAGTTTCGAGTCCAGATGACCCTTTGTCAAAGTCTAGGGGTACGCCGCATTGATTATCCACGGCCTCCGAGGCCCGCCCCGCGATGCTCCGTCCCTGACCGGCCGAGTTGCACACAGCATGGGGTACATGTACTCACACCGTCTGGGAAGCTCGCGTGGCAGCTGCGGAGTCAGTCCGGTGCCGCCATTGTCGCAGGACGGCTGATCCGCGGGCAGTGGGGGCTCCATTCGGGGCTGGGGGCACTGTGGCCGGGCGGTCCAGGGCGTGTGAGTAGCTACAGGGGGGCACTACTTTTGCGGTCCGGGTCCTCGGGCTGAGTCCACCAGGGAGCACAGTGCGACCGCTGCAGGCCGCCGCGCACATGCGCAGCCACAAACCCAGAAATGCTCAGGGCTGCATCGTCAGCTAGAGCTGCGATCTCTACGCTCCCTCCCTACTAGCCCCCAGCAAAACGGGGAATCGGTGGCTGTTTTGCCCCAGTTTTCCTGGCGTAAAAGACCATCGTTTTCACGCCGGCTCCAAAACGGAGAATCCAGCCCTCAATCTCAGGAGATTGGAGGTTAAGGAAAGTAGGCCATTCAGCCCTCTTCTGTTAGTTAATGAGATCATGCTGCATCCATATAGACCCTCCGTTGTCCCATACCCATTGATCGCTATAGTTCACAAATATCATCCTTTGCAGAATTAAGAGGAACAATTGATCTTGCATAGATCACAGAATAGCTTTTCACAGTAACTTCATTTGAAGCCTACTTGTGACAATAAGCGATTTTCATTTCATTTCATTCAGATTGTCATTTGCAGAAGATATTTTGTGTACAGGGGTGTGATGTAACTTTGCGACATCTTCCCTTAATCTTCGAAGTTCCAGGGTGTAAAACCCTAAACTGTGTATTCTCTCATCGTAATGTAACACTTAAGGGCCAGTGTAGTGACGCTGTATACAGTCGGCAGCCGGCACGCCAGCTCAAACCACACATGTCCTGCGCCGTCGGGAACTCAGCCCTTCAGGGGCGAATCATCGGGAGTGGCCAGCCAAAGAGGTGCCAACAGCATTGAGAATGCACGCGACGCACGTCACAATGACGCCGGTTTGGAGGTGGCGGAGAATCGCAAACCGGCATCATACTGGCGCCAACCCCAATTCCGGCGTCGGAATTGATTCTCCGCCCGATCGCCGATTACGATTTTGCCGTCAGGCAACGGAGAATCCCGCCCCGGCATCATTCTGGTGAATCCACAGCACATTTCTCCTCAATGTGGATGTTACTGGATAGACCAGCAGATGCATGCGAAGACCCATTCCTCCAAGTGGACTTTGCCCATTCCCGGTGATGCTTTCCAGATGTTCCGTTAACACGTATTATAATAGACGTTAGCATCTTCCCCAAGACTGATATCAAGCTAACCGGCCTGTAATTCTCGCTTTTGTTCTCTCCCTCCCTTATTAAATAATGGGGTTACATTTGTCACCCTCCAATCCCTAGGAATTGCTCCAGAGTCGCTAGAAGTTTGGGAGATGACCACCAATGCATCCAATATTTTCAGGGCCACTTCCTTTAATCCTCTGGGATGCAGATTATCAGAAAGGTGATACGTCAATCTTTAACCCCATTAATTTCCCCAGCACCTTTTTCTTACCAATTCGGATTTCCTTCAATTCCACCCTCTCACTGGACCCGGTGTTCCCAAACATTTCTGGAGATTTGACAAAGGCCATCTGGACTCGAAACGTTAGCTCTTTTCTCTCCCTACAGATGCTGCCAGACCTGCTGAGATTTTCCAGCATTTTCTCTTTGGTTTCAGATTCCAGCATCCGCAGTAAGTTGCTTTTATTTCTGGAGGTTATGTGCCCTCTTTTTGAAGACATAATCAAGCTATGTGTTCAATTCCTCTGCCATTTCTTTGTTCCCCATTATAATTTCCCCAGCTTCTGACTGTAAGGGACCTACATTTGTCTTTTCTAATATGTTTCTGTTCACATATTTCTGGAAGCTTTTACTGTTGGTTTCTATGTCTCCTATAATTTTACTTTCATGCTCTATTTTTCCCTCTTGATCCAATTTTTGTCCTCTCTTGCTCATTCTAAATGCTCTCAATCCTCAGGCTTGCTGTTTTTACTGGCAAGTTTATATGCCTCCTCTTTGGATTTAATATTAGCCCTAATTTCTTTTGTAAGACATGGTTGAAACACCTTTCCTCTTCTATTTTGGCGCCAGACAAGCATGGGTAATTCTTATAATTCATTCACTCATTCTTTAAATACGAACCATTGTCTATCCACGGTCAACCCCTTTAGTGAGGTCCCCAAATCTATCTTTGTCAATTCATGTCTCACATCCTCATAGTTCCCTTTATTTAGATTTAGGACCCTAGTTTCGGATTTGACTATTTCACTCTCCATCTTAATGAAGAATTCTATCATATTATGGTTGCTGTTCCCTCAGGGACCTTGTACAACAAGACTGTTAGTTAATCCTTTCACATTGCACAGTACCCAATCTGGAATAGCATGTCCTCGGGTTGGTTCCACAAAGTAATGGTCGAAAAGACCACCACGTACACACTCCAGGAACTCCTCCTCCACTTTACCATTGCTAGTTTGGTTTGTCCAATCTATATGTAATGTATGATTACAGTTGTACCCTTATTGCACGCATTTCTTGTTTAATGCCTTCCCTTATATCTCCACTAATGTTGGGGGCCTATAGACAAGCCCCAATAATGGGTGGGATTTACCGACCAACCCGCGCGTGTTTTTCGGTGGCAGAGACAGCCTACCAGCGGGATTTACCAACCACACCATCGTCAAACCTGTGCGCCAGCATGGGACCGGAATATCCTGCCGGCGTGAACAGCCGGTACATCACGCCCAATGTTTTCTGCCCCTTGATGTTTCTTATCTCCACCAATACAAATGAGCCACTATCCTTCCTCACTATTGTATTGATTTCCTCCTTTACTGGCAATGCCATTCCACCTCCTTTTCCTTTTTGTCTGTCCTTCCTGAATGCCGTGTCACAGTATTGTCACATTACCATCTATAAGCTCCCTGTGAAACAGAATACAGCAAGCAACCAGCAGCTACATTTAAGAAAGATATGCCGGACACTTACCACCCCATTGTCCAGGCAAACGCTCGCCTTCCCTTTTCCGCCAGTGTCTAGCACGCATCATGCTGTATTCATTTTCAATCTTCAGACGCTCCTCTTCAGGTATCCATGATTCTGCCACCTGTAGCCTGTTCAAATTCGCCTGCTGAACACGGAGTACGTACTGTTGGTGCCTTATCATAGCCTGGATCCTTCTGTCTGTAACAACCAGAAACAAATTCTCATAGTTTAGGATTATCGTTCAAGAGAAACATCAGCAACAGTTTGCACAATAACTTTTGTAATTCGTTTTTAAAAAAAGGTTAAAATAAAAACAGCAGAAAGACAAAAAGGACACAAATGTCTGGTGGATCACTAATTACAGTGCTCTCCTGTGTCAGCTACACAGGAGTTTGCAGGATCTGTAAAGGGTCAACTCATTTGCAAGAATCAGGTGAAGGTACAACTTCAGGTGTCCCCCAGGCATCTGCCTATCTATGACTGTTTGAAACTTTAGTCCGCCTGTCCCCGTTTAGATCCACAGCAAGGGAGATCTTCACTATCTTTAATAAAGGTTTCTCAGGGGGCCCAGGCTGCTTGCCTGGTCTAAGCTCACCACTGGAACCAGTGTGCTTCCACACATCAGGTGAACAAGTTGTTGGTTAATTCACCAGGTCCCAGTGGAGACTTAGGGCTGGTGTTAAAGATCAAGACCAATATCTAACATAATAATCCAACTGTAAATAAATGAAATGAAAAAAATGAAATGAAAAAAATGAAATGAAAATCGCTTATTGTCACAAGTAGGCTTCAAATGAAGTTACTGTGAAAAGCCCCTAGTCTCCACATTCCGGCGCCTGTTCGGGGAGGCTGGTTCGGGGAGGCCGGTACGGGAATTGTCTTGGTCTGCTTTCAAAGCCAGCGATTTAGCCCAGTGTGCTAAACCAGGGGAGGGAACTCCGTTCCCCCAGCCATGTGTTTCTTGGCGACACGCTGTTGGCTGGCACCGGGATTCTCTGCTCGCGCCGCTCATCAATGTGAAACCCTCAGCCTCTGCTGGCAGACACAGGGAATCCCACAGCCAGAGAAAACCGGCCAAAATCAGCAATTTAAAATTAAACTCTAAAGTTAAAATTGAAAGCCCCAAATGTAGCTGATAGTGTCTAACTTAATCCGTACAAAGGACAGAAGGAGGTTCCTCCTCAGACAGGGTCTACGTTTTGCAGCCCCCCCCCCCCCCCCCCCCCCCCAACCCCCGGTATCAGAGTAAAGGACATAAATTAGGTCGTATGGAATACCTACAGTACAGAAGGAGGCCACCTGGCCATCGAGTCTGCTCCGAAAGAGCACCCCACCTCGATCCCCACTCTATGCCGCAACCCAGTAACCCCACCTAGTCTTTCAGCAATTTAGCATGCCACATCTCTGGACTGTGGAAGGCAATCGGGGCAGCTGGAGAAAACCCACATGACATGGGGAGAACGTGCAAACTGCGCACAGACATGACCCAAGGCTGGAATTGAACCTGGGTTGCTGGCGCTGTGAGGCAGCAGTGTGCCACTGTGCCGCCCCCATAATGGAGAAGGTGCAGAATATTCTGCAGAGAAGGGAGTGTGCCAGAAGTTGTGGGACATGTCAGTATCAAAGACTTTCAGGAGCTAAGAAGGAAGGAAGACCTCAAACGTAATCTGTGTATTTCACACAGTGCTATGTTATAATCAAAATAGTCACAAGATGGTACAGACGGTCGAGATATGTAATAAGGCAGGAAGGATGGCATCGGTTTCATGGGGCAATAGGGTCAGATCCAGGACAAAAGACACCTATTCAAAAACTATGGGTTGCACGTCAAGACTGAGAACAATGACCTTGTAGGGAATTCATCAGTTTGGTTGGGGAGTTTAAACTAAATTGGCAGGAGGATAGGCATATAGAAGTAGAAAAGAGAAATAAGGTGCATAAAGAATAAGAGCGTTGGATTGTTTTAGAGAGGAAAGTAGTAGATGGAAGCAGAACAAGAGTGACTTCAAGGAATACAAAGTAAAGTTTCCTTCCATAGTCCAAAGATGTGCAGGTTCGGTGAATTGGCTAAGGTAAACTGCCCTTAGTGTGCAGGGATGTGCGGGTTAGGTTACGGGTATAGGGCAGAGTGCAGCGGTGCACACTCGATGGGCCAAATGGCCTCCTTCTGCACTGTAGGGATTCCATGATAAAAGCAAAATAGTGTGGATACTGGCAACCTGAAATTAAAACAGAGTCGGGTGAAAATGCTCAGCACGCCTGACAGCATCTGTGGGTGTTGAACACGACTCTTCCGCAGGATTGAAGTAAGGTAGAAAATGGAGGGATTTTATGCTGTTGAAATGGGGGAGGGGGGAGGAAAAACTTGGGTGGAAGCCAGGAAGCTGCTAAAGTTCCAAGGTACAAAAGGCAAAGAGGTTGGTAATGATCGTGGCCTTTGTTCAGAGTCAATGTAAGTGGCAGAACGATAAAGAGTTCTGTCTAAAAGCACGAAAAACAAGATTCAGGCAGAGGCTTGGCAAGAAAACAGAATCAAAATGGTGGATAGGGTTGGCTCAGAAATGCTTGAACTCAGTGTTGAATCCAATTGGCTGTAATGTATCCAATCAGAAGATGGGGTCCTGTTCCTTGAGCATGTGTTAAGTTTCACTGGAACAATAAAGTAGGCTGATGCCAGAAATATCGATGTAAGATTGAGGTGTTGAATTAAAGTGCCGCGTGTGGTAGTATGCATTAGGGGTCATGTGGGACTGTGAAGCCATGATGTCATTGGCTGACAGATCCCGGGTCCTGGTTGGACGTTGACCTCTAGCTCCGCCCTGAAGGCGGAGTATAAGTACCTGGAGCCCTCCCCCGCAGGTAGTCTACTACTGAACTGCGGGGGAAACAGTCACGCTTAATAAAGCCTCATCGACTTCACTCTATTCGTCTCTCGGAGTTTTTGTGCGCTACACCGCGCAACCGGAAACTCAGAGCCATGTAAATAGAAGCAAAAGCAAGAGGAAAAAGGAGTGGATGTTTCAGGTACATTCCAACAATGAGGAAAAGTACAGAATCTAAGCCTTACCTTTGGCTCTTTGGTTGTCAAGGGAGAGGGAGAATATAATGAAGGAAATCGAAGACGGTGTATGGTGTACCTCATGTTTATTCTTCATAAGACCATAAGATATAGGGGCAGAATTAGGCCACTCGGCCCATCGAGCCTGCTCCGCCATTCAATCATGGCTGATATTTTCTCATCCCCATTCTCCTGCCTTCTCCCCATAACCCCTGATCCCCCTATTGATCAAGAACCTACCTATCTCTGTCGTAAAGACACTCAAGTGTTTTGGCCTCCACAACCTTCTGCGGCAAAGAGTTCCGCAGATTCACTACCCTCTGGCTGAAGACATTCCTCCTCATCTCTGTTTTAAAGGATCGTCCCTTCAGTCTGAGATTGTGTCCTCTGGTTCCAGTTTTTCCTACAATTGGAAACTCCACATCCACTTTATCTAGGCCACGCAGTATCCTGTAAGTTTCAATAATATCCCCCCTCATCCTTCTAAACTCCAACGAGTACAGACCCAGAGTCCTCAACTATTCCTCATACGGCAAGCTCTTCATTCCAGGGATCATTCTTGTGAACCTCCTCTGCACTCTTTCCAAGGCCAGCACATCCTTCCGTAGATCCGGGGTATAAAACTGCTCACAATACTCCAAATGGGGGTCTGACCATTTGTCTAGCCTCAGAAGTACTTCCCTGGACTTGTATTCTAGCCCTCTCGACATGAATGCTAACATTGCATTTACCTTCCTAACTGCCAACTGAACCTGCACATTAGCCTTCAGAGAATCATGAACCAGGAATCCCAAGTCACTTTGTGCTTCTGATTTCCTAAGCATCTCCCCATTTAGAAAATAGCCTATGCCTCCATTTCTCCCTCAGCTGTGTGGGCTGGTGTGGAGATTGTGGGGGTGTTCTTCCTGCTCCAGTGGGGCACTCTGGAGGGGAACATAGTGCCCAAAGAGCATGGCTCTATCTACCTAATCTTGCAGACAGACCAAGTCGACATACCCAATGGCCCACATACAGTGTTGTGTTTTTATTTATTTGCTCATAGTTGGCTAGCTCAGCATTTATTGCACATGCCCAATTGCCCTTCAGAAGCTGCTTGCGAGCGGTTTTCTTGAACCACTGCAGTCCATATGTTGTACAAAGACCCATAGTACTGCCAGGAAGGGAAGTCAAGGATTTTGATCCAGCAATGGTGAAGGGGTGATGATAGAGTTCCAATTTAGGAAAGCATGTGGCTTGGAGTGGAACTTGATAGTGACTGTGATCCCATGAATCTGCAGCCCTTGTCATTCCAGTGGCCTTTCATGAACCACTTAAGGGCCTCAATTGGTCTTGGGGCAGAGTAAGGCTGATATCAACCTTCCCTGTCCATACCTTAGTCAGGGGAGTTGAGAAGGTGATGGAATCTCCACCACGCTCCTTATTGCCCAATTAAATATCCCTCCACCCCTGTCTTTCATTCTGCTCCCAACAAGTTGAAAGGGGGAACATGAGGAGCAAATAGTGGCAAGGAGAGAATGTGAGGATGCAATGGCAGCTTAGAACATACAGTGCAAAAGGTGGCCATTCGGCCCATCAAGTCTGCACCGACCCACTTAAGCCCTCACTTCCACCCTATCCCCCTAACCCAATAATCCCTCCTAACCTTTTTGGTCACTAAGGGCAATTTATCATGGCCGATCCACTTAACCGGCACATCTTTGGACTGTGGGAGGAAACCGGAGCAGCCGGAGGAAACCCACGCAGACACGGGGAGAACGTGCAGACTCCGCACAGACAGTAACCCAGCAGGGAATCGAACCTGGGACCCTGCCCGAGGGAGCTTTCAGAAAAAGAAAACCACAAATCATCAAGAGTTGGCTGAGTCAAATTGTTTGAATATCTTTAAGGCAGTGGGTCGATTCTTGATAAGGAAGGGGTGAAAAATTATCGGAGGTAGGCAGGAATGTGAAGTAAAGGTTAAAATGATATCAGTCATGAGCTTACTGAATGACAAAGCAGACTTGAGGGGCCAAGTGGCCTACTTCTGTTCCTAATTGATATGTGCAACCCACCCTCCACACAAGGCCACGTGTCCTTTGTTAACTCAGTCTCAGTCCGGGCAGCACTGGAGCTCAGTCTCAGTCCGGGCAGGAGTGGAGCTCAGTCTCAGTCCGGGCAGGAGCTCAGTCTCAGTCTGGGCAGGAGCGGAGCTCAGTCTCAGTCCGGGCAGGAGCGGAGCTCAGTCTCAGTCCGGGCAGGAGCTCAGTCTCAGTCCGGGCAGGAGCTCAGTCTCAGTCCGGGCAGGAGGGGAGCTCAGTCTCAGTCCGGGCAGGAGCGGAGCTCAGTCTCAGTCCGGGCAGGAGCGGAGCTCAGTCTCAGTCCGGGCAGGAGCGGAGCTCAGGCTCAGTCCGGGCAGGAGCGGTGCTCAGGCTCAGTCCGGGCAGGAGTGGAGTTCAGGCTCAGTCCGGGCAGGAGTGGAGCTCAGGCTCAGTCCGGGCAGGAGCTCAGTCTCAGTCCGGGCAGGGGCGGAGCTCAGTCTCAGTCCGGGCAGGAGCTCAGTCTCAGTCTGGGCAGGAGCGGAGCTCAGTCTCAGTCCGGGCAGGAGTGGAGCTCAGTCTCAGTCCGGGCAGGAGCGGAGCTCAGTCTCAGTCCCGGCAGGAGGGAGCTCAGTCTCAGTCCGGGCAGGGGCGGAGCTCAGTCTCAGTCCGGGCAGGAGTGGAGCTCAGTCTCAGTCCAGGCAGGAGCGGAGCTCAGTCTCAGTCCGGGCAGGAGCGGAGCTCAGTCTCAGTCCCGGCAGGAGGGAGCTCAGTCTCAGTCCGGGCAGGAGCGGAGCTCAGTCTCAGTCCGGGCAGGAGCGGAGCTCAGTCTCAGTCCCGGCAGGAGGGAGCTCAGTCTCAGTCCGGGCAGGGGCGGAGCTCAGTCTCAGTCCGGGCAGGAGTGGAGCTCAGTCTCAGTCCGGGCAGGAGTGGAGCTCAGGCTCAGTCCGGGCAGGAGCTCAGTCTCAGTCCGGGCAGGAGCGGAGCTCAGTCTCAGTCCGGGCAGGAGCGGAGCTCAGTCTCAGTCCGGGCAGGAGCGGAGCTCAGTCTCAGTCCGGGCAGGAGCGGAGCTCAGTCTCAGTCCGGGCAGGAGCGGAGCTCAGTCTCAGTCCGGGCAGGAGCGGAGCTCAGTCTCAGTCCGGGCAGGAGCTCAGTCTCAGTCCGGGCAGGAGCGGAGCTCAGTCTCAGTCCGGGCAGGAGTGGAGCACAGCTGAGTTTCATTTTTAAAATAAATTTAGAGCACCCAATTCATTTCTTCCAATTAAGGGGCAATTTAGCGTGGCCAATCCACCTACCCTGCACATCTTTGGGTTGTGGGCGTGAAACCTACGCAGACACAGGGAGAATGTGCAAACTCCACACGGACAGTGACCCAGAGCCGGGGTTGAAGCTGGGACCTTGGTGCGGTGAGGCTGCAGGGCTCCCCACTGGACCACCGTGTTGCCCTAACAGCTGAGTTTCATAAACACCAAGGTCAGATTCTTGTTCTCATTCACCTCACAGTCGTGAGTTTAAAATGTGTTTTTTTGGGAGGATGGGATTAATTGAAAAACACAAAGAAGTGAAAGTCAGGGTCATTATAATAAAGTAATATAAGTCAACGAAGCAGGGTAAGGGAAATAAGTTAATAGTATTCTTATATAAATGTAATTTATTTGTTGAAACAGGGAATAACTAAGGGGCTTAAGGGTCACCATGGCAGCAGAGCTCACACAGGTGATATGCTCCTCCTGAGCGATGTGGCTAATCATGGAAGCTTCAGTTGTCCCTGGTGACCACATGCACAGGAAGTGTGTCCAACTGCAGCTACTGACTAACCACTTTTCAGAACTTGAACTGAGAGTGGGTTCACTGTGGAGTATCCATGATGCTGAGCAAGTTGTGGATAGAACGTTCAGTGAGGTGATCACACCGCATGCGGGTGAACATTGAACAGGCAGAAAGGGCATGGGTGACCACCAGGCAGAGTAGAGGAAGGCAGGTAGTGCAGGAGACCCCTGTGGTCATCCCCTTTCTAACAGATATACTGTTGGGGGAGACAACTGTGCAGTGAAACTTTGTGGCAGCCAACTTCATGGCACCGTGGGTGGGTTTGCTGCACAAGAGGGGAGCAGGAAGAATGTCAGGGCTATCGCAGTAAGGGATTCAATTGTAAGAGGAACAGGCAGGTGTTTCTGTGGCTGCAAAAGAGACTCCAGGATGGTATGTTGCCTCCCTGGTGTCAGGATCAGGGGTGTCACTGAACGGCTGCAGGGCATACTGAAGGGGGAGGGCAAGCTGACAGATATCGTGGTGCACATTTATACCAACGGTATAGACAGAAAAAGGGATGAGGTCCTGCAAGCAGAATTTAGGAAGCTAGGAAGATTAAAAAACAGGGCCCAGAAGGTAGTAATCTCTGGATTACTTCCGATGCCACGTGCTAGTGAGTATAGACATAGGAGGTTAGTCCAGATGTATGTGTGGCTGGAAAGATGGTGCAGGAAGGTGCTTTAGAGTTTTGGGATATTAGGAACGGTTTTGGGATGGATGGGACCTGTACAAAGCAAATGGGTTGCACCTGAACAGAAATGGGACCAGCGTTCTTGCAGGGAGGTTTGCTAGTGCTATGGGGGAGGGTTTAAACTAAGTTGGCAGGGGGCTGGGATCCTGAGAGAAGGTTCAGCAGGTAGAGATGCACAGCCAAAATTAGAAGAGATGTCAAGTGAGTCAGGAAGGATTTCTAGACCAGTTAAGTCACCAGGGGTTTTGGCAAGACTGGATGGTACTTATTTTTATGCGAGGAGTCTGACGAACCAGGCAGATGAGTTGAGGGCACAAATGAAAATCTGGGGATATGATTTGTTCTTTCGAGGTCTACTTGTTCTTTAGAGGTCTACAAAATTATGAGGTGCATAGACAGAGTGGATAGTCAGAGGCTTTTCCCCAGGGTAGAGGGGTCAATTACTAGGGGACATAAGTTTAAGGTGAGAGGGGCAAGGTTTAGAGTAGATTTACGAGGCAAGTTTTTTACGCAGAGGGTAGTGGGTGCCTGGAACTCGCTACCGGAGGAGGTGGTGGAAGCAGGGACGATAGTGACATTTAAGGGGCATCTTGACAAATACATGAATAGGATGGGAATAGAGGGATACGGACCCAGGAAGTGTAGAAGATTGTAGTTTAATCGGGCAGCATGGTCGGCACGGGCTTGGAGGGCCGAAGGGCCTGTTCCTGTGCTGTACATTTCTTTGTTCTTTGTTCTTTATTTGATGTAATTGCTAGGAGTAACACCAGGTATAAGCCCAACCTGTTTATTTGGAGTCACTAGCTTTCGGAGTGTAACTCCTTCATTTGGATGTTTGGATGTTTGGATTTGTTTTTTGTCATGTGTACCGAGGTACGGTGAAAAGTATTTTTTGCGAGCAGCTCAACAGATCATTCAAGTGACTTAGTCATCAAGTCATCAAGTCACCTTAGTCATCAAGTGACTAAAGCATTTTCTCTTTTTTACTCTCATCCCAAACCATAGAATTTATAGTTCAGAAGTAGGCCATTCGGCCCATCGGGTCTGTACCGGCCCTTGGAAAGAGCACCCGACTTAAGCCTATATCTGCACCCTATCCCCTTAACCCAGTAACCCTACTTAACCTTTTGGAAACTAAGGGGCAATTTATCGTGGCCAATCCACTTAACCATCACATCTTTGGACTATGGGAGGAAACCAGAGCACCTGGAGGAAACCCACGCAGACACAGGCAGAACGTGCAAACTCCGCACAGACAGTGACCCAAGGCCAGAACTGAACCACTGTGCCACCGTGATGGGGTACCCAGCACATCAGTGCAAAAGACAAGGTTGAAACATTTGTTTTTAAGATAAAGATAGATAGGTTTTTGAAGAATAAAGGGATTAAGGGTTATGGTGTTCGAGCGGGAAAGTGGAGCTGAGTCCACAAAAGATCAGCCATGATCTCATTGAATGGCGGAGCAGGCTCGAGGGGCCAGATGGCCTACTCCTGCTCCTAGTTGTTACGTTCTTATGTGTCACCATCTTCAGTCGGAAATGCTGTGTGAATGATCCATCTCAGCTTCCTCCTGAAGTCCCCAACTTCACATGTTCCAGTTTTCCGTAAAGTCAATTCACTCCAAGTGATATCAAAAAATAGCTCAAGGCACTGGTGTAGCCATCTGGGGTGGCCACTTACAACTAGGTACAGAGAAACTCGCAAAGCCTAGTGGGTAAAATGGACAAGCCAAGACTCAGGCAGGCTCAGAGCCTGAAATGCATATTTGTGAGCAAGAAGTCCAGACGGTATTGAAACTCCGACCAATTAGCATTTTAATGGGGTCGATTAACATTTGATGGCCCATCTTCACCAAGACAAAGGACTGGTACTCGAGCAACCGGGACAGTTCGGCGCCACTCCCTGTTCAAGGGAAGTGCAAACAACGGATTCAGTGACCGCTTGGGACACGCCCAGCCATCCAGATCCCCGCCCACTTATTGGTTAAGGAATCGAACGGAGTGATCAGCAATCACTCAATTAGTGGGGCCCAAACTGAAGGACCGCCCAAAAGAGCGTGAAAACCCCCAAGTATAAGAAGAAGAGTTCGCCACATGTTTGTCCTCTCTTGGACCTGGTACCCTGGTCACGGCCATCTCCAAGTGCAGCAACACCAGAAGCAAGTACAAGTTCAACGCTCGCTACCAGACGGATGAGCCTAACTTGAGCAGCAGTTACTCCTTCAAACCCGATAGATCCAGAATCGAACAGCGGCCACTGTTTCTCTGACCTAAGCCGGGTGCCCGAAGTTAAGTACAGGTTGTCTTAGTCTATAGATGTAGTTAACTAGTAGTGTTTATGTTGCATGACTAATTGTGTGTATATAAAGTACCCTTGACCTTGAACTAACTAATTGGTGTTTGGCTCTTTGTGATCGATATCCGGTTGAAACTTGTGGTGGTATCATTCGATACCTGGCGACTCTGAGCAATATAATATTGATAACATAGAAAGAAGGGTAAACTCACTGACTGCCATAATTGGAACAGAGCCACAAAAAGGACAGAGTAAAAGAGTAAAAGAAGAAAACGCAACACTGGATACTGTAATGGCTATGGGCCCGGACAATATTCCGCCAATAGTACTGAAGACGTTTGCTCCAGAAATTACTGCGCTTCGAGCCAAACTGTTTCAGGACAGCTACAATGCTCGCACTATCTGACAATGTGGAAAGTTTTCCAGGTATGTTCTGTCCAGAAAAGGCAGGACAGATCCATCCTGGCCAAATATTGTTCCATCAGTCTCATCCTGATCACCAAAAAAGTGATAGAAGGTGTCTTTGACAGTAGGATCAAGTGACACTTACCCCGTAATAACATTCTCACTGATTTTAAGTCTGGACTCCAGCGAGACCACATAGTTCCTGACCTCAGTACAGCCTTGGTCCAAATAGGGACAAAAGAACTGAATTCAAGAGGTGAGGTGAGAGTGACTGCCCTTGAAATTAAGGCAGCATTTGACTGACTATGGTGTTGAAGAGCTCTGGCATCATTGCAATCAATAGGAATCAGATGGAAAATTCTCCATTGATTGGACTGATAATATTTGCATCACGCCAGGCAATGTGCATCCTGAACAAGAGAGAGTAATCATCGCCCTATGACATTCAATAGCATTACCATTGCTCATGTGAGGAAGAACTTTGTTACTGCAGTAAATGGCAATGAGCTGGAACTTGCTGCTAGTGAGGATGGTGGAGGCAGAGATGATTAGTGAATTGGACGGACATTTGACATGTCCCATTTGAGGCTATTCCGACTGAAACAGCACTCTCAACAAGCAATTAAAAGGGATAAAAAGAATTGAACTTCTCAAGACACTACCAACATTTTGAGAAAGAGCAGGGCATTTAAAACTCAGGCTACCCTTGAAATGTGGCTGGTTACGAGTACTTACCATCAGGAGACATTCCCGCTCGAATGTCTGCTCCTGCCTTCTTTTGTTCGTCCATTGCAGCGGTGGCTTGAAACGTTGTAAATCGATCATTCAGTTTTTCTAAAACTTCTTTCGGCATCCATGATTCTGCCACATGTAGCTTATGCATCATGATCCGTTCTTCAAGCTCCCTTTCTAGAAAGGACAGAAATAGAATTAATGGTATTTAGAAATAAGATTAACAATGGATTAATTATTAATAATGAATGAATAAAGCTGGAACAATCACAATTCTTGTAAGATCAAAAATATCATGCACTCATCTTGTTTAATATGCTTTTCCTGAACTTTTGTTTTGTAATCAAGGGCAAGAAACCACTAAAACTAAATGACCTGTGAGTAATTATCATTAATATTAGTGACAATGGCATTCGGTACCAGTGGTAAAGTATATAGAGTAAATGCACTGAAACCAGGCTATCGGTGTGGAGCTTTGCTAGACATCTCTTTAAAATTATTGGAGCATTGGAGCAAAAGTTGCACTTTTCCTTTCATATCCATTTCAAATCAGGCAGAGGACAAATTAACTGATCCAGTCTTACATTTGGTAATGGGGAAACCCTGAATTTTCGGTACATTGTTCATGCCTATTCCACCCACTTAACAGATTGGTAAATAAACCATGGTGAGATGCAAAGGATGTGGCCCTGAAAGTTAAAAATTGTCTTATGCACCTCACTCTGGAGGTGGGTTAGTAGGCAGACGTGCCATAAAATTGAGTGGCAAGGCAAAGGTGCCAAGCTTCTCGCCTGTCTGCCACTGCTGGGATTTTATCATAGCAGGGGAGGCTTTGGAAAGCCAGCGAGCTAGTCCATGGGCAAACCGAGGCCTTTAAGTATCAATTAATAGTCACTTAAGGACTTCCTAATACCGTCGATGAGAGGGACAGAGTGGAGGTCATCAAAATCCTTGTCGTTGACCAGGGAGGCAGGCAATGATGCCTCCTATTCAGCCACTTTGAGCCCAATAGAGGCACCATCCCCCAATCATTTTACTCCCTCAGCCGATCTAATAAACCTGGATGACCATCATTCTCTCCAGGGCCTGCCAGTCTGAGCCTGGTGGAACAATAGACCAGGAACACTCAGCCCCCTCCCCCACCCTTTCCACTTATGCCAATCAAAAGGTCAGTGTTATAACCTGCCTGCTCACCATTGGCTGGGCAATAATGACAATCCCACAATCCTGTGGGAGTATCAGCTTCCTCAATGAGGGGGGAGGAGAAATCATTAGCAGACTCCCTGTATAAATAAAGCTGGCCAGTTATGAACCAGCAGGAAGGAATAAGCAGCAAGCGAGGTTGCTGCTGTTGTGTATATATATGTTATTGTAAATAAATGTTATTACTTTGTATCCTTGAAACTCGTGCTGGATTCTTCATGGCCCTCACAAAACTGGCGACGAGGGTTAAAATGAATAGCTGTCTACACTGCTGAAGCCACCTCCCTGGATTTTTGTTGGATACAGGTTGGAAGTTGCTTTCTATTACACCATCTGTATGGACGTTTGGATGTTTTTGATGCTGCGCGGGAAAGCTGGAACCAGTATGCACACTGGATGTGTTACTATTACCGGGCAAACAATATCACCGAAAACGAGCGCCAGGTGGTCATATTGCTCACCGCCTGCGGCCCGCATACGTTTGGGGTGATTAGGAGCCTTACGTACCCAGCTGCACCGGACACCAAAACGTTTGATGAACTTGTGAATTTAGTGGGGCAGCATTTTAACCCAACCCCATCCACAATAGTCCAACGTTACCGGTTTAATACCGCTGAGAGGACCCCAGGAGAATCCCTTGCCGACTTTCTATCCAGGCTACGCAGGATTGCGGAGTACTGTGACTATGGTGAGACCTTGTCAGAAATGTTACGCGACCATTTGGTTTGCGATATTAACAATGCGGCCACCCAGAGAAAGTTGTTAGCTGAGCCAACATTGACTTTTCAACAGGCTATTCAAATAGTATTGTCCCGAGAGAGCGCAGAACGAGGAGTGCAGGAGATACAGGAAATGGAAGTGCATGCCTTGGGGCGCAATCCCTTCCGTCCAAAAACGTCCCCCCGCACTCCTGCAGTACCTTGGGCGAGTCGACGCCAGTGGCCGTCGGACATTCCTCCCCGAAGGGAGCCTTCTCCAGAACCACTGGATGAGGACCATGTCCGTGTCAGACTTGTAGGCGCCGACCCCGTCGCGGACGCCGGTCCTGGGGCCGCCAGAGATGCCGTCGTTCCGACCGAAACTGGGACCAGCACAGGGGCCGTAACTGGGACCGGCCCAGAGGCCATACCTTCCATGTGGATGAACCTGTGGCGACTACTCCTGAGGACGTGGAGATGGAGGACGACTGCATGCATTGTGTGGCAGCTCCCCGTGTGGCCCCCATTAAGGTGACAGTACGGGTCAATGGTCACCCGCGTGAGATGGAGTTGGACACTGGTGCAGCGGTCTCCGTGATCGACCAGAGGATATTCTACCGCATCAAGCAGGGTATACAGACCCTTGCATTAACCGACACACAGGCCAGTTTGGCCAACTACACGGGGGAACCATTGGACATTGCAGGAACTACGATGACCCCTGTTATTTATGGACGCCTGGAGGGGCATTTCCCACTTATCGTGGTGCGCGGCCCTGGGTTCAGCCTGTTGGGTCAGGACTGGTTGTGCCATTTGCATTTGCAGAGGCAGCACATCCTCCAAACAGTTTCTGAAGGGTTGACTGAGGTGCTAGGATGATACCCAGATGTATTTCAGCCCCATTTTATTGGGGTCAAATAAAAGGGGCCGTAGCCCATATCCAAGTCGAACCAGGAGCCACGCCGCGCTATTTCCGGGCGCGCCAGTGCCTTACGCCTTGCTCGAGAAGGTAGAAGGGGAGCTCACTCATTTGGAAACTTTGGGTATTATCAGGCCCGTCCGTTTCGCTGACTGGGCAGCACCAATTGTACCTGTAATGAAGCCAGATGCCACAGTTCGCTTGTGCGGCGACTATAAACTTACAGTGAATACGGCTTCCCGACTTGACCGATATCCAATGCCTCGCATAGAGGATCTCTACGCAAAGCTTGCAGGTGGACTCTCGTTCACAAAATTAGATATGAGTCACGCCTACCTACAGTTGGAGCTGGCCCCTGCCTCCCGACAATATGTAATGATTAATACACACTGGGGCCTGTATGAATACACACGTTTGCCCTTTGGAGTATCCTCTGCCTGCGCTATTTTTCAACACGTTATGGAGGGCATTTTGAGAGGTTTACCGCGTGTCGCTGTCTACTTAGATGACGTTTTGATAACAGGGATGTCAGAGCAGGAACATTTGGAAAATCTGGAGGCTGTCCTTAGACGCTTTTTGGAGGCTGGAGTCCGTTTACGTCGCACAAAGTGCGTCTTTCCGGCGAAGGAAATAGTCTACCTGGGTTAGCGGGTGGACCGCGAAGGTTTGCACCCCGTCGCAGAGAAGGTGCGTGCGATTCAACAGGCCCCCGCCCCGACTGACAATTCGCATCTTCGTTCTTTTCTTGGCCTCGTAAACTGTTACGGAAGTTCCTCCCCAATCTGGCAACTACGCTGGCCCCGTTGCATCTTCTGCTAAAGAAAAATCACACCTGGGCTTGGGGTCAGCCGCAAGAAATCGCTTTCCGGCGGGTAAAACAACAATTGTCGTCGTCTGGGTTACTAACCCACTATGATCCTGGAAAGCCTTTGCTCGTCACATGTGATGCATCCCCGTATGGGATTGGGGCCGTCCTGTCCCACAAGATGGAGAACGGGGCCGAGCGGCCGATGTCTTTCGCCTCCCGCACATTGACTGCAGCGGAGAAAAAGTACGCGCAGATCGAGAAGGAGGGCCTGGCAGTGGTCTTTGCGGTGAAACGCTTCCACCAGTACGTGTATGGCCGCCACTTCATATCGTGACTGATCATAAGCCTCTGCTGGGACTTTTCAGAGTGGATAAGCCAATACCGCCCATTGCTTCCGCACGGATCCAGCGCTGGGCTTTGTTGCTCGCTGCATACGAGTATTCTCTGGAGCACAAACCAGGTACGCAGATAGCAAATGCCGACGCGCTGAGCCGATTGCCTTTATCAACCGGCCCCATGTCGACCCCCACGACCGGTGAGGTGGTTGCAACCCTAAACTTTATGGACACCTTGGGCGAAATTCTCCCCCAACGGCGGGATGTCCGCCGACTGGCGCCAAAGACGGCGCCAATCAGACGGGCTCCTCTTATGGGGGACGCGTGTGATTGTCCCAGAATAAGGACAGGAGCTGATACTAAGAGACTTGCACAATGGGCATCCGGGCGTGACCAAGATGAAAATGTTGGCCCGGAGTTATGTTTGGTGGCCAGGCCTCGACACCGACATTGAGAAGGTGGCCCAAAACTGTTCCATCGTCAGGAGCATCAGAAGCTTCCGCCGGCCGTGCCCCTAAATCATTGGGAATGGCCAGGGCGGCCTTGGGCGCGCTTGCATGCGGATTTTGCCAGCCCTTTTCAAGGATGCATGCTCCTTTTATTAATCGGCGCCCAGTCTAAATGGCTAGAAGTGCATAAGATGCCAGGCACAACGTCCTGCGCAACAATTGAGAAGATGCGTTTGTCTTTTAGTACGCATGGCCTCCCTGAGGTGCTGGTCACAGATAACGGCACTCCATTCACCAGTGAGGAGTTTGCGAGGTTCATGAAGATGAACGGCATACGCCATATCCGCACTGCCCCTTACCACCCGGCTTCAAATGGGTTGGTGGAGCGCGCAGTGCAGACATTCAAACGAGGCCTAAAGAAGCAGTCTTCCAGGTCAATGGACACGAGACTGGCTCGCTTTTTGTTTTTGTATAGGACCACCCCCCATGCGGTGACTGGGGTAGCTCCCACAGAACTCCTAATGGGCCGGAGACTTCGCACCCGCCTTAGTATGGTTCCCCGGACATTGGCGCAAAAGTACGCCGCACACAAGAATGGTAGGGACAGGGTTTTTCTCGGCATCGGCCGATTCGGCAGTTTGCACCTGGTGACCCAGTGATCGTTCGGAATTTTGCTGGTGGTGCCCAGTGGGTCCCTGGCGTAATCTTTCACCAAACGTGCCCTATATCTTACCAGGTGCAAGCCCAGGGTCGTCTCCAGCGCAAACATGTAGACCACGTTCGGTCCGGAAGACTATCCCTTCCAAAGATTCCCCGGAGCTCATTTCTACAGCCGCAGAGACCAGAGACAATGGAAAGTAGTCCTCACAATCTTCCTCTGGTGCCTCACTCAAAGCCTGTGCAGGTCGTTACAGAACCGCGTGGAGATAGAGACGCCGAGATGACAGAGGCAGCAGACTCTGACTCCGAGATGGAGACACAGGACGCATCAGAGGGGGAATCCTCGGGCCCACGGGCCGTGGATGTACAACCGTTGCGCCGTTCATCACAGAAGCGCCGGTCTCCGTCTCGTTACACGCCGCCCGATCCAGCGCCTCGTGCAAATGGTGTCCGGCCTGCGTCAAAACGAGCCCGACGCCCTCCTTCGCCAAGGTCTTTGGTGGATTCCTTGGACTTTGAGGGGAGGGATGTTATAACCTGCCTGCTTACCAATGGCTGGGGACTAATGACAAGCCCACAATCCTGTGGGAGTATGAGCTTCCCAAATAAGGGGGGTGGAGAAACCATTAGCAGACTCCCAGTATAAATAAAGCTGGCCAGTTTGGAACCAGGAGGAAGGAGTAAGCAGTAAGCGAGGTTGCTGCTGTTGTGTGTATATATATGTGATTGTAAATAACTGTTATTTCTTTGTATCCTTGAAACTCGTGCTGGATTCTTCGTGGCCCTCACAAAAGTCAGATTCTGATTGATTTCTTCTGCTAGTTGCTGCACTGCTTTCCATATTTATTTCATGTTTGAAAAGTCTACAAAACGCGGTGGGCCAGGTGCTTAAGTAATTTCTACTGACTAAAACGCTTCTGTGCCAACCAATGGCTGCACGACATGGGTGAGCTAGTAGCCATTCCTCTTGGAATATAATATGACTGTCTATCTTTGACCATCAGAAACTTGATGGAATGTGTCATCAACAGTGCTGTCAAGCATTAGGGAGGTCAGCTCCTGACCTCATTACAGCCTTGGTTCAAACATGGACAAAAGAGCAGGCCTCCAGAGGTGAAGTGTGAGTGACTGTCCTTGACATCAAGGCAACATTTGACCGGGTTTGGCATCAAGGAACCCGCTCAAAACTGGGAATCAAGGAGGAAGGTCTCTGTTGGATGGAATCACACCAAACTCAAGGAAAGGTGATTGTGGTTGTTGGAGGTCAATCATATCTCAACTCCAGGACATCACTGCAGGAGTTCCTCAGGGTAGCGTCCTGGGCCCAACATTCTTCAACTGCTTCATCAATGACTGTCCTTCCATCTGAAGGTCAGAATTGGGAATGTTCACTGATCACTGCATAATATTCAGTCCCATTCGCAACTCCTCAGATACTTAAGCAGTCCGTGTCCATATGCAGCAAGAGCTGGAAACCCACTCAGAACCGTCCATGGTCTAAGAGATTGCAGTAGTGTCACAGGGGCTGGGGTGGATGAGGGATGTTGTTTGGTGTCAGTCCTACCTTCCTGCCCTGACCAACAAGTCATAGAGTCGAGAGGCGGGATTCTCTAAAAATGGGGCTGTGTCCCCACGCCGGCGGCAACGATTCCGGCGACAACAGCGCCTGAAAGTGAGGAATTCTCACCTTTCTACGGAGCTAGGTTGCCGCCGGAGCCATCCCCGCAGCTCCAGCCGGCGCCGAAGGGCCGTTGAAAGTTCGTGCATGCGCAGAACGGCCGGCGTGATCACGCGCACTCGCGGACCGGACGGCGTATTTCTGTGGAACCAGCCCCGCAGCAGATCGGTAGGCCCCGACCGCGGGCCAGGCCACCGTGGGGGTGCCCCCGGGGTCGGATCCCCCGCCCCTCCCCCACCAAACACTTACCTGCGAGGTCCCGCCGTGTGTGAGTTGAGTAATTCACGCCGGCGGGACTGGGCAAAACTTGATGGCCACTCGGCCCATCGGGGTCCGGAGAATCGCCGGGGGGGGGGGGGCGCTGTCAACGGCCCTCAACCGGCGTGACAGGAATCCCGCCGGCCACTGAAAAACACCGCCGGAGAATAGGACAGCCGGCATGGGGACGGCGGGGCGGGCTTCGTGCCTCCCCACGGGGATTCTCCGACCGGCTGCAGGGTCGGAGAATCCCAGCCATAGAAGTTCTACAGTGCAGAAGGAGGCTATTCGGCCTGTCAATTCTGCTTTGACCCTTCGAATGAGTACTCTAACCATGTCTACCCCCTGTCCACCCTGCTCTATCTTATCCCACATCCAACTCATCCCGCCAATCAAGTTAAAAACGACACCTTTGTTTGAGTGGTTTGCTGTGCATCCCCTTCCGGTGTCACCAAGCTCTCCGCGATTGAAAAACGCAACGGCAACAAATATTAGCTACACCTATCTTTGAGAAACAAAATGAAAATTCAAACCTTCGTCAGACATTCCAGCAGCCGCATCTGTTGCCTCCATTTTCGCCATCTCGTTTTCACGTACAATTTGGTCACGAAGAATGATGGTGTCATTTTCAAGATTTCTGCGTGTTTGTGAAGGTAACCAATTTATGGCTAATTCAAGCTTTTTATTCATTAGTCGCTGAAGATCTGATGCCAGTCTTCGGTTAGTGGGTGCATCTGAAGCTTTTTTTTCTATATAAACAAAAACATCAATAAGATTTTGTCATGTCTCAAAGACGTGAAAGAGATCACACACTGTTTAAATTAAACTTCACCCTTTCGCTTATTTGAAACGTGGACCTTAATGAACCGCTGCTCCAGGTCACATAATTCACTCCAGTTTCTGGAAATTTCTAACGGCAGTTACAGGACAAAAACTCAACCCTCATTCTTGTGTAATCTCACACCTCTCATTGTGAGAACGCATACGCTCAATTAAACCAGGGAATAGCAGGCAACTCATCTCCCCAGCTTGGCAATATAAAAGGGAGAACCGTCAAAGCTCATTACACCTGCAGAATCGCAAATTTGACTTCTGAGGTGAACAATGGGTTTTGACCAGAGGCATAGAAAATCCAAGTCCACCTCCAACTGGCTCATTAATGGGAAATGGCACATGACCTAAGCTTTTGATCTTTGGAAAGTTTCATATTATATTTCTAGACTCCCAACTCAGTCTTCTGTTTAAACTCCAGCCTGCAAACATCAAAGCTGGGCTCCAGGTTGGCCAACAGCCTTGCATTCAGCCGAAGCCTTCTCAGAGCCTTTTTCTATCAAAGATTCTTGTTATTGCATGCCCAAGCACACCAAGTAACTTTGTACCAAATTTACCTCACTGTGTCACCACCAACTTTAAAATAATTCTTCAAATCCTGTTTCAGTTAACTGAACTCACCTAAATGTAGCTCCCCTGTAATGGAACTCTCACTTGACTCAGGACTCTGGCAAGCACATGAACTGAGATCCAAAAACTGCTTTTTCTTTTAAGTTATTCAGAGTGGTAAAAACTCCTCTTTCCAATGTTCTTAATGTGTGGTTGTGTGTGTGTATGAAGTTGTGACCATATCCCGGTTGGAACATGTGAATAAACTATACTTCTGGTTTAACTCTAAAGGGGGTTTGCTGTGAGTCACCTTAAAATTCAGAAACATAAGAACATAAGAGCATAAGACCTAAGAGCAGGAGTAGGCCATCTGGCCCCTCGAGCCTGCTCCGCCATTCAATGAGTTCAAGGCTGATCTTTTGTGGACTCAGCTCCACTTTCCGGCCCAAACACCATAACCCTTAATCCCTTTATTCTTCAAAAAACTATCTATCTTTATCTTGAAAACATTTAATGAAGGACCCTCAACTGCTTCACTGGGCAAGGAATTCCATAGATTCACAACCCTTTGGGTGAAGACGTTCCTCCTAAGCCCAGTCTTAAATCTACTTCCCCGTATTTTGAGGCTGTGCTCCCTTGTTCTGCTGTCACCCGCCAGTGGAAACAACCTCCCTGCTTCTAACCAATGTATTCCCTTCATAATTTTATGTGTTACTATAAGATCCCCCCCGCATCCTTTTATATTCCAACGAGTACAATCCAAGTCTACTCAACCTCGCCTCATAATCCAACCCCCTCAACTCTGGGAGTAAACTAGTGAATCTTCTTTGCACACCCTCCAGTGCCAGTACGTCCTTTCTCAAGCAAGGAGACCAAAACTGTACACAATACTCCAGGTGTGGCCTCACTAGCGCCTTATAGAGTTGCAGCATAACCTCCCTCGACTGAAACTCCATCCCTCTAGCAATGAAGGACAAAACTCTATTCGCTTTCTTAATCACCTGTTGCACCTGTCAACCAACTTTTTACGACTCATGCACTAGCACACCCAGGTCCCTCTGCACAGCAGCATGTTTTAATATTTTATCATTTAAATAATAAACCCTTTTGCTTTTATTCCTACCAAAATGGATAACCTCACATTTGTCAACATTGTATTCCATCTGCCAGACCCTAGCCCATTCACTTAGCCTATCCAAATCCCTCTGCAGACTTCCAGTGTCCTCTGCATTTTTGCTTTACCACTCATCTTAGTGTTGTCTGCAAACTTTGCCACATTGCCCTTGGTCCCCAACTCCAAATCATCTATGTAAATTGTGAACAATTGTGGGCCCAGCACTGATCCCTGAGGGACACCACTAGCTACAGATTGCCAACCAGAGAAACACCCATTAATCCCCACTCTTTGCTTTCTATTAATTAACCAATCCTCTATCCATGCTACCACTTTACCCTCAATGCCATGCATCTTTATCTTATGCAGCAACCTTTTGTGTGGCACCTTGTCCAATGATTTCTGGAAATCCAGATATACCACATCCATTGGCTCCCCGTTATCTACTGCACTGGTAACGTCCTCAAAAAATTCCACTAAATTTGTTAGGCACAACCTGCCCTTTATGAACCCATGCTGCATCTGCCCAATGGGACAATTTCCATCCAGATGCCTCGCTATTTCTTCCTTGATGATAGATTTCAGCATCTTCCCTACTACCAAAGTTAAGCTCACTGGCCTATAATTACCCGCTTTCTGCCTACCTCCTTTTTTAAACAGTGGTGTCACGTTTGCTAATTTCCAAACTGCCGGGACCACCCCAGAGTCTAGTGACGTTTGGTAAATTATCACGAGTGCATTTGCAATTCCCTAGCCATCGCTTTTAGTACCCTGGGATGCATTCCATCAGAGTATAAACGCCATTTTTTAAAGGTACACCCACTACAGTTATTCTATAAAAACATCCATTTCTTAAAGGTACTCTCACATGACATTATGAGATCATTAATCAGTCCTGTCTCATTACACAGGACCAGATCAAGGATCCCTCGTATGTTCCATTACATACTGTTGTAGAAAACTATCACAGATACATTCTATGAACTCCTCCTCAAGGCTGCCTTGACCGACCTGGTTAAACCAATCGAAATGTAAATTAAAATCCTCCATGAAAGCTGCTGTACCATTTCTACATGCACCAGTTATTTATTTGTTTATTGCCTGCCCCACCATAATGTTACTATTTGGTGGCCTATAGACTACCTCCTAACAGTGACTTTTTTTGCCTTACTATTCCTGATTTCCACCCAAATAGATTCAACCTTATCCTCCATAGCACCGATGTCATCCCTCGCTACTGCCCAGATGTCATCCTTAAATAACAGAGCTACACCACCTCCCTTACCATCGACTCTGTTCTTCCGAAAAGTTTGATACCCTTGGATATTTAACTCCCAGTCGTGACCATCCTTCAACCATGTTTAGTAATGGCCACTAAATCATAGTCATTCACGATGATTTGCGTCATTAGCTCATTTACCTTATTCCGAATACTACGAGCATTCAGATAAAGTACCCTTATGTTGGCTTTTATTCCTCCATTTTGAATCTTAACACCTCGATCAGTAACCTCGCCTAAGTTATTTTTCCTTTTACCTTTTCTCCTAATTTTCCTTAACGTTGAACCCATATCTTTATGTAATAACCTGCTGCTTCGCTTTTCATTTATGTTTTTACTTCCCGTTTTATTCCTTTTACTATTACTGGGCCTATTCACTGAGCTCTCCTCAGTCACTGTACCCTATACTGTGGCCCTTTTTTGATTTTTGACTCCGGCTTCTCTGCCTTACACTTTCCTCCTTACTGCCTTTTGATTCTGTCCCCGTTTTACTTCTCTGCATCGGTTCCCAACCCCCTGCCACATTAGTTTAAACCTTCCCCAACAGCACTAGCAAACATCCCCCCTCGGACCTTGGTTCCAGTCCTGCCCAGGTGCAGACCATCCGGTTTGTATTGGTCCCACCTCCCCCAGAACCGGTTCCAATGCCCCAGAAATTTGAATCCCTCCGTTTTGCACCATCTCTCGAGCCATGCATTCATCCTATCTATCCTGACATTCCTACTCTGACGAGCAGGGGGCTGGATTCTCTGTCGGTGGGATCCTCCATTTTGCCGGCAACGTACTCACACCTGTGGATTTCCCGACTGCGTGGGGGTGCCCACAATGGGAAACCCCATTGGCCGGCTACCTGGACAGTGGATCCCGCTGCCGGCGGGGGTGCGCCGAACCTGAAAAAGGGTGTGGCGTGGCGGAGAATCCCACCTAGAGGTTTAGGGACATCACCACAGGCTATTTCAAAAGTTAAAACACATTAACTTGCAGATAGACAGTGAAAAAATGAAGGAGTTTAGTGTTTCATCTCTCCCATGTTGTTGTAACAATCTGATCTCAGTGAGACTGTTAACTCAGAACATGGAGTGGATTATCCTTTTGGGAAGTTATTGATAGGTTATACCATACATCAGGCCAATTTACACATAAAATCCTGCAAATTGTATTAGCAAACTGTGATGATTGTCCCTTTAAGGGCAACACAGCAGAGTAAGGGTCACCTCAGGTGGAGGGCTCTACTAGGCAGAGGTATTTTAGAGCTAGCTGCAAACATGTTAATGATCACTAAATAAAATTCTTTGTGTTGATTACTGAAGTCTCTGAAAGTACAACATTACACATATACTGGACAATAAAAATCAGTGCAACCAATCAAGGAGAGTACAAAATATCCACCGAAGCTTCCTTCTTCAGCATGAAATTTAACGTCCGGGATTTTCCGGGCTCCTTCACTGCAGGCGCAAATTCAACAAAGGCAGGAAACTCTTGCAAGAGGGGCATACTGGGATTTGCAACAGGAAGATCTCAGAAGCGAATCTCCTGGGAACGTTGTATGTTCCCGCCCACTGGAATGACTTGACACCGGCAGGAATCGCTACAGGTCTCCAAAACCAGATGCGATGATCGCAGCGGGGCCTCGGAAACCAGCGTGGCCCTCGGGCGTTCCAAGACATGGCAGGGCAGTGTCCTGGCACTGATCCTGGCACCTCCAGGACGGGGTCTGAGTGGGAGGGGTCTGGATGGGTGACAGTAGGGCTAATAGGAAGACCACTAGAAGGGCCCCGATGCCTGCAATCAATAATGAGGCGCCCTGATGTCCTAGGTGGGGGGCGCGGAGGGTGGGTGGGGAGGGGGGTATGGAATGGAGTTCTGTAACTTCAATTTGAGATCGGGCACCTTTAAAAATGACACACAGATCTCTGTGGAGTCGGGCTTGCCGGCATCTTTGAGCCCTGCCCGTAAAAATGATGGCTGTCAAAGGCTGTCAAAAAACTTCAAGGCCTTTATACTTGGCTTTTGAGGAAGCCTCTGACACTTGCTGCTTTAAACACTTTTGTGTGAGGCAGCAAATGTTAAGAAAGAGTAAGTAAAAATGCAATGATTTTTATCCTAAGGCACGCACTGCTTTTCAGCTTTCAGACAGGAATCACCAATGGGGGGCTCCGATGGGGGTCTCTTTGGGTAGGGGGGTCTCTGTTGGTGGTCTGATGGGGAATATGATGAGGAATATGATGGGATGGTCTGAGGGGGGCCTTGATGGGGGGATGGAGAGGCTGTGAAAATGGTTGGGCTAGAGGGGTGGGGACAGGATTTGTGTTGTGGGAAGGATTTTGAGGGGCACCTCCATCATGCATTGACCCCTTTGACCCACCACAGGGTCTACCACATCCAGGCAATGCTTGGAAATACCTGCACCAATTCAGCCCTGCGTGAATCTAGGGCATCACGGAGGACTGGAGAATGGAACTTCCAGCCCTTTAATCAGATGCAAACGGGTGCAAATGACATGATGCTGTCGGCATGGGGTGTGAAACTTGCTGCTGCAGCCAGCAGGGGTCTGGAGCATCGGAATGGGATTGGCGCCCAGCGCAGATCCGATAGAATCCCTACAGTGCAGAAGGAGGCCCATCGAGTCTGTACCAATCCTCTGAAAGAGAATCCTACCTCGGCCCAACTCCCCCGCCCTATCCCTGCAACCCCACCTAACCTGAACCCTGCAGATCGTTGGACTGGGGGAGGAAATCAGAGCACCAAGAGGAAACGCAGACAGACATGGGGAAAATTTGCAAACTCCACACAGTCACAAAGGATAGAATCGAATCCGGGTTCCTGGCTCTGTGAGGCAGCAGTGCTAACCCCTGTGCCCATCCCGTTTTTTGGCTGACGCCCAATTCCTCGTCGGATCGGGAACCCCACTACCAGTGGCGGGCAACCAGCATCCCCCCCTCCCCCGCATATTTTGCTCAAAACATTAAGGCCTCCTGCCAGCAACGAACCGGGACTGGTCTCCACTGGTGTGAAGAAAGGTTCAGGGGGCAAGGGCTTTTCTCACTGGAGCAAAGTTGGAAGAGAGGTGACTTGACAAAGCGATGAGAGGCGTGGATAGAGTGGATAGCCAGAGACTTTTCCCCAGGGTGGAAATGGCTGTCACGAGGGGACATAATTTGAAGGTGATTGGAGGAAGGTACCGGGGAGATGTCAGAGGTCGGTTGTTTCCACAGAGAGTGGTGGGTGTGTGGAACGCACTGCCAGCAGAGGTGGTGGAGTCAGGGTCATAAGGGACATTTAAGCGACTCTTAGACAGGCACATGGACAGCAGTAAATTGAAGGGGTGTAGGTTGGATTGATCTTAGAATAGGATAAGTGGTCAGCACAACATCGTGGGCCGAAGGGCCTATACTGTGCTCTACTGTTCAATGTTCTGTGATTCTCAGAGTGGGGCTCAGGTGCAAGCCTTAGTCTTTAACCATGCAAATATGTGCATGGCGGCGAGCTCGCCGGATTCCATCGCAATCCCAGTTAGGCCGTCGTTTTGAGTGGGCGGCCCGATCCCGAGGTCGGGAGGCAGGCACCACCCCTTCCCCACACAATGCTAATTCTGTCCCTCCCTCTCACTGGCGATGAGGGTCATCCTCGCCCCCACCCCGAATAACGGTTCACCTCCCACCCCACAGTCCACACGCATGCTGTGTGAAGGGAGGGAGATGTCTGGTTTTCTTGGATTCCCCATGTGTGTTGGAGTTTGAGGTTTTTTACTATGTTTTATTACTGGAGACAGGGCACCCTTTAAAAGCTAACGTTGCAGGCGAGGGGGTTTCTGCCTGCAGCGTTTTATTCCAAGCACTGGAAAATATGGCAAGATAAGGTGGCGGTGCAGCTGGCATGGGGCACAGCGCTTTTCTAACCCGAGCCAACACTTAGCGAAAAAGACAGAAAGTCCCCTCCTCCACACCCACCACACGTTTTAGACTCTCCAGTCAGGAAACACAACTTTGCAGTTTCCACGGCTCATTCCTCTCAACTCCAGAAGGGTCCATTCAATTTTCAGCAGATTTTGCCTTGGCTGCAGGGCACATCAAAATGAAAGGAAACAGAATCTATACCCAGGTCGGAATCCACCGGCCAATGACAAATCCAGAAGCCCAAAACGTGTCACTCTATTTGGATGGCTTTTGGAATCCTTGGCAACACCTGAACTGACTGTGGGAACATGTTATTTCATGCCTGAAACAAACATTTCACGTGACAGGAAATTGTTACTGTCCCTCTGTGTAACTCCTCAGTTTCAAGGTATAATTCACTGCCCACCTCCCCACCGAGGCAGACCGAAGCAAATCTAATTCTGAATTGGCTGCGCTCCTCCCTGTCAGGATTTCCAAGACCTGCTCAAATGTTTGATGAATGGAGCAAACAGATTCCTGATGATACCATAAGAACATAAGAACTAGGAGCAGGAGTAGGCCATCTGGCCCTTCGAGCCTGCTCTGTCATTTAGTGAGATCATGGCTGATCTTTTGTGGACTCAGCTCCACTTTCCGGCCCGAACACCATAACCCTTAATCCCTTTATTCTTCAAAAAACTATCTATCTTTATCTTGAAAACATAATGAAGGAGCCTCAACCGCTTCACTGGGCAAGGAATTCCATAGATTCACAACCCTTTGGGTGAAGAAGTTCCTCCTGAGCTCAGTCCTAAATCTACTTCCCCTTATTTTGAGGCTATGCCCCCTAGTTCTGCTTTCACCCGCCAGTGGAAACAACCTCCCCGCATCTATCCTACATATTCCCTTCCAAATTTCATATGTTTCTATAAGATCCCCCCGCATCCTTCTAAATTCCAATGAGTACAGTCCCAGTCTACTCAACCTCTCCTCGTAATCCAACCCCCTCAACTCTGGGATTAACCGAGTGAATCACCTCTGTACACACTCCAGCACGTCCATTCTCAGGTATGGAGACCAAAACTGAACACAATACTCCAGGCGTGGCCTCACTAACACCTTATTCAGTTGCAGCATAACCTCCCTTGTCTTAAATTCCATCCCTCTAGCAATGAAGGACAAAGCTCCATTTGCCTTCTTAATCACCTGTTGCACCTGTAAACCAACTTTTTGAGACTCATGCACTAGCATACCCAGGTCTCTCTGCACAGCAGCATGTTTTAATATTTTATCATTTAAATAATAATCCCTTTTGCTGTTATTCCTACCAAAATGGATAACCTCACATTTGTCAACATTGTATTCCATCTGCCAGACCCTAGCCCATTCACTTAGCCTATCCAAATCCCTCTGCACACTTCCAGTATCCTCTGCACTTTTTGCTTTACCACTCATCGTGATGTGGCACGATGGAAAGCGGGACGTGCCATGTGTGCCGATGACTCAGGACCAAGCCGCAAGTGGAGGGAAAGTAAAACAGCCAAAATGTTCACCCCACTTGATTTCAAAGTCAAGGTGGCATCAAATACTTTTTCCCTTTGTTTTTCCAATATTGCTATGTCCAATATTCCTCTGAACCTTCAGCCTTTGTTCCTTTTAAGCTTCAAAGCTATTGCTCTACAGTATCCTTATGGCTGTAATAGGGAATAATCATCCGCTCATTTGTTCTCATGACTTGTAGAATTTCTTACTGCTCTCCCTCCTGCAGAGTTTTAAATCTATCTTGGTGGTACCCATGGTCATTATTTTCGACTACCTTTCATTCTTTACCAGCGTTTTCCATCCTGGGAATAATAGAAAACACAAAGTATGGGACGTTCCGCAGAATGCCAAACTGTAGGAAGTGAAACGAAGAGAGGTTTTGTCAAATGTGTGGATTTTAAGGAGGGCTGTAAAAAGGAGCAGAGAGACAGAGGGTTTAGTATCATAGTTCATAGTATTTACAGTGCAGAAGGAGGCCATTCAGCCCATCGAGTCTGCACCGGCTCTTGGAAAGAGCAGCCTATCCAAGGTCCACACCTCCACCCTATCCCCATAACCCAGCAACCCCACCCAACACTAAGGGCAATTTTGGACACTAAGAGCAATTTAGCATAGCCAATCCACCTAACCTGTACATCTTTGGACTGTGGGAGGAAACCGGAGCACCCGGAGGAAACCCACGCACACACGGGGAGGATATGCAGACTCCGCACAGACAGTGACCCAAGCCGGAATTGAACCTGGGACCCTGGAGCTGTGAAGCAATTGTGCTATCCACAATGCTACCGTGCTGAGTGAAACTTACATTGTTCAGCTGGATGGGTGAACGCAAGGATGCCAACAGTGGGTTAAGCAAGAGGTCAGAGTTGGAGAAACACAGAATTTTGAGAGGCTTGGAGAGCTTGTAGAACTGGAGGAGGTTACAAAGATGTTGGGGGTGGGGGGGGGGGGAGGGGGGGGGAGGAGGAGAGCGGGGCAGTATTGAATGGAAGCTGGAGAGCAAGCTTCTTTTAGGAAAGGCACACCATTGAAGTGCCACTCAGACACTTAGCTAGACAATGGCAGGCCCGCAGGATCAAGGAACCAGGGATAGATGTTCTGCCCAGCAAGGCCGGAATTCCCCAGCCATTGGGATTCTCTTTCCTGCTGACAGCGCCCCTCTCTGCCTTTATCAAGGTGTTACGCTTCCCGGAAAAGCTGCACAAGACTCTGGACTTGTCATTTATCCAGTCGAGGGAAAAGATAGACAATTTGGGATTTTTAACCTCTCCTTCCTTAAAGAATTACTTCTTTCATTACATTTCACTTCTTTGAATGGATTATAATGTAATGCCCACAACAATCTGAGCTCTGGGGTAGGGGAATGCAATTTGTGAAATGTTGACTCTCTTGTCCAGAATGTAACTGCAAAATAAAGTGAAGCGTTACCTTCATCGGTCATTCCAGGCTTGTGCTTCGCACGTTCTTCCTGCTGGGCAAGGAGCACGAGCTCATGGCGATAGAGGTCAAATTTGGTATCAAGCTGTTTCCGTTTTATCTCGGGCATCCATGTCTTTGCCACGTTTATTCTGTAGCTGTACGTGCGTTTTTGAAGTTCACTCACTGTGAACGATAGATTTCAAAGGAGGAAAGTTGAACACAAAATTCTTTCGACGGTCATTTGAACAGTAAAACCGGGATATGGGTCCCCATACAGCCGGTTCTGAGTCTGCGCATGCGCACGGCGGTGGCCTCCAGTGGCTGCGCCGAGCGCCATGGCGGACTTGGACCGCAGCCCAACACCAACAAAGCAGGCTCCCCTGATCGGCCCCGCGCGCCCGAGGATCCTTCCGGCCCATTTACTGCCCCGGCCGCCGGTAAGGGCCCCCCCACCACCTGGCGCTTGATCCTCCCGCTCCCCCACCAGGACGTCCGTGGACTGAGTCCGCAGCTGCCACGCGAGAGTCCCGACCGGCCATTCCGCATTATTTCCACGCCGTCGGGAACTCGGCCGGTCGGGAGCGGAGTATCACTGGGAGATCCTCTGGCAATAGCCCCCCAGCCGCGCGGCATAATTTGTGGACGCGCGGATATTCGGGGCTCAGAGAATCGCCGGAGCGATGCCGAGCCCGATTCCATCGGGAACTTTGATTCTCCATCCCTGCGCCAAATGCGATTATGGCGCGGGGCAAGAGAGAATCCAGCCCAAGGTGCTCTTTAGGAGAGGTAATAATCACATTGGGAGAGGAAATTCTGCCCTTAATGTTTGATTGTCTTTGATTAGATGGCACAATAGGTCAATGTTGAGTCGGTTTCTCTTGCCACAGGCGCTGTCTGCTGTGTTGAATATCTTCAGATTTCTTGGGCGAGATTCTCCGACCCCCCGCCGGGTTGGAGAATCGATGGGGGCTGGCTTGAATCCCGCCCCCGCCGGTTGCCGAATTCTCCGGCACCGGAGATTCGGCGGGGGCGGGAATCACGCCGCGCCGGTTGGCGGGCCCCCCCCCCGCGATTCTCCGGCCCGGATGGGCCGAAGTCCCGCTGCTAGGATGCCTGTCCCGCCGGCGTGGATTAAACCACCTACCTTACCGGCGGGACAAGGCGGCGCGGGCGGGCTCCGGGCGCGGGGCGATCTGTCCACGGGGGGTGCCCCCTCGGTGACCTGGCCCGCGATTGGGCCCCACCAATCCGCGGGCGGGCCTGTGCCATGGGGGCACTCTTTTCCTTCCGCCTTCGTCACGGTCTCCACCATGGCGGAGGCGGAAGAGACTCCCTCCATGCGCCGCCCGGAGATGTCATTTCCGCGCCAGCTGGCGGGGCGGAAATTAGTCCGGCGTGGGCCTAGCCCCTCAAGGTTGGGGCTCGGCCCCCCAAGATGCGGAGGATTCCGCACCTTTGGGGCGGCGCGATGCCCGACTGATTTGCGCCGTTTTTGGCGCCGGTCGGCGGACATCGCGCCGATACCGGAGAATTTCGCCCCTTGTTTTTCTTTCAGACTTCCAACGGTATTGGACTTTTGGATTTTCACAAATCCTTACCCCCAATCAGAACAAAGACAGCCAAGAAACACCTTTAAATGGTCCAGAATTAGCACCGCACTTCCAGAAGCAGGGCGAGGCCACAGGAATTTCTGTGTCAAATTAGAAACTAATTGTAGTTGAAGGGAATTTACCTGGTGGAAGGTTTGGAGCAGAAGTAGAAATTTCAACTCCAAGGTCTGTGAGAATTTCATGGGACCTCTCAGCATAACCTATGATTAAAAAGAAAAAGGACGTTTAGTTCCCACTCTTAGCCAACCAACTTGGTAACTGACCGTTTCTTTTTATTCTTTCGTGGGATGTGGATGTTACTTGCATGCCAGCATTTTCTCCTCACCTCTAATTGCTCTCACTTTTTGAATTGCTGCAGTTCATACAATACCTTTTATTCGCTCAAGGGACATGGATGTCGCAGGCTGTGCCAGCATTAATTGCACACCCCCCATTGCCCATGAGGGGGCAGTTAAGAATCAGCCACATTGCTGTGGGTTTGGAGTCACATGTAGGCCAGACAGGTAAGGATGTTGTGGTGGGATTCGAACCCAGGTTCCCAGATCATTATCCTTAGTCTATGGATTACTAGCGGCAAGACCACTGTGCAGCCGCCTCCCCGAGGAGTGGAGTGCAGACGACCCTTCGGTGCACCTGGTAAAGAACACCCACAGTGCGGCTGACAAGGAAGAGTCAGGATGTTGACCCTGTGGCAATAAACAAACAGCAACGTAGTTCCAGGTGGGGAAAGTGTGCGACTTGGAGGGGGACATGAAGGTGGCGATGTTTTAAATCCAGAATTTCGATTTCAGAACTCTCAGCTGTGGGTTGGGCGCTTGGCCATCAGTTCGTTCTGTGTCTGGGCCCAGCACGGCATGTTCCAGGCACGCCTACCATATGCTTAAAGTGCCTGGCCAATTAATGGCATGAGCTGGCTCAATTAAAGATGGCGGGCCTACTTCTGAGGCTGAAGGGTCAATGGGAAGTCCTCCAGCACTGGCAAGTTTGCAACCTCACCAGCCAAGGCGACACCCCCAACCGATAAAGGGGAATCTGACAATAGAGCTCCCCTGAGGCCTGCCGACATTGTCCCCTGGTGCCCCAGGGTTCTGGGGGGCAATGCAGAGGGCAGTGCCAAGGGGCAGGGCCAGTGGGCAGAGTCATGGTTACTGACAATGCATACTCCTCTCACCCTGGGGGCTATACTTAGCTGTGCATCCCCGGTGGGTTCCCTTTCCCTGGTCCCATTGTGGGTTAGGGAGAAGGGGCCCCTCACATGGCTCATTGCCATCCCCCATTATTTCTGGCCTTGAGCCGACCATGATAGAATCATAGAATTTACAATGCAGAAGAAGCCCATTCGGCCCAACGAGTCTGAACCGGCCCTTGGAAAGAGCACCCCACCCAAGCCCACACCTCCACCCTATCGCAACACCTCCACCCTATCCCCGTAACCCCGCCTAACCTTTTTTTGGACACTAAGGGCAATTTAGCATAGCCAATCCACCCAACCTGCAGATCTTTGGACTGTGGGAGGAAACCGGAGCATCCGGAGGAAACCCACGCAGACACGGGGAGGATGTGCAGACTCCGCACAGACAGTGACCCAAGCTGGGAATCGAACTTGGGACCCTGGAGCTGTGAAGTAACTGTGCTAACCACTGTGCTACCGTGCTACCCTTATGGATGGGGTGCCAATTAAGCAATTCCAACAGCCGTAAAGGAGCTAGACTCCATCCAGGACAAAGCAGCCTGCAAATTTGGCACCCCATCCACCAACTACACGTTCACTCACTTCACCACCAGCGTGCAGCAGCAGCGTGGACCATATGTCAAGGTGTAGTGCAGCAACTGAGCAAGGATCCTTCAACAGTACCTTTCAAACCTACAACCCCTACCACCGAGAAGGACAAGGATGGCAAATGCATGGGAGCCTGTAAGCTTCCCTCCAGGTTGGAGATCATCTTGACTTGGGACCACATTGCTGTTTCTTCACTGTCAAAACCTGCAAACTCTTTCCTGAGTGGCACCTTTGGTGTACCTGCACCACATGGACTGCAGCAGTTCAAGATGGAAGCTCAGCACTACTTTCTCAATGGCATTTCGGGATGGGAAACAAATGCTGGCCTTTCAATGTCCACATCCAATGAAAAAAATAATTTTAAATATCTTAGACACAGTGTCAGTGAACCTTGTCGAAGGTACACACTACTGCCACTATTTATCGGTGGTGGAGAGATTAAATGTTGTGGAAGGGGTGCCAAACAAGTGGATTGTTTTGGCCCAATGTTAAACTTCTTGGGGGGGGGGATTCTCCGTCCCGCCGCACGCGTTTGCTGGTGCGGCGTGCCCCCGTCGGGATCCTCCATTCCGGCAGACAGCCAATGGGGTTTCCCATTGAGGGCACCCCCATGCCATCGGGAAATCCGCGGGCGTGAGTGCGCTGCCAGCGAAGCGGAAGATCCCACCGATGGCGAATCCAACCCCTTGAGTGTTGTTGGAGCTGCACTCATCCAGGTAAGTGGAGAATGTTCCATTACACTCCTGACTTGTGCCTTGTAGGTGGTGGACAATCCCCGCAGGATTCCCAGCCTCTGACCTGCTCTGGAAGCCACAGTATTAATATGGCTAGTCCAGGGCAGGTTCTGGTCAGTGGGAATTCCCTGGACGTTGATTGTGCGGGACTCCGCAATGGTAATGCCATTGAATGTTAAAGGGTGGTGGTTAGATCCTCTCTTGTTGAAGATGGTCACTGCTTGCCACATGTCAGTCCAAGCCTGGACAGTGTCCTTTTTTGACTTTACCAACTGCACTGATACCACTCAGGAATTACATATTTCTGTGGGGCTTAATAAGGTTTCCACTGTACTTCTGCCATGGTTACAGCAGTGGAATAGAAAATTCTTGGTGTATGTTCCGACTCAACCATACCTTCCATTAGTTTTTCATTGAGTGTACAGTTTAAGCATTGATTTAAGATGTTAAAGCCCTTTCTCCAACCCTCGGAATCGACTTCCCTGCTCGGAAATCAACACCACAGAATTTATTCTTACGTCTATGTTGATTTAACTTACTTGGGCCACAAGGTTCTTGCGATAGATCTGTTGACAGAAAATAGTGTTTTCAGACTTGTAAATATATATTTTTTAATAGGCACAAATGTTCTTGCTATTAAAGTGGAATTCTTTGTATTTTGTGAATAAAGGTACCCGTCAGGCTCTCTATTAAACTAGTGTAGAAGTTTTAACCCTGTGTTGCGAATTATACCCTCGGCAAAGCATGGAGCTAAGAGGGCAGAATGTCAATCACCAGAAAGCCAATAAAGGGGTTTTAAAATTTGTTCTTGAGATATGAATGGCATTAACCATTACCCACCCATAGCTGTGGATGAATAATGTGAGCGAGGAAGGCCAGATATTTCATTTTGGACATTAATCGACCAGGTGGACTTTTATCAGAAATATAGCAGCTTTTCAGGACTAAATAATTGTAAGTGAAATCAAAGTTGAGATAGTAGGTAATAGAGAAACCCTGGGTTTCAAAGTTTTGATTTATTTTTTGGGCAGTCCTTCGCTGAAGACCCGAGGTAATGGGTCTAACATGCTGAACGAAATGGAAGCTTTGCCACCAGCCATATCAGTGAGGTATCACTAAGTTCAATCATTCTTCTATTGATTCTCATAACGTGACCAGCATGAGAAAAACTACACTCATTGGCCATTCGCAGGATGATTATTTTTACAGGCGAATGACTTGCTCGGGCAGTGGAAGATATTAAATGTATGAAAGCCTCTGGAGAGGAACATGAAAATCAGAGCTGGAATATATAACTCAGCACTTCAAACCTGTCCTATCATTCTTTTGGAGTAGGGAATATCTGTACCGGAGTTCTATATCCACCTTCTCTCCGGATGCCTCAATACCCTTGGCCTGAGAAAACACAGTCAATCTCAATCCTGTAAATACATTGGTCAGTGTTCGGAATCACTGAGTTCCAGGTTTTCATTACTTCTTGCATGAAAAGTATGACTCATTTTACCACAAAATGGCGTGTCAAATTTTGAAATCATTGCCTTTTGTTATGTGTTCCTCCATTTTACTGTACATACAAACATTTACATACAAACACATTTTACATACAAACACGGAAACAAAGACCTGGAGGAGGTCACTCAGCCCTCAAACCTCCTCTGCCATTAAATAAGATCATGGCTGACCTGATAGTAACCTAAAATCTGCATCCCGCCGACCCTCGATAGCCTATCGCCCTCTTGCTCACTAAGAATATCTCTGACTTAAAAATATTCAAATATTCATCACCTTTCCAGGAAGAAAGTTCCAAGGACTCGCGACCATCTGTGAGAAAGAAATTTCCCCTCACCTCCCTTTTAGACCAAAAGACCATTAGATATTAGTAGCACATTGACTTCAGGAAGCAAAGTACTGTACACAACCCTGTCAGCATCAATGGGGCCGAGGTGGAGATGGTTAGCAGTTTCAAATTCCTTGGGGTACACATCTCCAAAAATCTGTCCTGGTCCACCCACGTCGATGCTACCACCAAGAAAGCACAACAGCGCCTATATTTCCTCAGGAAAATAAGGAAATTCGGCATGTTCACATTAACTCTTACCAACTTTTACAGATGCACCATAGAAAGCATCCTATCTGGCTGCATCACAGCCTGGTATGGCAACTGCTAGGCCCAGGACCGCAAGAAACTTCAGAGAGTCGTGAACACTGCCCAGTCCATCACACAAACCTGCCTCCCATCCATTGACTCCATCTACACCTCCCGCTGCCTGGGGAAAGCGGGCAGCATAATCAAAGACCCCTCCCACCCGGCTTACTCACTCTTCCAACTTCTTCCATTGGGCAGGAGATACAAAAGTCTGAGAACACGCACGAACAGACTCAAAAACAGCTTCTTCCCCGCTGTTACCAGACTCCTGATCGACCCTCTTATGGACTGACCTCATTAACACTACACCGTGTATGCTTCATCCGATGCCGGTGCTCATTGCGGTGTACCTTGTGTTGCCCTATTATGTATTTTCTTTTATTTCCTTTTCATTTCATGTACTTAATGATCTGTTGAGCTGCTCGCAGAAAAATACTTTTCACTGTACCTCGGTACACGTGACAATAAACAAATCCAATCCCATCCAATCCAATAGAATTAGGCCACTCGGTCCAATGGGTCTGCTCCGCCATTCAATCACAGCTGATATGTTTCTCATCCCCATTCTCCCCATAACCCCTGATCCCCTATTTAATCAAGACATTATCTATCTCTGTCTTAAAGACACTCAGCGACTTAGCCTCCACAGCCTTCTGCTGCAAAGAGTTCCGCAGATTCACTCCCCTCTGGCTGAAGAAATTCCTCCTCATCTCTGTTTTAAAGGATCGTCCCTTTAGTCATAGATTGTGCCTCTGGTTCTAGTTTTTCCTACACATTGAAACATCCTGTCCACGTCCACTCTATCTCGACCATTCAATATTCTGTAAGTTTCAATGAGTTCGCCCCTCGTCCTTCTAAACTCTATCGAGTACAGACCCAGAGTCCTCAACTTCTCCCCTTATGACCAGCTCTTCATTCCAGGGATCATTTTTGTGAACCTCCTCTGGACCCTTTCCAAGACCAGCACATCCTTTCTTAGATACGGGGCCCAAAACCGCTCACAATACTCCAAATGGGGTCTGACCAGAGCCTTATACAGCCTCAGAAGAACATCCCTGCTCTTGTATTCTTACCCTCTCGACATGAATCACTTTTGCCTGGTCCCAACACGGACTCCTGCGGAACACCATTCGTCATCTAGAATCCATTATTAAAGATTTTATAGCAGAGCACTTAGAAAACAGTGGCAGGATCAGACAGTCAGGATGGATTTATGAAGGGGAAATCATGCTTGACAAATCTACTAGAATTCTTTGAGTATGTAATAAGTAGAATTGATGAGGGGGAGCCAGTTGATGTGGTGTTTTTGGACTTTCAGAAGGCTTTTGACAAAGTCCCGCATAAGAGATTAGCGTGTAAAATGAAAGCACATGTGATTGGGGGAAGTGTATTGAGGTGGATAGAAAACTGGTTGGCAGACAGGAAACAAGGAGTAGGAATTAACAGGTCTTTTTCAAATTGGTAGGCAGTGACTAGCGGGGTACCACAGGGATCGGTGCTAGGACCCCAGCTACTCACAATATAGATTAATGATTTAGATGAGGGAACAAAATGTCATATTTCCAAATTTGCAGATGACACTAAGTTGGGTGGGAGGGTGAGCTGTGAGGAGGATGCAGAGATCCTTCAGTGTGATTTGGACAAGTTGAGTGAGTGGGAAAATGAATGGCAGATGCGGTATAATTTGGACAAATGCAAGGTTATCCACTTTGGTAGCAAAAACAAGAAGGCAGACAACTATCTGAATTGCCCCTCACACCATGGGCTCTTATCTTATTTAGCAACCTCCTGTATAGCACATTGTCAAAGGTCTTATGGAAATCCAAGTAGGTCATGTCCACTGCTTCGCCTTTGTCTAACTTCCATGTTACCTCCTCAAAGAATTATAACAAATTTGTCAGGCATGACCTCCCCTTGACGAAGCCGTGCTGTCTCAGTCCTATTTTATCATGCACTCCCAAACCCTGCAAATTCATCCTTAATAATAAACTCTAAAATCTTACCAATGACCAAAGTCAGGCTAACCGATCTATAATTTCCCATCTTCTGCCTCCCTCCCTTCTTAAACAGCAGTGTTGCATTAGCCATTTTCCAGTCCTCTGGGACCTTCTCTGCCTCCAGTAATTCCTGAAAGATCACCCCCCAATGTCTCCAGAATCTCCTCAGCTTTCTCCTTCAGAATCCTGGGGTGTAGTCCATCCGGTCCAGGTGATTTATCCATCTTCAGACCTTTCAGTTTTCCCAGAACCTTCTCCTTCGTGATGGCCACTACTCTCACCTCTGCCCCCTGATTCTCCTGGAGTTCTGGCATCCCACTGGTTTCTTCCACTGTGAAGACTGATGCAACATACCTATTTAGTTTCTCTGCTTTTTCTTTGATCTCTATTATTCTCCAGCCTCATTTTCCAGTGGTCAAATGTCCATTCTTGCTTCTCTCTTACCTTTTATATGTTGAAAAAAACCCTCTTTCAGTCTTCTTTTATGTTAATCGCTAGCTTGCGCTCATATTTCATCTTCTCCCTGCTTATTGCTGTTTTAGTTGTCCACTGCTTGCTCTTAAAACCTTCCCAATCCTCTACCTTCCCACTGATACTCACCACATTGAATGCTTTTTCTTTTGATCTTATGTTTTCACTGACATCCCTCGTGAGTCATGGTTTCCTTGTTCTCCCCTTAGCATGTTTCCTCCTCCTTTGGGATGCCTCCCGAATAACCCTCAAAAACTCCTGCCATTGCTGTTCCACCATCTTCCCTGCTAGGCTGCCAATCAACTCAAGCCAGCTCCTCCTTCAATTCTTTGTAGTTGCCCTTATTTAATTGCATTACCGTTACATCTGATTGCAGCTTCTCCCTCTCAAACTGCAGGGTGAATTCCACCATATTGTGGTCACTGCTCCCTAAGGGTTCCTTCACCTCAAGTTTCCCAATCAAATCTGCCTCATTACACATCACCAAATCCAGTTTTGCCTGTTCCCTGTTGGGCTCTGTCACAAGCTGCTCAAAAAAAAACATCTCTTACACATTTCACAAATTCCTTTTCTTGGGATCCACTACCAACCTGATTTTCCCAGTCCACCTGCATGTTGAAGTCCCCCATGATTATTGTAATATTGCCTTTTTTCTGCCTTTTCTATCTCCTGATTTATTTTCTGCCCCACATCCTGGCTACAGCCAGGGGGCCTGTATAATAATAATCTTTACTGTCACAAGTAGGCTTACATTAACACTGCAATGAAGTTACTGTGAAAAGCCCCTGGGTCGCCACATTCCGGCGCCTGTTCGGGTACACAGAGGGCAATGCACACGGTTATATTCCGATATTGTAAAATATATATTACTCTTTTTGTCTAGCCGAGTTGTTGAAATATAGACGTAGTCTTTCAGTGATGATAAAGTAATTTAATGAGTAATATAAAGTAATCTTGTGAGTTCATTTTATTTAATACTAAACTAGTAAAAAAACAACAAGGTTAAGGTATTAAATAAGATAATGATATATACTGATATCTATTAATTCTTCTCACTAGCTGTCTCCCTTCTGTACGCACTGCACTCCTGACACACACTCCTCCAGGAAAGAGCGGAAAAACCATTTTATAGGTCCTGATCTGATAGTGTGGCCATCTAGTGTTCAATTGCCTGTACTTGCTGAACATAGTCTGATCATGTATTACTACACACAGAGATCACTACATTTCCCTTTTTCTTTAACATTGACTTGTGTACACAAAAGAAAATTTACATTCGAAATGCAATGGTTTACATAGTACAGCAAACACTAGAATCACTTGAAAGTTCATAGGTTGAGTCTATTTGGTTTTCGTGGGCTTCGTTGTATCGAAAAAGTGTTCAAGCTTGGAGCCTGAATTAGTTGTTGTTTAAGCACTAACAAGTCATCATGAGGTGTTTAAATGGTCGAATTGCTTTTTGTTGTCTGACCTTGACTTTTTTCCTGTGCTTGTGGTATTGATTCTGTGTGTCATTTGCCTTGAAAGCTGTTTTGCTTCTTTGTCTTGGAGCAAATATGAATTCATGAAATTCATTGGCATATTTGTTTTGTGTGAACAATGTCCATGTTATGTTTGTACTCTTGCCGTGTTTTGGACTGTGCTGTAACATTGTCCTGTGGTTGCAGAGTTGTACCATGTTGCACAGGTTGATGTTTCGTTGTTGTTTCTGTTGTTATTTTCGGTGTATTTATTGTTGTTTTTATTGTACTCAATGACTGTTCCTTGTGGATAGTTTGAGTCATTCTCAAAGCTATTAGTATCAGTATCCTTGGTGGTATCTGATGTTTCATTGATCTTGGTGATATCAGTCATTTCTGGTTGATTTTCTTCATCTTTGATTGCTTGTAGGTTGTCAAGGATGGATGAGGTTTTAATCGATGCGGTCTCACTGGACTCATGTGTAGTTTTAGTTTGATTATTAAGTGCTTCTGTATAGTCGAGCTGAGATCTGTCAGTCTCGCTGTAATTTTGCACATCTTGTATAGAATCTACAGTGCAGAATGAGGCCATTTGGCCCATCGAGTCTGCACCGGCTCTTGGAAAGAGCATCCTACATAAGCCCACACCTCCACCATATGTCTGTAACCCAGTAACCCCACCTAACCTTTTTGGATACTAAGGGCAATTTTTGCATGGCCAATCCACCTAACCTGCACATATTTGGACTGTGGGAGCACCCAGAGGAAACCCACGGAGACACGGAGAGAAACTGCAAACTCCGCACAGACAGTGACCCAAGCCGGGAATCGAACCTGGGACCTTGGAGCTGAGAAGCAGCTGTGCGACCCACTGTGCTACCGAGCCCCCTATGTTGATTGTGATCTCTTTGTCACTATTCTTGCAGGCAGTGGTTAGACTTTCATTGTCTTCTTGTAGTTGTTTAACTGAGCTGGGTAGAATTTCATAGTCTTCTAGTTGCTCAAATAATTTGGATAGACCTTCATAGTCTTCTTCGTGCATGTTGTCACTCTGGAGTCTTGAATTGTTTCCATTCTGGAGTCTATCAACGATCTCTCTGTGGCGGCATCCATCGCTCTCTCTGTGGAGTCTTTCATCGCTCTCTGTGTGGAGTCGTGCAGCGTTCCCTCTGTGGAGATGATCAGCGCTCTCTCAATGGAATCGGTTAGTACTCTGTGTGGTGTTGTTTTCTTCTTGGCTATTTGACAGGTTGCTGTCATCCAATGTATCAACGATCTGCCATTCCATCATGGTACTGGATTCATTTACCATGAGTGGAGACGTATTGAGCTTTTCAACCGCGTTGCTGATGCTATGATCATCATATCCAAATAACTCAGCCATGTCTGAGTAGTATTCTTTAATAAACAAATCATCTTGTTTGCTATCGGATTTGCTAATGTGCTTTTCACTCTTTATGCTGCAAACTGCTTGTTCCATGGTGCTGCAAAAGTTATTTTCAACTGTTCGTTGAAGTTCAGGCATGGTTCTGCCTTTCGAGGTAAAGATTCTTGGTTTTGTAGCTTTAAAAGTGTAATTTTGAATTTTCGGGCAGTTTTCCTTTAACTGGGCATGTTCTGAGTCTTCTGACGTCATGATGCTCTTCACGTCATGTGTAGTCATCGATTGCGCATGCGCAAATCGATCCTCCTCCAGAGTGCGCTCTTTTTGCAACTGCGCAGGCGCAGCTTATCACGCATGCGCAGAACGGTATTTTGCCGGTTTGCGTCTTTTCTGGATGTGCGTACTGCTCTCGCTCAAGATGGATGCCATTCAAAATGTGCGTCTTCATCGAGTGTGATACTGCCTCGATCTCATGGTAAGATCTCACGCCATTTTCACAAATGTTATTGTCTAGGTATTCATTATATTGATTCTTTGATTGTTCGTGATATAAACACTTTTCCATTGCTATCTTTAGTGTTAAATCATTTTGCTTTAAGAGTTCTTGCCTTAAGCTTTCATCTCTTAGTCCACAAACTATCTGATCATGAATCTTAGAATCATGCAACATTAAAAAATTACAGGAGCGTGAGAGAAGTCTCAGATCAGTTATGAAGCTATTAACAGATTCTCCAATCTTTTGCACTCGCTTATAAAATTAAATCCCTCCAAAATGTTGTTTGTTTGCATTCTGCAGTGATCATCGAATTTAGCGATTATATGTTCAAATTTAGATTTATCTTCGCCTGTAGCAAAAATAAAGCAGTTGTAGATTTCAATTGCTTGCTGTCCTGCTAGGGACAGAAGCAAAGCGATTCGTCTAGCTTCTGAAGCAGTATTCAAATCACTAGCTTCCAGATAAAGCTGGAATTGTTGCTTAAACAGTCTCCAATTAAGATTAAGGTTACCGGTTGTCTTCAGATATCTGGGAGTCTGTACTTGGTCCATCGAAAATTGATTCGTTATCGAGGATTCAGTTTCTGCGATGACTTCACCAGTCGAATAGTCGGTATTGGTACTTTACCTTCTTTGTTTGAATTTACTTACTAGTCTTTCTTAAAGCTTATTCTGACCTGGTACTATGTTATATTATATTTACACTCCTTGGTACTATGTTATATTACAATATTGTAATATATATATTACTCTTTTTGCCAATCCAAGTTGTTGAAATATAGATGTAGTCTTCCAGTGATGATAAAGTAATTTAATGAGTAATATAAAATAATCTCGTGAGTTCTTTTTATTTAATACTGAACTAGTAAACAAACAAATTACTGTAGATTAAACTATTAAATAAGATAATGTTATATACTGATATATATTAACTTCTTCTCTCTAGCTGCCCCGCTTCTGTACACACTGCACTCCTGACACACTCTCCTCTAGGAAAGAGCGGGAAAACCTTTTTATAGGTCCTGATAGTGTGGCCACCTAGTGTTCAATTATCTGTACTTGCTTAACATAGTCTGATCATGTATTACTACACACAGAGATCACTGCAAGCACGTCTGTCGGGACTTGTGGGAGGAAACCAGAGCACCTAGAGGAAATCCACGCAGACACGGGGAGAACATGCAGACTGCGCATGGACAGTGACCCAAGCCGGGAATCGAACCTGGCACCCTGATGCTGTAAAGCAACAGTGCCACTCACTCTCATCAGGGTCTTTTTTCCATTGCAATTGCTCAACTCTACCGACACAGACTCTACGCCTTCTGACCCCATGTCACTTCTTGCTGTCGCTTTAATTTGGTTGCTTACTAATAAGGAAACCCCACCCCTCTGCCCAGCTGCCTTTCCTTTGATAGGACACATATCCTTGGATATTTAGATCCAAGCCCTGATCCCCTTGCAGCCACGACTCTGTGAAGCCCACAACACCGTACCCGCCAATTTCAAATTAAATGGTCGATCCGTAATTTTAAAAAGTAGCGCCTAGTTCTCGATTCTCCCACAAGAGGAACGATCAGTCACACCATTTTTCATGTGGGCGGAAAAACATTTCCAAGGGCCTGAAACCTGCAGTCCAGATCGTGCCGCCAAGGCGAGCGGCAATGGCACGTTTTTTTCATCGAAAGTCACACTTTGTCATTTTTTACAGAAAGTTCCACCCATCGTCTCCCCGCGCGCCTCTCCCCTTCAAACTGAATGTAAAATTCAATCATAGTTGCTACCTGAGGATACCTTCACTATCGAATTATTAATGATTCAAATCTCATTGCACAATACCAAGTCTAGTATAGCCTGCTCCAGAATGTACTGTTTTAAGAAACTATCTGGGAAACATTTTATGAACTCCCCATCTAGGCTACCTTTGCCCATCCAACTTTCCCAGTCTATATCTACCCCCCCTCCCCCCCACCCCCCCCCCCCCCCCCCCGAGCCCCTTTATTATTTTCAGCATCTTGATTATATTAATTTAAACTTTATACAACCCTCAGTGAAACAAGATGAGTTGGTGCAACATGCTAACCGCTGGTTTAATATCCATGAGTGCACTCTACCCCTTCAAGGCTTAACCTGGCTCTACAAGTTGGAGTGGCAGGTTTCCAGAGGATTCTTGTCACAAATGAACAGCCTTTTTTACATAGTAATTGAGGGGGACAGATTCCAAATGACCAGGTTTACTGAATTTAATTCCATGACTTGTCACCATGGGGTTTTCAATGGATTACTGCTGGATTCTGAGTTCAGTCCCATAATCACAACATCACCAGATCCTCAAACAGCCTCACATCCGTTTTGTGCAGATTTCTAGTTGCTGTTTGCTGACCTATTCCATTGTCTTGGGGTTTTACAACTAATTGAAATGTTTGAAGTTGTTCTCGGACAATAAGAGATGATATTATCAACCTCTTCACGTATCCTTTTGGTCTTTATTCAACTTACCAAGTAACTCCACATCGTCAAAACCGCTTGCTGCCAAAACAGAATGAAATGTTTCAGTACAAACCCTGCGCATCAACAAACATCTCAAATACTGTGCTTATGTGCTATTGGGCCAATAACGTTGTTTGCGTAATTAATAAATGAGATGAACAATTAAAAAAAGATGCATAAAGTTACTTTTTATTCTTTGGAACCAAGCCATCCAGGAATGTACGGCGAGATTCTCCGTTCCTGAGACTAAGGGCTGGATTCTCAAATTTTGAGGCTATGTCCGGAGGACGTGTCCAGTCTTATGGTGAAACAGTCGGTGGCGCCCCCGCATCGATGCTCCGCCCGGTGAGGTGCTAGCAGCCACGCCACGTAAAACTCTCAGCATTCCCAACAGAAACGGCCAGCAGTGCAGAAAAAAGAATGCACAACGTCCTTAGGGCGGCAGGGATGGGTAGGCAGCACTGTGCCCCTGGTACCAACCCTGTTCCACACACCCATAACCCGAACCCCCCCCCACCCGGAGAGCGGCCGAACCCCCACTCTGCACCACATGCCGGTACCCACACCGGCCGCCATAGACGGGTGCCCTTGCCACTGGAGCCACCAGCTGCCCACCCTCAAGGCGGCTGCATGCATTGGACTATCTAACACTGTCATCTTCTGTTTCTACACCACCACAGGAGGGAGACCACCGGACCTGCGGCACCTCACCATTGCAGAGCAGGGGGCCCTGGACGTGGTCGGCAGCCCGGAGTAAAGGGACGTCGCCGAGTGGAGTTTGCCCGAGGGCGAGCAAGTGGGACCCCGAGCAGTTGTGATTCCCCATGACACATGTGCCAACACCATCCCCACACCAGCCTCAACCCACACCAGCCTCAACCCACACCACCCTTACCCGACACCACCAACACAACCCAGACCACCCTCACTCCCACACCACCTTCCTCCTACACCACCCCCACATCAGCACCCCCCACCCCCACCCATGAGCCCACCATCACCCCCCGCCCCCCCAGCCCGCCGTCTAATCTTGTGTCTTGTGTTTTACAGAACCTGCTGGAGATGAGATGCATCCATTTGGCGTCCCCGCCCCCAGCCAGTGCCACAACCGGAGACCCCCCGTGAGCCGAGCATCGATGGGAGCAGTTTGGATATCAGCCCTGCAGGTGCAGTTGGAGGAGTCCAACCCATGTGCAGTAGGAAGAGGTGGTGCCGACAATGCGTGCCGCCCAGGCCAACAACATATGGGTGGCGTCCGTGGTGGAGGCACTGAGGGGGGGGGGCGATGGTTTCGGCTATGGATGTTGATGTCCGATGCCGGGGCATTCTCTGCGGGCGCTAGCCGAGGACCAGGACAAGGTTACCATCTCACAGGCAACCATGTACCAGGGCCACCTGGACATTGCAGTGGCCCTCCTGAGCGTGGCCCAGTCACAGCAGGCCATGGCTGGGAAAATTGGCGGTGGCATTGCTCAGGCGCTGGCTGACGTGGCACAGACACAGAGGGAGGTGGACCAGTTCCAGAGATTAAGCAGACACTGGCTGATGTGACACAAATCCAGAAGGTAGTGACACAGTCACAGCGTGATGTGGCGCAGTCCCAGATGGAGATGGTCCCTATGATCCATGGCCACGAGCGTGCGAACCCTGGTCAGGACCAGAGTGAGTCTCCAGGACTGGCAGCGTCAGGGGGCGGGGAAGCCTCAGGGTACAGTTCCGCTCACAACCCAGTCCCAAGGGGTAGCTCGGGGCCATCGGGCATCCCGAGGGAGGAGGAAGTGATGGGGCCCATGCTGGTGACTCCCGCAGGGGAGGTACCGGAACACCGCAGCACGTCGGACTCCCCCCTCCTGTCCCTGGTGGGCAACGGGCAGAACGGGGTGGCACGATGCCAACCGGGACATCCAAGCAGCAGCCAGGCCTGTTCGCCGCAGAAGATGCCCGCCAACTGGAACACAGGTCACAGGGCAGGAATCACAGCTGGCCGCCTCCACTCCTGCTGTACCATCTGAGCCCGTAAGGCCAGGACGTTAGCCACCAGTTAAGTTGGCAATGGTGCAGGGCACAATTTAGTTACAGGGGCTAGGGCATAGATCTTTAATATTTGTTCACATTAAACATCTGTGAGCTGGTCTAAGCTGGCCGGAGGAGGTGGGGGGGGGGAAATCATAGAATTTACAGTGTAGAAGTAGGCCATTTGGCCCATCGGGTCTGCACCAGCCCTTGGAAAGAGCACCCACTTGAGCCCATGCCTCCACCCTATCCCCGTAATCCAGTAACCCAACCTGACCTTTTTGTTTGGACACTAAGGGGTAATTTATCATGGCCAATCCACCCAACCTGCACATCTTTTGGACTGTGGGAGGAAACCAGAGCACCCGGAGGAAACCCACACAGACACGGGGAGAGCGTGCAGACTCCACACGGACAGTGACCCAAGCCAAGAATCAAACCTGGGTTCCTGGAGCTGTGCTAACCACTGTGCTACTGTGCTGCCGGGTGGACGTTGGGGAATGGGAGGATGTTGTAGGTGGCCTGGGCTCCAAACACCCCCTCTCAACGCTCCCCCCTCCCCACAACTGTGATCCCAGCGGTTCAGTGGCAGGGTGTGATGGAATGACCAGCTTGCAAGCAGGAATCGTCCAGGTGAACCTTGGGCAGGAGTCAAATGTTGGCATATGATGCGTAGCACCAGAGCTCATCGCAGAGTGGGTTGTCATCATCCTCTATCCCATGGGCCAGAACCGCTCTTACTGCAGCTCCAGTTGATTCATCTGAGGAAGGAGCAGTGCTCCGAAAGCTCGTGATTCGAAACAAACCTGTTGGACTTTAACCTGGTGTTGTAGGACTTCTTACTATAATAATCACTTATTGTCACAAGTAGGCTTCAATGAAGTTACTGTTTAAATCCCCTAGTCGCCACATTCCTGTTCGGGGAGGCCGGTTGAACCCGCATTGCTGCCTTGCTCTGCATTATAAACCAGCTAAACCAGCCCTGACAGCAGGTAAGGCAGATGAACTTAGTTCACTTATTAGTACTTGGAATTATGATGTTGTGGCTATCACAGAAACATGGTCAAAAGAAGGGCAGGGTTGGCAGCTGAACGTTGGAGGATATAGATGCTCCAGGAGAGATAGAGGGGGATGTAAAAGGGGTGGGTGAGTAGCATTACTGGTTAAGGAGAATATTATAGCCGTACTGCGGGAGGACACCTCGGAGGCCTCATACAATGAGGCATTCTGGGTAGAGCTCAGGAACAGGAAAGGGGCAATCACAATGTTGGGCATTTATTAGAGCCCCCCCAGCTGCCAGCGAGAGATAGAGGAGCAGATAGGTAGAGAGATTTTGGACAGGTGCAAAAGTAACGGGGTTACTGTCGTAGGGGATTTTAATTTCCTCTATATTGACTGGGACTCACTTAGTGCTCGGGGTTGGATGGGGCAGAGTTTGTAAGGTGTATCCAGGAAGGCTTCTTGATGCAATATGTAGAGAGTCCAACTCGGGAAGGGGCAGTACTGGACCTGGTATTGGGGAATGAGCCTGGACAGGTGGTTGAGCTTTCAGTAGGGGAACATTTTGGGAGGAGTGACCACAATTTGATAGGTTTTAGGGTACTTTTGGACAGGTTTGAGGGTAACCCTCATGTTAAGGTGCTAAATTGGGGAAAGGCAAATTATTGTAACATTAGACATGAATTGAAGAATTTGGATTGGGTGCGGCTGTTGGAGGGTAAATCAACATCGGACATGTGGGAGATTTTCAAGCGACAGTTGATTAGGATTCGAGAAAGTCAGGTTCCTGAGAGAACAAAGGATAAGTATGGGAAGTTTCGGGAGCCTTGGATAACGAGGGATATTGTGAACCACATAAAAAAGAAACAGGAGACTTTTGTACGGTCTGGAAGGGTGGGGACAGTCGAACACTTTGAGGAGTATAAAGAAAGTCAGGAAGTACTTGAGCGGGAAATTAGGAGGCCGAGGAGGTATCATGAAAAGTCCTTGGCAAGTAGGATTAAGGTGAATCCCAAAGCTTTTTATTCAAATGTAAAAAGCAAGAGGGTGGCCAGGGAAAGGATTGGACCACTTGAAAAATGAAAATCGCTTATTGTCACGAGTAGGCTTCAAATGAAGTTACTGTGAAAAGCCCCTAGTCGCCACATTCCGGCGCCTGTTCAGGGAGGCTGGTACGGGAATCGAACCGTGCTGCTGGCCTGCATTGGTCTGCTTTTAAAAGCCAGCGATTTAGCCAGGACAGTGGGGGGAATCTATGTGTTCAGCCAGAGGAAATGGATGAGGTACGAAATAACTTTGCATCAGTGTTCACCAAAGAAAAGGACTTTGTGGAAGATGATTCTTGGGTAGGGTGTGTGGATAGTCTGGATCATGTTGACATCAAAAAGGAGGAGGTATTGGGTGATTAAAAAGATATCAAGGTAAATAGGTCTGCTGGGCTGGATGGGATTTACCCCAGAATACTGAGTGAAACAAGGGAAGAAATTCCTGTGGCCTTGACTGACAACTTTGTATCCTCATTGGCTACATGTGGGTACTGCTGTTTAAGAAAGGTCGCAGGGATAATCCTGGAAACTATAGGTCGGTGAGCCTCACATTGGCAGTAGGTAATTTATTGGAGAAAATTCTCATGGATAGGTTTTATATCCATTTGGAAACAAATGGACTCATTAGCAATAGACACCATGGTTTTGTGAAGGGGAGGTTGTGCCTCACTAACTTGATGAGTTGTTTGTAGTATACATGAATGATTTGGAGGAAAATGTAGCCGGTCTGATTAGGAAGTTTGTGGATGACACCAAGATTGGTGGAGTGGCAGATAGTGTTGAGGATTGTCAGAGGATACAGCAGGACATAGATAGGTTGGAGACATGGGCAGAGAAATGGCAAATGGAGTTTAATCCAGACAAATGTGAGGTAATGCATTTTGGTAGGTCTAACATAGAGGGGAAAGATACTGTAAATGGCAAAACTTTTAGGAATATAGAAAGTCAGAGAGATCTGGGTGTGCAGGTCCACAGACCGTTGAAAGTGGCAACACAAGTGGACAAGGTAGTCAAGAATGGAATGCTTGCCTTCATTGGACGGCCATGATGTGGAGATGCCGGTGTTGGACTGGGGTGAGCACAGTAAGAAGTCTTACAACACCAGGTTAAAGTCCAACAGGTTTGTTTCAAACACTAGCTTTCGGAGCACTGCTCCTTCCTCAGGTGAGTGAAGAGGTATGTTCCAGAAACATATATATATATAGACAAAGTCAAAGATGCAAGACAATGCTTTGAATGCGAGCATTTGCAGGTAATTAAGCCTTTACAGATCCAGAGATATGGGTAAACCCAGGTTAAAGAGGTGTGAATTGTCTCAAGCCAGGACAGTTAGTAGGATTTCGCAAGCCCAGGCCAGATGGTAGGGGATGAATGTAATGCGACATGAATCCCAGGTCCCGGTTGAGGCCGCACTCATGTGTGCGGAACTTGGTTATAAGTTTCTACTCGGCGATTTTGCGTTGTTGCGTGTCCTGAAGGCTGCCTTGGAGAACGCTTACCTGTAGATTATCGGCTGAATACCCTTGACTGCTGAAGTGTTCCCCGACTGGAAGGGAACATTCCTGCCTGCCGATTGTCGCGTGCTGTCCGTTCATCCATTGTCGCAGCGTCTGCATGGTCTCGCCAATGTACCACGCTTTGGGAATCCTCTCCTGCAGCGAATGAGGTAGACAACGTTGGCCGAGTCGCACGAGTATGTACCACGTACCGAGTGGGTGGTGTTCTCAGGGTAATGGTGGTACCCATGTCGATGATCTGGCACGTCTTGCAGAGATTGCCATGGCAGGGTTGTGTGGTGTCGTGGTCACTGTTCTGAAGGCTGGGTAGTTTGCTGCAAACAATGGTTTGTTTGAGGTTGCGCGGTTGTTTAAAGGCAAGAAGTGGGGGTGTGGGGATGACCTTGGCAAGATGTTCACCTTCATCGATGATGTGTTGAAGGCTGTGAAGATGATTTTGTAGTATTTCCGCTCCCGGGAAGTACTGGACGACGAAGGATACTCTGTCGGTTGTGTCCTGTGTTTGGCTTCTGAGGAGGCCGGTGCGGTTTTTCGCTGTGGCGCGTTGGAACTGTTGATCGATGAGTCGAACGCCATATCCCGTTAGTACGAGCGCATCTTCCAGCATTTGTAGATGTCTGTTACGCTCCTCCTTGTCTGAGCAGACCCTTGTCCACAGGGGATGTCTTCTTTAATGTGTTTAGGGTGGAAGCTGGAGAAGTGGAGCATCGTGAGGTTATCCGTGGGCTTGCGGTAAAGTGAAGTGCTGAGGTGACTGTCCTTGATGGAGATGAGTGTGTCCAAGAATGCAACTGATTTTGGAGAGTAGTCCATGGTGAGTCTGATGGTTGGATGGAACTTATTGATGTCATCGTGTCGTCGTTTTAGTGATTCTTCGCCGTGGGTCCAAAGGAAAAAAATGTCATCGATGTGTCTGGTGGATAACGTTGGTTGAAGGTCTGTGAGGTGAGGAGGTCTTGTTCAAACTTGTGCATGAAGATGTTAGCATATTGAGGTGCGAATTTGGTCCCCTTGGCTGTCCCGTGCGTCTGGATGAAGAACTTGTTGTCGAAGGTGAAGGCGTTGTGATACAGAATGAAGCGGGTGAGTTGCAGAATTGCGTCTGGAGATTGGCAGTTGTCGGTGTTGAGTACTGAGGCTGTAGCAGCAATGCCGTTGTCATGGGGGATGCTGGGGAGTGGTATAGGGGGATGCTGGGGATGCTGGTATAGAGTGCTGAGACGTCCATTGTGACGAGGAATGTTCCTGGTTCAACTAGTCCATGGGTGCTGAGTTTCTGTAAGAAGTCCGTCGTGTCGCGACAGTAGCTGGGCGTTTCTTGTATGATGGGTTTCAAGATGCCCTCGATGTAGCCAGAGAGGTCCTCACACAGGGTTCCATTGCCTGAAACGATAGGACGGCCTGCTGTGTTGGCCTTGTGTATTTTCGGGAGGCAGTAGAGATCTGCAACGCGGGAAGTACGTGGGATGAGAGCACGGAGGGTGCTCCGAAGGTCTGGATCCAAGGTCTTGATCAGTCTGTTGAGTTGGCGGGTATGTTCCTTGCTCAGATCTATTGTTTCAGGCAATGGGGCCCTGTGTGAGAACCTCTCTGGCTACATCGAGGGCATCTTGAAACCCATCATACAAGGAACGCCCAGCTTCTGTCGCGACACGACGGACTTCCTGCAGAAACTCAGCACCCAATAACAGTTGAACCAGGAACATTCCTCGTCACAATGGACGTCTCGGCACTCTACACCAGCATCCCCCATGACGACGGCATTGCTGCAACAGCCTCAGCACTCAACACCGACAACTGCCAATCTCCAGACGCAATTCTGCAACTCACCCGCTTCATTCTGGATCACAACGCCTTCACCTTCGACAACAAGTTCTTCATCCAAACGCACAGAACAGCCATGGGGACCAAATTCGCACCTCAGTATGCTAACATCTTCATACACAAGTCTGAACAAGACCTCCTCACCGCACAGGACCTTCAACCGACGTTATACACCAGATACGTCGATGACATTTTTTTCCTTTGCACCCACGGCGAAGAATCACTGAAACGACTACACGATGACATCAAATAGTTCCATCCAACCATTAAACTCACCATGGACTACTCTCCAAAATCAGTTGCATTCTTGGACACACTCGTCTCCATCAAGGACGGTCACCTCAGCACTTCACTTTACCGCAAGCCCACGGATAACCTCACGATGCTCCACTTCTCCAGCTTCCACCCTAAACACATTAAAGAAGCCATCCCCTATGGACAAGCTCTCCGTATACACAGGATCTGCTCAGACAACGAGGCGCGTAACAGACATCTACAGACGTTGAAGGATGCCCTCATACGAACGGGATATGGCGCTCGACTCATCGATCGACAGTTCCAACGCGCCACAGCAAAAAACGCACTGACCTCCTCAGAAGACAAACACGGGACACAACCGACAGAGTACCCTTCGTCATCCAGTACTTCCCCGGAGCGAAAAACTACAACATTTTCTTTGCAGCCTTCATCACATCATCGATGAAGATGAACACCTTGCCAAGGTCATCCCCACACCCCCACTTCTTGCCTTTAAACAACCGCGCAACCTCAAACAAACCATTGTTTGCAGCAAACTACCCAGTCTTCAGAACAGTGACCACGACACCACACAACCCTGCCATGGCAATCTCTGCAAGATGTGCCAGATCATCGACATGGGTACCACCATTACACGTGAGAACACCACCCACCAGGTACGTGGTACATAATCATGCAACTCAGCCAACGTTGTCTACCTCATGCACTGCAGGAGAGGATGTCCCGAAGCGTGGTACATTGGCGAGACCATGCAGACGCTGCGACAACAGATGAACGGACATCGCATGACAATCACCAGGCAGAAATGTTCCCTTCCAGTCGGGGAACACTTCAGCAGTCAAGGGCATTCAGCCTCTGATCTCCGGGTAAGCGTTCTCCAAGGTAGCCTTCAGGACACGCGACAACGCAAAATCGCCGAGTAGAAACTTATAGCCAAGTTCTGCACACATGAGTACGGCCTCACCCGGGACCTTGGATTCATGTCGCATTACATTCATCCCCCACCATCTGGCCTGGGCTTGCAAAATCCTACCAACTGTCCTATTGAGACAATTCACACCTCTTTAACCTGGGGTTACCCCTATCTCTGGATCTGTAAAGACTTAATTACCTGCAAATGCTCACATTCAAAGCATTGTCTTGCTTCTTTGACTTTGTCTATATATATGTTTCTGGAACCCACCTCTTCACTCACCTGAGGAAGGAGCAGTGCTCCGAAAGCTAGTGTTTGAAACAAACCTGTTGGAATTTAACCTGGTGTTGTCAGACTTCATTGGACGGGGCATTGAGTATAAAAATTGGCAAGTCATGCTCCAGTTGTGTACACGGGAGGGTTTAAACTAGTATGGCAGGGGGGTGGGCACGGGAGCAATAGGTCAGAAGGTGAGAGCATTGAGGGAGAACTAGGGAATAGGGACAGTGTGGCTCTGAGGCAGAGCAGACGGGGAGAAGTTGCTGAACACAGCGGGTCTGGTGGCCTGAAGTGCATATGTTTTAATGCAAGGAGCATTACGGGTAAGGCAGATGAACTTAGAGCTTGGATTAGTACTTGGAACTATGATGTTGTTGCCATTACAGAGACCTGGTTGAGGGAAGGGCAGGATTGGCAGCTAAACGTTCCAGGATTTAAATGTTTCAGGCGGGATAGAGGGGGATGTAAAAGGGGAGGCGGAGTTGCGCTACTTGTTCGGGAGAATATCACAGCTATACTGCGAGAGGACACCTCAGAGGGCAGTGAGGCTATATGGGTAGAGATCAGGAATAAGAAGGGTGCAGTCACAATGTTGGGGGTATACTACAGGCCTCCCAACAGCCAGCGGGAGATAGAGGAGCAGATAGGTAGACAGATTTTGGAAAAGAGTAAAAACAACAGGGTTGTGGTGATGGGAGACTTCAACTTCCCCAATATTGACTGGGACTCACTTAGTGCCAGGGGCTTAGACGGGGCGGAGTTTGTAAGGAGCATCCAGGAGGGCTTCTTAAAACAATATGTAAACAGTCCATCTAGGGAAGGGGCGGTACTGGACCTGGTATTGGGGAATGAGCCCGGCCAGGTGGTAGATGTTTCAGTAGGGGAGCATTTCGGTAACAGTGACCACAATTCAGTAAGTTTTAAAGTACTGGTGGACAAGGATAAGAGTGGTCTGAGGATGAATGTGCTAAATTGGGGGAAGGCTAATTATAACAATATTAGGCGGGAACTGAAGAACATAGATTGGGGGCGGATGTTTGAGGGCAAATCAACATCTGACATGTGGGAGGCTTTCAAGTGTCAGTTGAAAGGAATACAGGACAGGCATGTTCCTGTGAGGAAGAAAGATAAATACGGCAATTTTCGGGAACCTTGGATGACGAGTGATATTGTAGGCCTCGTCAAAAAGAAAAAGGAGGCATTTGTCAGGGCTAAAAGGCTGGGAACAGACGAAGCCTGTGTGGCATATAAGGAAAGTAGGAAGGAACTTAAGCAAGGAGTCAGGAGGGCTAGAAGGGGTCATGAAAAGTCATTGGCAAATAGGGTTAAGGAAAATCCCAAGGCTTTTTACACGTACATAAAAAGCAAGAGGGTAGCCAGGGAAAGGGTTGGCCCACTGAAGGATAGGCAAGGGAATCTATGTGTGGAGCCAGAGGAAATGGGCGAGGTACTAAATGAATACTTTGCATCAGTATTCACCAAAGAGAAGGAATTGGTAGATGTTGAATCTGGAGAAGGGGGTGTAGATAGCCTGGGTCACATTGTGATCCAAAAAGACGAGGTGTTGGGTGTCTTAAAAAATATTAAGGTAGATAAGTCCCCAGGGCCTGATGGGATCTACCCCAGAATACTGAAGGAGGCTGGAGAGGAAATTGCTGAGGCCTTGACAGAAATCTTTGGATCCTCGCTGTCTTCAGGGGATGTCCCGGAGGACTGGAGAATAGCCAATGTTGTTCCTCTGTTTAAGAAGGGTAGCAAGGATAATCCCGAGAACTACAGGCCGGTGAGCCTTACTTCAGTGGTAGGGAAATTACTGGAGAGAATGCTTCGAGACAGGATCTACTCCCATTTGGAAGCAAATGGGTGTATTAGTGAGAGGCAGCACGGTTTTGTGAAGGGGAGGTCGTGTCTCACTAACTTGATAGAGTTTTTCGAGGAGGTCACTAAGATGATTGATGCAGGTAGGGCAGTAGATGTTGTCTATATGGACTTCAGTAAGGCCTTTGACAAGGTCCCTCATGGTAGACTAGTACAAAAGGTGAAGTCACACGGGATCAGCGGTGAACTGGCAAGGTGGATACAGAACTGGCTAGGCCATAGAAGGCAGAGGGTAGCAATGGAGGGATGCTTTTCTAATTGGAGGGCTGTGACCAGTGGTGTTCCACAGGGATCAGTGCTGGGACCTTTGCTCTTTGTAGTATATATAAATGATTTGGAGGAAAATGTAACTGGTCTGATTAGTAAGTTTGCAGACGACACAAAGGTTGGTGGAATTGCGGATAGCGATGAGGACTGTCTGAGGATACAGCAGGATTTAGATTGTCTGGAGACTTGGGCGGAGAGATGGCAGATGGAGTTTAATCCGGATAAATGTGAGGTAATGCATTTTGGAAGGGCTAATGCAGGTAGGGAATATACAGTGAATGGTAGAACCCTCAAGAGTATTGAAAGTCAAAGAGATCTAGGAGTACAGGTCCACAGGTCATTGAAAGGGGCAACACAGGTGGAGAAGGTAGTCAAGAAGGCATACGGCATGCTTGCCTTCATTGGCCGGGGCATTGAGTATAAGGATTGGCAAGTCATGTTGCAGCTGTATAGAACCTTAGTTAGGCCACACTTGGAGTATAGTGTTCAATTCTGGTCGCCACACTACCAGAAGGATGTGGAGGCTTTAGAGAGGGTGCAGAAGAGATTTACCAGAATGTTGCCTGGTCTGGAGGGCATAAGCTATGAAGAGCGATTGAATAAACTCGGTTTGTTCTCACTGGAACGAAGGAGGTTGAGGGGCGACCTGATAGAGGTATAAAAAATTATGAGGGGCATAGACAGAGTGGATAGTCAGAGGCTTTTCCCCAGGGTAGAGGGGTCAATTACTAGGGGGCATAGGTTTAAGGTGAGAGGGGCAAGGTTTAGAGTAGATGTACGAGGCAAGTTTTTTACGCAGAGGGTAGTGGGTGCCTGGAACTCACTACCGGAGGAGGTAGTGGAAGCAGGGACGATAGGGACATTTAAGGGGCATCTTGACAAATATATGAATAGGATGGGAATAGAAGGATACGGACCCAGGAAGTGTAGAAGATTGTAGTTTAGTCGGGCAGTATGGTCGGCACGGGCTTGGAAGGCCGAAGGGCCTGTTCCTGTGCTGTACATTTCTTTGTTCTTTGTTTGTTTGTATAAAACCCTGGTAAGACCACACTTGGAATATTGCGTACAATTCTGGTCGTCACACTCCCAGAAGGATGTGGAGGCTTTGGAGATGGTGCAGAAGAGGTTTACCAGGATGTTGCCTGGTCTGGAGGGTGTTATCTATGTGGAGAGGCAGGATGACTCGGACTGTTTTCATTAGAAAGACGGCAATTGAGGGGTGACCTGATAGAGGTCTACAAGATTATGAGGTGCATGAATAGAGTGGATGGGCAGGCACTCTTTCCCAGGGTGCAGGGGTCAGTCACCAGGAGGCATAGGTTTAAGGTCCGTGGGGCAAAGTTTAGAAATGTATGAGGTAGGTTTTTTTACACAGGCGTTGTCAGGAGAGGCTGTGGAAGCAGATACATTAACGGCATTCAAAGGCATTTTGACAAAGACATGGATAGGATGGCTATGGAGGGATTTGGCACATGGAAGTGCTGAGGATTTTGACCAAGCTTGGTATCATGACCGGAGTAATGTGGAGAACCTGTCCTAGTGAGTGAAGGTCTGCCCGGGTACCCTTTTATGACTCCATGAGGTAGCAGCAGAGTGGGTGATTTCCTGCCTGCCACACCCTGCCCCGCCTCACCACAGTCTTTGCCAAGTCTCTCCCGGATGCATAATTAATGAGCTGTAATGCGGAAGATCGCCCTGCCACTCAGTGGGAATTATGACGAATTTCCCACCCACGCAATACTTAGCTTCCAGGACAGAAAATTCCGATCATAGTAAAATTCTCCTGGTTTTCCTTGCTCAATTTACTTCATCCCATTGTCCAGGTTGAAGCTGGAAGCAACTTACAAAGCAAGGGTGGCGGAACAAAACAATACTGGCAGCAGGAAGGCCACTTGATGAGGTCTGCCGAGTAGAACTGTAGAGCTCACAAATGATTTCATCAAGGGATAATTAAAACAAAACTATAAAAAAGAGCTCGCGGGTACTAACCATCAGCTGTTGGAGGTCGCGGACTTCCAGCTTCATCAGGTTCTGTGAATCAGGAGGAAAAGCCACACGTCATTTCTCAATCCACAATCAACAAACCATCAAATAACTCAAGAATACTGTTCTCTCCAAACTTTCTTTTGGAATGGATGGGCGAGAAAGTCCTCTGAAAACGAGCGGTGCAAGTGGATTGGAGGACAGGTAACTTTTCATCATTGTTTAACAAGGAGAGAACTGGAAGATGGAGTAATCATAGGCCAGTTAACCAGGTGGTGGGAAAAGTATTGGTAAAGGTTCTGAGGGATAGCATAAATTTTCATTCAGAAAGGCAAAGATTTGTTTGGAAAGACTAAATGAATGAATTTTTGAGAAGGTATAGTAATATAATAATCTTTATTGTCACAAGTTGACTTACATTAACACTGCAATGAAGCCGCTTGGTTGATTAGTGTAGTGAATTTTATGTCGCCAATTTTAAGAAGGCCCCACTTTTTTTATTCAACTCATAGAATCCCGACAGTGAAGTTGGAGGCCATTCGGCCGCTCAAGTTCGTACCGACCTTCTGAAAGAGCATCTCACCTTGGCCCCATCCCTACCCTGCCCCTGTAACCCCACCTCATACTTTTGTACACTAAGTGGCAATTTAGCAAGGCCAATCCACCTAACCTGCACATCTCTGGACTGTGGGAGGAAACCGGAGTACCCGGAGGAAACTCATGCAGACAAGGGAACTTTGTGAGAATGTGAAAATTCCATAAGACCATAAGAACTTAAGAACTAGGAGCAGGAATAGGCCATCTGGCCCCTCAAGCCTGCTCCACCATTCAATAAGATCAGGGTTGATCTTTTTGTAGACTCAGCTCCACTTACCCGCCCCGCCCACCATAACCTTTTATTCCTTTACTGTTCAAAAATCTATCTACCTTTGCCTTAAAAACATTTAACGACGTAGCCTCGACTGCGTCACTGGGCAGGGAATTCCACAGATTCACAATTCTGTGGGTGAAGAAGTTCCTCTTCAACTTAGCCCTTATTTTGAGGCTATGCCCCCTATTCTAGTTTCACCCGCCAGTGGAAACAACCTCTCTGCTTCTATCCTATCTATTCCCTTCATAAGTTAAATGTTTCTGGAAGATACCCCCCTCATTCTTCTAAATTCCAATGAGTATAGTCCCAGTCTCCTCAACCTCTCCTCATAAACTAATCCTCTCAACTCGGAAATCAACATCTGCACACCCTCCAGTGCCAGTACATCCTTTCTCAAGTTAAGAAACCCCTATACAGCTGCAACATAACCACCCTGCTTTTAAACTCCATCCCTCCAGCAACGAAGGACAAAATTCCATTTGCCTTCTTAATCACCTGCTGCAGCAGCAAACCAACTTTTTGCGATTCATGCACAAGGACACTCCGGTTCCTCTGCACAGCAGCATGCTGCAATTTTTTACCATTTAAATAATAGTCCACACAGACAGTCACCCAAGGTTGGAATGGAACCTGGACCCCTGATGCTGAGAGTCAGCAGTGTTAACCACTGTGCCGCCATGCCTCCCCTAGGTCAGCATTTATTTCCCATCCCTGATTGCAATTTCATAGGGTATTTTTAAGACTCTGGAGTCACATGTCGGCCAGGTAAGGATGATTTCCTTCCCTAAAGGGCATTAGTGAACCATATGGTCATTCGACATTTAATTCCAGATTTTCATTGAATTCATATTTCACCATGTGCAGTGGTGGGATTTGAACCCAGAGCCTGTGTCTCTGGATCACTCGTCCAGTGACAATCCCACTGTGCCACCACCTTCCCTTGTCAGAATGTTCACAAAGGTAAAAATCCGTGAGAATCAAGGCGTAGCAAGAATTCAAGGTGTATCAACACGTGCCTGAGAGGCAGGATAGGAAGGTGGAGGGGTGTTATTGTGAGTGCAAGGCTGTTTGTATTGGGGCTCTGCAGGGTCCCTTGCTTCCCGAGGTATATAACAAAGATGTAGGTTTCAATGTAGGAGCTATGATTAAGAAGTTTGCAGACTATACAAAAATTGTGTGTGTGTTTGATAATGAAGAAGAAAAATGTAGACTTCAAGCGATTTTTGAATAATTATCTGGAGTAAAAGATTTGCAGGCCTGTGGGGAAATGGCAGGCGAGTGGGACTTGGCAAGTTGCTCTTGCAGAGAGCTGGCATGGGTAAAACAGACTAATTGGCTTATTTCTGTGCTGTAAGAATTCCATTATTCTATGATATCAATGGACTAGTCTGGATGTGCAGAAGAGTGGCAAGTCGAATTATATAATGACTTGGAAATACATCGCCTTTCCTTCACTGTCACTGGGTCAAAATCCTGGAATTCCCTCCCTAACAGCACTGTGAGTGTACCTACAGGTAAGGAATTACATGAAGAAAATAGTAGACAAGTGGTACTGTTACTCATCTAGCAACATACCCCAGTGGCATGAGTTCAAATTCCATAACGGAGGATTTTAAATCGAATACATTCATTGATAAATCTGGATAAAATGCTAGTCTCATTGACAATGATCAGAAGCAACCAGGTTTTTGCAAAAACCTGTTTGATTTGTCACTTCTCTTCAGGAGTTGAAAACTGCCTTCCCTGGTCTGGTCTACATGTGACCCCAGACCCACAGTACTGTGGTTGACTCTTAAATGCCTCAAAATAGCCTAGCAAGTCACTCAGTTGATCATCCACCCATCCCAAGTTAGCTGTAGTCCATGCCACAACTGAAAAGTTAAGTATAAAACTGAATTGGCAATCAAGACACCGGAAATGTCAAAAGCGGGCCCTGCAAAGTCTTCCTTATTAATATTTGAGAACTTGTGTTAAAAGTGGGAGAGCTGGCCCACAAACTAGTCAAGAAACAACATGTTGTGGGATTCTCCGCTTCACCAGCAGCGCACCCACGACCGCGGGTTTCCCTTGGCATGGGATGGCCACAATGGGAAACCCCATTGGCCGTGTACCGGATCGGACAATCCTGCTGCTGGAAAGGGACACGCCGCACCGGAAAACAGGGCTGGCCGGACGGGGAATCCTGCCTGTGAATTGTCATACTCCCGAATTATAACTGAAAGCCAATGTAAATCAAAAGCACCAGCGGTTTGCAGTTGGAGGGAATGACCCTGGAATGTTAAATAATATTATTATTAATTCTCATGGCATCAGGTCAAATGAGGGCACAGAAATATCTTATTGATTATTATCTGCAGCCCTTCCTCAGCTGATGAATCAGTGGGGTCACATGGGGTCACATGTTGGACACCGCTTGGAAGAAGCATTGAAAGTAACAAGGGCACAGGATGTAGTTGGATGGAGTGCTTCAATGACCAACACCAAGAGTAGTTCAATAGCGTTACTGCTGGTCAAGCCCTGAAGGACGTATCTGCCAGTTTGGGCCTACAGTAGTTTCTGAGAAAAGAAACAACATGGGAAAAATCCACTTGACCTGGTCCTCACTAGTCTTTCTGGTACAAATGTATCTATCCATGAAAGTAGAAGTGACTACAGCACAAAGTCCTGTGTCCTTTGTGGAAACAAAGTCATGTCCTTACATTGAGGGTACTCATTCTCAATCATGTTTGGGCAGCACGGTAGCACAAGTGGATAGCACTGTGTCTTCACAGCGCCACGTTCGATTCCCCGCTGGGTCACTGTCTGTGCGGAGTCTGCACATCCTCCCCGTGTGTGCGTGGGTTTCCTCCGGGTGCTCCGGTTTCCTCCCACAGTCCAAAGACGTGCAGGTTAGGTGGATTGGCCATGATAAATTGCCCTTAGTGACCAAAAAGGTTAGGAGGAGTTATTGGGTTACGGGGATAAGGTGGAAGTGAGGGCTTAAGTGGGTTGGTGCAGACTCGATGGGCCGAATGGCCTCCTTCTGCACTGTATGTTCTATGTTGTGTGGTACTACAATAATGCCAAATGAGATAGACTGAAAGCAGTCCTCGCAACTCAGCACTAATCCAATCCAGCCAATTATCATTCTATTAATTAATCCACTCTCAATCATCAACAATGTTTTGGAGTACGTTGTGAATAGTGCAACCGAGCATCACCTACACAGCAACAACTTGCTCAGTAGTGCTCAACCTGCGCTCTTCTTGGGCTCATTGCTGCTACAGAGCTCAATGCAGCTTGTGTCCAAACATGGTGAGGTGAGCTGAGAGTGATTACCCTTGACATCAAGATGGAATTTGAACAAGTGTGGCTTCAAGAAGCCCTAGTAAATTTGAAGTAATTGGGAAAGAGTAAAACTCTTCAATGTTTGGAGTAATACCTAGCACAAAAGAAGATGGTTGTGGTTGCTGGAGTTCCTCAGGATGGTGAGATAGGCACAACTATCTTTAGCTGCTTCATCAATGGTGTTCTCCCCATAATAAGGTTAGAAGTGGGTTTGGTCAGTTATAATTGCACAGAACCATTTGCAAACCCCTCTACTCCAGAAGGAGCCTGTGCCCACAGGCACCAAGACATGGAGAACATTCAGCTTTGGGCTGATAGGTGGCAAAGGACATTTGCCCCACATAAGAGCCAGGTAATTGCCATTTTTTTTAGTTCTTTCAGGTGGTCTGAGCGCCTCTGACATTTCTGACACAATTACCGTAGAGAAGGTGATGGTGGGAATTGTTGGGGCCCAACTATCGAAGATGCATTCACAGTGCTGTTAGAAAGGGCGGTCCAGATTTCTGACCCAGTGACAATCCTGACTCCAAGTCAGGATGGTTTGTAGCTCGGAGGAAACTTTCAGGTGGTGGTTTTCCCACTGTATGCCAATGATGTACAGAGTGAATGTATAAGGTGGTGGATGGAGTGCCGTTCAAGTGGACTGCTTTGCCTGAATGATGTTAAGCTTCCTGCATGTTAATGAAATTGCATTTATCCAGGCAAGTCGAGGATATTCTGTAAGTCTCCAGAATTGTCTTGTAGGTGGTGGTGAAACCTTGGGAAGTCAAGAGATTGTTACTCATCACAGAATTCTCAGACACGGACTTGTTGTTGCAGCCATAGCATTTATATAGAACATAGAACATAGAACAATACAGCGCAGTACAGGCCCTTCGGCCCACGATGTTGCACCGAAACAAAAGCCATCTAACCTACACTATGCCATTATCATCCATATGTTTATCCAATAAACTTTTAAATGCCCTCAATGTTGGCGAGTTCACTACTGTAGCAGGTAGGGCATTCCACGGCGTCACCACTCTTTGCATAAAGAACCTACCGCTGACCTCTGTCCTATATCTATTACCCCTCAGTTCAAAGCTATGTCCCCTCGTGCCAGCCATTTCCATCCGCGGGAGAAGGCTCTCACTGTCCACCCTATCTAACCCCCTGATCATTTTGTATGCCTCTATTAAGTCTCCTCTTAACCTTCTTCTCTCCAACGAAAACAACCTCAAGTCCATCAGCCTTTCCTCATAAGATTTTCCCTCCATACCAGGCAACATCCTGGTAAATCTCCTCTGCACCCGCTCCAAAGCCTCCACGTCCTTCCAATAACGCGGTGACCAGAACTGTATGCAATACTCCAAATGCGGCCGTACCAGAGTTTTGTACAGCTGCAACATGACCTCCCGACTCCGGAACTCAATCCCTCTACCAATAAAGGCCAACACTCCATAGGCCTTCTTCACAACCCTATCAACCTGGGTGGCAACTTTCAGGGATCTATGTACATGGACACCTAGATCCCTCTGCTCATCCACACTTCCAAGGACTTTACCATTAGCCAAATATTCCGCATTCCTGTGATGCTGGTTGGTCCAGTTACATTTCTGGTCAATGGCAGAGGATTCAAAGTTGTGAGTGGTCTATTTATTTCAATATGGTATCTTGAAGATGTCTACACAACTACATATACATGCACTTTAAAGAAAACATTGATCTCTTGATCCAATTTTCCCTCTCCCTCACTGATTCTATGCATCTCAATGCTCAATGCCACCTCTCATCACATTCAATCTCCACTCTCATGTGGCCCATTCTAGCTCTCTGTTGTTTTCTCCTGCTCTTAAATGACGGATGAGCCCAGCACATCTGTGCAAAAGACAAGGCTGAGGCATTTGCAACAATCTAGAACCAGAAGTCCTGAGTGAATGATGCATCTCAGCCTCCTCCAGAGGTCCCCAGCATCACAAATGACTATCTCCAGCCAATTCAATTCACTCCACATTATATCAAGACAATGGCTGATGGCACTGGATACTGCAAAGTTATGGACCCTGACAAAATTCTGGTACTAGTACTTAATGTTAAGTAATGGGTTAAGAGACATTCCAATTAGTTGTCTCATTTATGTTAAGTATCCATTAATTGACACTGATATGTAAAGGGCCTTCAGGTGGCCTTTGTCAGGTGATGTGTAGTTAGGGTTTTGTGCAGTCTGTTGGAATGAAATAAATGTGTATTGGTGAAAAAGGAACAGAACTTTAGACTTCATATCACAGCAACTAAAATGTCTAACACTTAAGACTCGAGTTCCAGAACTTGCCAGGCTCAGAGTCAAATTGTTTGAGTAGAGCGTCAACACTAGCATCTACCCAGCAATGTGGAAAATTGTCGAGTTGTGTCCTGTACGCAACAAGCAGAACAAATCCAACCCACCTCTCGATCGTCAGCAAATTGGTGGAACGGTTCATCAACAGTGCGATCAATGTTCAGAAATAACCTTCTCACAGGCACTCAGTAAGGGTTCCACTAAGGTCATTCAGCTCCTGACCTCATTACAGTCTTCGTTCAAACATGGACAGAAGAGCTGAATGCCAGAGGCGAGGTGAGAGTCACTGCCCTTGCCATCTCGGCAGCATTTGTCCAAGTATGGCATCAAGGACATCATTGTAGAAGTTCCTCAGGGCAGTGTCCTAGGCCCAGCCATCTTCAGATGCTTCATCAATGAACTTTCTTCCATCATAAAGCCAATAGTTTGTACTCTCAGGAGAGCAAATGAAATTCAACAGCAGTGGAAGCATGCACATAGCTTAAAAGCTGATGATTTCACAATGTTCATCACCATTCACAACTCCTCAGATACTGAAGCAGTCCATGTTCAAATGACCATCTTCAACAAGAGAGAATTTAACCATCACCCCTTAACATTTAATGTCAATACTCGCCAGATTCCCACATTATTATTTTTTTTCTTTAAATTTAGAGTACCCAATTCACTTTTTCCAATTAAGGGGCAATTTAGCGTGGCCAATCCACCTAGCCTGCACATCTTTGGGGTGTGGGGGTGAATCCCACGTAAACACGGGGAGAATGTGCAAACTCCACACGGACAGTGACCCAGAGCCAGGATCAAACCTGGGACCATGGCACCATGAGGCAGCAGGGCTAACCCACTGCGCCACCGTGCTGCCCGAGATTCCCCCAATATCAACATCCTGAGGGTTAGCATTAACCAGAATCTTAGCTGGAGCAGCCATATAAATCTGTCGCTAAATAGCCAATCAGAGGCCTGGAATCCTGTGGAGATCAACTCATCTCCTGACTCCTCAAACCCTGTCCACCAGCTACAAGGCACAAGTCAGGAGTCCAATGGAATACTCTCCACTTTCCTGGATGAATGCAGCTCCAACAACACTCAAGAAGCTCGACATCATCCAGGACATAAACAGCCAGCTTAATTGGTACCCCATCCACAAACATTCACTCTCTCCACTGCCGACAAACAGTAGCAGCCGTGTACCATCTCCAAGATGAAGTCTTACAACACCAGGTTACCTGGTGTTCCCTGAACAACAGGGATCTCCAAGATGCACTGCAGAGATTCACCAAGGTTCCTGAAGCAGCACCTTCCAAACTCACGACCACTACCATCTAGAAGCACAAGGGCAGCAAATACTTGGGAACACCACCACCTGGAACTCTTCCCCCCCCCCCTCCAAGTCACCCACCACTTTGACTCGGAAATAGATTGCTGTGTCTTCACTTTTACTGGATTAATATCCTGGAACTCCCTCCTGAAAGAATCCCTACAGTGTATTTTGGCCCATTGAGTCTGCACTTACCCGCTGAAAGAGCACCCCACCTGAACTTACTTCCCTGCCCTATCCCTGTAACACCGCAACCCCACATAACCTGCACATCGCTGGACGCTAAGGGGCAATTTTATCATGCCCAATCCACCTAACCTTCATACCTTTGGACTGTAAGCAGGAAACCAGAACACCTGGAACAGATCCACGCAGTCAGCAAGGCCGGAATCAAACCCGGGTCTCTGGCGTTGTGAGACAGCAGTGCTAGCCAATGTGCCACCATGCTGCCCTGTGGGTGGGACCTACATCTCAGGACAGTAGCAGTTCAAGAAGGTGGCTCACCACCGCCACCGTCAGTTAGCGATGGGCAATAAATAGAGGCCTGGCCAACGGAGCCCACATCCTTGAAAGATTTTTATTTAAAACCGCATGGTCAATTTCTAAAATTCAAAAACTGGACTGTGACATTTTAAAATGGCTGAAGTTATGTTTTGCTCTGACCCGCAGACAATAAGAATTGTTTGGCGGTACCACAGAAACCGGTGCCTCATTATCTCTGAAGGTGGTCTAATGCTCCACGTGGGCAGCAGTAACAAAGTTCGAAGGGAATCATACAATGGCCATTTACATTTCCGAAACCAGGCCTGGCCAATCGGCTACATCCTTTGCTGTGCTCGGGCCAGGCACTTGCGTTTTTTGTCATGGGGTCTGATGTTCGGTTCCATTAATCATTTGAACTTCTGCTGTTAGCTGCCTGTTTATGTCAACGTGTGGACGCTCAAAATGAATGCGTGATGCTGCATGTGCATACTTCAAAGGGATCATTGCTGATGAGTACTAACCCTCAGGAGGTGCAGGTGTACTGGCAGCTGGTTCTGAGTCACTTTCCATGTTCTCCTCCTCCTCTGGAAACACTTCGCCCTGCTTTTTTCAGAGCAGTTGACTAAAAGCCCAAGGTGTCAAACTCAGGGCTTTGTGACATATACGACAATGAGTGATGCAATCAAACTGATTCTTCTGTCATCACATTAAATTGCTTCATTAAATGAGTAACTATGCTGAAAGTAGAAAAGAGCGTGAGGGTTGTATAAAATTTGATATCAGGATCTTCAAAAAGCTATCAGGAAGCCTGTTGAAGATTATGAGTTTGAGGAAATTGTAATTAAAGAGAACACTTGAGGAACATTTTCCTTCTTACTGATTTGGCTTTGAAGCTCAAAAAAGGTACAGATAAAAGTGCAGAAATTTACACCCCTGAGGAGCTGGATTTCCACTGAATTTGTGACAGGTAGTCAGAATTTGGAGGGGTAAGAAGGGAATAATACAGACAAACGAACGAGGAGCAGGAACTGGCCATTCAGCCCCTCGAACCTACTCTGCCATTCTATAAGATCAGAGGTGAGGAGATCTGACTGGAACCTCTCACCTACCCCCTGTAAGCCTTCAAAACCTTGTTTATCAAGAATCTATCTGCTTCTGCCTTGGAAACATTCAAAGGCTCTGCCTTTTGTGGGAGTGAGGTCCAAAGATTCACTACCCTCTGAGAAAAAAAATCTTCTTAAATGGGCAACCCTTTATTTTTAAACAGGGACCCCTCATTCTCGATTCTCGCACAAGGAAACATCCACTCCACATCAACCCTGGCAACATCCATCGGGATCTTCCGGGCGGGATTCTCAGGTCGCCGACGCCAAAATCGCGTTCGGCGATCGGCCGGGGAAATCCCCATTCACGCCGAAATTGCAGCTGTGCCGCTTTTGAGATGCTCCGCCCCGTCGAGGGCTCAGCACACCGTATAGATGGTCTCAGGACGTGCCTGAGGCCTTCCCCCGACGCTCCGCCCCTGATGGGCCGAGTTCCCGACGGCGTGGGTCACTCATGCTATTTCCTTTTGTGAACGTGGCGTGGCGGCTACAGACTGAGTCCAGCAGTGCCACAGTCGGAGGGGGAGCCGTTCCGCGAGCACGAGGCAGCTTTGGTGGGGGCTGGTGGCACTGGTGCGGGGTGGCCTGGGATGATGAGGGGAGGTTACTGGGGGGGGGGGCAGTGTGTAGCAGGCCGTGTCTGCACGTGGCTGGCGCCATGTTGCACAGCGCATCCCCTGCAGACCGCCGCCATGCTAATGCGCGGCCACAGACCCGGCTATTCCCCTGCCATATCCGGAGTAAAGCCGGCAGCTATACGCTGCGTGCCTGCTAGCCCCCCCAACAGACGATGGGTCAGTGCAGCCTTTTCCGGTTTTTCGGGTGTAAAACGCCACTGTTCCCACGCCGGTATCAGCACTTAGTCTTCAAATCGGAGAATCCAGCCCGATATGTTTCAGTCAAATCACCTCTTACTCTTCTAAACTCCAGTGGAAACAAGCCTAGTCGGTCCAACCTTTCCTCATAAGATAACTTGCCCATTCCAGGTATTAGAACTTCCCTGAACTGATTCAAATTAATTTACATATTCCTTAAATAAGATCAATACTGCATACAATATTCCTGATGTGGTTTTGCAAGTGCCCCGTGCAAATGAAGAATAACCTCCCTAATTTTGCTTTCTATTCACCTTGCAATAAATGTTAACATCCTATCAGCTTTATAATTCCTTGCTATACCTGGAGTTTAGCCTTTTCAATTCATTCGCTCAGACACTCAGCTCCCTCTGGAACTCAGGACTACGCCCAAAAGGCGGCTTGGCTGGTGGATGTCAGGAGATCCCTTTTCTAGGACCTACTCGGCTCACCACGCTGTGGTGATATACATCACTGTAAGTACACAAAGGTTTACTGTACATACACTACACCTAGCCAGACATGAGAGGGAACACCAGAAACAACAAGCACGACAAAAACAACACCAATGGAACTACGACTGGTACGACATGGTACAACTCTGCAAATGAGGGACACTGTTACCGCTCAGCTCAGTACAATGACATGCCATGGCAGGACAATGCATCTTACCAATTCACGTTTGCTGCACTACCAACAGGCAACATGGCTTTCAGGACAGATGCCATCAAGAATTACCACCACAAGCATCGAAAGAAAAAAAAAAAAGAGTACAAATCCGACAACAAAGTGATTTGACCACTTCTTGGTTCCTTCAGCACAGGGACACTGATGGCGTTTACAATGCAATGCCACCATCAACATCACCAACTCACCAACCAAACGAGAAAGCCACTCAATCACAATAATTAATGAACTTTGGACTCATGCATATGATTTGGACTTATTGTTTAATGATCACTGTTATCATAACTTGTGCATAGCATCACTTAGCTATCTGTTTTGTTCAATTTTCTTTAACAGTGTACAGAAAATATGTAACAAAAAAAGGGGGGGATGTGGTGATATACATCACAAGCGTTTAGTGTACATACACTACACCTAGCTAGACACTAGAGGGAACACCAGAAACATCATGACACACAGACAGTTAACCAATAGGTCAGTAAGATAGGACACGACCAATGGGCATTCACGATACACATAGAGGTGACATTACTACGGGAGGGCATTACACCAACCCATATAAAAGGACACATCACACATGCTCAGCCTCGTTCCAGTGGAGACACTCTGTGTACACAGGGTTGATTCAACACATCATTCCCACCACCTGGATTGTAGCAGACTGGTTCGTCGGTCTGAGTAACTATAGCAAGATTAACTGTAGAGTCAAATCCAAGTAGGAGAATTGTTAATACCTTAATAAATGTATTAAATCTATCTCCAAGTCTGAACCTTCCTTTGTCAGAGTGCACATCAAGGAAGCAGCTTATGCTATGTCAAGAGCATAACAAAACACACGCCTCGTGAAATCTAATGTGATCTCGCCAAACGTCACGATCTGAATCCCGCTCATTGTGGTGGGATCACTATCTGGCAAATCTGCATATTAGAGTAAGACAGTTAGCCTCACTCGAATATACAATCGCTATATCTACCGAGGCCCTGGGATCTAAGCCCTTCGCCTCGGAGACCTCGAGCGAACACCACAAAAGGGGACCAGACAGAATGGCACCTGTGAGGGTCTCCCAGGGGATATGGGGGCCCCCAAGTGCTTGCCCTCTAAGCACGGGGGCACCATGACACGGCTGGTACCACCTGGGCACCTTGGCACTGCCAGCCGAGGACTCTGTCACTGCCAGCCTGGCATTGTGCCTGTGCCGGGGTGCCCTGCGCATGCGAGGAGGGGTGTGGGGGGAATTGGTTTAGCACAGGGCTAAATAGCTGGCTTTTAAAGCAGACCAAGGCAGCCCGCCAGCAGAGCGGGTTCAATTCCCGTACCAGCCCCCCTGAACAGGCGGCGGAATGTGGCGACTAGGGGCTTTTCACAGTAAGTTCATTTGAATCCTACTTGTGACAATAAACAATTTTCATTTCATTTTCAACTGGGGACTTCCTTAAACGTGAGTTGGGGCTTTGAGGGGGATCAGGGGTTGCGGCAGGGGGTCGAAAAATTGGGACGCCATTTAAAATGGTGTCCCGATCTGTTCCTGCACTGAGGAGTTCCTCAGTGGAGGAAACGTGACTAAGTGTGACCTCAGTAGGGCGTTCCCTGCTCAGGCCCCAAATTGAAACAGAGTCTCAACAGGAAACACCCGGCTGAATGCGCTCTTCACAGGACTCTGTTGCAATTTGGTTAGATCGTACCCCTGGGAATGGATTCTCTGTTTCAGCCGGCACTTTATGACGCCAAAATTTAATCAGTCGCGCTGTATAACATGGTGCTGGTCGTGAGCGGATCCAAACCGCCATCCGCTACCCCACAGGCCACCCCCTGCCCACCCACTAGCCACCAGTTCCCCCCAGCCCTCATGGAAGCCTCCCTGACCAGCGGGATGGATCCCGGCCGAGTGTGGCGGTGCTGGACACAGTCCGCTGCCGCCACACCGGGTTCCTGACCGCTCAGATCACACGTCAACCATGCAGTCGGGAACTCGGTCTATCGGAGGCGGAGCATCGCGGGAGACCCTACTGATGACGCACCAATGCCGGCGCGATTATGCCACTTCTGAGGGGAGGTGGAGCACGGCTGACCGTCAAACTGGCGCCATCCCCGATTTGGGCATCGGAGTGGATTCTCCGCCCAATCGGTGATTACGATATCGGTGTCGGAAAATGGAAAATCCCGATTCTGATCTCTGCAATTTCCACCATTTATATAATATGCTCATTTTTCCACCAAAAATTGATAATTTTGCCTTTTTTTATTCATTCGTGGGATGTGGGCTTCGGTGTCTGTGCCAGAATTTTTGCCCATCATTATTTGCCCTTGAGAAGGTGGTGGTGAACTGCCTCCTTGAACCGCTGCAGTCCATGTGGTGTAGGTACATCCACAGTGCAGTTGGGGAGGGCATTCCAGGATTTTGACGCAGAAACAGTGATGAAACGGTGATACATTTCCAATTTAAAGTCATCTTTATTGTCGCAAGTAGGCTTACATTAACACTGCAATGAAGTTACTGTGAAAATCCCCTCGTCGCCACATTCCGGCGCCTGTTCGAGTACACTAGAGAGAGAATTCAGAATGTCCAAATTACTTAACAGCACGTTTTTCGGGACTTGTGGGAGGAAACTGGAGCACCCGGACGAAACCCACGCAGACGTGAGGAGGACGTGCAGACTCCGCACAGACAGTGACCCAAGCAGGGAATCGAACCTGGGATCCTGGAGCTGTGAAGCAACAGTGCTAACCACTGTGCTACCATGCCACCTATGCCAATCCATAGTCTCTTTTCGTAGAGTGGAGTTTCTCCCAAGGGACTTATTAATGGCCCATAACGTCCGGGTTCCCCAATGTCGCATTTGGGGGGTATCCCTATGACGGGCTGGGAATCCCTCAAGGAAATTCCCACATAAGAGTTTACTTCCTCTGGACAATTGCATTGCGCTGGGAATCACTCGTGTGATTTAAATCACTAACCTCGGATGGTTCTTCCAGTTTTACCCAGATAGTTACTCTGAACGAGTTAGAAGGCAAAAATCTTCAGACTCCACCCCCCACCCGATCCAAGCCCCCCACAACCACCAAACCGACCTGTCCTGACCTGACCCTCCCACACCCGGTGTGACCAGCCCCTCCCAGAGTGACCCCCTCCCAGGCTGACCTCCCTTCCGAAAGAACCTCTCCCAAACGAACTCCTCTTCAGGGCTGACCCCTCTCTGGGACTGACACCCCTCCCTCCCTCCCTTCCAGACCAAGCCCCCTCCCTTCAGGAGCTCTGTTGCTCCGGTCTCACGCAGCCTGAGTGAGGAAGATTGGGCGGGACATTGCTCAGGAATCCGAACGTAGGTAAGTCTGGCTAGAGTGACAATCCGAAGGAGATTACGACTCTGCCATATTCCATGGTCAAAATTCTCGCGAAGAAATTCTCCGGAAAAGTGTGGTAACGAGCAGGAATTGCCACGAGTTTCCCAGCGCTCGGTCCAGTGAAACCAGCAACGCAATTCAACGTTAATTGGTCTACTTAACGAGGCCTCATGGGTTTCTCATCATAAATGGCTGTTCGCCAGCTGATACGCCAGGACTGCGCTCGCCAGCACCCCAGCACAAACAGACAGTGCTGCCTGGGATCAGGTGGCGGCAGCTGTCAGCTGAGGGAGTGTGACCAGGAGGACTGGCTATCAGTTCTGTAAGGTCAACGACCAACACCGGCAGCATCAGTGAGTAGACGCCAATGACCGCCCCCCACGTCCCCAAGGGAGCATCCACCCCCCAACTCCCCATGGGACCCCTAACCCTTCGTCCACCCCCCTCCTCCTTCGACCTCGCCCATAAATCTTCATTCACAGTCCCTACACACACAGCAGTGAACCATGGGCGTGTCTAACGTTGCCCTCTGTGCCTCCACAGGATAAGCTCTCCCACAATCAGCAGAAGGGGGCCCAGGCTTGCGGTGGGCTGTCGCACTTCAGAACTTATGAATCCTCCCCTCCTTTGAGGAGCGTGCCCTGTGGTGCCGAGTACAGATTGGCCACCCACGCGGTGGCTGGAGGATGCCGTAGAGGTGAGGGACTACCGGGCTCCACACAGGGGACCTGTCAAACGTGAGGTGTTATTGCCTTACTGACTGACCCATCCATCCCATTGACCACATGTCCATTCTCCCACAGGCCCCCCAGCCAACGGCTCTGGACCATCCCAGGCAGCACCTTCTCCTGACTCAGAGGAGAACACCTCGGAGGAGAGCTCCGAGGATGCACCAGCGGCATAGCTGTCACCCCCACCCTCAACCAGCGCAGATACACGCACCTTGGTGGGAAATGTCAGGCTTGTTTTTAAAAACTCACCACTATTCTTAGAATTCCCCCTATACCAAAAAGGGCCGACATTCTAAATGGTGATCAGGGATTCTCACTCCCTGACTCCGATGCAGGCTTCAGTGGGTGCTATTCAGGTCAAACTATGTTTTCAAGTTATCCCCTGGTATAACCCATACCTTCGCCGAAGATTTCATCTATTTACCACTTAGTAGCATCGATCCTGGGTCCCGCATTGCTAAGTAAGTAAAGTAGACTTTGGAATAACCACTATTTCAAGTTAGCACGGTAGCATTGTGGGAAGCACGATAGATTTTCGGGCAGCACGGTAGCATTGTGGATAGCACAATTGCTTCACAGCACCAGGGTCCCAGGTTTGATTCCAGCTTGGGTCACTGTCTGTGCGGAGTCTGCACATCCTCCCAGTGTCTGCGTGGATTTCCTCCGGGTGCTCCGGTTTCCTCCCACAGTCCAAAGATGTGCAGGTTAGGTGGATTGGCCATGATACATTGCCCTTAGTGTCCAAAATTGCCCTTAGTGTTGGGTAGGGTTACTGGGTTATGGGGATAGGGTGGAGGTGTTGACCTTGGGTAGGGTGCTCTTTCCAAGAACCGGTGCAGACTCGATGGGCCGAATGGCCTCCTTCTGCACTGTAAATTCTATGATGATAAGTTATTTTATTATCATATTTTTTCTGTTAAAAGCTGCAAATACTTGCTTTACAGAAAGGAGAAAGATCTTGCTTCTGGATCCTTCTGGTTGGTTGAAGGGACCTTCAGGCCCAACTTGACAATCAATCTTCTTTAAAGTCTGGTCTTCTTCAGATGTATTCGCTGGTTAGCTCAGTTGCTGTGTTCTATCTTTCCCATGTCCCGAGCTGTGAGAGCTGATTCTGCTGACCGTCTCTGAGCTGACTCTGAGCTGACTCTGCCTCCTCTTTAAATTCTAGTCTTCTTTAGATGTATTAGCTATTTTAGCTCTGCTTTGCCCTGTCCCTTTCCCATGGCCGAGCTGACTGTAATCTGACTCCGGGCTGCTTGTCCCCCTCTCTCTCTCTGTCTCTGAGTTCTGGTTCTGGTTCTGGTTCCTGCTCTGGTCTCTAGGTTTATATATTTTTTTAACAGTTATCTAGTTTACATGACTTTATTGAAAGTAACTTTTTCACTTTGATTGTAAAAAGTATCTTTGATCGAAACATTCTAATCCACCCAAGTACTCATTTTGACATACCCTCACCTCTCATAGATCTGATTACATTGTGTCCTTTGTGATGCTCAAAATGCTTTGACTTCAAGAGGTGTTACTTTTCATTCCTGTCATTTCTATAGTTTTATTTTCCATTTGTGTCCTCAGCTCATAATTTTGACTTTGATTTTGGCTTTAAATTATGTTTCTCATAGACTGATAGTCTCCAGTTTTCTTTAATTTACCTGGTATTAGCAAATGTTCACACCTAGAATTGTCCCAAATTCAACTGAACCTCACCCATGCTTTTCCAGATCCTTACTAAGTTAGTTACTTTCTATGAAGATGTGAACCATTGTCTTTGGCTTCATTCAAAATCCTGTTTGTCTTGTTTGCTAAACCTGCTTGACCAAGGATATCTGCATTTTACAATCCTCTCCCGAGCAGCTGCTGTTAACCCTTTGTGGGATCTTTCCCTACATTCTCTCATGTTTCTCTCAGACCAGATATTGCCAGACTTCCATGTTTCAAATGACACATCTTTCCATATTTTCAATAACAGGCTTGTGGGGCACAATCTGGTGAGCATCACACTGCTGCTGATGTACATCAGGTGGGGAGGCAGGAACCCCCAGGCGGGACAGAATTCGGAGGGCTACTGGATCCCAGGACCCAGCTAGGTCCCAGCTTGATGCTGCGCCTGTGGTACAGAGGTACCCAGAGCTGATTGAGATGACAGGGTGTAGCCGGGACATTAAGAGAGAAATGTCAGTATCACTGCAGCAGATTTATAGCCGCTTGGAGGAGACACAGAACCTAAGGGCGCAGGATATGGTGCCAGCAATAAGTGGCATCGAGGCCAGCACTGCTAGGATGGCGACCGCAGTGGAGAGCTTGGTGCATGACGTTGGCACCGTGAGTGAAGGTGTTCAAGGCGTCACTCCGTGGCTGAGGGTCGTGGCAGAATGTCCGACTCGATGGGGGATGTCACCCAGCACCAGCCTTACCTTATTGAGGTTCTGCGGAACATGTCCCGCTCTCAGATGGGGATGGCCAAGGCGCTGCGGAGCTTGTCCAAGTCGCAGGTGGACATGGCGGAGGCGCTGCAGGGAATGGCCCAATCACTGAGGAGCATCGGCGAGGGCATCGACACGACAGTGCAGACAATAGGGAGCCACCAGGGTTGGCAGAGCCAGATGATGCAGGGCAGACGGGGCTCGATCCAGCTGCCCGTCCCTCCCAAGGTGAGCCCCAGGGCCCTATGGCACCGACCGGAAGGAGGGGGAGCTGAGTGCCAACCTGGACCCTTCCTATGGAGTGGGGATGGTGGCCGCCAGCTCTCTCGAGCTCCGCTCCTCTGATGAGGCTGCGTCTCCATGTCAGCACGTGGGACAGGGTGGAACGGCTGTGCGCGTGCCATCGACAAGTGAGCCTGGGCCCTCTGGCCCCAAAGCCCCCAGAGAACCCCCTCCAGGGGTATCGAGGGCCATGGGATGAGGTAAGCAGCTGGCTCCCTCCATCTCAGATGTGCATCCTGGGGAGGCACCGAGGCGTAGTGGTAAAGCTAGGAGGGCCAAGCACAATAAGGATCACTGAGGGCATCGGGGAAGGGGGCGGTGGGGGGGGGGGGGGTTAGATAGGCAGTGGGGGGATGGGGGGGTCGGCACCATCGGGAGTGGGGTATTTTACAGCACATTAAACACTTTTTGCACAACTATTATGATGCCTCTGTCACTTCCTTCCACAATGCGGGCTGTCCTCCAGACCTGTTGCCCATCTCTCCCGACATACCCCCCTCCCCCACCATAGCACTCACCCAATCTCCGCCCATGGCAGGTCCCTGTGTGATATGGTACGAATAAATTAATGGCATGATGGGAAAATTGGTCAATGGGAAGACTGGTCAAAAAATTTGATACAATGTAAGAAATGCTGCCCTAACCATTTGCCTGTAAGACTAAGAAGGCAGACTCTGCATAACTTGAAGTATGAATAAGGTCAGAGAAGGTCAAGCCATTCCAAAATACCGGACCTCGGCAACTGCTGATAAGACTAACTCGTCATAACCCAGGGTCGTAGGAACAAGACAAGATAAGGTCAGGAAGAAATAAGTCTCCTCCGACCTCTCGTTGATGGGGCAAAGTAGGTGCAACCTTACAGTTGACTGGCAAGGACCAGTACCAGGCATATCCAGCTAGGGCATGTTTAACTGTGATTGGTCCAGGGTGTGGAATATAACCTCTAACAGTTCATGGGGACAGGCATCCCCAATCCCCTGGATGACATCAGCTAATGATTTTACGGCCTATTTAATATGCGGCACTAAAGCATTTCCGTGGCTCCCCATTGATTGGACAGGATCCTGCTTTTTGGGATATGTCGTACCTCAAATGCGTCACCTACCCACCCATAAGCACTCCCCCTTGCAAGCAAAAAGGACTATTTCTAAAACGGAACAGTTCTTTATGATGGCCTTTCCCTTGTACGGAACGGGAAGGCAGCCAACGAACTGATCCACATGGCCACAGCATTGGAACAACTGGCGAACTTAACGTCAGCAGAAGCCAGGGAAACTGGACAGGCACTGGCTGATGTCTCAGCTGAGCTAGTGGCTGTCCGGACCGTGACATTACAAAATTGACTGGCTTTGGATTATCTGTTAGCCTCGCAGGGAAGAACGTGCGCTATCGTAGGTCAGGAGTACTGTACTTGTATTCCAGATGGCTCTGAAAATATCATTAACCTGGCCGACCATATTAAGAGACAGGCTGCTCAAATTCAAGAGATTGGCAGTGAATGTCATGACTATAACCTGCCGGGTTGGCTAGGGTGATTGGGTCACGGATTATTTGACTGGATCTTTAAGGCCTTCATGCTACCTATTTAACTAGTTGTCATGATATGACAAAAGGAGGGAATGTGATATGGTACGAATAAAGTAATGGCATGATGGGAAAACTGGTCAATGGGAAGACTGGTCAAAATATTTGATAAATGTAAGAAATGCTGCCCTAACCATTTCAGACCCCTGTAAGACTAATAAGGCCGACTCTGCATAACTTGAAGTATGAATAAGATCAGCAAAGGTCAAGCCATTCCAAAATACCAGACCTCGGCAACTCCTGATAAGACTAACTCGTCACAACCCAGGGCCGTAGGAACAAGACAAGATCAGGTCAGGAAGAAATAAGTCTCCTCCGACCTCTCAATGTTCCCTCCAAGGACAAGATAATGGTATGAGTGATGCGACAAAGAGCCCAATAAGGTCAGCAGGCATTGCTTCCGTTTCTACTTCCGATCGAATTCCTGACTAAGCTGTAGTCATGCAATCTTGATAATGATAATGTATAAATACTGAACTGATTTTCTGTAAAAGCGCGGACTTGAGAAGGAATCAGCAAGTTTCACTAACTGCTCTCTGACCCCAAGTATCAGCCATTACTGCATGCAGTCATTTTGAAAATAAAACCTTGTTATTTTGTCTCAACGAGTGTTGTTGAATCTTTCTACTACAGAAGTAGGAAAATATTAATTACAACACCTGGAGCTGTGTCCCATCCCCTGGGTGTTCGGATGTTGCATGTGTAGTGTTGCCTCCTGCATTGTTCAAGCAGAGTGTTCAGGCATTATCGTGTGATCGGTATGCTAGGCAGTGACCCCCACATGTCACATGGCGTGCCCACCCACGGGAATCCACTTGGCATGTGTGGTGCTCACTTCACCACGATTGCCAATTCCCTATTAGCGATAGCCTTCAGCCAGCTGGTCAGGGCCTTAGCAGTCGGTTGGCGTTATGTTTGGTCATTGGGGCGGACAGGCAGAGTGACAGGTTGCCACCAGAAATTGGTACACTTGATCCAAGGGTTGTCATGGTGGTGCCACAACTGGTTGCTCCCCAGTTGCCCACCAACACCTCCCCCCCACTCTCCCATGGCGGCCCACTCCTGCGGATGGTACCCCACTCCCAGCCAAGGGTCCCTCACTCCCCCACTGGAGTGGCAAGCCCAGCACCCCCGGGCTCTTTGCCTGTGACCAAAGATGTCTACAGTAGCACAACGGTTAGCACTGTTGCTTCATAGCTCCAGAGATCTGGTTTTAATTCCCGGCTTGGGTCACTATCTGTGCGGAGTCTGCACATTCTCCCCGTGGCTGCGTAGGTTTCCTCCGGGTGCTCCGGTTCCCTCCCACAAGTCCCAAAAGACAGTCTCAATTCTCCCTCAGTGTACCCGGACAGGCACAGGAGTGTGGCGACTAGGGGATTTTCACAGTAACTTGATTGCAGTGTAATGTAAGCCTACTTGTTACACTAATAAAGATTATTATTATTATTACTCACCTCCTCGGCTCCCCACAGAAACCCTTCCGCCAGGTACACGTTTTTCAAAAGGAGAACTAATGGGCGTCAGTGTGGCCACCTGCTGGGGAGGATCATGAATGACAGGAGGCTGCTGGATATGGGGTGGCTCTCGTTAATTGTATGGAAATTGGGCTCATAGAACATAGAACACAGAACAATACAGCGCAGTACAGGCCCTTCGGCCCACGATGTTGCACCGAAACAAAAGCCATCTAACCAACACTATGCCATTATCATCCATATGTTTATCCAATAAACTTTTAAATGCCCTCAATGTTGGCGAGTTCACTACTGTAGCAGGTAGGGCATTCCACGGCCTCACTACTCTTTGCGTAAAGAACCTACCTCTGACCTCTGTCCTATATCTATTACCCCTCAGTTTAAAGCTATGTCCCCTCGTGCCAGCCATTTCCATCCGCGGGAGAAGGCTCTCACTGTCCACCCTATCCAACCCCCTGATCATTTTGTATGCCTCTATTAAGTCTCCTCTTAACCGTCTTCTCTCCAACGAAAACAACCTCAAGTCCATCAGCCTTTCCTCATAAGATTTTCCCTCCATACCAGGCAACATCCTGGTAAATCTCCTCTGCACCCGCTCCAAAGCCTCCACGTCCTTCCTATAATGCGGTGACCAGAACTGTATGCAATACTCCAAATGCGGCCGTACCAGAGTTCTGTACAGCTGCAACATGACCTCCTGACTCCGGAACTCAATCCCTCTACCAATAAAGGCCAACACTCCATAGGCCTTCTTCACAACCCTATCAACCTGGGTGGCAACTTTCAGGGACCTATGTACATGGACACCTAGATCCCTCTGCTCATCCACACTTTCAAGAACTTTACCATTAGCCAAATATTCCGCATTCCTGTTATTCCTTCCAAAGTGAATCACCTCACACTTCTCTACATTAAACTCCATTTGCCACCTCTCAGCCCAGCTCTGCAGCTTATCTATATCCCTCTGTAACCTGCTACATCCTTCCACACTATCGACAACACCACCGACTTTAGTATCGTCTGCAAATTTACTCACCCACCCTTCTGTGCCTTCCTCTAGGTCATTGATAAAAATGACAAACAGCAACGGCCCCAGAACAGATCCTTGTGGTACTCCACTTGTGACTGAACTCCATTCTGAACATTTCCCATCAACCACCACCCTCTGTCTTCTTTCAGCTAGCCAATTTCTGATCCACATCTCTAAATCACCCTCAATCCCCAGCCTCCGTATTTTCTGCAATAGCCTACCGTGGGGAACCTTATCAAACGCTTTGCTGAAATCCATATACACCACATCAACTGCTCTACCCTCATCTACCTGTTCAGTTACCTTCTCAAAGAACTCGATAAGGTTTGTGAGGCATGACCTACCCTTCACAAAGCCATGCTGACTATCCCTGATCATATTATTCTTATCTAGATGATTATAAATCTTGTCTCTTATAATCCCCTCCAAGACTTTACCCACAACAGACGTGAGGCTCACCGGTCTATAGTTGCCGGGGTTGTCTCTGCTCCCCTTTTTGAACAAAGGGACCACATTTGCTGTCCTCCAGTCCTCTGGCACTATTCCTGTAGCCAATGATGACATAAAAATCAAAGCCAAAGGTCCAGCAATCTCTTCCCTGGCCTCCCAGAGAATCCTAGGATAAATCCCATCAGGTCCCGGGGACTTATCTATTTTCAGCCTGTCCAGAATTGCCAACACCTCTTCCCTACGTACCGGCTTAAGTGGTGATAATTGGTTTCTCGCCAAACTACGGCGAGATCCCGATTTCATCTACGGGAGCGGGCCGGTTGCATCGCAAACTATTTGGCGCCTGGCATGGATATTGTTTTTGGCCTCTCCAGCTATTCACCGGCCTCGTTTCGCTCAAGCGAGTGTGCAACAAGGCTGGAGAATCACGCCCTATGGGCTGGATTCTCCACTTCGTGACACCAGGGCCGTGATTCTCCCCTAACCGGTGGGGCGGGGGGGTCCCGGCGGGATGGAGTGGCGTGAACCACTCCGGCGTCGGGCCGCCCCAAAGGTGTGGATTTCTCCGCACCTTTCGGGGCCAAGCCCTCACCTTGAGGGGCTAGGCCCGCGCCGGAGTGGTTGGCGTGCCGCCGGACGGCTGGAAAGGCATTTGGCGCCACGTCAGTCGGGGCCGAAGGGACTCCGGCGGTGAGCGGAAGTCCGTGCATGCGCGGGAGTGTCAGCGGCTGCTGACGTCATCCCCGCGCATGCGCTGGGGGGGGTCACATCCGCATAGGCCATCGCGGAGGCTGTGGCCGAGGTGGAAGGAAAAGAGTGCCCCCACGGCACAGGCCCGCCCGCGGATCGGTGGGCCCCGATCGCGGGCCAGGCCACCGTGGGGGGACCCCCCGGGGCCAGATCGCCCCGCGCCCCCCCCCCCAGGACCCCGGAGCCCGCCCGTGCTGCCAGTCCCGCCGATAAGGTAGGTGGTTTGATTCCCGTCGGCGGGACTGGCATGACAGCAGCGGGACTTCGGCCCATCACGTGCCGGAGAATCGCCGGGGGAGCCCGCGACCGGCGCAATTCCCGCCCCCGCCGTATTTTCGGTGCCGGAGAATTCGGCGGCCGGCGGTGGGTGATTCACCGCCGCCCCCTGGCGATTCTCCGACCCGGCGGGGGATCGGAGAATCCCGCCCCAGAAATGAGAATCGGGTGGAGTATAGGGCAAAATAGAAAAAATCCATTGTGCGCTCAGTGCCCATTCAACGCCTTGTTCTTGTCCCTTGCTGGCGGCGGTATCGAGGTTTGCAACCTATGCCGGCGGATCCATGCAAAACCGTCATTTACATGGATTTCAGTTCATGGGATGCGGGCGTTGTTAGCTGGACCGGCATTTTCTGCCCATTCCGGAGGGCATTTAGGCATGGACCATGTTGCTGTGGGTCTGGAGGCACGTGTAGGCCAGACGAGGTAAGGACGGCAGATTTCCTTCTCTAAAGGTCTTCAGTGAATCAGATGGGTTTTTATGAGAATCGACAATGGTTTCATTGTCACCATTAGACTGTTAATTCCAGATATTTTATTGAATTCAATGACCCACCATGTGACTCGAAATATCCGGCAGCTGGTAATAGGTCATGCTGGAGGATAGTCGCACCAGAAGTAACTCCACGAGAATTCACTGAATCCATCTATTCATTACCGTTTTTATCACAGTCATTGTCTTTCCACGTGTTCATTTTTGTTAATAAACTATCTTACTGGTCAAAGAACTAGATGTTCTTTGTGCATCTGGTACTACGGCCAGAACAGCTCCTTTCCTCCACGATGCTATGCCCGTCTTAGGCAGACGTCTCGTGGGCGCAAATTAATGGGAAGTGGGACTGTAAAAAAAACCTGAAAACGTTTCAAGATTTTCAGGCTTGCTGGGGGGTGTCTGTCCAGGCTGCAGGGAGTAGCAGGGATCAACTTGGTGCCAAATCCGTGGACTCAGAGTGTCCTTGTCGGGATCGGGGTGGCCTGGCTCAGACCGCCATTGCTGCAGCACGTGATTTAAATGCACCCCTTTGGTGCTACTTACGGGCTCCTAGCTGCTCACACTGCTGAGTCCTGCCTGTGTCCTTTGTATGCTCAGATGGCCTCTGGCCACCTGGGAGCCCACCCAGGCTCATAGCCCAGCCGTTTCATCAAGGGGTTGGGCATGGCCAAGCTCAATCAAGGACCCATCTGGTGTTGACACTCCTAAGAAGCGCTGCCCCACTGCAGAGGAAACAAGGGATCAACAAAAGGGACACCTGCACTGTGGATTTTGGAAACCTCCCTAATTTTCTGCCCCTCTCAGGGCAGAAGTCTCACCAGCCAAGACCACCAGCTTTCTTCTCTTGGTGAGGCTGGCAGCACTGACTGCCCCTGCCACCATCTCCAAGGTGGTGTTCAGGAGGGCAGGCTTGAGTCTGAGGCCCAACCCGGGGAAGAGGGTGTAACTCCTCTCCTCACTGTCATGGAGCAGTGGGTCCACCTTGGCCTCTCCAACTCGGGGGCAGCACTTCTGTAAGCTATCTTTGTGACGGCAGTGAGTGTTTGGTAAGTGGAGCACTTAAAAACAGTTCTAGCTGTCAGGCTCTTTAGCTCTAACTCCAGCCCCAGCGGTTACAATGTCCGCTGAGCTGAGTATTGCTCTGAATTCACGCTGACAGAATTCTGGCCAATTTGCATATCCTGACTCGCTTTCTGAATAGCATTCCCACGGGAAGGGTGAATTGCACACTATACAATCCGTCTGACAACACTTACGCAGATTTCTAAGGGCGTGATTCAGCGGAAACATTTCTGAATGTTATTTTAGCCGCGTTTGGCGGGGTGTTCCTCCACAGCAGCATTGGCGCGATCGTGGCCCATATTTAATGGCCAAAAATGAGACCCCATGAGCTTCTCACCATTACTGACTGTCTCGCCATCTAATTTGTCGGAGTGTCTCAGCTTCTTGCCACTAACAAGGGAGAGCTGCTTTTAAAAGCTCCCTCACCACTCACTCCCAGTCAACATGTAAACATGGCAGCGCGTAGACCTGCTCCTCGCTTTGCCAATGCCGACCTGGCCAGGCTTCTCGATGCTGTCAATGAGAGGCGGGACATCCTGTTCCCTGAGGATCTCCGAGGACCAGCAGCATGGTCAACAATGCCGCCTGGTAGGCAGTGGCAGCGGTTGTCAGTACGCAGCGTGCCAAGGAGGACCGCTGTCCAATGTCGGAAGAGGACCAACAACCTCCACCGAGCTGCAAAGTTAAGTTACCATCTCTCTCGTGGCATCAGTTCCACCTGCCACCCCACAAATTCCAAATTGCCCACCGACAGATCGCTGGCTGACACCTCACACTCTCCCCACATTCAATCTTTGTGCTTGTTCCTCAGAACCCACTGGCACCTACAGCACAACCCTTAATGTCCAGGTGAGGTGCTCACACAAGCTACATGCTATAGACCCATCAAGCGTGTGGCTCCCATGTTGTCTCTTTGTCCCCACAGGAGAAGACATCCTAAACGAAGTGGAAAGGACAAGGATTTGGGTCGGTGTCCCAAAGATCCAAGAGCTGATCCCCTTTGAGTATTAAGATTGTGATTGAAGAGAGAGCAGTGACTGACAGTGAGCAGTTCATGTCATCCTTCCCTCTCACTGTCCACATGCCCATTGTATCGCAGGATCTCCATCTGATGAGGTTGGGCCATCCTGAGTCATTCGCAACCCCCCCCCCCCCCCCCCCCCCCCAAGAGATCACTGTTGTGGGCGAGGCTTTTTTGGACCACAAAATGTATCGTGGAGTTCAACCAACCTATCCCTTGAAAGGATTTGTTGCTTTTCCGAGCACACGGCTTTTTCCCGAGGTGTGGGATTACAATTATGGGTTTCTAAACACAAAACACTGTTTATTCCATGAACTCAACTTAACATCTTAAATAAACATTGGATCTCCTAACACCCCTTACTTCAAAGATAACTCAGAAAATATTGCAACAGTAAGTAACTCCTTAAAATGTTCCTTCACACTTCCAAGAGACTTAACACCTTTAAACAGAATCACATCAGGTTAAAGGATATATATTTTCTGTAGGATGGCAGAGATATATTAGCTTGGTTGACTTCAGCTCCAGCAGCTTGCTTTCTTCCTGCAGCTCTCTGGAAACACAGACACACACCAACTGCTTTTTCCAACTGCAAAACTAAACTGCAAAATAGCTCACCTGACCTCCGCTCCACCCACTCTCTGACATCACTGTTTTCGTAAAGGTACATTGCTTAAACATCCATGTCTTAAAGGTACCCTCACATGACACCACCTCGGAGGAGACCCCGGAGGAGATGCCCAAAGAGGCGCTCAGCCACCACCCCCACCTTCCAACAATACCGAGACACACACCTCGGTGGGCGGCATTAGTGGACCGGCATCTGGGGCACAATCTAGCGAGCACCACATAGTTACTAAGGCAGGAACATCCAAGGGATTCAGTCTGCTGGATCCCAGGACTCAGTTTGGTTCCAGTCAGATGCTGAACCTCTGGAAAAGGTTCCCCAGAGCAGATGCAGATGATAGGCCAGAGACCAGAGCTGGGACAATCAGGAGGGATGTCAGGTATGAGTTGTTGGATGCTCTGAGGTACAGACGAACCAACACGGTTGCGATTGGTACAACGGAGTTTTATTCCAACCAACTACTTATACATCTGACTTGGTACTCAGCACGTTGTGACTGTGTGAGTGTCTTGCTAATGAGGTCCTGGCCCTGTGCTGTCTCCAGATGGACTGCCCAGGAAGTGTCATGTTTCTTGTCTTATACTGTGTCTGCTCTTGTCTGTGATTGGCTGTCGTGTTATGTGTGCTAATTGGTCTATCTATCATTATGTATGTGTTATGATGTATGTTTGAATATCATGACATCCCCCCTTTTTTTTTTTTTTTTTACAAGATTATGTGCCTACGTGGTTATAAATATAAATGTGTCCTGAGTGCAGCTAAAGGTGTGTGTGTACGTAATATTTACATCATGTACATGGGGCTTAACTATATACAAGGGGCGATGTCAGGTGTGACATGCTAACGAGGTTGTACCATAACAAAAGAAGAACAACGTTGAAATTTGGAACGATCAATCGAGGCCTGGAACGATAAAACAGTGACATGTTACAAAACAGTAGTTGCTAAAGTTTGACGTGTGAACAGTCTCATAAGTCCAGTCTAGTAGGTCGCGACGAATTCGGGTTAACCGTCTCAAGGGTGGGTCGAGAACCACCGGCTGAGGTGCGAGCCTGGCCATGAGCGGCGACAGAAGGGGCATGGTATACGGCAGCTCCACGAAGTCGCTATCAGGAACCAGTGGAGGACACGGCGTCTGTGTAGGGTCCCGTTGCGAGCGTGGTTTGAAGTGTCTTTGTTTTAGAGCACAGGATTGGCAGCTGAACATTGGAGGAAATAGATGATTCAGGAGAGATAGAGAGGGATGTAAAAGGGGTGGGGAAGTAGCATCACTGGTTCAGGAGAATATTATAGCTGTACTGTGGGAGGACACCTTGGAGGGCTCATACAATCTGAGTAGGGGTTAGAAACAGGAAGGGGGCAATTACAATGTTGGGGGTTTATTACAGGCCCCCATCTGCCAGTGAGACATAGAGGAGCAGATAGGTAGAGAGATTCTGGATAGGTGCAAAAGTATCAGGGTTGTTGTGGTAGGGGATTTTAATTTCTCCTATATTGACTGGGACTGGGACTCACTTAGTGCTAGGGGTTCGGGACTCACTTAGTGCTAGGGGTTCGGATGGGGCAAATAAGGTGTATCCAGGAAGGCTTCTTGATGCAATAGGTAGACAGTCGAACGAGGAAAGGAGCAGTACTGGACCTGGTATTGGGGAATGAGCCTGGACAGGTGGTTGAGGTTTCAGTAGGGGAACATTTTGGGAGTAGTGACCACATTTTAGGGTACTGTTGGACAGGGATGAAGCTAATCCTCACGTTAAGGTGCTAAACTGGGGAAAGGCAAATTACGATAACGTTTGACAGGAATTGAAGAATTTGAATTGGATATGGCTGTTGGAGGGTAAATCGACATCGGACATGTGGGAGTCTTTCAAGCGACAGTTGATTAGGATTCAGGAAAGTAATGTTCCTGAGAGAATGAAGGATAAGTATGGGAAGTTTAGGGAGCCTTGGATAACAAGGGATATTGTGAACCTCGTCAAAAAGAAAAAGGAGGCTTTTGTACGGTCTAGAAGGGTGCGGACAGTCGAAACCCTTGAGGAGTATAAAGAAAGTAGGAAGGTACTTAAGCAGGAAATTAGGAGGGGTCATAAAAATTCATTGGCAAGTAGGATTAAGGTACATCCCAAAGTTTATTAGTCAAATGTAAAAAGCAAGAGTGGGGGGGGGGCAGGGAAAGGATTGGACCACTTAAGAACAGTGGGGAGAATTTGAGAGTGGAGCCAGAGAAAATGTATGAGGTTCTAAATGAGTACTTTGCATCAGTGTTCACCAAAGAAAAGGACTTTGTGGAAGATTTTTGGACCATTGGGATTTCTTCTGGGGCAGGTGAGACCTGTACAAGGAGGACGGGTTACATCTAAACTGGAGGAGCACGGATATCCTGGCTGGGAGTTTTGCTAAATTCATTCAGGAGGATTTAAACTAGTACGGCAGGGGGGTAGGAACCAGAATGTGAGCTTAGAAGGTGTAATAACTGAAGGGGAAATAGAGAACTAAAATAAAACAACATGACCCTCAGGCAGAGCAAAAAAGTTGACAAGTGTGAAATGGAAGGTGGTCAATGAAGGATTGAGGGTGTTGTACCTAAATGCGCGCAGTATACATTGTGTGAGGGCCACGAAGAATCCAGCACGAGTTTCAAGGATACAAGAAATAATATTTATTTACAATAACATATATATACACATAACAGCAGCAACCTCACTTGCTGCTTACTCCTTCCTGCTAGTTCCAAACTGGCCAGCTTTATTTATACAGGGAGTCTGCTAATGATTTTTCCGCCCCCCCTCATTGGGGAAGCTCATACTCCCACAGGATTGTGGGATTGTCATTAGTCCCCAGCCAATGGTAAGCAGGGCAGGTTATAACATCCCTCCCCCGCAAAGTCCAAGGAATCCACCGAAGACCCTAGCGAAGGAGGGCATCGGACTCGTTTTGCCGCAGGCGGGACACCATTTGCAGGAGGCGCTGGATCGGGCGGCGTGTAACGATACGGAGACCGGCGCTTCTGTGATGAACGGCATAACGGTTGTACATCCACGGCCCGTGGATTCCCCCTCTTATGCGTCCTGTGTCTCCATCTTGGAGTCAGAGTCTGCTGCCTCCGTCATGTCAGCGTCTCTATCGCCATTCGGTTCTGTAACGACTTGCGCAGGCTTAGAGTGAGGCACCAGAGGAAGATTGTGAGGACTACCTTCCCTTGTCTCTGGTCTCTGTGGCTGTAGAAATGAGCTCCGGGGGCGGGGAATCTTTGGAAGGGATAGCCTTCTGGACCGAACGTGGTCTACATGTTTGCGCTGGAGACGACCCTGGGCTTGCACCTGGTAAGATATAGGGCCCGTTTGGCGAAAGATTACGCCAGGGAACCACTGGGCATCCCCAGCAAAATTTCGAATGAACACTGGGTCACCGGGTGCAAACTGCCGAATTGGCCGATGCAGAGAAAAATCCTGTCCCTGCCATTCTTGTGTGCGGCGTACTTTTGCACTAATGTCCGGGAAAACCATACAAAGGCGGGTGCGAAGTCTCCGGCCCATTAGGAGTTCTGCGGGAGCTACCCCAGTCACCGCATGGGGGGTGGTTCTATACGAAAACAAAAAGTGAGCTAGTCTCGTGTCCATTGACCCAGAAGACTACTTCTTTAGGCTTTGTTTGAATGTCTGCACTGCGCGCTCCACCAACCCATTTGAAGCCGGGTGGTAAGGGGCAGTGCGGATATGGCGTATGTCGTTCATCTTCATGAACCTCGCAAACTCCTCACTGGTGAATGGAGTGCTGTTATCCGCGACCAGCATCTCAGGGAGGCCATGTGTACTAAAAGACAAACGCATCTTCTCAATTGTTGCGCAGGACGTTGTGCCTAGCATCTTATGCACCTCTAGCCATTTAGACTGGGCGTCGATTAATAAAAGGAACATGGATCCTTGAAAAGGGCCGGCAAAATCCGCATGCAAGCGCGCCCAAGGCCGCCCTGGCCATTCCCAGTGATGTAGGGGCACGGCCGGCAGAAGCTCCTGGCAAATGGAGCAGTTTTGTACCACCTCCTCAATGTCGGCGTCGAGGCCTGGCCACCAAACATAACTCCGGGCCAACATTTCATTTTGGTCACACCTGGATGCCCATTGTGCAAGTCTTAGTATCAGCTCCTGTCCTTTTTCCGGGACAATCACACACGTCCCCCATAAGAGGATGCCGTCTTCCACGCGGAATTCTGACAGCTTGGAGGAAAATGCCCGCAACTCGCCTGGGAGCTGTCTATGCTGCCCACCATACAGGATTATGAGTCAAACCTTTGACAGGACTGGCTCCGTCTGGGTCCACTCACGGATCTGTGATGCCGTGACAGGCAAGGTGTCCATAAAATTTGGAGTTGCAACCACCTCACCGGTCGTGGGGGTCGTCAGGGGGCCGGTCGATAAAGGCAATCGGCTCGGTGCGTCGGCATTTGCTATCTGTGTACCTGGTTTGTGCTCCAGAGAATACTCGTATGCAGCGAGCACCAAAGCCCAGCGCTGGATCCGTGCGGAAGCAATGGGCGGTATTGGCTTATCCTCTCTGAAAAGTCCCAGCAGAGGCTTATGATCACTCACGATAGTGAAATGGCGGCCATACACGTACTGGTGGAAACGTTTCGCCGCAAAGACCACTCCAGGCCCTCCTTCTCGATCTGCGCGTACTTTTTTTCCGCTGCAGTCAATGTGCGGGAGGCGAAAGCTATCGGCCGCTCGGCCCCGTTCTCCATCTTGTGGGACAGCACGGCCCCAATACCATACGGGGACGCATCTCATGTGACGAGCAAAGGCTTTCCAGGATCATAGTGGGTTAGTAACACAGACGACGACAATTGTTGTTTTACCCGCCGGAAAGCGGTTTCTTGCGGCTGACCCCAAACCCAGATGTGATTTTTCTTTAGCAGAAGATGCAACGGGGCCAGCGTAATTGCCAGATTTGGGAGGAACTTCCCGTAATAGTTTACGAGGCCGAGAAAAGAACGAAGATGCGAAGTATCAGTCAGGGCGGTGGCCTGTTGATTCGCGCGCACCTTCTCTGCGATGGGGTGCAAGCCTTCCCGGTCCACCCGATAACCCAGGTAGACTACTTCCTTCGCCTGAAAGACACACTGTGTGTGACGTAAACAGACTCCAGCCTCTGAAAAGCGTCCAAGGACAGCCTCCAGATTTTACACATGTTCCTGCTCTGACGTCCCGGAGATCAAAACGTCATCTAAGTAGACAGCGACACGCGGTAAACCTCTCAAAATGCCCTCCATAACGTTGAAAAATAGCGCAGGCCGAGGATACTCCAAAGGGCAAACGTGTATATTCATACAGGCCCCGGTGAGTATTAATCATTACATATGGTCGGGAGGCAGGGTCCAGCTCCAACTGTAGGTAGGCGTGACTCATATCTAATTTTGTAAATGAGAGTCCACCTGCAAGCTTTGCGTAGAGATCCTCTATGCGAGGCATTGGATATCAGTTGAGTTGGGAAGCCGTATTCACTGTAAATTTATAGTCGCCGCACAAGCGAACTGTGGCATCTGGCTTCATTACAGGTACAATTGGTGCTGCCCAGTCAGCGAAACGGACGGGCCTGATAATACCCAAAGTTTCCAAACGAGTGAGCTCCCCTTCTACCTTCTCGAGCAAGGCGCAAGGCACCGGGCGCACCCGAAAATAGCGCGGCGTGGCTCCTGGTTCGACTTGGATATGGGCTACGGCCCTTTGTATTTTCTCCAAACCGGGCTGGAATACATCTGGGTATCGCCCTAGCACCTCAGTCAACCCTCCAGAAACTGTTTGGAGGATGTGCTGCCATTGCAAGTGCAAATGGCGCAATCAGTCCCGACCCAACAGGTCGGGCCCATGGCCGCGCACCACGATAAGTGGGAGACGCCCCTCCTGGCATCCATTAACAACAGGGGTCATCGTAGATCCTGTGATGTCCAATGGTTCCCCCGTGTAGGTGGCCAACCTGGCCTGTGTGTCGGTTAATGTAAGGGTCTGTATACCCTGCTTGATGCGGTCGAATGTCCTCTGGGCGATCACGGAGACCGCTGCGCCACTGTCCAACTCCATCTCGAGCGGGTGACCATTGACCCGTACGGTCACCTTAATGGGGGCCACACGGGGAGCTGCCACACAATGCAGCTGCAGGCAGTCATCCTCCGTCTCCACGTCCTCAGTAGTCACTGCAGGTTCATCCACATGGTAGGTACGGCCCCTGGTTCTGGTCCCAGTTTCGGTTGGAACAACGGTGCCTCTGGCGCCCTCAGGACCGGCGTCCGCGACGGGGTCGGCGCCTACAAGTCTGACACGGACATGGCTCCTCATCCATTGGCTCTGGGGAATGGTTTTGGGGAAGGCTCCCTTCGGGGGGGAATGTCCGACGGCCACTGGCGTCGATCCGGACGTCGTCTCACGCAAGGTACCGCAGGAGTGCTGGGCGACATTTTCGGACGGAAGGGGTTGTGCCGCAAGGCATGCACTTCCATTCCCTGTATCTCCTGCACTCCTCGTTCTGCACTCTCTCGGGACAATACTATTTGAATGGCCTGTTGAAAAGTCAATGTTGGCTGAGTTAACAACTTTCTCTGGGTGGCCGCATTGTTAATACCGCAAACCAAATGGTCGCGTAACATTTCTGACAAGGTCTCACCATAGTCACAGTACTCCGCAATCCTACATAGCCTGGATAGAAAGTCGGCAAGGGATTCTCCTGGGGTCCTCTCAGCGGTATTAAACCGGTAACATGGGACTATCATGGACGGGGCTGGGTTAAAATGCTGCCCCACTAAATTCGCAAGTTCCTCAAACGTTTTGGTGTCCAGCGCAGCTGGGTACGTAAGGCTCCTAATCACCCCAAACGTATGCGGCCCGCAGGCGGTGAGCAATATGACCACCTGGCACTCGTTTTCAGGGATATTGTTTGCCCGCAAATAGTAACCCATCCGCTGTGTGTACTGGTTCCAGCTTTCCAGCGCAGCATCAAAAACATCCAAACGTCTGTACAGAGGCATGGTGTAATAGAAAACAACTTCCAACCTGTATCCAACAAAAATCCAGGAAGGTGGCTTCAGCAGTGTAGACAGCTATTCGCTTTAACCTTCGTCGCCAGTTTTGTGAGGGCCACGAAGAATCCAGCACGAGTTTCAAGGATACAAGAAATAACATTTATTTTACAGTAACATATATATATATATATATATATATATATACACACACACATAACACCCGCAACCTCACTTGCTGCTTACTCCTTCCTGCTAGTTCCAAACTGGCCAGCTTTATTTATACAGGGAGACTGCTAATGATTTCTCCGGCCCCCTCATTGAGGAAGCTCATACTCCCACAGGATTGTCATTAGTCCCCAGCCAATGGTAAGCAGGCAGGTTATAACAATATGGAACAAAGTAAATGGGCCAGTTGTTCACATTGAAATTAGCCGGTACAATGTTGGGGGCATCACAGAGACATGTCTACAAGGTGTCATGTGAGAGTACTTTTAAGACACGGATGTTTAAGCAATGTACCTTTAAGAAAACAGTGATGTCAGAGAGTGGGTGGGGCTGAGCTCAGGTCAGCCATTTTGAGGTTTCAGTTTAGTTTTGCAGTTTTAGAGGGAAAGAGCTAGGTGTGTCTGTGTTTGCAGTGAGCTGGATCTCTGCCATGAAAGACCATCTCTGGATAATTTGGGTGATTTAAAGTAAAACCTTTAACCTGATGTGATTTTGTTTAAAGGTGTTAAGTCTCTTAGAAGTTTGAAGGAACATTTTAAGGAATTATTTACTGTTGCAATATTTTCTGAGTTATCTTTGAAGTAAGAGGTGTTAAGAGATCCAATGTTTATATAAGATGTTAAGTTGAGTTCATGGAATAAACAGTGTTTTGTGTTTAAAAACCCATGTATCCATAATTGTAATCCCACACCTAGGGAAAAAGCCGTGTGCTCGGAAAAGCAACAAATCCATTAAAGGGAGAGGTTGGTTGAACTCCATGATACATTTTGGGGTTCTGAAAACACCTCACCCATAACAAAGGGGATCAGGGCTGGGATCTAAATATCCAAGGATATGTGTCCTATCGAAAGGACAGGCAGATGGGCAAAGGGGGCGGGGTTGTATTGTTAGTAAGGAATGAAGTTAAATCGATAGCAAGGAGCAATATAGGATCAGAAGGCATAGAATCTCTGTGGGTAGAGTTGAGGAATCGCAAAGGTAAAAAGACCCTGATGGGAGTTATGTACAGGCCCCCTAGCAGTAGTCAGGATGTGGGGCAGAAAATAAATCAGCAGATAGAAAAGGCAGAAAAAAGGCAATATTACAATAATCACAGGGGGCTTCAATATGCAGGTGGACTGGAGAAATCAGGTTGGTAGTGGATCCTAAGAAATGGAATTTGTGGAATGTCGAAGAGATTTTTGGGGGAGCAGCATGTGACAGAGCCCACTAGGGAACAGGCAATTCTGGATTTGGTGATGTGTAATGAGGCAGATTTGATTAGGAAACTTAAGGTGAAGGAACCCTTAGGGAGCAGTGACCACAATATGATAGAATTAACCCTGCAGTTTGAGGGGGAGAAGCTGCAGTCAAATGCCACGGCATTACAATTAAATAAGGGTAACGACAAAGACATGAGGGAGGAGCTGGCCAGAGCTGATTGGAGAAGGAGCCTAGCAGGGAAGACAGTGGAACAGCAATGGCAGGAGTTTTTGGGCGGTTTTCGGGAGCACAACAGAAATTCATCTCAAGGAGGAAGAAACATGGTAAGGGGGAGGACACGGCATCCATGGCCGACGAGGGAAGTCAAAGACAGCATAAAAGCTAAAGAAAAAGCATACAAATTGGCGAGTATTAGTGGGAAGCCAGAGGATTGGGAAGCCTTTAAAAGCGAGCAGAGGGCAACTAAAAAAGCAAAAGGGGGTTAAAAAGAAGTAGGAGTGCAAGCTAGCTAGTAATATAAAGGAAGATCAGAAGAGATTTTTTCAATATATAAAAGGTAAGAGAGAGGCAAAAATATACATTGGACCACTGAAAAATGTGGCTGGAGAAATAATAATAGGAAACAAAGAAATGGCAGATGAACTGCATAGCTACTTTGCATCAGTCTTCACGGTGGAAGACACCAGTGGGATGCCAGAACTCCGGGAGAACCAGGGGGCAGAGTTGAGTGCAGTGACCATTACTAAGGAGAAGGTTCTGGGGAAACTGACAGGTGTGAAGGCGGATAAATCACTTGGACCGGATGGTCTATACCCCAGGGTTCTAAAAGAGATAGCTGAGGAGATTGTGGAGGCATTGGTGGTGATCCTACAGGCATCACTGGAGGCAGGAAGGGTCCCAGAGGACTGGAAAGTAGCTAATGTAACATCTGTGTTTAAGAAGGGTGGGAAGCAGAAGACGGGAAATTATAGGGCGGTTAGCCTGATATCAGTCATTGTTAAGATTTTAGAGTCCATTACTAAAGATGAGATCACGGAGTCCTTGGAAGTGCATGATAAAATAGGACTGAGTCAGCACGGTTTCGTCAAGGGGAGGTCATGTCTGACAAACCTGTTAGGGTTCTTTGAAGAAATAACAAGGAAATTAGACAAAGGAGAACCAATGGACATGATTTATTTAGATTTCAAGAAGGCTTTTGACAAGGTGCCGCATAGGAGACTGTTAAATAAGTTAAGAGCCCATGGTGTTATGGGTAAGATCCTGGCATGGATAGAGGATTGGCCGACTGGCAGAAGGTAGAGAGTCTTTTTCAGGATGGCAGCCGGTGACTAGTGGTGTGCCTCAGGGGTCTGTGCTGGGACCACAACTTTTCACAATGTGCATTCATGATCTGGAGGATGGAACTGAAGGCACTGTTGCTATGTTTGCAGATGATACAAAGATATGTAGAGGTTCAGGTAGCATTAAGGAAGCAGGGGGGCTTCAGAAGGACTTGGACAAGCTAGGAGAGTGGGCAAAGAAGTGGCAGATGGAATACAATGTGGAAAAGTGTGAGATTATGCACTTTGGAGGGAGAAATGGAGGCCCTGTATCCAAGGAAGGATGCGCTGGACTTGGAAAAGGTCCAGAGGAGGTTCACAAGAATGATCCCTGGAATGAAGAGCTTGTTGTATGAGGAACAATTGAGGGCGCTGGGTCTGTACTCGTTGGAGTTTAGAAGGATGAGGGGGGGGGGGGGAATCTTATTGAAACTTACTTAGAGTGGACGTGGAGAGAATGTTTCCACTTGCAGGAAAAACTAGAACCAGCGGACACAGCCTCAGACTGAAGGGACGATCCTTTAACTCAGTGAAGAGGAGGAATTTCATCAGCCAGAGGGTGGTGAATCTGTGGAACTCCTTGCCACAGAAGGCTGTGGAGGCCAAATCACTGAGTGTCGTTAAAACTTGGTTTTTGATCAATAAAGGGATCAAGTGTTATGGAGAGAATGGGGATTAGAAAAATATCAGCCATGATTGAATGGCGGAGCAGACCCGATGCTCCTATGTCTTATGGTCTTAAGATGATGTGGAGATGCCGGCGTTGGACTGGGGTGAGCACAGTACGAAGTCTTACAACACCAGGTTAAAGTCCAACAGGTTTGTTTCGATGTCACTAGCTTTCGGAGCACTGCTCCTTCCTCAGGTGAATGAAGAGGTCTGTTCCAGAAACACATATATAGACAAATTCAAAGATGCCAAACAATGCGACCATTAGCAGGTGATTAAATCTTTACAGATCCAGAGATGGGGTAACCCCAGGTTAAAGAGGTGTAAATTGTATCAAGCCAGGACAGTTGGTAGGATTTTGCAGGCCAGATGGTGGGGGATGAATGTAATGCGACATGAATCCCAGGACCCGGTTGAGGCCGCACATGTGTGCGGAACTTGGCTATAAGTTTCTGCTCAGCGATTCTGCGTTGTCGCGGGTCCTGAAGGCCGCCTTGGAGAACGCTTACCCGGAGATGAGAGGCTGAATGCCCTTGACTGCTGAAGTGTTCCCCGACTGGAAGGGAACATTCCTGCCTGGTGATTGTTGCGCGATGTCCGTTCATTCGTTGTTGCAGTGTCTGCATGGTCTCGCCAATGTCCCACGCTTCGGGACATCCTTTCCTGCAGCGTATGAGGTAGACAACGTTGGCCGAGTCGCACGAGTATGTACCGCGTACCTGGTGGGTGGTGTTCTCACGTGTAATAGTGGTATCCATGTCGATGATCTGCCACGTCTTGCAGAGATTGCCATGGCAGGGTTGTGTGGTGTCGTGGTCACTGTTCTGAAGACTGGGTAGTTTGCTGCAAACAATGGTTCGTTTGATGTTGCGCGGTTGTTTGAAGGCAAGTAGTGGGGGTGTGGGGATGACCTTGGCAAGATGTTCATCGTCATCAATGACGTGTTGAAGGCTGTGAAGAAGATGACGTAGTTTCTCCGCTCCGGGGAAGTATACTCGTCTTAAGATGATTCTTGGGTCAGCTGTGTGGACTGTGTAGGCAATGTTGACATCAAAAAGGAGGGGTATTGGGTCTTTTCAAAGACATCAAGGTAGGTAAGTCTCCTGGGCCGGATGGGATTTACCTCAGAATACTGAGGGAAGCAAGGGAGGAAATTGCGGGCGCCTTAACTGACATCTTTGTATCCTCATTGGCGGCAGGAGGACTGGAGAATAGCCAATGTGGTACTCCTGTTTAAGAAAGGTAGCAGGGATAATCCTGGAAACTATAGGCCGGTGAGCCTCATGTCGGTAGTCGGTAAATTATTGGAGCAAATTCTCAGGGACAGGATTTATACCCATTTGGAAACAAATGGACTCATTATGATAGACAGCATGGTTTTGTGAAGGGGAGGTCGTGCCTCACGAACTTGATTGAGTTTTTTGAGGAGGTGACAAAGTTGATTGATATGGGGAGGGCGGTGGATGTTGGTTACATGGACTTCAGTGAAGCCTTTGACAAGGTTCCCCATGGCAGACTGGTACAAAAGGTGAAGTCACACAGGATCAGAAGTCAGGTGACAAGATGAATACAGAAATGGCTCGGTCACAGATGTCAAAGGGTAGCAGTAGAAGGGTATTTTTCTGAATAGAAAGTGGTGACTAGTGGTGTTCGACAGGGATCGGTGCTGGGGCCTCTGTTGTTTGCAATATACATAAACGATTTGTACGAAAATGTAGCTGGTCTGATTAGTAAGATCGCAGATGACACCAAGGTTGGTGGATTGGCTGATAGTGTTGAGGATTGTCAAAGGATACAGCAGGACATAGGTTGGAGACTTGGGCAGAGAAATGGCAAATGGAGTTTAATCCAGACTAATGTCGCCACACTACCAGAAGGATTTGGAGGCTTTGGAAGGGGTGTGGAGGAGGTTTACAAGGATATAGCTAACACCCTCCAGCCAAGGCTATGCGGAGAGACTGTTTTCATTAGAACAATGCTACCTTAGGCAGCACGGTAGCATTGTGGATAGCACAATTGCTTCACAGCTCCAGGGTCCCAGGTTCGATTCTGGCTTGGGTCACTGTCTGTGCGGAGTCTGCACATCCTCCCCGTGTGTGCGTGGGTTTCCTCCGGGTGCTCCGGTTTCCTCCCACAGTCCAAAGATGTGCAGGTTAGGTGGATTGGCCATGATAAATTGCCCTTGGTGTCCAAAATTGCCCTTATAGTGTTGGGTGGCGTTACTGGGTTATGGGGATAGGGTGGAGGTGTGGACTTGGGTAGGGTGCTCTTTCCAAGAGCCGGTGCAGACTCGATGGGCCAAATGGCCTCATTCTGCACTGTAAATTCTATGATAATCTATAAATCGAGGTTGAGGGGTGACCTGATAGAGGTCTACAAGATTATGAGGGGCATGGACAGAGTGGATGGGCCTCTTTCCCAGAGTGGAGGGGTCACTCACCTGGGGGAATAGGTTTAAAGTCCCTGGTGCAAAGTTTAGAGGAGATATGCGAGGCCTGTGTTTTACACAGAGGGATATTGTGAACAGGAAATTAGGAGGGCTAGGATAAAGGTGAATCCCAAAGCTTTTTACTCCTATGTAAAAAGCAATAGGGTGGCCAGGGAAAGGTTTGGACCACTTAAGGACAGTGGGGAGAATCAATGTGTTGAGCCAGAGGAAATGGACGAGGTACTAAATGAGTACTTTGCATCAGTGTTCAGCAAAGAAAAGGACTTTGTGAAAGATAATGCTTGGGCAGGGTGTGGGGACAGTCTGGATCATGTTGACATCGAAAAGGAGGAGGTATTGGGTCTTTTAAAAGACATTCAGGTGGAAAAGTCTCCTGGGCCAGATTTACCCCAGAATACGGAGGGAAGTAAGTGAGGAAATTGCTGGAACCTTAACTTACATCTTTGTACTCTCATACAAAGATACATACATAGGTGACAAAGGTGATTGATGAGGGGAGGGTGGTGGATGTTGTTTGCATGGACTTCAGTAAAGCCTTTGACAAGGTGCCTCATGGCAGACTGGTACAAAAGGTGAAGTCACACGGGATCAGAGGTGAGGTGGTAAGCTGGTTACAGAACTGGCTCGGCTACAAAAGGCAAAGAATAGCAGCAGAAGCGTGTTTTTCTGAATGGAAGGTTGTGACCAGGGATTTGTAAATTTGCGGATGACACCAAGGTTGGTGGAGTGGCAGATAGTGTTGAGGATTGTCAGAGGATATAGCAGGACATAGATAGGTTGGAGACTTGGGCATGGAAATGGCAAATGGAGTTTAGTCCAGACAAATGAGAGGTGATGGATTTTAGTCGGTCTAACAGAGGGGAAATATACAGTAAATGGCAAAACTCTTAGGAATATAGAAAGACAAGGTAGTTAAGAAAGCAAACGGAATGCTTGCCTTCATTGGACGGGGCATTGTGTATAAAACCTGGCGCGAGAGGTCCTCTGGGATTGTACTTCAGGGCTCCACCAGAGCGGTCCAGGCATCGGAACTTTCAACAGTCCGCTGCACCGCTCACGACAGCACGGATGGCAACATGGGCCTCACCATAACGGGTCTCCGCTTCGGTTTCAGGTCTTCACACCAGCGTCATCAGCCCGGACCTCAGCAGGCATCCCTTGTCCCCCAAGAGCCAACATGTCATCCAATGGTCCTCGAATACACTAGGGATCTGCAAATGCCCCAGGATGTAGCTGTCATGCACACCTCCTGGGAAGCGGGCACACATGTGCATGATATGGAGGTTCTGGTCGCACAATCTGAACATTCAGGGAGTGGAACCCCTGCCTTTTAATAAAGAGCACTCCCTGATGCCCCAGTGAATGCAAGGGGACATGCATGTCATCAATTCCCTGCTGGACCTCGGGCATCCTGGCGAATCCTGCAGCTTTCAGTCTTGATGGGGCTGGTCTAACCTGAAAGGTCTGATGCCAGGGCTTACAGGGCATCGCCCCGGAATCACCTGGGGGCTGTAGATTGTGAAATGCTGCTCAGGTTCCCACTCAGGCTCTGCAATTAACCAGTAGCGTAAAAGGTTGAGGGCTGCAGTGACCTTGACGGCCACTGGGAATGGATGCCCTCCTCTGCCACGGGGTGCCAGGTCCGCGAGAATGTGACACAGGTGCAGCACTGTCTCCCTCCTGAGGCAGAGTCTTCTGCAGAAAATGCTGTCTGTCATCTCATTGAAACACCAACGATGCCAGTACACGATGGGCGGTCGTTGGCCTCCCCTTCTGGGTTCCTCCTCAGCCTGATGGGTGGCCGGGTCAGTGCCACTTCCAGCCTGTGTCATCACTGCTGTGTACTCCGGTGTCTGGACTACCACCAGCAACGGGAGGGCAGCTGCTGCAGGACCAAGCCGAGCAAACATTTTGGTATCTGTAGGGAACTGGAGGAGATTCACCGACAATCCTTTAGGGCTTCCATAATGGGACCCTCAAATCCACCAAATTTACCATGACTGTCCCGCCTTCTCTCAGAGTGCCATCCAATGAGCCAGTTGTGCGAACAAACCTTGCTCTGCACACTCACCCTCGGACACATCAGGAGCTCCTACACCCCAGAACCCAGACCTCTCCCGGGAACATTAGGGAGGCCATGTTCAGGAACCCTCTCCTGATCCACAAACTTGCCCTTTGACTGTGAGAGGAACCCCAGTGCTGAAGCCCTGCTCTTGAGTGTTGGGTTGTTGGCAGCTGCCTCTATGGTGCTGACGCTCCTGGAGTTCAAGCCCACATTTCAGGCTTCAAAGTTTACTTGAAAAGCAATGCACTAATCATCTTCTGAGGCATGGCACATGGACCCTGGAGGAGGCACTTTAACTATTTTGAGTTCAACTAATTAACCTAAACTGAGGGATTAAAAGGAGCAGCTCCTTAAAGGAGCATGACCCGAAACAAAAACAAAGAGCAAATGAAACTTCAAAACGGAAACCAAAATGTGATTGAAGGGGTCGATAAAGCACCCCAGACCCTGCAGGGCCCATCGGGTATGGAGGCCCGTGGACACCCCATGCGCTCTCTCCAGGCTTAAAGCCAAGCGATTCCACAACCAACGTATCAGATGTAAGCTCTGCAGTCTTGCTGCATCCAGTCGTGAATGGTGGTGGACAATTAAACAACTCACTGGAGGAGGAGACTCCACAAAGATCCTCATCCTCAGTGATGGAGGAGGCCAGCACTATGTGCAAAAGACAAGGCTGAGGCATTCGCAACAATCTTCAGCCAGAAGTGCCGATTGGATGATCCATCTCGGTCTCCTCCGGAGGTCCCCATCATCACAGATGCCAGGCTGTGTGATATCAAGAAATGGCTGAAGGCACTGGATACCGCAAAGGCTCTGGATCCTGATAATATTCCGGCAATTGTACTGAAGACTTGTGCTACAGAACTTGCCACACCCCTAGCCAAGCTGTTCCAGTACAGCTGCAACACTGGCATCTACCCGGCAATGTGGAAAACTGCCTAGGTGTGTTCTGTAGACAAGAAATAGGACAAATCCAACCCAGCCAATTCTTGCCCCATCAGCCCACTCTCCATCATCAGCCAAGTGATGGAAGGGGTCGTCAACAGTGCCATCAAGCAGCACTTACCTCGGCAACAACTCAGTTTGGGTTCCGCCAGGGTCACTCCGCTCCTGACCTCATTACAGCCTTGGTTCAAACATGGGCAAAAGATCTGAATGCCAGAGGTGAGAGTGACTGCCCTTGGCATCAAGGCAGCATTTTACCGAGTCTGGCATCAAGGATCCAGAGCTACACTGGAGACAAAGGAAATCAGGGGGGAAACTCTCCGCTGGTTGGAGTCATACCCGGCACAAAGGAATATGGTTGTGGTGTTTGGAGGTCAGTCATCTCAGTTCCAGGACATCACTGCAGGAGTTCCTCAAGGTAGTGTCCTAGGCCCTACTGTGAAAACCCCGAGTCTCCATATTCCAGCGCCTGTTCGGGTTGACAGAGGGAGAATTCAGAATGTCCAATGCACCTGGCAGCATGTCTTTCGGGACTTGTGGGAGGAAACCAGAGCACCCAGAGGTGCAGACACTGGGAGAATGAGCAGACTCTGCACAGACAGTGACACAAGCCGGGAATCGAACATGGGACCCTGGCGCTGTGAAGCAACAGTGCTAATCACCAATGACCTCCCTTCCATCATAAGGTCAGAAGTGGAGATGTTTGCCAATGACTGCACAATGTTCAGCACTAGTTGCGACCCCACAGATAATGAAGCAGTCCGTGTCCAACCGCATAAGTATGGACAATATCCAGGCTTGGGCTGACAAGTGGCAAGTTACATTTGCACCACACAAGTGTCAGGCAATGACCACCTCCCACAAGAGGGGATCGAACCATTGCCCTTTGACATTCAATAGCATTACCATAGTTGAATCCCTCACAATCAACATCCAGGGGGTTACCATTGATCAGAAACTGAACTGGACTAACCACATTAATAGTATGACTACCAGGGCAGGACAAAGGCTAGGAATCCTACAGTGAGTAACTCACCTCCTGACCCCCTAAAGTCTGTCCACCATCTACAAGGCACAAGTCAGGAATGTAATGTAAATTGATATTAAGGAGAAACAGACAGACAAATGAGATATTAAACAAAGTTAACAGATATTATGCTTGCACTCCCAGGAATATACAAATATACAAGGAACAAAAAGACACGATGAAGACAGAACTGTTGACCTTCATTATGATCACAGTAAGAAGTCACCTGAGGAAGGAGCAGCGCTCCGAAAGCTAGTGACATTGAAACAAACCTGTTGGACTTTAACCTGGTGTTGTAAGACTTCTTACTGTGATCACCCCAGTCCAACGCCAGCATCCCCCGACCGCACTTTGGGAAATCAGGCCATAGGACGGTGCTCCTTCTCCCGGCATACAAACAGAAACTTAAGCGGGAGAATCCAGCCAAGAAGGTTGTGCAGTGCTAGTCCGAGGAGACAGAAGAGCTCTTACGTGACTGCTTAGAGACAGTGGACTGGTCCATATTTTAGAACTCAGCGACCAACTTAAATGAGTATGCCACCACCATCACAGACTTCATCAGCAAACGTGTGGACGACTGCGTGCCAAAGAAAGCAGTACGTGCATTCCCCAACCGGAAACCATGGCTCAATCGCGAGATTGATTCCCTACTGAAGGACAGATCTCAGGCGTTCAAGGCAGACAACCCTGACCAAGACAAGAAATCCAGGTATGACCTCCGCAAAGCCATCCGGAATGCCAAGAGAGAATATCAAACCTAGCTAGAGTCACAGACAGACTCTCGGCGGTTGTGGCAAGGACTAAACAACATAACGGGCTACAAAGCGAAGCCGAACAGTATCTCTGGCAGCAGCGCACCCCTCCCCGATGAACTCAATGCATTCTATGCTTGGTTCGGGCAGGTAACCAACAATCCGCTGGCGAGTGCCCCAGCAGCCCATAATTCACCCATACCCACCATCACAGCTTCCGAAGTCAGATTGGCCTTCCTGAAAGTGAACCTTCGGAAGGCGACGGGCCCAGACGGGATCCCTGGCCATGCACCCAGTCCCTGCGCGGACCAGCTGGCAGAGGTATTCACCTCTTTAACCTGTCCCTACTCCACTCCTAGGTCCCCACCTGCTTCAAGAAGACCACCATCATACCGGTACCAAAGAAGAACCAGGCAACGTGCCTCAATAACTACCGACCAGTGACCCGGACTTCAGTCGTAATGAAGTGCTTAGAGAGGTTGATCATGAAGCGCATCACCTCCATACTCCCAGAACGCCTTGATCCACTGCAATTCGCATACCGCTGCAACCGGTCCACATCAGACACCATTTCCCGGGCCCTACACTCATCCCGAGAACATCTCGAAAACAAGGACTCCTACATTAGACTCCTATTTATTGACTACAGCTCCGCCTTCAACACCATAAACCCAGCCAAGCTCATATCAAAGCTCCAAAACCTAGGACTTGGCTCCCCGCTCTGCAACTGGATCCTTGATTTTCTGACCAACAGACCACAATCAGTAAGAATGAACAACACCTCCTCCACAATTGTCCTCAACACCGGCGCCCCGCAAGGCTGCGTACTTAGCCCCCTACTCTACTCCCTGTACACACACGACTGCGTGGCAAAACTTGGTTCCAACTCCATCTACAAGTTTGCTGACGATCCGACCATAGTGGGCCGGATCTCGAATAACGACGAGTCAGAATACAGGAGGGAGATAGAGAACCTAGTGGAGTGGTGCAGCGACAACAATCTCTCCCTCAATGCCAGCAAAACTAAAGACCTGGTCATTGACTTCAGGAAGCAAAGTACTGTACACACCCCTGTCAGCATCAACGGGGCTGAGGTGGAGATGGTTACCAGTTTCAAATTCCTAGGGGTGCACATCTCCAAAAATCTGTCCTGGTCCACCCACGTCGACGCTACCACCAAGAAAGCACAACAGCGCCTATACTTCCTCAGGAAACTAAGGAAATTTGGCATGTCCACATTGACTCTTACCAACTTTTACAGATGCACCATAGAAAGCATCCTATCGAGCTGCATCACAGCCTGGTATGGCAACTGCTTGGCCCAAAACCGCAAGAAACTTCAGAGAGTCGTGAACACCGCCCAGTCCATCACACAAACCTGCCTCCCATCCATTGACTCCATCTACACCTCCCGCTGCCTGGGGAAAGCGGGCAGCACAATCAAAGACCCCTCCCACCCGGCTTACTCACTCTTCCAACTTCTTCCATCGGGCAGGAGATAAAGAAGTCTGAGAACACGCACGAACAGACTCAAAAACAGCTTCTTCCCCACTGTCACCAGACTCCTAAATGACCCGCTTATGGACTGACTTCATTAACACTACACCCTGTATGCTTCATCCGATGCCAGTGCTTATGTAGTTACATTGTATACCTTGTGTTGCCCTATTATGTATTTTCTTTTATTCCCTTTTCTTCTCATGTACTTAATGATCTGTTGAGCTGCTCGCAGAAAAATACTTTTCACTGTACCTCGGTACACTTGATAATAAACAAATCCAATCCAAACCAATCTCCACATCATGGCTTCCATTATGATAATCATTGGATCACTACAATTGCACGCGTCGACGGCACCTGTAACCCACACCACATTGGCCCCAAACACAACCATAACCACACGATACCGAGCCCGGACACCACACCTCCCATGAAAATAAACACTGATACCCCCACATGGTGCGAAAACATCGTAAAATGGTATTCCCTCCCATACACGGTAGAAGCCCTATTAGTTATTGCAATACTCTGCAGTGTCGTTCAGACACTTAAGACTTCGAAAATGGCGAAGGAGAGCCTCCCGCTTCCCGATAGATACACTCCGAGCCCCTTTTGTTGGACTTCAACAGACCCTTTTTGAACCCTTTTCTGATAAATAAAGTTTGTGTTTCGGTAAATGTGATAAGTTAAGTAGGAATGTGATGCTGCCATTGTTTAAAATTTTTGGACTGTAATATAAGTTATTTTTGGTTATTAGCCAGCAGCATAAGTGTAGTTTATCTAAGGACAGTTAGAGGTTCCCCTTGTGTAAAGAAGTTAAAGGAATGATGAAATGTTTTAGTGCCCTCTTAGAATTTATAAATGTGTGATGTATAAAAACTTAAGTAAATGCTCCAATACATAGGACAGAGTAGTATAGAACCTGTCCTTGACCAAGGGTACCCGGCACACCAAAGAACAGATGAAGGATCAGTATTGTGATCCACCATGCTTCGCATTTAGGATCAAGAGGACGGACTATAGCCACCTGGGATGGTCACTTACAAAGGAAACGTGGATTCAGGCAAACTCAGAGCCTAAATGTATATTTGCTAACAGAGAACCAGACAGTATCGAAACCCCGAACCGATTTGCATTCTAATGGCCCATTTCCCAGGACAAAGGACTGGTACTCAGGTATCAGATACAATGCCAGACACATTGGCGCCACTCCCTTCACCCAGGAAGCCCAAACAGCCAAGGTCAATGACCGCTCAGGGGACACCCAGCCATCAAGGCACCCTCCCCTTTATTGGCTCAAATCGAAGACTGCCGAATTATTGGGTCTAAAGCTAAGGACTGCCCAAAAGAGCGCAAAACCCCAAAAGATAGAGAGGCACTGCCATGTGTTCAATCTCTTTTGGCCCTGGCACATCGGCACTCTTCGGCCCGGCCTATACCTGAACCCAACTGCAGCACCACGACCAGAAGCAAGTTCAAGATCAACGATCGCTACCAGACGGATGAGCCCAGCAGAACCGAAGTTACTTCTCCAGACCCACCCACTCCAGATCCAAACAAAGGCCTTGTTCCTCTGCCGAAGCCGGGTGCCTGAAGTTAAGTACAGGTTGTTGTAGTGTTAGGTATAATTTAGCTTGTGGTGTTTTTATGTTGCATGTGTGAGTTAATCCTGTGTGTAAATAAACTATTATTGAACTTGAACTAACTGACTGGTTGTTGGGTCTTTGATCAATATCCGGGTGAACCTTGTGGTGGTATCATTTGATACCTGGCGACTCTGAAAAGCAATATCATTATTAATTGGCAACATTATTGACGACTCCGGTGCTGATTGGCAACATTATTGGTGAAGCTGGTGGGATAGTATCCCACTCATTATTAAAAGGGCAACAGAGTGCAGCTCCAACAACACTCAAGAAGCTCGACACCATCCAGGAAAAAGCAGCCCGCTTGATTGCTCCTCCTTCCACAAATATTCAAACACTCCACCACCGACGCACAGTAGCAGCCGTGTGCATCATCTGCAAGATGCACTACAGTAACTCATCAAGTTCCTTCGACAGCACCTTCCAAACCCACAGCCATCTAGGACAAGAGATACCTGGGAACCCCACCATCTGGAAGTTCCCCAACAAGTCACTCACCACTCGGAAATATATCGCTGTTCCTTCACTGTCGCTGGGACAAAATCCTGAAACTCCCTCCCTAACAGCACAGTGGGTGTACCTACACCTGAAGGACTGCAGCGGTTCAAGGCGGCAACTCACCAACCTTCTGAAGGGTAACTAGGGATGGACAATAAATGCTGGCCTGACCAGCGACGCCCACATCCCGTAAATGAAGTTTTAAAAACACCCGCTGCTGATGAAGGCACAAGAAGAGGGGCAGACAGTCGGGTTGGAGAGCCCCCTCGGTTGACCGCTTCCTGGACCGGTTTATGACAAGTTTCGCCAGGCCCCTGGAGCAAGTGGAGGAGACATTTGAGAGTTGAGAATATTTTGTTGATTAAACGGTCAACAGTAACAAAGAAAATTAACTACGTAATATTCCATATATCACACTAACCATTAAGCAACAAGGAAACGTCACCATTCCATGTTGGTACCAATCCAATGCGGTATCAGCTCATTCTCACAAAAAAAACACACAGAATAATAATAATAATCGCTTATTGTCACGAGTAGACTTCAATGAAGTTACTGTGAAAAGCCCTAGTCACCACATTCTGGCACCTGTTTGGGGAGGCCGGTACGGGAATTGAAGCCGTGCTGCTGGCATTGTTCTACATTGCAAGCCAGCTGTTTAGCCCACTGTGCTAAACCAGCCCCTCTACCCCTCACAGGTTCCTCAACTGAAATGGAGGATAAGCCTGAGAATGTTTTCATGTCCAGAACCTTGTCATAGAAATAATCTGTCCTTCAATTTGTTAGTTGTTCCATGTATCAGTGCCATTCTCCTTCCAGAATGCTCATCTGTGCAGCCCTCCCATGTGACCCAATCGCATCAAAACCAAATCCTGATATCCACATATTCCACTGGTGCTCAAGGTGCAGTTACTTCCAGCGTATTTAACCCGGTGTAGTGTCAGTTACATGCAGCATTCACCACGCCAGCAACAAAAGCATCAGCAATTTGCAGAAACATTTCTTCAACGGCATCATCAGGTGGCCCATTTGGATCAATGTTGTCCACCAGGCCCCACAGCATCTTCTTGCTTCAAACCCGAATGCCTTCTGGAGCCATATGTCCCCCTGAGCCCAGTGTTCCAGGACCCAGGTATCTCAGAAAAACAATGTCCTTCTTTCTGGCTACAGAAAAGGAAGGACTCAGCAAACGGAGCCTCCAGGCATTTGCAGCCACCAGCAGGACCAAGCAGCAAGCAGCTGTGAAGTGCTCATCAGCTAACAAGGCTAATTCCCCATTTGCAATAGCCTTCAGCTGTGAAGCTAGAGGCTGTTCACAGCCAAAGGAAGTGAAACTGACTTTCAGAATTGAAGCCACAGCAGGGCTCTGTCCTGGAAGTGTTTGGTTGGATAGACAGGCAGCAGCTGTAGTTGCCCCTACAGTAGTTATAGGTCTCCATAATATTTAGAGAGGGCTTACAGATCTTACTGATACAAAAGCCCGTAACTCCTCCCAGCCCAGGGGTGACCTCGATCCGGAACGCTTCAGCCCCCTCGATCAAACTCAACCCCACGAGGGGCACACATGCCACCAGGTACAGGATCCCTGTAGATCTAACGTCCATGCATCTCACCATGTCCTTTCTGTGACCCCTATGACAAGGCAGCCCATAATAGACGAGGGGCAGAAGACTGGAGGGTCATCCCTGACCTTAGGGTCCAGACCTCCATGGAGCAGAGGGTAATCGAGCTAGCGAGCAAGGCGGAGGAAAGGAATATGGAGGACCTTCTTCCTCACCCTGGGAACCTGGAGACGAACCTACAGAGAAGTTTAACTGAACTATAGACTACCACTTCTGCTGGTCATGTTGCAGCTTTTTAGTCAACTCCTTGGTCAGGGGCAGTAGCCAATCAGAACACTGTACTTTAGGGGCACTAGTCAGGTAGAACACCGCAGTTTGGAAGCAACAGTAATTCAGAAATGGCAGTCAAGCTCAGCTCAACCTCAGTGATAGGAAAAAAAAGGATCGTTTCTGAAGAATAGCATAGAAGAACATCGGAAAATGAAAAATATTGCTTTTTCTTTCATAGAATGTGGACGTTGTTGGCAATGCCATCATTTGTTATCTAGCCTCATTGTTCCTGAACCTAAAGGTCATTTCAAAGGGCAGTTAAAAACCAACCACATTGCTGTGCGTCTGGAGCCACATGTGGGCCAGAGCAGGTGAGGACGGCAGATTTCCTTCCCTAAAGGACATTAGTGAACCAGATGTGACAGGAGCATAGGAACAGGAGTAGGCCGAGCCTGCTCCACCATTCAATACGATCATGGCTGAACAGGCACTTCAATTCCTTTAACGGGCACTATTCCCATAACCCTCTATCTTTTCGATAATCAGAAATCTATCCACCTTAAACATACTCAATGGCAGCATCCCTCTGGGGCGGAGAATGCAACGATTCACAACCCTCTGAGTAAAGAAATGTCTCCTCATCCCAGTCCCATGTGGCTTCCCCCTTATTTTGAAATTGTGCCCCCTGGTTCTAGACTCCCCGACCAAGAAAAAAACATCTCACCTGCATTTATTCAATGAGAGCACCTGATGCTGTGAAAATTGCTGATCACCACTACTGAGATTGGCGTAGTGATATTGTCACTGGACCAGTAATCCAGAGACCCAGAGTCATGCTTTGGGTAACCGGGTTCGAATCCCACCACGGCAGACGGTGACATTTGAATTCAATTAAAAATCTGGGATTAAAAGTCTAATGATGACCATGAAACTATTGTCATAAAAAAAAAACACACATCTGATTCACGAATATCCTTTGGAGAAGAAAATCTGCTGTTCTCAGCTGATCTGGCCTGTATGCGATTCCAGATACGCTCAGTTCAAGGACAATTAAGGATGCTCACATCCCAGGTATGAAAAGCTTCTGGATTTAATTAATTTGAACTGAAATTCTCCCAGCTGCCAAGGCAGGATTTGAACATGTGCTCCCAAAGCATTAGTCTGATCCTCTGGATCATTGGCCCCATTATATTCCCACTGCCCCAGCATACTGCATCCACACTCCCTCAATAAGGAACAATGGAAGATATATTTACACACGGACTCCCATCATATCAGGCCAGGCAAGGTTGGCAGATTTCCATCCTCAAGAAAAGTCACCACAGTCCCATGACCATGGGCGTCATTCTCCGACCCCCCGCCGGGTCGGAGAATGGCCGTTGGCCGCCGTGAATCCCGCCCCCGCCCCCGCCGAAGTCTCCGAAGGGAGAAAAGTCGGCCGGGCGTTAATGGCGCCGCTGCCGCGGAGAATGTCACGGGTCTGCGCAAGGCAGCCGATTTTCGGCCTGCCGATATTCTCCCTCCCGGATGGGCCGAAGTCCCGTCGACGTGATGACCGTTCACGTCGACGTGAATCAAACCTCCTTTTCATCGGCGTGACCCGGTGCTCCAGGCTCACGCCGACCAGCGAGGAGGTGAGTGACGGCCTGGGGGGTTGACTCTGGGCAGGAAATGGCGTGGCCGCAGACTGATTGCGTGAGGAGAGGTGTGTCTCGGCTTGTGTGTGTGTGTGTGCGGCGGGGGTGGGGGGGGGGGGGGGTGTGGTTAGAGTAGGTTGGGCTCAGGGGGAGTGCCGGGAGGGGGTCCGTGCCGGGGTGGAGGTTGGGGAGGGGGTCCGTGCTGGGGTGGAGGTTGGGGAGGGGGTCCGTGCCGGGGTGGAGGTTGGGGGTTGGGGGGGGGGGGTCCGTGCTGGGCTGGAGGTTGGGGAGGGGGTCCGTGCCGGGGTGGAGGTTGGGGAGGGGGTCCGTGCCGGGGTGGAGGTTGGGGGTTACATAGAACATAGAACATAGAACAATACAGCGCAGTACAGGCCCTTCGGCCAACGATGTTGCACCAAAACAAAAGCCATCTAACCTACACTGTGCCATTATCATCCATATGTTTATCCAATAAACTTTTAAATGCCCTCAATGTTGGCGAGTTCACTACTGTAGCAGGTAGGGCATTCCACGGCCTCACTACTCTTTGCGTAAAGAACCTACCTCTGACCTCTGTCCTATATCTATTACCCCTCAGTTTAAAGTTATGTCCCCTCGTGCCAGCCATATCCATCCGCGGGAGAAGGCTCTCACTGTCCACCCTATCCAACCCCCTGATCATTTTGTATGCCTCAATTAAGTCTCCTCTTAACCTTCTTCTCTCCAACGAAAACAACCTCAAGTCCATCAGCCTTTCCTCATAAGATTTTCCCTCCATACCAGGCAACATCCTGGTAAATCTCCTCTGCACCCGCTCCAAAGCCTCCACGTCCTTCCTATAATGCGGTGACCAGAACTGTACGCAATACTCCAGATGCGGCCGTACCAGAGTTCTGTACAGCTGCAACATGACCTCCCGACTCCGGAACTCAATCCCTCTACCAATAAAGGCCAACACTCCATAGGCCTTCTTCACAACTCTATCAACCTGGGTGGCAACTTTCAGGGATCTATGTACATGGACACCTAGATCCCTCTGCTCATCCACACTTTCAAGAACTTTACCATTAGCCAAATATTCCGCATTCCTGTTATTCCTTCCAAAGTGAATCACCTCACACTTCTCTACATTAAACTCCATTTGCCACCTCTCAGCCCAGCTCTGCATCTTATCTATATCCCTCTGTAACCTGCTACATCCTTCCACACTATCGACAACACCACCGACTTTAGTATCGTCTGCAAATTTACTCACCCACCCTTCTGCGCCTTCCTCTAGGTCATTGATAAAAATGACAAACAGCAACGGCCCCAGAACAGATCCTTGTGGTACTCCACTTGTGACTGTACTCCATTCTGAACATTTCCCATCAACCACCACCCTCTGTCTTCTTTCAGCTAGCCAATTTCTGATCCACATCTCTAAATCACCCTCAATCCCCAGCCTCCGTATTTTATGCAATAGCCTACCGTGGGGAACCTTATCAAACGCTTTGCTGAAATCCATATACACCACATCAACTGCTCTACGCTCGTCTACCTGTTCAGTCACCTTCTCAAAGAACTCAATAAGGTTTGTGAGGCATGACCTACCCTTCACAAAGCCATGCTGACTATCCCTGATCATATTATTCCTATCTAGATGATTATAAATCTTGTCTCTTATAATCCCCTCCAAGACTTTACCCACTACAGACGTGAGGCTCACTGGTCTATAGTTGCCGGGGTTGTCTCTGCTCCCCTTTTTGAACAAAGGGTCCGCATTTGCTGTCCTCCAGTCCTCTGGCACTATTCCTGTAGCCAATGACGACATAAAAATCAAAGCCAAAGGTCCAGCAATCTCTTCCCTGGCCTCCCAGAGAATCCTAGGATAAATCCCATCAGGTCCCGGGGACTTATCTATTTTCAGCCTGTCCAGAATTGCCAACACCTCTTCCCTACGTACCTCAATGCCATCTATTCTATTAGCCTGGGGCTCAGCATTCTCCTCCACAACATTATCTTTTTCCTGAGTGAATACTGACGAAAAATATTCATTTAGTATCTCGCCTATCTCTTCAGACTCCACACACAATTTCCCATCCCTGTCCTTGACTGGTCCTACTCTTTCCCTAGTCATTCGCTTATTCCTGACATACCTATAGAAAGCTTTTGGGTTTTCCTTGATCCTTCCTGCCAAATACTTCTCATGTCCCCTCCTTGCTCGTCTTAGCTCTCTCTTTAGATCCTTCCTCGCTACCTTGTAACTATCCATCGCCCCAACCGAAACTTCACACTTCATCTTCACATAGGCCTCCTTCTTCCTCTTAACAAGAGATTCCTCTTCCTTGGTAAACCACGGTTCCCTCGCTCGACGCCTTCCTCCCTGTCTGACCGGTACATACTTATCAAGAACACGCAGTAGCTGGTCCTTGAACAAGCCCCACTTATCCAGTGTGCCCAACACTTGCAGCCTACTTCTCCACCTTATCCCCCCCAAGTCACGTCTAATGGCATCATAATTGCCCTTCCCCCAGCTATAACTCTTGCCCTGCGGTGTATACTTATCCCTTTCCATCATTAACGTAAACGTCACCGAATTGTGATCACTGTCCCCAAAGTGCTCTCCTACCTCCAAATCCAACACCTGGCCTGGTTCATTACCCAAAACCAAATCCAACGTGGCCTCGCCTCTTGTTGGCCTGTCAACATATTGTTTCAGGAAACCCTCCTGCACACACTGTACAAAAAACGACCCATCTATTGTACTCGAACTATATCTTTTCCATTCAATATTTGGAAAGTTAAAGTCTCCCATAATAACTACCCTGTTACTTTCGCTCATATCCAGAATCATCTTCGCCATCCTTTCCTCTACATCCCTAGAACTATTAGGAGGCCTATAAAAAACTCCCAACAGGGTGACCTCTCCTTTCCTGTTTCTAACTTCAGCCCATACTACCTCGGAAGAAGAGTCCCCATCTAGCATTCTCTCCGCCACCGTAATACTGCTCTTGACTAGCAGCGCCACACCTCCCCCTCTTTTGCCTCCTTCTCTGTGCTTACTAAAACACCTCAACCCCGGAACCTGCAACATCCATTCCTGTCCCTGCTCTATCCATGTCTCCGAAATGGCCACAACATCGAAGTCCCAGGTACCAACCCATGCTGCCAGTTCCCCTACCTTGTTTCGTATACTCCTGGCATTGAAGTAGACACACTTCAAACCACCTACCTGAACACTGGCCTGGCCCCCTCCTGCGACGTCAAATCTGTGCTCCTGACCTCTATACTCTCATTCTCCCTTACCCAAAAACTACAATCCAGGTTCCCATGCCCCTGCTGCATTAGTTTAAACCCCCCCAAAGAGCACTAACAAATCTCCCCCCCAGGATATTTGTGCCCCTCAGGTTCAGATGTAGACCATCCTGTCTGTAGAGGTCCCACCTTCCCCAGAAAGAGCCCCAGTTATCCAAAAATCTGAATCCCTCCCGCCTGCACCATCCCTGTAGCCACGTGTTTAAATGCTCTCTCTCCCTATTCCTCATCTCACTATCGCGTGGCACGGGCAACAACCCAGAGATAACAACTCTGTTTGTTCTAGTTCTGAGCTTCCATCCTAGCTCCCTGAAAGCCTGCCTGACATCCTTGTCCCCTTTCCTACCTATGTCGTTAGTGCCAATGTGGACCACGACTTGGGGCTGCTCCCCCTCCCCCCTAAGGACCCGGAAAACACGAATCCGAGACATCACGTACCCTTGCACCTGGGAGGCAACATACCAAACGTGAGTCTCTCACGCTCCCACAAAATCTCCTATCTGTGCCCCTGATTATAGAGTCCCCAATTACTAATGCTCTGCTCCTCTCCCCCCTTCCCTTCTGAGCAACAGGGACAGACTCCGTGCCAGATGCCCGTACCCCATGGCTTACTCCTGGTAAGTCGCCCCCCCCACAAGTATCCAAAGCGGTATACTTGTTTCTCAGGGGAACGACCGCAGGGGATCCCTGCACTGACTGCTTTTTCCCAGTCCCTCTTACAGTTACCCACCTTTCTCCAATCTTTGGTGTAACTAATTCCCTGAAGCTGCTATCTATGACCCCTTCTGCCTCCCGAATGATCCGAAGTTCTTCCAACTCCAGCTCCAGTTCCCTAACTCGGTCTTGGAGGAGCTGAAGATGGCAGCACTTCCTGCAGGTAAAATCAGCAGGGACACTAACTGCATCCCTCACCTCAAACATCCTGCAGGAGGAACATTGCACTCCCTTCCCTGCCATTCCTCTAACTTTCTACCAAGATCTGGCTAACAACTAAATTAAATTTTTATTTAAAAAAATAATAGTAATAATATAATAAAATATGGTACTTACCTCAGACCAATGGGTTTTATTAATAGGTTAGAGGAGGAGGGTGGGTGGGAGACACTACACGTGTAGTGTCTCGGGTTTCCTCTCCACCAGAATTTATTGGTGAGGGTCTTCCCAGACGTCCGCGGGTCGACTTCCTGTCGGTTGGGGGGGTCCGTGCTGGGGAGGGGGTCCGTGCCGGGGTGGAGGTTGGGGGTTGGGGGGTGTCCGTGCTGGGGTGGAGGTTGGGGGTTGGGGGGAGTCCGTGCTGGGGTGGAGGTTGGGGGTTGGGGAGGGGGTCCGTGCTGGGGTGGAGGTTGGGGAGGGGATCCGTGCTGGGGTGGAGGTTGGGGAGGGGGTCCGTGCTGGGGTGGAGGTTGGGGAGGGGGTCCGTGCCGGGGTGGAGGTTGGGGAGGTGGTCCGTGCCGGGGTGGAGGTTGGGGAGGGGGTCCGTGCCGGGGTGGAGGTTGGGGGTTGGGGGGGTCCGTGCCGGGGTGGAGGTTGGGGGTTGGGGGTCCGTGCCGGGGTGGAGGTTGGGGAGCGGGTCCGTGCCGGGGTGGAGGTTGGGGGTTGGGGGGTGTCCGTGCTGGGGTGGAGGTTGGGGGTTGGGGGGGGTCCGTGCTGGGGTGGAGGTTGGGGAGGGGGTCCGTGCCGAGGGGGGTGATGGGAGGGCAAATGAGTTGGTCCACCTGGCCAGGTGCCAGCCTCCAACAGTTGGACCCATGCGGTCCATGCCACCTGGCTGGGGGGAGGAGGAGATATGGGCAATGATGACATGTCGTCGTTCCCCTCCCCCCCCACCAGACCGTCATGTTTTCAGACCATCCAGCGATGTTGGCCGCCGTGGTGGCAGCCGCTCATGTCTATGTTGCCCTGGATGAGGAGGAGGAGGAGGAGGAGGAGGAGCGTGCCAGAGAGGCGGCGCAGGCTGCCGCAGAGGGGCAGGCGGCAGCCGCCCAGGCTGGAGGGACACCTGACCGACAGGACGAGGAGGGGGAGGAGGACGTCGCGGCCCCACGGCAACGGAGGCACCCGAGGGCGCCCCGTGTGTACCGGCCCCGGCAGTCATACCAGGACCTCACGGACCGGGAATGCAGGAGGAGACTCCGGATGAGCCGGGAAACCGTGGCACACATCTGCCACCTGCTGGCACACCTGTCACCGCGTGGCACTGGCGGGGGACACCCTCTCCCCGTGTCCGTCAAGGTTACGGTGGCCCTGAACTTTTATGCAACGGGGTCATTCCAGGCACCGAGTGGGGACCTGTCCGGCATATCGCAGACATCGGTGCATCCGGGCAGTGACAGATGCCCTTTATGCCATGGCGCACCGCTACATCCGCTTCCCCGTGGACCGGGCCAGCCAAGATGCCTGGGCCGTGGGCTTCTCTGCCGTTGCCGGGTTCCCCATGGTCCAAGGCGCGATCGATGGGATGCACGTCGCCATGCGGCCACCTGCAGATAACAGGGCCGTATTCACTAATAGGAAGGGGACCTATTCGATGAACGTACAGGTGGTCTGCGACCACCGCATGATGATCCTGCACGTCTGCGCCCGTCACCCAGGCAGTGTACACGACTCATTCGTGTTGTCGCGGTCATCCATCCCCGGCATGTACGAGGGACGCCATCCCCGGCTGAGGGGCTGGTTGCTGGGCGACAGGGGCTACCCATTGCGATCGTGGCTGATGACGCCTATACGGAGGACACGCAATGAGGCGGAGAACCGCTACAATGATGCCCATGTAGCGACAAGGGGAGTGATCGAGAGGTGCTTTGGCGTGCTGAAGATGCGTTTCAGGTGCCTGGACCTCTCTGGGGGCGCCCTCCAGTATCGGTCAGATAGGGTCGGCCGCATCATTGTGGTGTGCTGCGTCCTGCACAACATAGCCCAGCAGAGGGGCGATGTGCCGCAGGCAGAGGAGGGCGGAGTGGAGGAGCAGCAGGAAGAGGCCCAGTCCTCCCCAGATGAGGGGGATGGGGGCAATGGTCAGGGCAGACGGGGTAGACACAGGCGGGTGGCTGTCCACCGTTACCGGCTGGCCCAGCGGGCACGGGACAGACTGATAGCCGCCCGCTTCACTGATTAGATGGGCGTGGGAATCGGCTAGTATGGCCACAGACCGCACACCATGGCAACAGCCGACCACCCACACCCCACACCCATCCACCCACCCAGCACCCTCACCCCCCTCCCCAACCCCATACACCCCACCCGCATGCACCACCCCCCCCCAATTGCCGATCCACCGGCGGCACAACGGGACGGGCTCACCCAGTTGCGGGTGGACGCGTGTCTATCGCAGGCCATGGAGGATGATGACAACCCGCCCTGCGATGAGCTCCTGGCTCCACATCGTTGGACTATGTCTGACCCATGGCCACAGTACCACCATCCACCCGGACCATCCCTGCATGCGGCTGTGACACTGCAGCGCACGGTCCCGTCCTCTGCCCGGGGGATGTTGATGGCGGCCCAGGGAGAAGGGGGCAGACTCACCTGGGGCTGAGGTAAGACCACCCGTCACACACACACTTGCGCTCAACGTACATGACACGCCCGCACACTTTGGACAGAGCACAAAGGCAGCTTCGGTAGGTGTAACATTGACTTTAATAACCAAAGGAGTTCATGCACGTGCCCTAGCCCCTAAAACTCATCTGTGCCCTGCACCCGTGCCAACTTACTCAGTGTCTAATTGTTTGGCCTTACGGGCCCTTTGACTACGTCTACGTGGTTCCCCAGACGGTACAGCAGAACTGGAGGTGGACTCCTGTGATTCCTGCCTCCGACACTGGATCCCTTTGGCGGCCGTTTCCTGGGGCGTCCTGGCCTAGATGGGCCAGGCTGCGGCCCGGGCGACTGGGATGGCGAGCTGCCAGCCTGTCCTGCCCGTTGCCCACCCGATGCACCTGGGACGGAAGGGGGGGGGGGGGGCGGGGGGGTGGGGGGGGAGTCCGAGGTGTTGCGGTGTACCGGGACCTCCCCTACAGAGAGAGCCGGGACGGACCACACCACCTCCTCCTCCCTCGGGGTGCCCGATGGCCCCCAGGCCTCTACATGGGTGGGGGATGCGAACGGACTGGCCATCCGACGCTCCCCCGACATCTGGCGCTGCCAGTCCTGGAGGCCCGTGCTGGTATCGACAGGGGTCTGCAGGTTTGCAGCCATGGAGCCCAGGGGGTTGTCAAACCCTGTCTGTGACAGTGCGACGCCGGCTCGCACATGGCCACTGGCGCCGATGCCCTCAGCGATGGCCTGCTGAGACTGGGCCATGGCCTGCTGAGACTGGGCCATGGCGTGCAGAGACTGGGCCATGGCCTGCACAGACTGGGCCATGGCCTGCAGAGACTGGGCTATGGCGTTGAGCGCCTCTGCCATCTGGCGCTGGCACTGGCTCATGGCCTCCTGAGAGAGGGCAGCCATTTCCTGGGCCACAGACGCCGCCTGCACGGAAGGCCCCAGGCCTCGCAAACCGTTCCCCATGTCTGACACCGTCGCACCCATTGCCTCCACCGCGGACGCCACCCGTGCGGTGTCAGCCTGGGTGGCACGCATGACCGGGACCACTCCCAGCTCCTGGACGCGGGTGGACTCCTCCACCTGCGACCGCAGCCGCCGCAAGCCACCCGTCACCCTATTCGCTCGTCTCCGTGTCGGTGGTTGCATCGGATCTATGTGTGGGTGTGGTAACTGCAGGAACCCGGGATACATCTGGGCGGCAGATGTTCGCTTGGCCTGGGCTGCCCTCCGACCCCCGGTCCCTCTGCTGCTCCTACCTCCACCTGCTGTACCGGGACGGCTGTGTTGTGCGCACCAGTGAGTGTACCAGACGCCTCATCACTAAAGTGCCCAACCATGGTGAGTGTTTCTGCGATGGTGGAGGGTGTTGGTGACAGCAGTGGCGTTGTGTCGTGCTCTTCGTCCCACTCTGAGTCCATGGCACTTTGGGGTGGGGGTTCGTCTCCACCCATCCACTCTGAGTCACTGTCCGGTATTTCGTCTTCCCGGGTAGGGGTGTCCTGGGTAGTGCTGTCCCGGGTAGTGCTGACCCGGGTAGTGCTGTCCCGGGTAGTGCTGTCCCGGGTAGTGGTGTCCTGGCTCGGATGTGACGGGGGCCTGTGGCTGCCCCCCTCGTCACTGGGTGGTCGCTCCCGCACGTGACGGGGGTGTCGTCTCCCTGTTGCTCCAGGTCTCTCCGTCTCCCGTGGTGTGCGAGGGGCATCCTGCGGGCGTCGCATGCTGGAGGGTCCGGGTCTCTCCGTCTCCCGTGGTGTGCGAGGGGCATCCTGCGGGCGTCGCATGCTGGAAGGTCCGGGTCTCTCCGTCTCCCGTGGTCTCCGAGGGGCATCCTGCGGGCGTCGCATGCTGGAGGGTGCGGGTCTCTCCGTCTCCTGTGGTCTCCGAGGGGCATCCTGCGGGCGGTGTGCATCTGCGGGGATGGGTGCCTGGACGTTTGGTCCTGCGATACACAATGAAGCATGCATGGTTAGACATCAGGCAGTGATCAGGTGATACGGGGGAGGGGGATATAGGGGAGGGGGGATATGGGGACGGGCTGTTGATGGCTCACTTGCTCGTGGGCCCCCGACCTCTGCATCAGCAACCTCCCGGTCCTCAGGTCCGCCAGCCAGTTCCAGGGCCCTTTCCTCGTGTACGGTCAGTGGCCTCTCATCAGCGGGCCCTCCTCCAGTCCTCACATGCTCCCTATTGTTGTGTGCGTGCTTCTCCTGTGGGGGGGTGGGGGGGGGGTGGTAGGGGTAAAAGGAAACAGTGTTAGGCAGGTATATGAATGCACGCCATCGGTTGCGCGTGCATTGCAGAGGTTAAGGTTAGGGCTGGATTCACTTGGGGATATGGGGGATATATGGGAGGGGGGATATGGGGGAGGGGGGATATGGGGGAGGGGGGGGATATGGGGGAGGCTCACCCTGCCTGCTCTGACGAGGTCGTTCACCTTCTTGTGGCACTGGGTGCCTGTCCGTGGTGTCAGGGCCACAGCGGTGACGGACTCTGCCACTTCCCTCCACAGACGCCGGCTGTGGCGTGGGGCAACTCTGCGGCCGTGCCCGGGATACAGAGCGTCCCTCCTCTGCTCCACCGCGTCCAGGAGCGCCTCCACATCGCGTGACTCGAACCTCGGGGCTGAGCGACGGCCAGCCATCCAGTCGGGTGTTGCGGTCGGGTGTTCTGGTCGGGTGGGGGGGAGCTGCGCGGCCTTATGAGCCGTCACGCCGTGCAGCGCATGTGATGCTGCACGGCGTGAACCACTGCGCAAGCGCGGATCCCGTTACGTCGCTGCTAGCCCATTTCGGGCTATAAATTCCCCAGTGGCTGTGGGTAGATTTAATCTAAAATCCCCAAATTGGTTCCAAATTTCAAGATTACTGGTACCAGTAACAAACAAATTAATGTAATTAATAAATAAGAATAACTAATTAATGTAATTGAGCAGGATTTGGAGTGGATTGCTAAAGGCCAGCCAGCCTCACTTCAGTGGTGGGGAAACTATTGGAAGCAATTCTAAGAGACAGGATTAATCTGCATTTGGAGAGGCAGCGATTAGCCAAGAATAGTCAGCATAAGACCATAAGTCATAGGAGCAGAATTAGGCCCCTCGGCCCATCGAGCCTGCTCCGCCATTCAATCATGGCTGATATTTTTCTCCTGCCTTCCCCCCACAACCCCTGATCCCCTTTGGGAATTGTTTTGTTGAGGTGAGGTCAGTGTCGGACCAACTTGATTGAGTTTTTTGAAGAGGTGACCAGGTGTGTCCATGAGGGAAATGCATTTGATGTAGTCTACATGGACTTCAGCAAGGCTTGTGATAAGGTCCCACATGGGAGACTGATGGCGAAGGTAAGAGCCCATGGGATCCAAGGAAATTGGGCAAATTGGACCCAGAATTGGCTGAGTGGCAGGAAGCAGAGGGTGATGGCCGAGGGGTGTTTTTCTGACTGGAAGCCTGTGTCCAGTGGGGTCCCGCAGGGATACCGGTGTTCGGGCCCTTTCTCTTTGTGGTTTATATAAATTATTTGCTTTGATTTATTGTCACATGTACCGAGGTATAGTGAAAAGTATTGTTCTGCGTACAGTCTAGACAGATTGTTCCATACATGGAACAAACATAGGACATACGATAAATAGGCAATGTAGATACACAGACATTGGGTAATGCTTGCAGAGAGTAGTATTACTCAGCTGAGAAGATATGTGAAGGGTGTCTGGAAACAACAGGGAAGTAACTGCTTTTATGTCTGTTCGTGCGTGTTCTCAGACTTTTGTATCTCCGGCCCGATGGAAGAGGTTGGAAGAGAGAATAATCTGGGTGGGAGGAGTCTTTGACTGTGCTGCTCGCTTTCGCAAGGCAGTGGCAGGTGTAGACAGAGTCAATGGATGGGAGGCAGGTTCGCTTGATGGACTGGGCTGTGTTAACGACTCTCTGTAGTTTCTTGCGGTCTTGGGCCGAGCAGTTGCCATACCAGGCTGTGATGCAGTCGGATAGGATACTTTCTATGGTGCATCCATAAAAATTGGTAACAGTCAATGTGGACACGCCAAATTTCCTTACTTTCTTGAGGAAGTATAGGCGCTGTTGCGCTTCCTTGATCGTAGCATCAATGTGGGTGGACCAGGACAGGTTTTTGGTGATATGCACAGGTAGGAATTTGAAGCTGGCACCAATATCATGGTGGTCTTCTTGAAGCAGGTGGGAACCTCAGAACAGAGTAGGGCGAGGTTGAAGATGTCCACGGACAAACCCGCCAATTGGTCCTCACAGGATCTGAGTGCACAACGAGGGACTCAGTCAGGACCTGTTGCTTTCTGAGGGTTCACCTTCAAAAAGGCCGATCTGACTTCGGAAGCTGTGACGGTAGGTATGAGTGTGTCTGAGGTTGCTGGGGAAGTTGACAACGGTCTGTTGGTTTCCTGCTCAAAATGAGCATAAAATGCATTGAATTCATTGGAGAGAGATTCTACTTGGCAATGCTTTGTAGCCTGTTATGTGGCTTAAGCCTTGCCACAACCAACAAGAGTCCGTGTCACTGGTCTGTAACTCTAACTCACTCTGGTGTTGTTCCTTGGCACCCCTGATGGCTTTGCGGAGGTCACACCTTGATTTCTTGTGTTGGTCAGGGTCGTCTGTCTTGAACGTCTCAGACCTGGAGTGAATGTCTCGATTAAACCATGTTTTCCGGTTGGGGAATGTACGTACTACCTTCTTTGGCATGCAATCTTCTACACATGACATGAATTATCAGTAAGTTTTCGGATGATACGAAAATTGGTGGAGTGGTAAATAATGAGGGGAATAGTCTCAGACTACAGAAGGATACAGACAGGCTGGTCATATGGGCTGATCAGTGGTAAATGGAATTCAATCTGGATAAGTGTGAGGCGATGCACTTGGGCAGGACAAACAAGGCAAGGGAATACATGATAAACAGCAGCAGGACCCTGGGGAGCACCGAGGATCAGCGGGATCTTGGTGTGCATGTACACCGGTCCCTTAAGGTAGCAGAGCAGGTGGATACAGTGGTTAAGAAGGTATATGGTATACTTGCCTTTATTAGCTGAGGCATAGAGTTTAAGAGCAGGGAGGTTATCCTGCAACTATATAAAACGTTGGTTAGGCCACGGCCAGAGTATTGTGTGCAGTTCCACATTATAGGAGGGATGTGATAGCACTGGAAAGGGTGCAGAGGAGATTTACCAGGATGTTGTCTGGGCTGGAGGATGATCGTTATGAAGAGAGATTGGATAGGCTTGGGTTATTTTCCATGAAGCAGAGGAGACTGAGGGAGGACATGATTGAGATCTATAAAATTATGAGGGGTATAGATAATAATAATAATCTTTATTATTGTCACAAGAAGGCTCACATTAACACTGCTATGAAGTTACTGTGAAAATCCCCTAGTCACCACATTCCGGCGCATGTTCGGGTGCACTGAGGGAGAATTCAGAATGTCCAATTCACCTAACAGCATGTCTTTCGGGACTTGTGGGAGGAAACCGGAGCACCCGGAGGAAACCCACGAAGACGCGGAGAGAACGTGTGGACTCCGCACAGTGACCCAAGCCGGGAATCTATCCTGGGATCTGCCGCTGTGAAGGAACAGTGCTAACCACTGTGCTAACGTGATAGTACACAAGGGTCAATGACCGGGCAATAGATTTAAGTTTAGAGGGGATGTGAGGAAAAACTTACCAGAGGGTGGTGGGAGTTTGGAATTCACTGCCTGAAAGGGTGGTGGAGGCAGAGGCCCTCATAACATTTAAGAAGTATTTAGACGTGCACTTACGATCCGAGGGCACATAATGCTATAGGCCAAGTGCTAGAAAGTGGGATTAGAATGGTTGGGTGATTGATTTGTGACTGGCGCATGGACCGAAGGGCGTTTTCCGTGCTGTATGATTCTATGGGCGGTATTCACCGACCGCATCCGCCCGGTGACCAGAGAATCCCGCCCGACTTCTCCATTGTACGCGGCTCGCCAGTGGCATTTTTGCGACGGGCAGGGCAGGAGAATCCCTCCCTATGACTCGATTGCTGAACTTCCACCACAACCAGATTGCTTCATGAAAGAGATTATGCCTGAGTGGAAAAAATACCTTCCACATTTAGGTGATTTTGACAAAAGGTTTAAATTTTACTTTTATTGAAATTAGCAGTTCAATAAACATGGTTTAATTGATGACATCACAAACAGTCTGACTTCATCGCTCATTTTCTAATATGTCATAAAGCTTTTAAGTTTGACACCCTGGGCAGGGTTGGCCTTAGATCTTTGGGCAAATCCCTCAGTAGCGAAGCACATCATTAACCAGAGGAGGAGGAAAATATGGATAGCGAAGGAGAAGCGTGCCCCAATGAAGGTGGTGCAGGTGAGTCCCTGAAAGGAATTTTTATTACTTGTCTCCAACCTGTCCCCTTTGCCGTCTTTCCTTCCATTCGAAAGTCAAAAAGCTTTCTCTTCAAGTGTACCTTAAACCTACTTCTTCAACTTTCCCTGCTTTATCCTTCCCTGATATTGAACAACGTAGAAATGGAGGTTGGTGTTGTCAGAGGTGCTTGAGTGCCATTGACTTGTTTGGACTTTGAGGTCTTGTTCCATTTTTGTACAGTCAAAGCCTCTATCTGACATAAAAGCGAGAAACTATGGGGGTGATTTTCCGACCAGATTGCGCACGTTGCTAATCCCGTTATGCCGGGAGAGGCCCGATAAGGGATTTGCACCGGGCTCGCCAAACAGTTACCGATGCTCCTTGTCCAATCCAGCTGGCATGATCTGGTTCACGCCCTCATTGGACTTGAACCAGATGAACATATTTAAGTCCTTATTTTAAAATGCAGGATTGTTTTGAGCTGGATTCTCCTGGTTCCTGCAATTCTCCCATCTGCAGTGCAGCATGAAGCTGGCACGAATCTCTATTGGTCTCCACAAACGGAGACCAAGGGCGGGATTCACCGTCAGCCGATGCCAAAATTGCGAAGCCCGATTGGGCGGAGAATAGCCTCCGACGCCAAAATCGTGGTAGGTGCCGGTTTGATGCCAAATCGGGATCCTCCGGCACCCTGAAATCCATGTAATCCATGTCGCGATTGATAAATACAAGTGTCCCAAGTAAGCGTTCATTCAGGTACTTTTTAAAGGATGTGAGGCAAACTTCGGCTCCAACTCCATTTACAAGTTTTCAGGAGGCAGCCGCTGAGAATGGAGAGCGTGTCCGCCCAATAGGTCGAGGAGGGAGGAGAAGGAGTTGCAAATGAGGCGCCGCATGAGGCCTCATGTGTACTGGCAGTGCCTGTCATTTGAGGACCTGCCAGACCGGGCATGCCACCGAAGATGTTGAGTATGGGGACAGTGCGACATATCTGCCGGATCATGGCACCGGGGAATGGGCGATGACTCGTTTGACGGTGGGCATCAAGGTGACAGTCGCCCTGAACCTGTACGCGATGGTCTCCTTCCAAGCGCTGAGTGAAGACCTCACAGAGCTTGGTGCACAGGTGCATCCGGGCTGTCATGGAGGCCCTGTCTGCCCAGTCGGCACAATACATCCATTTCAATGTGGACCGAGCCCACCAGGATACCTGGGCATTGGGGTTCAACACTATCGCCGAGATGCCCCGGGTCCAGAGGGTGATCGATGGGATGTATGTCGCCCTACAAGCACCTGCAGTTGATAGGCCGCGCTTCACAATTCGAAATGGATTCCGGTCGATGAATGTGCAGCTGGTGTGTGTCTTCCAACTACTCTTAGGCAAATATAAAAGTGTGTTCCAGAACAAGTTGGGTTGAATAAAGGGAGTAAAGGCCAAGATTTATGTCAACCCAGACTGAACACCAGAGCCATTACACATGCTTTTTAGAAAACACCAGTGTTGGCATTGTTAGGAGTGACAGAGACAGGCCTTACAGCACATTAAACAGGTCTTACAGAACGTACAGTTCGAGAAGGAAGGCCTCGCTGTAATTAGGTATTTTCAGCAGTATGTTTATGGGCAACAGTTGACAATAATAAATTCAGACCACAAGTCTCTGCTGGGGGTCCTTCTTGAAGATAAGCCACTTCCATCAATCGCCTCTGCCAGAGTACAACAGTGGGCTTTGTTGCTGGGGGCTTACGATAACATCTTTCAGCATAGGCCAGGCACAAGACCTTCAAAAAATTGATGCACTGAGACCCCTCTCACGCCCAAAGAACCTCGAAGCCCTGCTGGTGCCTCAAGAAATCATTCTGGCATTGAACTTTCTGGACATCCTGCCAGCTTAGTCTGGGCATGTAAAGAATTGGACACAACGCGACCCAGTCCTGATCAAAGTGAAATGCATAATCTTAACCAGTGGCACAACGATAAACCTGACCAATTAAGATCATACCTTACTTGTAAGCATGATCTCAGATGTGAGGATGTAGTCATACGCTGAGGGTCAATAGTAGTAATACCATCCCCAGCCCGATGGCCATTGTTGCAGGAACTGCACAGTACCCATCCAGGCCAGGCAAAAATTCTCGCTCATAGCCACATTTGGTTGCCTGGCATAGAGAAGGACATTGAAGACATGGTGCACCAGTGCGACCCCTGCCAGACATAGCAGACGCTGATACCTACAGCCAACCTGCGCCCCTGTGAGTGGCCAGGTCGCCCATGGACGATACCTATAGCCAGGTCGCCCATGTGGGCTTTGCTGATGCTTTCTTGGGAAAAATGTTCCTCCTATTGGTTGATCCCCATTCAAGAGATGGGAACGATGACCTTAGCGACTGTAGTGATATCATGGTTGTGTTGTAATTCACCAACTGACCACTAGAAGTCTTACTAGTGTATAAGTGAGTGTTAAAGTCAGTTGACCTCAGACTGGTTGGAGGAAGCTGAAGAGAGAGGTTGTTTGTGCATGATATTACTGTTATTCATCTGTTGTCTTGTGTATAGTTTATGCACAGTTAATGCTAACAAATAATTTATAGCTTTAGCTACAAGTGATCTTGTAATAAATCAGTCCATCCGACAATTACATTACATGGTACCAGGGCTTTATGGTATTAAACGCTGAGAAAACCTGTCACAGAGATCTGAAGATTTTGAAGTCTGCATAATTAACAGCATTGCGTCATTGAAGCCACCAAAGAATCTCAGTTTTCATGGTAATGTGGACAGCAACTGGCAAGATTTTAAAAGACAATTTAATCTGTTTCTACTGCAATTATTTTAGAAGATCAATCAAATTCGCGTATGGTAGCGATGTTCCTAACAGTGGCAGGGCTCGAAGCAATTGTTGAGTTTAATAAGTTTAAATTTGCAAACGATGAAGATAGTAAAAATTTTAACAAAGTAATTTGAAGATTTGATGCCCATTACAGCTCCAGAATGAATGACATTTGTGAACGCTCCAGTTGCCGCCCTTTTACCAAAAAGGCGGGAAACTTCCAAAAAAAGGGGGGAAGGTTCCTGCAACTCCTCGCACACCAACAAACAGGTGAAAGATCAGGGGCTGGATTTTCCCAAAATGGGACTATGTCCCTACTCTGGTGTAAAAATGCTGGAGTTTTACTCTGGAGATTCCTGCAAAAACGTACAGCTAATTCAATGCCCTGCAGGGTGCGAGCAGGGACCCGGAGTAATTCACACAGCTTTAGCTGTGGATAGGGCCCCCGCACCTCCGGTTTTGAGTTTGCACATGCGCACGGCGGCGGCCTCCAGCGGCCGCACCGAGTTCCATGGCGGACTTGGACCACGGAAGTAGACAATAAAAATTAGACCCCCCCCGATCGGCTGCGCCCCCGAGCATCTGGCCACATGGATTTAACCCCTGGCCGCCTATAAGGCCCCACCCCCTGGTGTCCTATCCCCCGACCCCCACCATGGGCCACGCCAGCATCCCGACCAGCAATACCAGTTTAGTTCCACACTGTTGAGAACTCGGCTGGTTGAGAGTGGAGGATCTCTGGGCAGGCCTATGTCAATGGGCTCCCAGCCGAGTGGCGTATTCCGCGATCACATCGATTCTCGGGTCCCAGAGAGTCGGCGTACTGGCGCCGGGCCTGATTTCGGTGTGAAATTGGATTCTCCGCCCTCGCGCCAAACGCGATTTAGGCGCGGGGCTGCGGGGAATCCAGCCCCTGGACAAAGTATTTCTGTGTAAAAGATGTGGTCAAAGCCACAAATTAAGGCATTTGGCAAGTTTTGTTCGAGGTGCAAAGGAAAAAAATCACTTTGCTCAGAATTATTACTCTAACTTAATTACAGACCAATCAGCACAGGGAAGACACAGTCTCCACTGATGAAAGATCATTCGAGTAATAACACAGGAGAATAACCTTTTGGGGACATCAAAAAATTCTCCAGCACTTAAAAAAATGCAAACTGATAACTTCATTTAAAAAAATTAGATTGATGAAGACTGTTACCACATGAAGTAAATGGTACAGCGGTCCGATTGAAGTTAGATACTGGTGCCAAAGCCAATTTAATCAGCATGATTGATTTTAAAAATCTAAAAATTCAGCTGATTAGAAGAAATCACAAAATATCTCTGAGAGATTATAATGGTTCAAACATTAAATGTTATGGTGCTTGTGACCCGTGCGGTGGTGAAGAACACAGGTTATTCCGTCCCATTCTATATTGTATCCGAGGGCTTGGATTCATTATTAGGTGATCATTCCTGTGAAGAATTAGATCTAGTGCAGTTGGTATGTAAATCCACAACAGATTGGATCAATATTCCAATGATTCTGAGAACATTATCAGCAAATTCAGCGATGTGTTCACAGGCTTGGTAAACTACCATTCATTCACCTACAAGATACAACTCAAGGAGGATGCAAAACCTGTGTTACAGGCATCAAGAAGAGTACCTGCACCTCTTCGGGATCGCCTCAAAAAGGAGCTAGACTGAATGACAAAATTAAAAGTAATCAGAAAGATAGAAGAACCTATAGATTGGGTAAACTGCATGGTTTGTGTAAAGAAGAAGAATGGCGATATACACATATGCATGGATCCTAAAGATCTTAATGAGAATATCAAAAGAAAACATTAGCCAATACCAAAGTGTGAGGAAATCACATCTGAGATGGCTGATGCACAATTCTTTATGAAATTTGACGCATCTCTAGGTTCCTGGCAACTAAAGCTAGAGGATCAAAGTACAAAGTACGGCATTTTTAATATGCCACTTGGATGGTACAGCTTTATGAGAATGCCGTTTGGCATCAGAAGTTTTTCACCTTGCCATGGAGCACATAATCAAAAGCATCGAAGGTGTACGTGTGTACGTGGATGATCTCATTTGGGGCTCAACCATAGAAGAGCACAATACGAGGTTGCTTCAAGCTCTAACGAGCTTCAGGAGAAATGGGCTGAAACTAAACAAGCAAAAGTGCCAATTTGGAGTAACTGAGGTCATAGTCCTAGGTGACAACCAAAAGAGAAAATGCTGGAAAATCTCAGCAGGTCTGTCAGCACCTGTAAGGGGAGAAAACTAACATTTCGAGTCAAAGCTGTGACAAACGGTCATCTGGACCCGAAGCGTTAGCTCTTTTCCCTCCTTACAGATGCTGCCAGACCTGCTGAGATATTCCAGCAGTTTTTCTTTTGGTTTCAGATTCCAGCGTCCACTGTAATTTGGATTTATTCCTACGTGACAAGCTCTCATCGCATGGCATTGAACCTGACAAGGACAAAATCCAAGCAATTCTCAACATGCCAAAACCACATGACAAGAAAATCATCTTAAGAGTGATGAGTCTGATCAGTTTTATATGAAAATTCATTCCAAACCTCAAATCGAAAAAGAATGACTGTGTTCAGTTGTAGGCTTGGAGAAATTCCACAACTACGTCTATGGACTTCCAACTTTCACAGTTGAGACAGATCATTGTCCTTTGGTTAACACCATAAAATAAATCTCAACCAGATGTCTCCCTGCATTCAGAGGTTGATGATTAAGTTACTATGACTTCAATCTCATCTACACGCCAGGCAAACATTTGTTCTTAGCAGATGCATTATCGAGAGCGTCGATGCAAAGTATTAGTGGTTAGATTGCTGAGGAAGTAGATCTGCATGTCAATTTTATTTCCACACTACTACCAGTATCAGATGCAAACCTGGGTGAGATCCAAGAAGAGACCAGGAAGGATGAAACTCTTCAAGAGGTGATGAGGAACATCAACTCACACTGGCCCAGAGCTTAATTTATGGAGTTTGTTGTGTTCGATAGCCTGACCATGACTGTCTCAAATGTTGCAAATGTACTATAGGAAAGCAATATGAGGGTACAATCAACAAATTAGAAATAATCTCGTAACTGAGACCAGAAGTGACGAAGGGGGCTTGAACGTGGGACAAGAGCCATGGGAAAGATGCTTAATTTGGAGTAATTGATTAATGTCTAATCGCCTGTTGAGTGACTGACACTTTCATGAACGAATCAAGGGGGTCTTAGCTGAGAATTAGAACCAATTAAAGTTACTAAGGGACTAAGCCAAGATAAGGATTCCCTTAAGAATGTGATCCAGATGTGATCCATATCCATTAGTAAGAAGAATTTTAGACTTCCGAGATCCTTGAAGCATTCGTGAAAATTACTTTTGAAAAGGCCTATGGTGAAATGACTTTTAATTTGTAAATCTGGAGTCACTTTTATCTTGAAGTTTTTTGATTTCACTCCTCGGTTCCTCAAGGACTTCCAATGTACTAACAGAAAGTTTGTCGATTTAATTTTGTGCAAATGTACCAAGTGAATTCTTAAGAAAATAAAGAGTGGCTTACCTCTTCAACCGGACTAAATGCCTTATCCTGAGTAAGAGGTAAGAGGGACCTTTCAGAGTTCTACAATATAAGATCTGACCTCAGTATCATTAATGGAGTGGTACTTCGTTTGAACATTATAGTCATACTGCAATCTCTTGGCATGAATGTACTAAGGCGGCTACACGAAGGTTATCTTGGGATTGAAAAATGTAAAGACAGAGCTTGTGACTCTGTTTACTGGCCAGGTATAAACCAGGATATTGACAGGATGGTCAGTTATTGTGACACATGCCAGGCACATTGTTGCAAGCAAACAAGAGAACCTATGCAAACATCTGATTTACCAACGTCACTATGGCAGAAAGTAGCTCTGGATCTCTTTCACCTACAAGGGAAGGATTATTTAATAATCATAGACTATTTTTCAAACTATCCCAAAATGGCTCTACTGTCAAGCATAAGGACAAGCATTGTAATACTGCACATCAAGTCAATTTTTGTCAGACACGGAATTCAGCCAGTCGTCATGAGTGACAACAGTCCTTGTTTTAGCTGTAAAGAATGGCAATACTTCGCAGTATGATTTCAATCATGTCACGTCGAGTCCGTTGTACCCTCAAGCCAATGGAAAAGCCAAAAAAGGTGTACATATTGTTCAGCAATTGTTGAAGAAAGCAACGGACAGCAATCTGACCCATATCTCGTACGATTGAGTTACAGAGCATCAGACCATTGTCAATTGGTAGATCTGCAGCAGAGTTACTCATGAATAGAAGGTTGCATTCCACACTTTCAGACTTGGAAAAGGAGGAGAATTCAGTGGCACTGCAGCAAATGCAAAACATTAAAGCAAAACAAAAGCAGTTTAATGATAGAGGGTCGAGAACTTTACCACCTCCGAGTAGTAATGACATTGTGAGAACAGAAGATTTGGACAATTGGTCGAGAAAAGCCATTGTACTTGAAGAAGTAGCACCTCGTTCCTACAATGTACAGACACAGGATGGGTTGGTTTTAAGAAGAAATCATTGTGCACGCTTGAAAACCAGAGAAGACTTTCACAACAACGTGGTGGATGACGAATCTACGTTAATATCAACGTCAGCTGCAGTGTCAAATAGGTCAGCAGTTCCTGAGCTTGAGAATGTCATGGGGAACATTGAATCTACAAGTTCTAATCAGCAATTTATTCTTTCAAAGGAAAGGCGATCTAGTGATATCCTGGTTGTGTTGTAATTCACAGACTGACCACTAGGAATCTCATTGGTATATAAGTGAATTTTAAAGTCAGCTGACCTCAGACTAGCTGGATGAAGCTGAAGAGAGAGGTTATTTGTACATGATTTGACTTATGTAATGTCAATAAATTGTTTATAGGTTTAGCTACAAGTGTTCTTGTAATAAATCAGGCCACCCAACAAGAACATTACAGCGACCACAGCAGAGGCCCTGCAGTGGCTGTTTGCTACACATGGCCTCCCCAAAGTAATACTATTTGACAATGGTGCACCATTCACCAGTGAAGATTTCCATCACTTTGTCAGGGCTCTAATCTAATTAGTAGGGAGGAGGGTTCCGTTGTATGGAAAATTAGAAAATCAAGTTAAAGGATAAGGTCGGAGTGCAGGTTAATCATGAGGTGGATTGTTACCAGAAAATAGAAGGAAGGGACAAAACGTGTGAAAGTAATATTGCACCACGGAATCATAAACCTAAAGGTTTGTGTCTGCATGTATGAAGCATTCGGAACAAAATTAATGAGTTAACAACACAAATAGAGACTTAGGGATATGATTTGGTGGTGATTACTGACACATGCTACAAAGAGACCAGGTCTGGCAGTTGAATATCCAAGGGTATTCAGTATTTCAGAAGGATACACAGAAAGGAAAAGGAGGTGGCAGAACTTTGCTGGTAAAGGAAGGAATCAGTGCTGTAGTGATAAATGGTATAGGCACTGGAGACCAGGACGTGGAATCAGTCTGGGTAGAAATACAGAATGGCAAAGGAAAGAGAAAAAGAGTGCGAGGAGAGCCGGGTGTTTAAAAAGAGTGCGAGGAGAGCCGGGAGTTTAAAAAGAGTGCGAGGAGAGCCGGGAGTTTAAAAAGAGTGCGAGGAGAGCTGGGAGTTTGAAAAGAGCACGAGAGGAGCCGGGGGGTTTGAAAAGAGCGTGGGAGGAGCCACGAGTTCAGAAAGGGTGCGAGAAAAGGCAGGAGTTTCAAAAGAGCGTGAGAGGAGAAGGATAAATACAAACGCAGGTTCAGAAAGTGACGTGGAATCAATCAATGCAACTGATTGGTGATTAAGTTCCGGTGAGTATTTTCAATGTTTTGAACTAATTCATTGCTTAACACTAAGGTAGAGACTAGAAAAGAGTACAGAATCGTCCTGTTCAATTATAATAGAAGCATTTAATTAAGAAACAAGGTTCCGAGCTGACGTAAATTATGCCCCGAGCTAACGGAAATTTTGTTTCAGGGAGTAACTAGCTTAATCAAGAGGGAAGCCATGGCAGGAGACCTCAGACCTGTCCGTGATATGTTGGGAATGAGGAATACGTCCAGCATCCCTGATGACCATGTGTGTAGAGCTACAGCTTCCAGCAAACTGGATTTTGGAGCTGGAGTTCCAGGTGGACTCACTCTGGAGCATCTACAATGCTGAGGAAGTTGTGGATGGCAGGTTTAGTGAGATGATCACTCCGCAGGTGAGGATTTCACGGGCAGAAATGGAATGGGTGACCATCAGGGACGGTAAAAGACTCAGGAAGGTGGGGCAGGAGTCCCTATAGTGGATTCAAAGTAGGAGCACAGACAGATCCTTCTGTGGTCGCAAACATGAATCACCTCCTTGGTGCCAGGGTCCAGGATCTCACGGAGCAGCTGCAGGGCATTCTGGGGAGGAAAGCTGAACAGCCAGTGTTTGTGGTACACATTGGTACCAATGACATAACTAAACTAAGGACGAGGATCTACAAGTCACGAGTACAAGAAGTTAGCAGATAAACTAAAATGCAGGACTTCAAATGTAGTAATCTCAGGATTACTCCCAGTTCCACGTGCTCTGTCAGATGGGTGTGAGGGGTGGGCTGGCTGGAGTGGGAAGAGAGGGGGGCATGGTGGGAGGGAGTGGGTGGATGTTGGGGGGAGAATGGGGGGGGGACCCTGTAGGTGGTCCGGGCCCCCACTGCCCCCCTCCTCTCCCAACCATCCTCACCACCATCAGCCCAGGGATTTGATGGGACCGTGTGATGGAATGGCCAGCCCAGGCAGCCTGGTGGGTTCGGTCCACATTGAAGTGGATGTATTGTGCCGACTGGGCATATAGGGCCTCCATGATGTCGCGGATGAACCTGTGCACTGAGGCCTGAAAGATCCCGGGCAGGTCCCCGCTCGCCACCTGGACGAAGCCCTTCGCGTAAAGGTTCAGGGTGACCGTCACCTTGACAGCCACTGGGAGCGGGTGTCCTCTCTCATACCCCCATTGTGCCTGGTGTGCCATCATCTGGCAGATAAGTCGCACTGTCTCCCTGCTCAGCTGGAGTTTTCAATGGCATGCCCGGTCCGGCAGGTCCTAGAATTGAGAGGCGGTGCCGGTACACGCAGGGCCTCATGCGGCGCTTCCTTGGCACCTCCTCCTCCTTGGCCTGTTGGGCAGCTCTGTCTCCATCCTGGGCGAATGCCTCCTTCCCTCTGTGGCCCGCTCTGCTGCTGCCCACTCCGCTGCTGCCCACTCCGCTGCTGCAGCTTCCTCCTCCTCGAGCAGCTCCAGCTCACACAGCCGCAGGGCATCCCCCAGGGCTGTGGCGACCGGCAGGAAGGCCACCATTGCTGCTTGAATTCCAATATAAATTGTCTGCAGGGGGTGTTAGCATGATCCTTACCCCCTGCGATTTTCATTTTTTCATTTCAAATGGAGTCTCGGTCTTCCAGCGGGAGATGGACCGAATGGTTGACCGGTACGGTTTGCGGGCCACATTTCCGTACCTTGACAACGTCACCATCTGCGGCCATGACCAGCAGGACTGTGACACCAACGTCCGCAAATTCCTCCATACCGCAAAAACCCTTAACTTAACCTATAACAAGGACAAACGCGTGTTCAGCACCGACCGTCTAGCCATCCTTGGCTACGTAGTGCATGATGGAGTCATAGGCCCAGATCCCGAACACATGCGCCCCCTCATGGAGTTTCCCCTCCCCCACTGCTCCAAGACCCTGAAACGCTGCCTGGGATCTTTTTTCATATTACGCCCAGTGGGTCCCCAATGACGCGGACAAGGCCCGCCCACTAATCCAATCCTCGTTTTTCCCCCTGTCGGCAGAGGCCCGCCAGGCCTTCAGCCGCATAAAGGCGGACATCGCAAAGGCCACAATGCACGCAATCGATGAATCCCTTCCCTTCCAAGTCGAGAGCGACGCATCCGACGTAGCTCTGGTGGCCACCCGCAACCAAGCGGGCAGGCCCGTGGCCTTCTTCTCACACACCCTCCATGCTTCAGAAATCCATCAGTCCTCCGTTGAAAAGGAGGCCCAAGCCATAGTAGAAGCGGTGCGGCACTGGAGGCATTACCTGGCCGGCAAGAGATTCACGCTCCTCACTGACCAACGGTCGGTCGCTTTCATGTTCGATAATGCACAGCAGAGCAAGTTAAAGAAAGATAAGATCTTACGGTGGAGGATCGAGCTCTCCACCTACAACTATGAGATCTTGTATCGTCCCGGGAAGCTAAACGAGCCCCCTGATGCCCTATCCTGCAGCACATGTGCCAACGCACAAGTGGACCGACTCCGAGCCTTCCATGAGGACCTCTGTCACCCGGGGGGTCACTCAATTCTTCCATTTTATCAAGACCCGCAACCTGCCCTACTCCCTCGAGAAGGTCAGGACCGCCACCAGGAACTGCCAAATCTGTGCGGAGTGCAAGCCGTACTTCGACAGACCAGAGAAAGCGCACCTGATAAAGGCTTCCCGTGCCTCTGAACGCCTCAGCATGGACTTCAAAGGGCCCCTCCCCTCCACCGACCGCAACACGTACTTCCTGAATGTGATTGACGAATACTCCCGGTTCCCATTCGCCATCCCCTGCCCTGACATGACCGCAGCCACCGTCATAAAAGCCCTCCACAGTACCTTTACCCTGTTCGGTTACCCGCCTACATACACAGCGATAGGGGGTCCTCCTTCATGAGCGACGAACTGCGTCAATTCCTGCTCAGCAAGGGCATCGCCTCGAGCAGGACGACCAGTTACAACCCCCAGGGAAACGGACAGGTAGAGAGGGAGAACGGAACGGTCTGGAAGACCGTCCTACTGGCCCTACGGTCCAGGAATCTCCCAGTCTCCCGCTGGCAGGAGGTCCTTCCCGATGCACTCCACTCCATCCGATCACTGCTGTGTACCATGAAACACCTCATGTACGTCTCCTTGTCTTCTCTAGGAAGTCCTCCTCTGGGGCCTCGCTCCCAACCTGGCTGGCAGCTCCTGGACCCATTCTGCTCCGCAAACACGTACGGGCGCACAAGTCAGACCCATTGGTCGAGAGGGTCCACCTCCTTCACGCTAACCCTCAGTACGCCTACGTGGCGTACCCCGACGGTCGGCAGGATACGGTCTCCCTATGGGACCTGGCGCCCGTTGGATCCCCACCCACACCCCACCCACCAACCCCACCCTCCCTCCCACCGGCACACCCCACAGCTGCCCCCTTCCCAGGTGGATTAGTTCTTCTACTGGTCCCACCCAGGGGTGATGAAGCTACCGAAGAAGCCAAAGTCACGCTCCCGGAGTCATGGATGCCCGAGCCGGCGCCTGCATCACCGCCGAAACTGCGACGATCACAGAGGACGACCAGGGCCCCCGATCGACTAATTGCTTCATTCTGATATGTACATATAAAATGAATACTGTAAATAGTTGTGACATGTAATAAGGCAAAACATTGTACCACTGACGGGTATCACCATAACCTCTACCACTGTATAACGCGAGACCACCCCCACCCCCCGCCGGACTCTTTTTTTTAACAGGAGGTGAATGTGGTAGTCAGTATTAGGAGTATTACAGTACCTAGGTTGAGGCTGTAAGATCATTGGTGTGGGAGGTACCTGAGACAGGAAGAGCATTGGTGAAGCCTGCCGGCTGGTTCCGCCCAGTAAGGCGGAGTATAAGAGCCTGTGTCTCCCTAGCAGCTGCATTCTGTACCTGCGCTGCTGGGGGAAACATCTAGTCCAATAGAGCCTTCAATTGTCATCCAATCTCGCTTCTGGAGTCATTGATCGAGCATCACCCCCATACCCAACCAGGTCCACCGGGCTACATTGTGGACCCAGTTGGCACTGCAGATTCTGCCCCCCACATTTCCCCCACGCCCCCCCATCCCCACACCCTGGCCCCATCAGTGGCCAGCACTGTGGGGGCCTCTGGCCCTGGCGCCCGTCCCTAATGCCAGAGGCGCCATGTGCTGGCACCACCCTCACGAGGGGTATGCAGGGGGTTACTGTGGGTGTTACCCTGGGTGGGCCACCAGTGAGTGGCGGCTGGGTGGGGTGCAGGGATGGAGGGGGGGGCATCCATACGGCCGGTGTCACTCTGAAGAACTAGGGACCAAGGTGGGTGGTCAGTGGGTGCGCAGCAAGATGGTCGCGGTAATGGCAGTCCGTGACTGGGCACAGCCCCAGTACAGTGGGGAGTCACCCCATCCACTCGGCCTGTTCCCCTCTCACCCCCCTCCCCTGGGCCGGGCAGGCCCCCCCCCCCCCCGAACCCTAGCCAGCTCGACCAGTGCCCGGCCCAGCAGCCCACAGTCGCTCCTCTCTGTGTCCGACCTCCTCTCTCTCCCTCATCAGCCACAATGGCAGTTTCACGATTTTCACACGCACAAGTGAAGTATGGCGTGGGGAACTCGGAGGAGAATCACGGAGGCCCCGGGGAATACCGGGTCAGGCCCGCTAATGATATGCAGACGGTGTTTACAGTACGTACGTTCTTGCACGCATTGACGCGGTGACGGAGAGTTGTGATTTGGCGTCAAATCGACGGCCGCCGCGATTTTGGCATCGGAACCTATTCTCCACCCAATTGCATTTCACAATTCCAGTGTTGGCAAAGGAGAATGCCACCCAATGGTCTTTAGGAATGATTGGATAATTTCACATTGCTGTACATCACATCGTCTTTCAGCCTTTCTCTTCTGAGTGTGAGGTAATATATAATTTCCTTCTCACTCCTTCAAAACTACTCTCTGAAGCTACCTTCAAACCTCCACCTTGCTCATCTGTGCGCCAAAGCTGATTCTAATTTGATATTGATAACAACATTTGATATGCTGGGATTTATGCTGAGGATTTCTATTTTCTAGGTGCACCTCAGGACGACGATAACAATCTTGACAATTGTAAGTTATAGAATGTTAAAATTAAGCTTCAAGAAATTTAAGCTCTATCTTGAAAATGCAGTGATTCAAGAACTTTGATTGATGTAATGCCTCGTTGGGCCACTGAATGTCTAAAGACTTGTTTGGTATCACACTCATTGGAAGCTATGATTGGTCATTCTGCCCCTTGCGCCTGTCCGGCCATTTCATAAGATCATATCTGATCTCATTGTTTCTTTTATTTGCTCATGGGGCTTGGACGTCACCGGCTGGGCCAGCATTTATTCCCCAATTTGGGGTGGCACGTTGGCACAGTGGTTAGCACTGCTGCCTCTCAGCTCCAGGTGGTCCCAGGTCCAATTCCGGCCTCGTGTGACTATGTGGAGTTTGCACTTTCTCCCCGTTTCTGCGTGGGTTTCCTCCGGATGCTCCGGTTTTCTCCCACAGCCCGTAGATGTGCAGGTTAGGTGGACCAGTCATGCTAAATTGCCTCTTAATGTCCAAAAGGATAGGTCGGGTTACTGGGTTGCAAGGATAGGGTGGGAGTCTGAGCTTAAGTGGGATGCTCTTCCAAGGACGGGTGTGGACTGGACAGGCCGAATGGCCTCCTTCTGCTCTGTAAATTCTATCATTCTAATTGCCCTTGAAGGAGCAGTTATGAGTCAACCACTTTGCTGTGGGTCTGGAGTCACATGGAGTCACATGTAGGCCAGACCAGGTAAGGAGGCAGGTTTCCTCCCCTAAAAGGTCATTAGTGAACCAGATAGGTTTATGAAACAATCGACAATGGTCATCATTAGACTTTTAATTCCAGAGTTTATTGAATTCAAATTTCACCATCTGCAGTGGCGGGATTTGAATTTGGGCCGCCCAGAGCATTACTCTGGGTCTCTGGTTTACTCGTCCATGTGTCACCACATCCCCTACTTTCCCATTCATCCCTCCACCTCTGACATAATTGTCAGTCAAGGAGCCATCTAACTCAGCCTTCAACATATTCAATGACCCAGCCGCCACTGCTCTCTGTGCAAGAGAATTGCACAGACTCACAAACCACTGAGCGAAGTAAACATCTCCACATTTCCCTTTTATACGGGAAACCCCTTATTTTTAAACTGTGGCCCCGAGTTCTAGCTCCTCCCTTAAGGGAAAACATCCTTTCAACATCCACCCTATCATGTTCCATCAGGATCTTGTATGTTTCAACATGATCATCTCTCATTCTTCCGAATTGCAGGCCCAACCTGTCCAACTGTTGCACATCTGCCGAACCTTCATCCCATGAATCAAATGAATCAACCTCCATTGCTTTTAATGCACTTATATCCTTTCTGAAATAAGGGTGTCAAAACTGTAAACAGAACTCCAGAGCTGGTCTCACCACTGCTCTGTACAAATGTAGTAAAGAATCCCCACCTTTACCATGCTCCTTGCAACTAATGCCAACATCAGAAGTAAGCTAATCGCCCCCTTACGCCTGCTCTAACATTCAATAAGATCATGGTTGAACCGCTTTTGTTCAAACAAAATTCCCCGATAAACTTTGACTCCTTTGCCTAACAAGAATCTGCCTGAAAAATATTCAATGACCTTGCCGCTACTGCCTTCTGAGGCACAGAGTTGCAAAGTCGTAGAGACTTGGGGTGAGATTCTCTGGCCTCCCCGCAGCGCGTTTCCCGGTGGCAGGAGGCGGTCCAACATTGGCTGGCAGCGGGATCTTCTGATGCCGCCCCATCAATGGGAAACCACCACACACCGCCGGGAAACTTGGCGGGACCGGAAGACCCCGCCAGCGCGAACAGCCGGAAGATCGTGCCCTTCGCCAATCTCGTGCCCCAGTTCCACATCCGGCCATCCAGCCTCACTCCCAGATGGACCAAGAACTTGCAGGTGAAAGAAGTTCTTCTGAACACATTTCCAAAATACTTCCGCTCCTTAACCTTTACTCTAACATTATCTCAGTCGATATTTGGGAAGTTAAAGTCCGCCAATATCACCACACTGAAGTTCCAGGTGTTGATTCAGTAAAGCTGGGGTCAGGTACACTCTGGGCATTCAGTCTTGACATAAAGCTGTTTTGCTTGCCTCCTTGACATAAACATTAATCAATTACAACTCGGAAGTTAATCTGTTAAACTATCGCACAAAGGACATTTTGAGAAGATGTGATAAAGCACACCACAGCAAATTAAACAACCTTTTACCCAAACCTTTAATTTTACTTCTCAAAACATTTTATCCCTGTTTTTTTTTCTAACATGAGATTCAGTCCCCACGCCGGCGGGGGAATTCTCCGCACTTCCGGGGGCTAAGTGGACGCCGGAGTGGTTGGCACCGCTCCAGCCGGCGCCGAAGGGCCGGCATGATCTCGTGCATGCGCACACTGGCCGGCGTATTTTGGCGCATGCACGGGGGGGGTGTCTTCTCCGCGCCGGCCATGGCGGAGCATTACAGGGGCCCACGCGGAAGGAAGGGGTGCCCTCATGGCACAGACCTGCCCGCAGATCGGTGGGCCCTGATCGCGGGCCAGGCCACCTTAGGGGTGTCCCCCCCCCAGGGTCGGATCCCCACGGGCCGCCCTGAGGACCGCCCCCGCCGTGTGGGACCATGCGTAACCCACGCCGGCGGGACTGGCCAAAAATGGACGTCTGCTCGGCCCATCGGGGCCCGGAGATATGCCGGGGCGGGGGGGCGCTACCAACTGCCCCCGACTGGCGGGGGGGTCAGAGAATCCCGCCCCTGATCTACATATAGCAGCTGAATGAATAAGTAGCAGCCTCCTGGGGCGAAATTCTCCGGTATCGGCGCGATGTCCGCCGATTGGCGCCCAAAATGGCACAAATCAGTCGGGCATCGCGCCGCCCCAAAGGTGCAGAATGCTCCGCATCTTTGGGGACCGAGCCCCAACCTTAATGGGCTTAGGCCCGCGCCGGACGAATCTCCGCCCCGCCAGCTGTCGGAAACGGCCTTTGTTGCCCCGCCAGCTGGCGCGGAAATGACATCTCCGGGCGGCGCATGCGCAGGAGTGTTAGCGGCCGCTGACGGCATTCCCGCGCATGCGCAGTGGAGGGAGTCTCTTCCGCCTCCGCCATGGTGGAGACCGTGGCGAAGGCGGAAGGGAAAGAGTGCCCCCATGGCACAGGCCCGCCCGTGGATCGGTGGGCCCCGATCGCGGGCCAGGCCACCGTGGGGGCAGCCCCCGGAGCCCGCCCACGCCGCCTTGTCCCGCCGGTAAGGTAGGTGGTTTAATCTACGCCGGCGGGGCAGGCATTTTAGCGGCGGGACTTGGGCCCATCCGGGCCGGAGAATCGCGCGGGGGGGGGGCCCGCCAACCGGCGCGGCGCGATTCCCGCCCCCGCCGAATATCCAGTGCCGGAGAATTCGGCAACCGGCAGGGGCGGGATTCACGCCAGCCCCTGGCGATTCTCCGACCCGGCGGGGGGTCGGAGAATCTCGCCCCAGGTGTCACCTTTTATGGCTTTCTGGTAGGACAGGTGAACTCCCCAACTAAAACTTCTGAAGTGCATTGTGAAGAAATATAAACATTGATTTTGCTGACAATTCAGCAGAACTGTCTAGCTGCCAGCAAACAGTGTGAATTTACAATCATTCTTTAATAGCAATATTAATAATGATTTGTTGAATAATTTTTTCCTTGTGCCTTGATAGCAATTAATATTAATTTCAATGCTTAATTTATGGATCCGAAAGAATTGCATTGAACACTTATTTCTTTGTCAATAGTGAACAGCATTCAAGCTTTACGAGTACAAGCTGGTAAGTCCAACACTGATAAGGTGGTTGAATTGAAAATAATTGAGGTTTTGTATGCTTTCTTTTCTTAGAAACCTCCTGTCAGATTTTCTTTAAGTTTCCAATTTGTATTGAAATGCCTTTATTCTCTATTAACAGAGGCACTGCAGAGAGAACAAGCTGCACTTATTGAAACCAGTAAGTTCCTGACCGAGAAAAATAGTTTGAATAAAGTGAACGTCTTTTATGAAAAATCTTTCCACTGATACAAAAACATTCTTGGTGATGTTGATTTGATGTTATAAACCATGCACAACATTTTGATTAGACTGCATTTACAGTATGGTACCAGCTTTGGTCTGATCATATGTTGGGACATTTCGGGGTAATGGATATTACAGAAAAAAGTCACAGAATTATGTGTGGTTTAAAAAAGCTTAGTTACTCAGGGATACAAAAAGATATGGGCCAATTCACTTAAGGGATGCATTAACCTCCTGGAGATTTAAAAGACAAAAAAAGTTAAAAACTAGACTGTTCCTTTTGATAGATACTTCAATTTATTCCTTTTGATAGATACTTCAATTTGGTAAATTGGAGAAGAGTAGGTTATCATGCATATAAGCTACAGAAAGATAGGGGTTTTACTGGCAGATCATGCAATCAGTGATGAATCTTTGCAAAAATACCAAAGAGAGCTGCACTAGCTCCTGGATAGAATGAAGCACACATTCCATTAGAAATCGGTGAAATAACATCTAATATATGTATAGACAATTTTCCAATTTCTTTCTTAATTGACTTGGAGTTTTAGATTGTATTTGCCCTTCCCAGGAGTTTATATGATTGCTGATATTTAGGATGAACTTTAAGAATGCTTCAAGGGTTCTAACTGTTAGGAGCAGGCTTGGCGAACCAGGTGACCTTTTCCTCTCGGTCATTTTCCAATATTCATGTTTCCATTGAAGGCCGCTTGGATGCTGCTTCTTTTTTAGACTAATGGCTAATATCCCCAGTATTATATGACATGGTATTGTTTCAAAAGTTCTATACTTCTTTGCATAATGCACCAAATACCTCCTTGAAAGAGGGTGGGGAAGTCATGACAGCAGCATGTTGCTCTCCTTTGGCTCAGAATTGATCTCATTAGCAGCATTTTTGAATAAAGCTGATATTCAATATCCATTCAGGTTTCATCTTTAGGCACTTACAAGATGTCGTACTAAATTGGACCCATTTACTAGTTATCCACAACATCCTAAATCTGTTTTTACTTTTGAAAGTTTGGGATCTCTGACCATATCTGGTAGCTGTCCAAAGGCAGGCCATACAAGTGTTTCTGTTAGGACGTCATCTGCTTGATCTGGTCCAGCAAATATAATTTTATAGAAGGGTTTTTAAAGGTTCAGCCTCAACAGCTGCTTCTTCTATGATGCTGTGTTTGTCTTTTGGGAATAAGTTCAGAGATTTCAAGTTTCACAATGTGCATATATGAATTGAGTAGCTCTGACCCTGACAACCGTAAAAGGTCAAAGAACAAAGAATAAAGAACAATACAGCACAGGAACAGGCCCCTCGGCCCTCCCAGCCTGTACCGGTCATGATCCCAACCTTGGCCTCAGCACTTCCTTGTGCCGTATCCCCCTATACCCACCCTATCCACGTATTTGTGAAGATGCCTTTCTGAATGGTGTTAATGTGCCTGCTTGCACAACCACCCCTGGCAAAGCGTTGCAGGCACTCACCACCCTCTGGTATACCTGCCTCGCACATCTCCCCTAATTTCCCTCACGGACCTTAAACCTATACCCCCTGATGAATTACCCGCCTGCCTATCCACTCTATCCGTGTCGCTCATTATCTTGTAGATCTCCATCAGGTCACCCCTCAACCTCCGTCAGTCCAATGAAAACATTATGAGTCTATTCAGTCTCTCCACATAGCTAACACCCTCCAGACCAGGCAACATCTTGGTAAACCTCCTCTGCACCCTCTCCAAAGCCTCCACATCCTTCTGGTAGTGTGGCGACCAGGATCGTGCGCAATATTCCAAGTGCGGCCGTACCAAGGTTCTGTACAACTGCAGCATGACTTGCCAGTTTTTATACTCGATGCCCCGTCCAATGAAGGCAATCATCCCGTATGCCTTCTTAACTACCTCGACTTTCTATATTCCTAAGAGTTTTGCCATTTACGGTAGAGTTCCCCTCTATGTTAGACCTACAAAAATGCATCACCTCACATTTGTCTGGACCAAACTCCATTTGCTATTTCTCTGCCTAAGTCTCCAACCTATCTATGTCCTGCTGTATCCTCTGACAATCCTCAACACTATCTGCCACTCCACCAACCTTGGTATCATCCGCAAACTTACTAATCAGACCGGCTACATTTTCCTCCAAATCATTTATGTATACTACAAACAAGATCCCTGTGGAACACCACTGGTCACAACCTTCCATTCAGAAAAACACCCTTCTACTGCTACCCTTTGCCTTCTGTAGCCGAGCCAGTTCTGTATCCATCTTACCACCTCACCTCTGATCCCGTGTGACTTCACCTTTTGTACCAGTCTGCCATGAGGCACCTTGTCAAAGGCTTTACTGAAGTCCATGTAAACAACATCCACCGCCCTCCCCATATCAATCAACTTTGTCACCTCCTCAAAAAACTTGATAAGGTTAGTGAGGTACGGCCTTCCCTGCACAAAACCATGCTGTCTATCATAATGAGTCCATTTGTTTCCAAATGGGTATAAACCCTGTCCCTGAGAATTCTCTCCAATAATTTACCTATTACCGATGTGAGGCTCACCGGCCTATGTTTCCTGGATTATCCCTGCTACCTTTCTTAAACAATGCTACCACAGTAGCTATTCTCCAGTCCTCTGGGATCTCACCTGTAGCCAATGAGAATACAAAGATGTAAGTTAAGGCTCCAGCAAATTCCTCACTTGCTTCCCTCGGTATTCTGGGGTAAATCCCATCTGGCCCAGGAGACTTATCTACCTGAATGTCTTTTAAAAGACCCAGCATCTCCTCCATTTCGATGTCAACATGATCCAGACTGTCCACACACCCTACCCAAGAATCATCTCCCACAAAGTCCTTTTCTTTGGTGAACACTGATGCAAAGTACTCATTTAGTACCTCGTCCATTTTCTCTGGCTCAACACATTGATTCTCCCCACTGTCCTTAAGTGGCCCAATCCTTTCCCTGGCCACCCTATTGCTTTTTACATAGGAGTAAAAAACTTTGGGATTCACCTTAATCTGACTTGCCAAGGACTTTTCATGACCCCGGCTAGCCCTCCTAATTTCCTGCTTAAGTACCTTCCTACTTTAGGTATTGTGGTATTATAGGTATTACGGTACCTGAGAGGCTAAAGCACCATTGGTAGAACCTGTATGCTTTCTATTGGCTAGAGTGTATAATAGCTCCGCCCTGATAGGCGGGGTATAATAACCCGTGCCGCCCCAGCAGCTCTCATTCTGTACCTGAGCAGCTGGGGGAAACATTTAGCTTATTAAAGCCTTCAGTTGGACTACAACCTCGCTTTAGTGGTCATTGATCGTGCATCAATTTAATAAGCTAGATTTTCAGAAGAAAGGATGGAGCTCCGAATCAAGCCGGAGAGTCTGCAACTTAGCCCCACGCGGTGAACTCAGCGGCAATCTTTAAGCCCTGGCTGGCGTGCTTTAAAGGGTATCTTGAGACAGCTGAAACGCACCCACAGGAGAGCAGAAACTGCACGTCCTGCACTCAAGGGTGAGGATTTACATCCTCATCGAGGAAGCGGAAGACTTTGATGCAGCAATAGAGCTGCTAAAAGGACACGATATTCGCCCGGTAAACCAGGTCTACGCCCGGCATCTGCTTGCAACAAGGTGACAAACCCCTGGGAATCGCTGGAGAAATTCTACCGCGCACTCCTGGTGCTGGGAAGAAACTGTGGCTGCCCGCAAGTTTCGGCGAGCGAACACACGGAACTCTTAGTCCGGGACGCTTTTGTGGCAGGTATGCTTTCATCACAAATCTGCCAGCGCCTGTTAGAGAAGGACACCCTGTGTCTCAGGGAGGCACAGGCCCTTGCAGGCTCCCTGGACGTGGCCTCCAGGAATGACCGCATCTCCGTTCCCGACCGTGCGGCAGCACCCTGGGCAGCGTGGAACCCCGCAGCGGCCGACCCCGAGACTTCCCCCGTTCCCCCACAGGCCTGCGCTGCAAGGCGGCCTGGCAACCCCGAGGGGCCCCGCTGCTACTTTTGCGGGCAGGCCAAGCACCCCCGCCTGCGCTGCCCGACCCTCGCATCCACCTGCAAGGGAAGCGGCAAAAAGGGCCATTCCGTGGGGGTATGTCAGGCCCGAGCGGCGGCCGCGGTCTCCAGCGGCGAATGCGGACCGCCAGCACAAACTTCTCCACGGGCCCCGTGCGGCCAGCGGTCGCCGCCACCCCCATATCCCAGGGCCACGTGCGGACCCCGGGCGGCGCCATTTTGTTCCGCGGACGCCACGCTTGAGGGATGGCCGCCGCCATCTTGTGCACCCCCGGCCATGTGCGACCAATGGGAGACGCCATCTTGGATGAACCCCCAGGACCCCAGCTCGGCCGACCACACACTGCCTGAACAGAATTCCCAACTACTGTGATTGGCCTCGGTGACCCTGGATCAGTCTCGACCTCGAACACTCTCAACCGCTGCGACGACCGTTTTCATCAACGGGCACGGGACGTCCTGCCTAATTGACTCTGGGAGCACAGAAAGCTTCATACACCCCGACACGGTAAGGGCGCTGTTCTCTCCTCATCCACCCTGTTAATCAAAAAATCTCACTGGCCTCCGGTTTCCACTCAGTGGAGATAAAGGGGTTTTGTGTAGCAAACCTCACAGTCCAGGGAAGGGAGTTAAAAAATTTCCGTCTCTACGTCCTTCCCCACCTCTGCGTGGCTACACTCCTGGGTTTAGACTTCCAGTGTACCCTTCAAAGTCTGACCTTCCAATTCGGCGGCCCTATACCCCCCCTTACTGTCTGCGGCCTCGCGACCCTTAAGGTCGACCCGCCTTCCCTGTTTGCGAACCTCACCTCAGATTGCAAACCCGTTGCCACCAGGAGCAGATGCTACAGTGCCCAGGACCGGATCTTTATTAGGTCAGAGGTCCAAAGGCTACTGAGGGAAGAGGTCATTGAAGCCAGTAACAGCCCCTGGAGAGCTCGAGTAGTAAAGACCGGGGGAGAAGCATAGGATGGTCATCGACTACAGTCAGACCATCAACAGGTTTACGCAGCTGGACGCGTACCCTCTCCCCCGCATATACGACCTGGTAAACAGGATCGCGCATTATAAGGTCTTCTCCACGGTGGATCTCAAGTCCGCCTACCACCAACTCCCCATCCGCACTAGTGACCGCAAATACACTGCCTTCGAGGCAGACGGGCGGCTCTATCACTTCTTAGGGGTTCCCTTTGGTGTCACTAACGGGGTCTCGGTCTTCCAGTGCGAGATGGACCGAATGGATGACCGGTACGGTTTATGGGCAACATTCCCGTATTTCGATAATGTCACCATCTGCGGCCACGACCAGCAGGACCACGACGCCAACCTCCGAAAATTTCTCCAGACCGCTAAAATCCTTAACCTAACATACAATAAGGATAAATGCATGTTTAGCACCGACCGTCTCGTCATTCTCGGCTACGTAGTGCGAAATGGAGTTATAGGCCCCAACCCTGAACGCATGCGCCCCCTTATGGAGTTCCTCCTCCCTCACTGCTCTAAGGCCCTGAAATGCTGCTTAGGCTTTTTTCGCTACTACGCCCAGTGGGTCCCCAACTATGCAGACAAGGCCCGTTCCCTGATCCAATCCACAGCTTTTCCCCTGTCGATAGAGGCCCACCAGGCTTCAGCCGCATCAAAGCAGACATTGCAAAGGCCACGATGCACGCCATCGATGAGTCCCTCCCCTTCCAGGTCGAGAGCGATGCGTCCGACGTAGCTCTGGCGGCCACCCTCAACCAAGCGGGCAGACCCATGGCCTTCTTCTCCCGTACCCTCCATGCTTCCAAAATCCGCCACTCCTCAGTCGAAATGGAGGCCCAGGCCATAGTCATAACACATACATAATGATAGACAGAGCAACGGACCAATCAGCACACATAACACGACAGCCAATCACAGACAAGAGCAGACACAGTATAAGACAAGAAACACAACACTTCCTGGGCAGTCCATCTGGAGACGGCACAGGGCCAGGACCTCAAAGCAAGACACTCACACAGTCACAACGTGCTGAGTACCAAGTCTGATGTATAAATAGTTTAATGGAATAAAGCTGCGTTGTACCAATCGCAACCGTGTTGGTTCGTCTGTACCTCAGAGCACCCAACACTTCAGTCCCGGGAAGCTAAACGAGCCTCCTGACGCCCTGTCCCGCGGCACATGTGCCACCGCACAAGTGGACCGCCTCCGAGCCCTCCACGAGGACCTCTGCCACCCGGGGGTCACACGCTTTTTCCATTTCATCAAGACCCGCAACCTGCCGTACTCCATCGAGGAGGTCAGGACTGCCACCAGGGACTGCCAAATCTGCGCGGAGTGCAAACCGCACTTCTACCGGCCAGAGAGAGCGCACCTGATAAAGGCTTCCCGTCCCTTTAAACGCCTCAGCATGGACTTCAAAGGCCCCCTCCCCTCCACTGACCGCAACACGTACTTCCTGAACGTGATTGACGAGTACTCCCGGTTCCCATTCGCCATCCCCTACCCCGACATGACCGCCACCACCGTCATCAAGGCCCTCCAGGGTATCTTTACACTGTTCGGTTTCCCCGCTTACATACACAGTGATGGGGGTCCTCCTTTATGAGCGACGAACTGCGCCAATTCCTGCTCAGCAAGGGCATCGCAGGACGACCAGTTACAACCCCCGGGGTAACGGACAGGTAGAGAGGGGGAACGGAACGGTCTGGAAGATCGTCCTACTGGCCCTACGGTCCAGGAACCTCCCAGTCTCCCGCTGGCAGGAAGTACTCCCAGATGCCCTCCACTCCATCCGGTCACTACTTTGTACAACCACCAATCAGACACCTCACGAACGTCTCCTTGTCTTCCCTAGGAAGTCCTCCTCTGGGACCTCGCTCCCGACCTGGCTGGCAGCACCCGGACCCATCCTGCTCCGAAAACACGTGCGGGCGCACAAGTCGGACCCGTTGGTCGAGAGGGTCCATCTGCTCCATGCTAACCCCCAGTATGCCCACGAGGCGTACCCCAACGGCCGACAAGATACGATCTCCCTACGGGACCTGGCGCCCGCCAGAACTCCACGCACATTCCAGCCACGAGTCCCACCCTCCCCTCCGTCGCAGCACCTTACAGGGGGATCGGTCCTTCCGCCGCCCCCGTCTAGGCCCCCAACCCACCGACGCCCCCCGCAGGCGCTCCCTTGCCAGGTCAACCGTTTTCCCCACCAGCGCTGTCTAGGGGTGACGAAGCTGCCATGGAGATCGAAGCCACGCTCCCGGAGTCACAGATGCCCGAGCCTCCACCGGAGTCACCACCAAGGCTCCGACGATCACAGAGGACGACCAGGGCCCGCGATCGACTGATTGCTTCATTTTAACTGTAAACCGTAAATATAAAGACCATGTACATAGCTATCAGAATTGTAAATAGTTACTAAACACTGGACGGAGGTATTACGGTACCTCCATAACTAATTATACCATGTTGTTATGTTTTGTAGTTTCTGGCCACCACCTCCGCTGGACTCTTTTTTAACAGGGGTGAATGTGGTATTATAGGTATTACGGTACCTGAGAGGCTAAAGCACCATTGGTAGAACCTGTATGCTTGCTATTGGCTAGAATGTATAATAGCTCCGCCCTGATAGGCGGGGTATAAGAACACGTGCCGCCCCAGCAGCCCTCATTCTGTACCTGAGCTGCTGGGGGATACATCTAGCTTATTAAAGACTTCAGTTAGACTACAACCTCGCTTTAGTGGTTATTGGTCGTGCATCAATTATACTCCTCAAGAGTTGCGACTGTCCCCATCCTTCGAGACCGTACAAAAGCCTCCTTTGTCTTTTTGACGAGGTTCACAATATCCCTTGTTATCCAAGGCTCCCTAAACTTCTCATTCTCCCAGGAACGTGACATTCCTAAATCCTATTAACTGTCGCTTGAAAGACTCCCACATGTCTTTTGTTAATTTATTTTCCAACAGCTGCACCCAATCCAAATTCTTCAATTCCTGTCTCACGTTATCGTAATTTGCCTTTCCCCAGTTTAGCGCCTTAATGCAAAGGTTACTCTCATCTCTATCCAAAAGTACCCTAAAAGTTACGGAATTGTGGTCACTACTCCCAAAATGTTCCCCGACTGAAACCTCAACCACCTGTCAGGCTCATTCCCCAATACCAGGTCCAGTACTACCCGAAGAAGAGCAGTGCAGTTCTCCCTGATGTTATGATCAATATTTCAAATCTAACATCACTAAAACAGATGATCTGGTTCTTACCTTGTCGCTATTTGTGGGACATTGCTCTGTGCATATTGGCTGCCATATTTTGCAATTGAGACAACACTTCCGAAATACTAAAATGGTTGTAAAACACATTGATGACTCCTAAGTTTGTGCACTATATAAATGCAAGATTTTTCTTACTTCCTTTAGTTGCACTGCAGGAATGTCAGAGAAAAGCAAAAAGAAGTAAACGAAAACGGCGACGGCATTCATCAACCTGCAATAAAGGGAACCGTAAAATTATTTTGATCAATCCACACAGAAAGACAGAACCTTCTTGTAAGTTCTACAGGGAACTATAATATCTTCAGTAGTCCCGAAAAGATGACGCAAAAACGGTTTATTTTGGTAAACAAAAGTCAATTGGGTCATCGCATGGGTCTCATGAGGGTTATTACAGGGACAAAGACTTGGAAGAAGAAACAAATGGGTATTGATTGGAAAATTGGCAGGTCCGTGGCGGCGAATGTGCATGGCGGTGGCCTGCAGCGACCGCGCCGTGCAACATGGCGACGATCTCGCTCGGACCCGTGTGCCAAATAGTGTCCCCTTTTGGCCAGACTCGCCACCCCGGACCACCCCCACCAGTACCCCCGGCCTCTGACAAAGCCCCCCCTGCCCATGGATCGGCTCCCCCCCCCCCCACGACTGTGGCAGCACTGAACTCAATCTGCAGCCGCCACGTTGAATTCCCGACAGAAAATAGCATGAGAGACCCACGCCGTCGGGATCACAGCCCGTCGGGGCGGAGCATCGGTGGGAGGGCCTCAGGTAATGCCCTGAGGCCGCCCATATGGCGTGTGGCGTACTCCTAGAGTATGCCGGTTTGGATGGGGGCAGAGCATCACAAAATCTTTTAGATTTCCAAAGCAACCTATCAGTGTCTACACTTTCAAGTTCCTTCAGAATTTTGTTGGTTTCAATGAGATTAACTCTGATTTCTCTAAACTGCAGAGATTATAAACCCAATTTACTCAGTCTCCATCTCAGCATAAAAGGGCCCCAATTTAGTGAACCTTCGCTGTACTGCCTCCAATGCGAGTATATCCTTTCTTAAATATGAAAACCCAAACTTCTTGTGGTCTTACCGAAAATCCATACAATTGTAACTAAACATCTTTATTCTTGTACTCCAGTTCCCTTCCAATGAAGGCCAATATGACATGTTCTTTGTACAAACACATCCAAATGTGAACATGAACACTTAAAAGTTTCACATCTTTTTTAAAAATGTTGATTTCTTTATCAGTAAAAAATGAAATGTAATGCATGAACTGTTCTATTGGAACTAAGAAACAAAAAGATAGAATGGAACTTGCCAAGAGGGTGGTTGAAAGGAGTCTGGAGGTGAAACAAACACTGCAAAGTGACAAGGAAAACAACCTGAGGAAGGAGCAGCGCTCCGAAAGCTAGTGTTTGAAACAAACCTGTTGGACTTTAACCTGGTGTTGTAAGACTTCTTACTGTGCTCACCCCAGTCCAACGCCGGCATCTCCACATCAAAGAAAAGAATGCAACTAGAAGGTGGGGTTGTATTGTAAAATCTGTGAGTCCAGGTTCTCAGAAACCATTATGTAGATGTCCAATGCTTTTATCTATGAAGTTGAAGCATTGTCTGGACAAGCAACAAAGGTGAATACATATGTTGGATGAGCTATGAGAAACAATGTGATAATTTAACGATCCATGAGCTTGAAAAGAAACATCTCTGAGAGAATCTTCTAGAATTTAAAAAGGCCGACTTAAGGTATAAAGTAAATTGATCAATGGGTGGGATTCCTCGTCCACGTGCTTCCGGCGATCGGAAAGTCCCGCCCGAGGTCAATGGACTTCTCCATTGTCCGCGTCTCGCCCGTGGCGTTCTGGAGGCGGGCGGGAAGGAAGATGCCAATTCTGCCCAAAACAACAAGGCAGCAAGACAAGGGAGCACAGACTGAATAAAACGTTTAGGGGGGATTCTTAGAACCAATTCTTTACATAGAGGGGAATAACATTTGGAACAGTTTGTTAGGAAGAACGGTCAAAATGAGGGGTGTCCAAGGCACTGGGCTCACATAAAAACAACTGAGTGCTTTTGTGGGGATAGAATAAGATTAATCAGGAAACTAAGGGAATTCGGCATGTCGGGGTGGCGGGGCGGGATGCACGCCACACCCTGCCGATTCTCCGGCCCAATACTTTTCACTGTACCTCGGTACAGGTGACAACAAACAAATCCAATCCAACCCTATGTCCGACACCATCATCATCACCATCCATGGGTATGTCCTGTCCCACCGCCAGGACAGACCCAGCAGAGGTGGCAGTTTGACAGTCAGGAGGAAGTTACCCTGGGAGTCCTCAATATCGACTCTGGACTCTATAAAGTCACATAGCTTCAGGTCAAACATGGGCAAGGGAACCTGCTGATTACCACCTACCGTCCCCCCACAGCTGCTGAATACGTTCTCAATGTTGAATGCCACTTCATGAAAGTATCAGTCAGTGATGACCGCACAGTCCTTGTGGAGATGAAGTCCTCACTTCACATTTAGGATGGCCTCCATTGTGTTGTAGGGCACTACCACCATGCTCAATAGGATAGAAGTTGAACTGATCCAGCAACTCGACATCCATGAGGCTCTGGGATCCATCAGCAGAAGAAGAATTGCACTCAACCTCAATCTGATGCTGTGGACATCCAGAGGAGGTCTCACGGGCTGGCATATCCCCCATTCTACCATTACCACCAATCCACGGAATCAACTTTGGTTCAATGACAAGTGCAGGAGGGCATGCCTGGAGCAGCAGCAGGCATACCTAAAAATGAGGTGTCAACCTGGTGAAGCTGGAACACTGGACTACTTGCGTGTCAAACAGCATAAACAGCAAGCTATAGACAAAACTGAGCGATTCCACAACCAACAGATCAGATCCAAGCTCTACAGTCCTGCCACTTCACCATGTCATGAATGGTGATAGACAATTCAGCAACTCACTAGAGGAGGAGATTCTACAAGTATGGGGAGCCCAGCACATCAGTACAAAAAACAAGGGACGGGATTCTCCCCTACCCGGCGGGGCGGGGGGGGGGTCCCGGCACCGAGGAGTGGCGGCCGCCCCAAAGGTGCGTAATCCTCCGCACTTTCAGGGGCTAGGCCCACCCTGGAGTGGTTTGCGCGGCGCCGGCTGGCGGGGAAGGGGCTTGACGCCATGCCAACCGGCACCGAAGGGCCTCCGCCGGCCAGCACGAGTTGGCGCATGCGCGGGAGCGGCAGCATGTGCTAGCGTCATCCCAGAGCATGCGCAGAGGGGTTTGTCTCCGCACCGGCCATCGCGGACCGCTACAGAAAAGAATAGAGTGTCCCCATAACACCATAAGATCTTAAGACATAGGAGCGGAAGTAAGGCCATTCGGCCCATCGAGTCCACTCCACCATTCAATCATGGCTGATTTCAACTCCATTTACCCGCTCTCTCTCCATAGCCCTTAATTCCTCGAGAAATCAAGAATTTATCAACTTCTGTCTTAAAGACACTCAACGTCCCAGCCTCCACCGCCCTCTGTGGCAATGAATTCCACAGACCCACCACTCTCTGGCTGACGAAATTTCTCCTCATCCCTGTTCTAAAGTGACTCCCTTTTATTCTAAGGCTGTGCCCCTGGGTCCTAGTCTCCCCTGCTAATGGAAACAACTTCCCTACGTCCACCCTATCTAAGCCATTCATTATCTTGTCTGTTTCTATTAGATCTCCCCTCAACCTCCTAAACTCCACTGAATATAATCCCAGGATCCTCAGACGTTCATCGTATGTTAGGCTTACCATTCCTGAGATTATCCGTGTGGATTTCCGCTGGACCCGCTCCAGTGCCAGTATGTCCTTCCTGAGGTGTGGGGCCCAAAATTGCTCACAGTATTCGAAATGGGGCCTAACTAATGCTTTATAAAGCTTCAGAAGTACATCCCTGCTTTTATTTTCCAAGCCTCTTGAGATAAATGACAACATTGCATTTGCTTTCTTAATTACGGACTCAACCTGCAAGTTTGCCTTTAGAGAATCCTGGACTAGGACTTCCAAGTCCCTTTGCACTTCAGCATTATCAATTTTGTCACCGTTTAGAAAATAGTCCATGCCTCTATTCTTTTTTCCAAAGTACAAGACCTCGCACTTGCCCACATTGAATTTCATCAGCCGTTTCTTGGACCACTCTGCTAAACTGTCTAAATCTTTCTGCAGCCTCCCCACCTCCTCCATACTACCTGCCCCTCCACCTATCTTTGTATCATCAGCAAACTTAGCCAGAATGTCCCCAGTCCCGTCATCTAGATCGTTAATATATAAAGAGAACAGCTGTGGCCCCAACACTGAACCCTGCGGGACACCACTCGTCACCGGTTGCCATTCCGAAAAAGAACCTTTTATCCCAACTCTCTGCCTTCTGCCTGACAGCCAATTGTCAATCCATGTTAGTACCTTGCCTCGAATACCATGGACCCTTATTTTACTCAGCAGTCTCCCGTGAGGCACCTTATCAAAGGCCTTTTGGAAGTCAAGATAGATAACATCCATTGGCTCTCCTTGGTCTAACCTATTTGTTATCTCTTCAAAGAACTCTAACAGGTTTGTCAGGCATGACCTCCCCTTACTAAATCCATGCTGACTTGTCCTAATCCGACCCTGCACTTCTAAGAAATTAGAAATCTCGGGCAAGATTCTCCGACCCCCCGCCGGGTCGGAGAATCCCCAGGGGCTGGCGTGAATCCCGCCCCCGCCGGTTGCCGAAGTCTCCGGCACCGGAGATTCGGCGGGGGCGGGAATCGCGCCGCGCCGGTTGGCGGGTCCCCTCGCGCGATTCTCCGGCCCGAATGGGCCGAAGTCCCGCCGCTAAAATGCCTGTCCCGCTGGTGTAAATTAAACCACCTACCTTACCGGCGGGACAAGGCGGCGCGGGCCGGCTCCGGGGTCCTGGGGGAGGCGCGGGGCGATCTGGCCCGGGGGGTGCCCCCACGCTGGCCTGGCCCATGATCGGGGCCCACCGAACCGCGGGCAGGCCTGTGCCGTGGGGGCACTCTTTCCCTTCCGCCTCTGCCACCGTCTCCACTATGGCGGAGGCATAAGAGACTCCCTCCACTGCGCATGCGTGGGAAGCTGTCAGTGGCCGCTGACGCTCCCGCGCATGCGCCGCCCGGAGATGTCATTTCCGCGCCAGCTGGCGGGGCACCAAAGGCCTTTTCCGCCAGCTGGCGGGGCGGAAATTCGTCCGGCGCCGACCTAACTCCTCAAGGTTGGGGCTTGGCCCCCAAAGATGCGGAGCATTCCGCACCTTTGGGGCGGCGCGATGCCCGTCTGATTTGCGCTGTTTTGGGCGCCAGTCGGCGGACATCGCGCCGTTTCCGGAGAATTTCGCCCCTCATCCTTAACAATGGATTCTAGAATCTTGCCAACAACCGAGGTTATGCTAATTGGCCTATAATTTTCCATCTTTTTCCTTGTTCCCTTCTTGAACAGGGGGGTTACAACAGCGATTTTCCAATTCTCTGGGACTTTCCCTGACTCCAGTGACCCCCATCTGGGCCCGGAGATTTATCAATTTTTAGACCTCTTAGTTTCTCTAGCACTTTCTCCTTTGTGATGGCTACCATATTCAACTCTGCCCCCTGACTCTCCTAAATTGTTGGGATATTACTCATGTCTTCTACTGTGAAGACTGACGCAAAGTACTTATTTAGTTCCTCAGCTATTTCCTTGTCTCCCATCACTAGATTACCAGCATCATTTTGGAGCGGCCCAATGTCTACTTTTGCCTCCTGTTTAAAGTTTAAAGAAACTTTTACTATCATTCCTAATGTTACTGGCTAGCCTACCTTCATATTTGATCCTCTCTTTCCTTATTTCTCTCTTTGTTATCCTCTGTTTGTTTTTGTCGCCTTCCCAATCTTCCGATCGCGGGCCAGGCCACCGTGGGAGCACCTCCCGGGGCCAGATCCCCCCGCTCCCCCCCCCCCACCCCCTCCCACCCCGAGGACCCCGGAGGCCGCCCGCGCAGCCTGGTCACGCCAGCCAATACCTGACGTAACATACGCCGGCAGGACTGGCCAAAAACGGGTGACCACTCGGCCCATCGCGGGTCAGAGAATCACCGGGGGGGGGGGCGCTGCCAGTGGCCGCCGACTGGCGCGGGGCGATTCCTGCCCCCGTCAAATCTCCGGCGCCAGAGAATTCGGCAGCCGGCGGGAGCGGGATTCACGCCGCCCCCTGCCGATTCTCCGACCCGGCGGGGGAGTCGGAGAATCCCGCCCAAGGTTAAAGCATTTGCAATAATCTTCTGCCAGAAGTGCCGAGTAGATGATCTATCCCGGCCTTCTCCGAAGGCCCCCCGCATCACTGATGTCTGTCTTCAGCCAATTTGATTCACTCCGCGCGATATCAAGAAACGGTTGAAGGCACTGGATACTGTAAAGGCTGTGGACCCTGACAATATTCCGCCAATAGGCAATAGTACAGAAGACTTGTGCTCCAGAACTTGCCTCGCCCCTTGTCAAACTCTTCTAATACAGCTACAATACTGGCATTTACTCGGCGATTGCAAAATTGCCTGGGTCCAACCTGTACACAAAAAGCGGGATAAATACAATCCGGCCAATTATTCACCAATCGGTCTATTCTCGATCAGCAGTACAGCGATGGAAGGGGTGTCATGAACAGTGGAATCTAGTGGCGCTTGTTGAACAATGATCTGCTCAATGATGCTCAGCTTGGGTTCCGCTAGGGCTAATCAGCCCCTGACATCAGAACAGAAGCAGGAGTCGGCCATCTGGCCCCTCGAGCCTGCTCCGCCATTCAATGAGATCATGGCTGATCTTTTTGTGGACTCAGCTCCACTTTCCGGCCCGAACACCATAACCCTTTATTCCTTTACTGTTCAAAAATCTATCTACTTTTGCCTCAACAACATTTAACGAGGTAGCCTCGACTGCTTCACTGGGCAGGGAATTCCACAGATTCATGACCCTTTGAGTGAAGAAGTTCCTCCTCAACTTAGTCCTAAATCTGCTCTCCCTTATTTTGAGGCTCTGCCCCCTAGTTCTAGTTTCACCCACCAGTGGAAACAACCTCCCTTCTAAATTCCAATGAGTATAGTCCCAGTCTTCTTAGTCTCTCCTCATGAACTAATCCTCTCAACTCTAGAATTCATTGAACTCTAGTAAATCTCCTCTGCACCTCCAGTGCCAATACATCCTTTCTCAAAACTGTACACAGTACTCCAAGTGTGGCCTCACCAGCACCCGACACAACTGCAACATGACCTCCCTGCTTTTAAACTCCATCCCTCTAGCAATGAAGGACAAAATTCCATTTGCCTTAATTACTTGCTCGCAGTCTTGGTCCAAACAGAGAGTGGGAATTGAGAGAGTGGGAATAAAAGGTTATTTTTCTGTGTAGTGATTAGTGAGGTACCGCAGGGGATCATTGCTTGGGACCCAGCTGCTCGTGACATATCTTCTTTCTCTCCTTCGGCGATCACTCGCCAACGAACATGATTGTCCACCTAAGAAACTCCATATTACTGGTCATGGGTACTGGGTGCCTGATGCGCCCGATCCCAGAGCAGCAGCGTTGACCACACACTTGGCAGGTTTTTTTGGGAGGTGGGATTGATCTTTGGACTTGTATTTCTTTCTCAGGTTCTTTTTCAGCACCTCCTCCTGCCACCTGGAGCCCTTGAAGAATTGTGTCTCTTCGGTCAAGAGGTTCATCCAGGTAGTTTTCTTCTAGCAAGGGTCTCCCAGGCATTGAAATGAAATGACGTCTATCGTGCTTCTCTTGAGGTAAACTTTCAGAGTGTCATTGAAACACTTCCTTTGTCCTCTAGTTTGCGTGCCTTCATTGAGCTGGGCGAAGAAGATTTGCCTTGGCAATCGAGATTCTGGCATTCAAAGGACATGGCCGGCCCAGCAGAGTTGATTTCAGATGGTCATGGCCACGATGCTGGTGTTCTTGGAAGCTTCAAGGATATTTATGTTTGTGCGCCTAACCTGATACGGAGAATTTGTCTCAGACAGCATTGATGGTACCTCTCCCGGGCTTTCAGGTGGCATCTGTATGTAGTCCATGTTTCTGAGTCATAGAGAAGAATTGGAAGGACGGCTGCCTTGCACACAAGGGTCTTGGTATCAGCACAGATGTCACGGTCATCAAAGGCATCTTATGCATCCAAAGGTGGCGCTCTTGGATTGGATACGATGTTGGATCTCCAGTCTTGGATGAAAAGTGGCTCCCCAGGTATGGGAAATGTTCCATGTGTCGGAGGGTTTCCCCATTGATCTTGATGGAGGGAGAGACCAGATCATGCCCTGGGGCAGGTCCGAAAGGATTTGAGTCTTCTAAATTTTGGGGCTGAGACCGGTTCTTTGTGAAGGTGGAAAGCATAGCTTGGAGAATATCTTCCAAAATAGAGGCAAGGGCATTGTCACCCACATCCCGAAGCTCCACGAGCAATATCAGTGTTGCTTTCTTCTTGGATTTCAACGAGTTGAGGTTGAAAATGTTTCCATACATCCTGTAGACTCCACTTGTTCTTGACAAGGTGAAGGATGGTGGCAGTGAAAATGGAGAAAACAGTGGAGGCGATGAGGAATCCCTCCTTGATTCCAGTCTTGACCTCAAAGGTTTCTGTCATATTTTTGTCAGTAAGGACTGTTGCCAAAATCTTGTTGGGGAGGAGTCGGAAGGTGTTGATGAATTTCTCTGGACATCCAGCCTTTGCCTGGGTCTTCCCTAGCGCGTCCAAATTGATTGAGTCGAACCCTTGGTCAGATTGATGACGGCCATAAAGAGTGATTAATGTTACTCCTTGGCAATTCTTTTGAAGTTGTCGAGCTGTGAAAATCATGTCCGCTGTTCCACGGTTTGGTCGGAAGCCACACTGGCTTTCTGGAAGGATTTCTTCAGAGACTGGGAGAAGGTGGCCGGCCAGAATTTGGACTATTATCTTTCCAGCGATGAAGAGTAGGGAGATTCCTCGGTATTTCCCACAGCCCGCTTTGTCTCTTTTCTTGAACATGGTGGCGATGACAGATTTCTTCTCTGTCCCAAATTTTCAGGAACACCTGATGGAGGTGGTGGGTGATCTCCTCCCTTCCAAGGTTGAAAATCACCATTGGAGTCTTGTCAACTCCTGTGGTTTTCCATTCTTCATGTGTTTAAGGCTGCTTCATCTACATCCACACTTGATGTGTGTCCCAGGGTTATCTTTGATGGGGAGTTGTGGGATTTCCTCAAAAACGACGTTACCATTATTATTATTATCTACTGTTGTATCATGGTTTAGAAGTTCTTTGAAGTATTCTCTCCATCGAAGGCTGATGTTTTCTCTGTCTCTCAATAGGGTTCTGTACTTACTCCGCACTGGTTTGAGGATTAGGGTATTGGATCCATATTATTGCTTTAGTCGCACTGAGGAGGCTCCAGGCTTTGTTCTTGTCAATGAGGAGTAGCAACTCCCTGGCTTTCTCAGTTCACCAATGGTTCTTGATTTCCCTAGTTCTTCCTTGTACCTCTGAGCCTTTGCTATTTGACAAGTTCTCCTCTTTGTTTTGCTGTTTATGTTATTTTGTCAGGCGTGGAGAGCTTTTCTCTTCTTGTCAATGAAGTCTTGGATGATGTGATCATTTTCATTGAAACAGTTTTAATGTATCCTGGTCTTGTATCCGATGGTTTGTTCGTAACTTAAGGTGATGGCTATCTTCAGCTGTTTCCAGTTTTTGCCCATGCTTTGGAGATTTTGGTGAGGACATTGCTGGAAGATCACGAGCTCTTGAAGCCATTCAACATTTTCTGAGCTGTTTCTTCATCCTCTCCTGCTCTGATTGAGTTTGCTGATGACAAAAAATGGAGCGGAGTTATGAGTTGTAAGGCGGATGCAAGGAGGTTTCAGGATGATTTAGACAAGTTGAATGAATGGGCAAACTCACGGCAGATGCAGTGCAAAGTGGCTAAATGTGAAGTTATACATTTTGGAGTGAAAACAGAAAGGAAGCGTTTTATTTAAATGGTGATATATTGGGAAGAAAATCTCTTCACTCAAATGGTCATGAGCCCATGAAAATCTCTACCACAGAAGGCTGTGTAGGCCAAGTCACTGAATGTATTCAAGAAAGAGACGGATTTTTAAAGATTTTAATGGCATCAGGGGGTATGGAGAAAAAGCAGGGGAATGTGACATTGAGATTGAGGTTCAGACATTATCATATCAAATGGCAGAACAGGCTCGATGGGCCGAATAGCACACTCCTGTTCCTCGTATCATAGATTATAATAGAGTTTACAGTGCAGAAGGAGGCCATTCGGCCCATCGAGTCTGCACCGGCTCCTGGAAAGAGCACCCTACCCAAGGTCAACACCTCCACCCTATCCCCATAACCCAGTAACCCCACCCAACACTAAGGGCAATTTTGGACACTAAGGGCAATTTATCATGGCCAATCCACCTAACCTGCACATCTTTGGACTGTGGGAGGAAACCGGAGCACCCGGAGGAAACCCATGCTATCTAAGTTTCTATGTAAAAGATCTGAACAAATGAGGAAAAGTGAGAGGAGAATGACTCCCTTGACATCATTTAACCAAGTGTGGTATGAAGTTGCTCTCGCAAAACCGGAGTCAGTGAGAATCAGAAGGAAAACGCATCATTTTTGGAGTCACACCGAGAACAAAGGAAGATGGTATTGTGGTTGTTGAAAGTCAATTATCTCAGTTCCAGGACATCACTACTGGAGTTCATAGAAGTAGTGTATCAGGCCCAACCTTCTTTAATTGCTTCATCAATGACATCAATCCATCATAAGGTGAGAAGTGGGGATGTTCACAGATGATTGCATAATGCTCAGTATCATTCACAATTCCTCAGTCACTGAAGCCGTCCATGCCCTAATGCAATAAGACCTGAAAAATATCCAGGTCTGCTTGGTAAGTAAGTGGCAAGTAACATTCAAACCACACAAGTTTTAGGCAATGACCATCTAAGCATGGTCCCTTGGCATCAAATGGCATAAAATCATAGAATCCCTACAGTGCAGAAGGAGGCCATTCAGCCAATTGAGACTACACCAATCCACTGAAAATCCACCCCACCTAGGCCCACTCCCCCACCGTATCCCTGTAACCCCATAGCCTCATTTAAGCTTTTGGACAGTAAGGGACAATTGATCATGGCCAATACACCTAACCTGCACACCTTTGGACTGTGGGAGGAATCCAGAGCAGACATGGGGATAATGTGCCAACTCGACACAGACATTCACCCGAGGCCAGAATCGATCCTTGCCCCTGCAGATGTGAGGCAGCAGTACTAACCACTGTGTCACCATGCCGCCCATGGACCTGGGCCAAGATTCACACATATACAATTTGCAGAGGCAGCTGGCCATTTAAAGCATCAGCTGCCTCCACAGAACTGGGATTGTGGTAGGCCAGGAGAGTGAAACCTGGAATGTGCAGGTTAGAACAGGCAAGAGCATATCTAGATTTGATGGATTTGTTTGGAGATCCAGTGTATACCTTTGAAGAAGTAAGGTACCCTTTGGATAGAGTGCCAGGACCCCTTTTTGAGAGTTAAGGCACCATTTGGGATTATTAAAAGTCAACTTGAAAATGCAAATTTTATGCACAAACTCATTGGAACTGTCCAGTTTTTGAAGAATCTTTAAAGAACTGTAAAGGAAATGTCAAAAATATCCAATGACACTAGGTGACCTAGCATGGAGAGGAATTGGGGCAAAGGGTAGGAGGTGGAGGATGGATTTGCATAAGTTGGAACTAAGTTGGCATGAGGGTACGCAGGACACAGTTAGCGTAAGTTGGGATGGATGGGACAAACGGGCTACGTGGGGAAGGTGGGGGCCGGAGGGCAGTTTTTGATTTTGTAATTTATTTTTATTTATTTAACCACAGTGCTAGAGTACAGAGCCTGCCCTTCCACCCAACCTGCCTCTGCATCCTGCAGCCTCAATCATTCCAGGTTTGCCCGCCCCAACTCCAGCCCTCGAGTGAAGATCCGATCCTGCTGATAAGGACCGCTGAGTCAAGAAATCTCCCATCTCTGTATGCCCAACCAGGGGATGAAAATCTGGGTCCCAAGTGAGCCAGTGCTAATTGGACAACGAATCTCTGTGCCAGTGGAAGTACTATCTACCTGAAAGTTCAGGCAATGGTCAAGGCATGAGCCCATATTGTACAAGGAAAGTCATTTGAGAGCGAGCTGAAAGTACTTTTTTAGCAAGGGATGTGGGGTTCTGAATAACTGGCAACCTCAATATTAAAATTGCAACAGAAATAAATGAATAAATAAATTGGAACAAAACAGGCAACGAGAATAATTTCTCCCTGTGAAAGGTGTATAATCATTAAAAATTTAAACAGTGCATCACATTCTGAATGAATTGAATAGAATTAAATCAGAAGCCTCAGTTATTTCTGGTGATATGTAATCAAAGTAGGGTTATTGCCTTTACTGGCAAAATGGTTAACTTTAGCCCGAGGTGTTGAACATTACTGAACTATACATGCATCTTGTCTTTCAGTGGCAAAGCATGTGTTAAAACAAAACTTCAAAAACAGGATTGTTACAGAAACAGAATGGCCAACAGAAATGATGAGCCAGCTGCCCCACGAACTTAAACAGGCACAAGAATATGGTGAGTTGAAATAAAGTAAGGTTACCACAGGCCTTGAGTGTGTGAAGAACTTTACAGAGTAATGAATATTGCATAAAATAATGATGCATAGAAAAATGCAGCATAGAAGGAGATCAATTATCTCATTGAACCTGTACCATGGGCAGGGTTCTCCGTTGCGCCGGCAGTGACCCACGCCGGGGGATTTCCTGACGGCGTGGGGCTGCCCTCAATGGGAAACCCCATTATCCGGATGGCGGGATGGAGAATCGCGCTGCCGGTGGGGACACGCAGCACCAGAAAACTGGTGCGGAGTGGGACGGAGAATCCCGCCCCTCAGGTCTTTAAAAGAGAAGTCCAATTAGTGCACTCGGTAACTCTTTCCTATATTTCTTCTCATTCAAATATTTGTCAAATTCGATGCTGAAAGCTATCGTTGAATAACCTCCCAGTCAGGCAATGAATTCCAAATCCTAAACAACTATTGTACAAAAAGACCTTTCTGCTGTTCAAGGCTGCACCTCATCCCAACTTCGCAAGGGAAATTAAGAATGGGCAGAAACCTTGCCAGTGATGCTCACACCTCATGAAAATACATAAACTCTGTTTCTTTCGCCTATCATCTTAAAATCTCTGAGCAGCATTCTCCGACTGGCACCGCCGTAATCGTGTTCGGCAATCGGCCGGAGAATCCATTTTTACGCCGGAATCGGGGATGGTGTCGCTTTTCTGATGCTCGGCCCCCTCAAACACGGTGTACTCGAGGAGTATGCTCCACGCCATCGGGACGGCCTCAGAACGTCACCTGAGGCCCTTCCCCGATGCTCCGCCTCGATGTGCCGACTCCCCGACGGCATCGGTCGCGTGTCCTCTCACTTTTCGGGGACCAGGCGTGGCGGCTGTGGACTCTGTCCAGCGCCGCCACAGTTGGGGGGGGGGGGGGGGGGGGGAGCCATTTCATTTGATGTGTTAAGTCAGTTGGTTCAACGTTGACTGCAACTGGATGAAGTGAAACTAGAAACAGGCTTCTGACACAGGAGATGGCCCAACCCACTGTTTTATTCAACTTTCTGATTGCTGTGAGTTGACACTCTATCAATGTAACTGATAACCTCCCACTGGCCTGACCAGACTAACTCTCTACCTCATGGTGATAGTGCTCACTGGCTTGTGCACTCTCACTATCTCAGTAGCTGTGTCCTGTAGAGAGAGAGTCTTAATACCCTCTGTGCTTTATAGTGGTGGTGTCCTGTCTGGTGATTGGTTGTTATGTGTTGTGTGTGTTCATTGGTTATCCTGTGTGTCAATCACTGCCTGTCTGCATCTCATTATATACATGAGTGGATATTTTGGAACGTGGCGATATATATACATGCATGATTATATACAAGTGGTGAGCAAATGAACATATGTACGTGGGAAGGTGTCTATCGTGCAGATACAGAGCAAACTGAACAAAATTTACAAGATTTAAGTCTATAGTTTCAGTCTTTGTGGCGGGCGGCGAATTCTTGTCGATGGCCTCAGAGGTGGAGGGGGGGACGCCGGCACTTGGACAGGCGGGATTGCTGCCATGTCGATGGCCTCATGGAGAGGCAGGATCGCTGCCAGATCGGTGGCCTCGTGGTGCGAGATGTCTGGAGGAGGCATGATGACATGCGGGGAAGTGCGGCCAGGCGGTGGGCAGGGAACTTTTCGTAGCGCCCTCCTGTTGCGCCGTAGAATGGAGCCATCAGCCATTTGGACAACGAAGGACTGGGGGCAGCCTGCCTGGTGACAGTAGCTGGGGCTGACCAACCTCCCTCAGCCAACTGGACACAAACAACATCGTCTGGAGCCAGCGCAGGTAGATCCTTGGCATGAGCATCATACGTGATCTTCTGCTGGCCCCTGGATCGCTGCACTTTCTGCAGCACCGTGAGGCGGTCAAGGTCTGGAACATGGATGGCTGGAACAGTCGTCCTCAGGTTGTGGTTTATGAGCAGCTGCGCCGTAGACAAACCAGTCGACAGAGGATATGCCCTGTATGCCAACAGCGCCAGGTTGAAGTACGAGGCTGAGTCTGCAGCCTTGCACAGCAACCGCTTGACAATATGGAACCCTTTTTTGGCCTTCCCGTTTGATTGCAGGTAATGGGTACTGGATGTGATTGAAGTGGTGGGATTGTGCAGTCGGACCACTCTTGGCTGTAGAAACATGGGCCGTTGTCACTCATTACTGTGAGTGGTATGCCGTGCCTGGCAAACGTCTCTTTGAAGGCTTTAATCACTGACTTGGACGTGAGGTCTGACAGTTTCACCACGTCCGGGTAGCTGGAGAAGTAGTCGACCAAGAGCATCAGGTGTTGCATCACGCGCTGCAGTAGAGGAACTTTGGCAGTTTCTTCGCGTATCTGGACAACTCGTTCATCAGTGGCTGGGAGGTTGCTGGCACACAACTGCACCTGTGCCTCGATGTGGTGAATGAAGTCGCCCGGTTCACACGGCATGGTGATGGATCGGGATAGGGCATCCGCGAAGATCAGCTCCTTGCCCGGTGTGTAGACGAGTTCAAAGTCATATCGGTGGAGACGAAGAAGAATTCGCTGCAGCCGAGGTGTCATGTCATTTAAATCCCTCTGGATTATGTGGACTAAAGGCCTGTGGTCTGTTTCCACCGTGAACTTCGGCAGACCGCATATGTAGTCATGAAACTTGACTATTCCTGTCAGGAGGCCCAGACACTCCTTTTCGATCTGGGCATACCGTTGTTCGGTCAGAGTCATGGCCCTGGAGGCATATGCCACTGGAGCCCACGACGAGGAATCGTCTCGCTGGAGAAGCACCGCCCCAATGCCGTCCTGGCTTGCGTCTGTGGATATCTTGGTATCCTTGGTTGGGTCAAAGAACGCCAGTACTGGGGCTGTGGTGGCTTCGCCTTCATCCCAAGCCACTCCACTTGATGTGCGGGAAGCCACTGGAACACTCGACTTTTTAACGAGATGCCGGAGGGCCGTGGTGTGGGATGCCGTGTTGGGAATGAATATTCCGAGAAAATTTACCATCCCGAGGAAGCGGAGGACTGCCTTTTCGTCCTCTGGTGTCTTCATGGCATTGATTGCCAGCACCTTGTCGGCATCAGGTTGCACACCTTGCTGTGAAATGTGGTCACTTAAAACCTTGATAGCGGACCGCCCAAACGAGCATTTGGCCCTGTTGAGCTGGAGGCCATTTTCATGAATCCTCGTGTAAACATGTTTGAGGCGAGCAATGTGATCCTCCGGCGTCGTGGACCAGATGATCACGCCGTCCACATAAACTCGCACCCCCCCGGTGCCCTCCATCATTTGCTCCACTTTGCGATGAAATACTTCGGAAGCTGATATGATACCAAAAGGCCTGCGGTTGTAGCAATACCTGCCGAACGGAGTGTTAACAGTGCACAGCTTCCTGATGTGTTGGGTACTCTGGATCTGTGGAGACTGCGTTTACCTTAGCAGTAACATAGACAGGCTACCAACACTTGGAATAGTACAACACTATTTTATTAAGCTA